>NC_045793.1:49690789-50420164 GCF_009873245.2 Balaenoptera musculus
TCGGTCCTCAGTACCCGAGTTTCCGCATTCACAGGTAGGAGGTGCCACCTGTATCCACTCAGTGTTGTCAGGGTTGCTTCTGTCTGCACCTGATACATTGTTCACCCAGGCCAGCCCAGTCTTCTCAGCCTGCCATTCAAGGTCCTCCACAGTCTGGAGCCAACTAACTCTTCCACGCTTGTTTCTTACTACTTCTCTTCACATGCCTTAACTTCTAGCCAAACTGGACCCTTCACTATTTCTTAAATGTATACTTCATTTACTCAACTCTCCGGTTCTTGTTTATACTTTTCTTTTACTGGGATTTTAATCTCTTCCTCATTTCCTATCTGTCAAATTCTAAGCCCAACATAGATGCCACCTCCTGTGATACTCTCCTTAGGTAGAGGTCACCCTTCCTGTGAACCACCGTAACATATAGGGCACTTACTATCCCATCTTGCATTGTAATGGCTTGTGTACCTGTGTTCTCTCCTCAGCTACACTGCAGATCCATTGAGTCCAAGGATTCTTGGCAAATAAATTTAAAGTACTAAAATACAAGCAGTTCTTATTAAGTACAAATAGTTATTTATTAAATCACCTAGGGGAGAGGAAAATGTATTTTATTCTTTGAAATGATGTTTCTCATATTTGCATAGCTCTACTTATAAAGAGATTTGAGAGTTTAGTTAAAAATAACCTTTTGCTTATAACAGCTACAAATTTCTTGTGTTTTTATCAAAATTTTAAAAAGTTGGAGGATATGTGCATTTTGAACTTGAACTGTATTCTCCAGCTCTTTTCAATTATTATTTCCAGTGACTGAATACATATGTAAATTCCATATTATTAGAGGAATAAAGTATGTACTTTATTATGATAGACACTAACTTGCAGAGTGTTTATAAAAAGGTAAAGTGTTACCTGTTTGAATTTGGAATATACTTTTCCTTGGAAACATTTTCTAATATATTTAGATCCCTATTTTCTACCTCAAATGTAGTCAACACAGAATATTCCTAAGTTACGATTAGTATCATGTTTCTGTGGGAAGTGATTTCAGAGATCCAGCTTGGAATGCCAGCCAGGATGCCAGCCCTTCCTGTTCTTTGAGAAAATCTACCTACTGCTTCTTCCTCTTCTTTCTAAGCTGTGGGCTCTAAATTTTCCTATGAGCATTTATTTACTCTTCCAAAGTTTAAGTAGCTCATCTCTGAAGTGTTTCCTAATTCTATATTTCCATCACAGATTTTTTACTTTCTAGACCTGCATTTTAATCTATTGGACTCCTTAAATTAAACTCATTTTCTCAGTCAAGCTCATCTTTTCTATAAAACAAGTTCTTCCTCTTGATTCTCTATTTATAGTGTGCTACAGTTTCAAATTTTTTAACTTTTAGGTTTAAACTCTGAGAACAGCACTGTCCAATAGAAATATAATGCAAGCCATATAGGTAATTAAAATTTTTCTAGTAGTCACATTAAAAACATGGGAACATAATTTAATAATATTTAACCCAGTGTACCTAAAATATTATCATTTTAACATGTAATCAATATAAAAATTATGGAAGTATTTTATATCCTTTTTTTCCACACTAAGTCTTTAAAATCTGGTGTTCATTTTACACCTAAAGCACATTAAGAAAACAATCCCATTTAAAATTGTTTTGAAAAGAATAAAATACCTATGAATAAATTTAATCAAAGAGGTGAAAGACCTGTACACTGAAAACTATTAACACATTAATGAAAGAAATTGAAGAAGATACAAATAAATGGAACAATATTTCATGTTCATGGATTGCAAGAATTAATATTGTTAAAATATCCATATTACCCAAAGCAATCTATAGATTAAGTTCAATTCCAGTCAAAATTCCAACGGCATTTTCCACAGAAATAGAACAAATAATCTTAAAACTTGTATGGAACAACAGAAGACCCCAAATAGCGACAGCAATCTTGAGAAGAACAAAGCTGGAGACATCACACTCCCTGATTTCAAACTGTTACAAAGCCATAGTAATCGAAACAGTATGGTATTGGCATAAAAACAGACACTTAGATCCATGGAACAGAATAGAGAGCCCAGAAATAAAGCCATGGTCAATTAATATATGACAAAGGAGGCAAGAATATACAATGGGGAAAGGACAGTCTCTTCAATAAATGGTGTTGAGAAAACTGTACAGCCACATGCATAAGAATGAAACTAGACTACTGTCTTATGCCATACACAAAAATCAACTCAAAATGGATCAAAGGCTTGAATATAAGATCTGAAACCATAAAATTCCTAGAAGAAAACACAGGCGGTAAGCTCCTTGACATTGGTCTTGGTGATTTTTTGGATCTGACTCCAAAAGCAAAGGCAATAAAAGTAAAAATAAATAAGTGGGACTACATCAAACTAAAAAGTTTCTGCATAGCAAAGGAAATCATCAACAAAATGAAAAGGCAACCTACTGAATGGGAGAAAATATTTATAAATCATATATCTAATAAGGGGCTAATATGCAATATATAAAAAGAACTCACATACCTCAGTAGCAAAAAAACCAAACAGTCCTTTTAAAAAGTAGGCAGAGGATCTGAATAGACATTTTCCCAAAGAAGACATACAGATGGCCAACAGGCAAATAAAAAGATGCTGAACATCACTAATCACTAGGGAAATGGAAATCAAAACCACAAGAACATCACTTCATGCCTGTTAGTATGGCTAATGTAAAAAAGACAAGAAATAACAAGTGTTGGGGAGGGTGTGGAGAAAGGGAACCCTCGTGCACTGCTGGTGGGAATGTAAGTTGGTTCAGCCACTATGGAGAGCAGTATGGAGGTTCTTCAGAAAGTTAAAAATAGAACTCCTGTATGACTTAGCAATTCCACTCCTGCGTATTTATCCAGAGAAAATGAAAACATTAATTCAAAAAGATACATGTACCCCTGTGTTCATTTCAACAGTATTTTCAATAACCAACATATGGAAGTAACCTAAGTGTCCATGGATGGATGAATGGATTAAGTAGATGTGGAGATCTATCTCTCTCTCTCTCTATCTGTCATCCACCTATCTAATCATATGTACATACACACATACATACATACAGTGGAATACTATTCAGCTGAAGAAAAGAAGGAAATCTTGCCATTGTGACAACATGGATGGACCTTGAGGGCAGTATGATAAGTGAAATAAGTCAGACAGAAAGACAAATACCATATGATCTCACTTATATGTGGAATTTTTTTTTTTCTCGCTGCATTGGGTCTTTGTTGCTGTGCACGGGCTTTCTCTAGTTGCGGTGAGCAGGGGCTACTCTTCATTGTGGTGCATGGGCTTCTCATTGCAGTGGCTTCTCTTGTTGCAGAGCACGGGCTCTAGGCGCATGAGGTTCAGTAGTTGTGGCACGTGGGCTCAGTAGTTGTGGCTCGCAGGCTCTAGAGCACAGGCTCAGTAGATGTGGTGCATGGGCTTAGTTGCTCCACAGCATGTGGGATCTTCCCGGACCAGGGCTCGAACCCGTGTCCCCCGCATTGGCAGGCGGATTCTCAACCACTGTGCCACCAGGGAAGCCCCCCCTTTTAGTCCTTTTTAATAGTCTATATTTCTCTGCCAAGAATCTCTACCTTTCGGTTCTGTTGGGTCCATCCCAGAGCCATACAGCATGGATCTCACCCTAAACAACATACCAAAAGCTTTAAGAACTTAACTATGGAGTAGACAGTCTCCTAAGTATCAGACTGGCCCCTGCTAATGCATATGTAGTACAATTCAGATAGCACCACTGAGACTTTGAAAGCTGAACTGACATTGAAACTACAACCCACAAAAGGTTTGCAGTTTGCATCTTGACCCTAACCTGGCCAATTGTCTGGTAAAGCAAACAGACAGACAAAAACCAAAACACAGTATTCTTCATAGAATTTGAGCAAGACCCAAAGTCCCATAGCATATAATATTCCAAATGTCTGTAATATGATGAAAAATTACTTGACATGGAAAGAACCAGGGAAGTCTGATAAATTCTCAAGTGAAAAGACAATCAAGATGCCAACTCTGAGATTACCCAGATGTTTCATATCAAGCAGTGACTTAAAAATAGCTATCATAACCATGTTCCAAGAAGTAAAGAAATAGAAGGTATAAAAAAGAACCAAATTGAAATTTTATAACTGAAAAAACCAGTAACTAGAAAAATTTTTTTTTTAATTTCAATGTATTTTTTTTTAAATTTCATTTATTTATTTATTTATTTATTTATCCATGGCTGTGTTGGGTCTTCGTTTCTGTGCGAGGGCTCTCTCCAGCTGCGGCAAGCAGGGGCCACTCTTCATCGCGGTGCGCGGGCCTCTCACCATCGCGGCCTCTCCCGTTGCGGAGCACAGGCTCCAGACGCGCAGGCTCAGCAATTGTGGCTCACGGGCCCAGTCGCTCCGCGGCATGTGGGATCCTCCCAGACCAGGGCTCGAACCCATGTCCCCCGCATTGGCAGGCAGACTCCCAATCACTGCGCCACCGGGGAAGCCCAGTAACTAGAAATTTGAAAAAAATCACTAAGTGTTCAAAAGCAGAGTGGATATGACAAAGATAAGAGTCAGTGAATTCAAAGATAGAAATGACACGAATACAAATTATTTGTTCTGAACAACAGAGAGAAAAAAGACTTTAAAACAATGAACAGAGCCTCAGGATCCTGTGAAATAACATCAAAAGGTCTAATGTTTTTGCCATTGGTGTTCCAGAAGGAGATGAGAGAGTGTGGTGCAGAAAAAAATATTTGAAGAAAAAAATGACTGAAAAAATGACTGAAAGTGCCCCCAATTTGACAAAAGACAAACTTACAAATCCAGTAAGCTCAGTGAGCCTGAAACAGAAGAAACTCAAAGAGATTCATGCCCAGATATATCATAAACAAACTGCCGAAAATCAGAGAAAAAGAAAATTATCTTGAAAGCAGCCAGAGAAAAATGATGCATTACAGAGGAACAATGATTTGAATGACTTCAGAGAAACCATGAAGCCCAGAAGGCAGTAGAACAACATTTTTAGAGTGCTGAAACCAGAATTCTATATATGGCAAAATATCCTTCATGAATGAAGATGAAATAGAGACATTCTCAGCTAAAGGAAAACTAAGAGAATTTATCTCCAGCAGAACTACTTTAAAAACATTATGTACTGCACGTAATAAAATAACGTCCAAAATTTATGAAGCAAAAAAGAATAGAACCACAGGGAGAAATTGGTAAAAGTCCACCATAAGAGTGGATTTCAGTATACCTCTCTTAAGCAATTGATGATCAATTAAAAAAAAAGATGCAATAGACTTGAGTAACACAATTAACAAGCTTGATCTGGAGGACGTGTATAGAACCTCATACCCAGAAATTGAAGAAGAAATGTATTTCTCAAGACATATGGAAAAAGTACTAAAAAGTGACCACGTAGTGGGCTATAAAGCAAGTCTCTAACTCCAAAGAATCTATATCTTATAGACTGCATTGTCTAACAACAATGCAATTTAATTACAATTATAACCTTCTATACATTTGAAATTTAAAATCACATTTCTAAAGAGTTCATATTCTTTACTCAAAGAAGTCATATGAGAGAAAAAGAATAGTACTCAACAATAATGGAAAAAATACATATTCAACTGGGATGCAGCTAAAGTAAGACTTCTGGGAGAATGCAAATGCAAATTTTGAATAGATTTTGAAAGTATATTATAAGGAAGCAAGCTGAGTATAAGAAAGAGCTCCTAAATTCTTTTTTAATTTTCAAAACAAAAATAAAACACATTTTGAAAAATAAAGTCAACAACAATAATAGAAAACAACCCAATTTAAAATTGGGCAAAGGACTTGAGTGGACATTTCTCCAAAGAAGGTATACAAATTGCCAGTAAGCACATGAAAAGATGCTCAACATCACTAATCATTAGGGAAATGCAAATTAAAATCACAATGAGATACCACTTCACACTCATTATAATGGGTACTATGGAAAAAACAAAATGACAAGTGTTAGTGGGAGATTGGGATTGACATATACACACTACTATATATAAAATAGATAACTAATAAGAACCTATGTATAGCACAGGGAACCCTACTTAATACCCTGTAATAACCTATATGCGAAAAGAATGTAAAAAAGAGTGGATATATGTGTGTATATATATATATATATATATAACTGATTCACTTTGCTGTATAGCAGAAAGTAAAAACATTGTAAATCAACTATACTCCAATTAAAAAAAAAGAAACAAAAGAGAAAACTGAGTGTTAGGATTAGTGAACTAACTTACTGATGGACATTTCTTCCAATACTGCAGCTTATAGAAGGAGAGTGGACTGTTTTCTCCATTGAATTGAAACTATATATTCTCTAATTTATGATTATCTTTAATATAAGTTTTATTTTCAGAATACATTTTTGGTGTTAATTTAGTGTAGTCCCTGAAGAGGGCAAGGAAAGAAATGCAGTTTACACCTTTGATCATGTGACTCTTGGTATCACCCTCTAGTCAAGCTTTCAAGACATACAAACACATACACACATGTATTTGACTTGAGAAGATAAACATGAGTTTTGCAAGGATGTATTTATATTTTATTTTGGTGAATACTGCTTAAATCTAGTCTCTAGATTTGGGCATAGTGGATACTTCCTGGTATATAATATTTATTGAATTGCCTTTCAGTTGATGATCCAGTGTTTTGTTTGTTTGTTTGTTTTTGTTTTTGGAAGCTTGATGGGGAGTCATGCAATTGATTATTTTATGACATATGGCTTCTTTATCATTTTTCTTTGGTAAAAAATATTTTCCTGAACAGTGTACTTAATTCTTGTTGTATATATTTATATATGTGTGTTTGTGTGTGTGTGTATGTATTTTTAAATTTAGTCAGTAAAAACTTTTTTTCTTTTTTTTTTTTTTAATCCTTCGATTAACAATTGTTAAAAACAAGACAACAGGCCCAAAAATGGAGTCACTTATGCGAAGCCCCACATCTCCAACTGAGGCTTACCTTAATTACAGTTTCAGCTCTCCCAGAAATGTAATCTTAAACCAGTCCATCAGGAATTGCCTAATCAGCACTAGTTAGGTAATCTGCCCAGTACACCCCTGATATCACCTAAAGGAAAATGACCTTCCAAAAACCAATGTGCTGTTTTGTCTAGTATAAGTTCCTTGTTCCCACTCCCTTCCTTCTGTAAAAGTCTTTCATTTTGTATAGCTCCTTAGAACTCCTTTCTGTCTTTTAGGTTGGTTGCTGTCTGATTGATGAAGCATTGGATAAATCCAATAAGCTTTTTAAAATTTATTCAGTTAAATTCTGTTTGTTGGTTTTTGAACACCAAACCCTCTTTTTTTTTTTTTAAACATCTTTATTGGAGTATAATTGCTTTACAGCGGTGTGTTAGTTTCTGCTTTATAACAAAGTGAATCAGCTATACATATACATATATCCCCATATCTCCTCCCTCTTGTGTCTCCCTCCCACCCTCCCTATCCCACCCCTCTAGGTGGTCACAAAGCACTGAGCTGATCTCCCTGTGCTATGCGACTGCTTCCCACTAGCTATCTATTTTACATTTGGTAGTATATTTAAGTCCATGCCACTTTCTCACTTTATCCCAGTTTACCCTTCCCCCTCCCTATGTCCTCAAGTCCATTCTCTACGTCTTCGTCTTTATTCCTGTCCTGCCCCTAGGTTCTTCATAACCATTTTTTTTTTTTTTTTTTAGATTCCATATATATGTGTTAGCATACGGTATTTGTTTTTCTCTTTCTGACTTACTTCACTCTGTATGACAGACTCTAGGTCCATCCACCTCACTACAAATAACTCAATTTCGTTTCTTTTTATGGCTGAGTAATATTCCATTGTATATATGTGCCACATCTTCTTTATCCATTCATCTGTCGATGGACACTTAGGTTGCTTCCATGTCCTGGCTACTGTAAATAGAGCTGCAATGAACATTGTGGCACATGATTTTTTTGAATTATGGTTTTCTCAGGGTATCTGCCTAGTAGTGGGATTGCTGGGTCATATGGTAGTTCTATTTTTAGTTTTTTAAGGAACCTCCATACTGTTCTCCATAATGGCTGTATCAATTTACATTCCCACCAACAGTGCTAGAGCAAACCCTCTTTTTTTATTCTTTTTAAGTAATATAATGACTTTCTTTCTGATATTACAGTGACCAGAACTCAATAGTATTTTATACATTGTATCATACAGATTTCCATGGCTTTCCTCACCTTCTGTTTTCATTGACAAATCAAGAAAAAAAATTTTTAATAAAATGCTCTTCATTATTTCTCTTAGTCATTATTTTCTACATTATAAGACCTCCTCTCCCTCTCTTTGCTGAAAATTTCTGTCAGTTTGTTAAGCGGCCATTATGTAAAGAGCTCATGGTCTAGGGCAAGCAAACAGGTAAACAAGTATAACAGAGTGATGTGATTGAGAACAGAGGGATGAATAAAGCACTTGAGGAGGATGCATAGACAGGCTTACTGAGTACTTTAGGGGATGGTGGTTGGATATGGCCCTTGAGCTGAACTTTGAGGAGTAAGTAGAGTTTTGCTGGCTAAGCAGAACCTGAGATGGGTGCTGGAGTAGGGAGTGCATGTGGATACAACATACCAGGAAGAGGAGACAGCATGAGTGTGGGAGGCAAGAAAGATGTTCATCTTTTCTAGTGGGGAAAAGAAAGAGTCATCTGGTTTGGCTAGAGTGTCAGGTGTTGGGTGTCAGAGGCTGAGAAATTAATCTAGAAAGGTGAGCGAGACCAGACCTTGAAGGACCTAGCATGCCATGCTAAGAAAACTCCAATTTTGAGGTAAGTTAGAGAGATTGAAAGATTTCAAGGAGACAAATAAGATGAATGGTTCTCATGGAATTGGTGAGAATTGGGTTCAAGGGAGTGTTTGCAGACCGAGGAAGACCAGCTAAGTTTTGCAATATTCTAGGTGAGAGATGAACAGAGTCATAGCCAGCGTAGTAGATGATAATGGAAAGAAAAGAGCAATTAGAGAAAAATAAAATGTATTTTGTTAAGATGGTAGAATAACTTCATGTTTTGATGTACCAGTTCTAAGTGCATGAAAATAATAGAATATTGTAATGAAATATATGAGAAAGTCAGTAAGATATAGTTGTGCTTTAAGATAAGATACATGTCTCCATGGACCAAAAATAGAGTGGAAATATAGTGCATTGAGGGGGCACTAAAGCCATCAGCCAGCTAAGCTCTGAGTCCAGAAGCAAGTTCTGAACCTAGGACATGGGAAGACACAATTACAATGGTAAGACCAGGCACTGAACCAAGCTACCTGCTGACTCCATGCCTGGTTCTGGAATGTCCCTAATATCCCACAGAGCAGGAGCTCCAACCCCCACCTGTGTAAGAACTGGTCTTAAACTGGGGGCCTGGGAGGCCAAAAGAGTCAACTATAAAATATACAGGGAGAAGTGAGCACAGATGGCCAGAGGGAGAGGTGGGAGGGTGGGGAGTAGGGATTAAACAAAAAGCTCTCATTCTTGTGAGCCTGCAAACTGGAATTCTACACATGTAAAGAAAGAAAAAAATAATAATAATAACCTTACCTAAGAAATTATTTTTAAATATTCTTCAGTAAGAATTAAAAATGAATCTAAGGAGAAAGGCACAAAATATAAGAAACAACCCTCAGCCATAAAAAGGAACGAAACTGCAATTTTCAGAGACGTGGATTGGACCTAGAGACTGTCATACAGAATGAAGTACGTCAGAAAGAGAAAAACAAATATCGTATAATATCGCTTATATGTGGAATCTAGAAAAATGATACAGGTGAACTTATTTACAGAGCAGGAATAGAGACACAGACATAGAGAATGGACGTATGGATACCAGAGATGGAAGGGTTGGGGGTGGGATGAATTGGGAGATTGGGATTGACGTGTATACACCACTATCTATAAAATAGGTAACTAACAAGAACCTACTGTATAGTACAGGGAACCCTACTCAGTGCTCTGTGGTGACCTAAATGGGAAGGAAATCCAAAAAAGAGGGGATATAAGGATGTATGTATACGTATAGCTGATTCACTTTGCTGTGCAGCAGAAACTAACACAACATTGTAAAGCAACTATACTCCAATAAAAATTAATTTTAAAAAAAGAAACAACCATGAACACGAAATGATTTTATAAATCGAGTCACAAACTTTAAGTACTGACTTTAAAAAACCTGTTTTTGTGTGTTAAAAAAAGATAAAACTAAAACTGGACAACACTAAGATTTGAGGCGTGAGTGTGGTGGGGGAGTACAGTGGTGTCCTCTGGCTTAAAGCATGCTAAGGTTCACAATTGAGAAGAGAATAGAAACACTGAAAACCTTCAGATATTATTAGAAAATTTTATAGTTACTTTTGTATCTGTAAAATTTTTGAGGACTATCATCAGAAGAATAGAAAAGTGATTCATAGCTTCCAAACCCCGCAGGGGGGAAGAAAAGGATCTTAGAAAACATTTTTCAATCCAACAGAAGGGAAGAGAAGAGGAAAAAAAAACTTAAGGAAAAATGAAAGTGAATACAAAAAATGTGTTAGGAATAAATCTAATTACAATAAATACAAGCAAATTCATTTCTCATGAGATTGTAATTTAAAAATTCAGCTATCTACCCCCTATAAGAGACATAACAAAACATCTTTTTTTTTTTTTAACATCTTTATTGGAGTATAATTGCTTTACAATGGTGTGTTAGTTTCTGCTTTATAACAAAGTGAATCAGTTATACATATGTCCCCATATCTCTTCCCTCTTGCATCTCCCTCCCTCCCACCCTCCCTATCCCACCCCTCTAGGTGGTCACAAAGCACAGAGCTGATCTCCTATGCTGTGCGGCTGCTTCCCACTAGCTATCTATTTTATGTTTGGTAGTGTAAGCAAACAGTCCCAGCTTACCCTTTGTCCCAGCTTACCCTTCCCCCCTCCCCGTATCCTCAAGTCCACTCTCTATTAGGTCTGTGTCTTTATTCCTGTCTTGCCCCTAGGTTCTTCATGACTTTTTTTTTTTTAGATTCCATATATATGTGTTAGCATACGGTATTTATTTTTCTCTTTCTGACTTACTTCACTCTGTATGACAGACTCTAGGTCCATCCACCTCACTACAAATAACTCAGTTTCATTTCTTTTTATGGCTGAGTAATATTCCATTGTATATACGTGCCACATCTTCTTTATCCATTCATCTGTTGATGGACACTTAGGTTGCTTTCATGTCCTGGCTATTGTAAATAGAGCTGCAATGAACATTTTGCAAATGAAGCAACTGACAAAGGATTAATCTCCAAAATTTACAAGCAGCTCATGCAGCTCAACATCAAAAAAAAACAAACAACCCAATCCAAAAATGGGCAGAAGACCTAAATAGACATTTCTCCAAAGAAGATATACAGATTGGCAGCAAACACATGAAAGAATGCTCAACATCATTAATCATTAGAGAAATGCAAATCAAAACTACAATGAGATATCATCTCATACCAGTCAGAATGGCCATCATCAAAAAATCTAAAAACAATAAATGCTGGAGAGGGTGTGGAGAAAAGGAAACCCTCTTGCACTGTTGGTGGGAATGTAAATTGATACAGCCACTATGGAGAACAGTATGGAGGTTCCTTACAAAACTAAAAAGTAGAACTACCATACGACCCAGCAATCCCACTACTGGGCATATACCCTGAGAAAACCATAATTCAAAAAGAGTCATGTACCAACCATCTTTTAAGAAAAGAAAAGAGGTAATTCCCTGGCGTCCAGTGGTCAGGAATCCGTGCTTTCACTGCCAAGGGCCCAGGTTCAATCCCTGGTCAGAGAACTAAGATCCCGTAAGCTGTGCTGCATAGCAAAAAAAAAAAAAAAAAAGGAAAGAAAGTAAGAAGAAAAAGCTACACAAAAAGATTAAACATAAGGGGAGAGAAAGCACACTGAGAAAATATTAACCAAAATAGAAATTTCAGATCAGAATCTACAGATATTAGTAGCTGGATATAGACAGTTAAAAAGAAGTCAGATGACTGAAGTAACATTTCCTGAGACATAGCTCCTGAGAAAACTAATTCTGAGGAGGTTTCTTTTTTTGTATCCAAATAAATTTGAGAAATGATGCATTCTTTGTCCCCCTTTTGGAACTATTCAAAGTGCATATTTGCATATTAAAGTAAGCCCTTAAATTCTTAGATATCTGTTTAACTTTGTTTAACCCAGTATGTATTTGACCACAGAACCTTTAATCAGTTTGACAGACTGGGGGCAGGAGGGTAGGAAATTACTGGGGTAGCTCTCAAATTGAAAGAAGAGCTTCAAGAACCAGGGTTTTAGTGACTAGAATTGAGCACCTGATGCTGCTAAAACACTCTTTTTTTGTCTTTATTATCTGCTAGTTTTCTGCTGTGCTTTTGCTTGTCAACCTCATTATCTTTTACTGCAGACACTGTTCACATGGGCCTTCAGTAACCTTAGCTTAGCAACCCAGGACAGAACTCTTGGTTTTGTTGGATTTCCTTGGCCCCATGGACTAGGTGCTGTTTTCCTGAGGATGGGGTACCCTTATTGTCTGTGAGCGCAACCCTTTGGCCAGAGAGGCAGGATTTGTTAGCAGAAGGAGAATGGGAAACCTTACTGGCCAGAAACAAACAAAACATAGCTACCACATCACTGTAAATATCCAAAAACATCCTGTAGAAGTAGTGTTCTGAGGAACTGGCCTTGAGAAATGTTGCCGTGGGGTTTCTAGTGTATGCGGGTAGTAGTAATGTCTTAACTGAGAAAAGATGTGCAGAAGGAAGAACCAGTTGGGGGTCTGTGTGAGAGGAGGGTTGGGAGGACAAAACGTGCTGAGCTCGTTAGATTGGACATTTTTGGATTGGAAGATTTTGGGGCCCAGGGACCCTAACCCTGTCTTGAAGTTGCCTAGCCTAGTGCTGCGGATCGTAGTAGGAGTTCAGTAATGCTGAATGGATGTGTGGATCACCTGTGATTAACTTGTCATTTCCACAGATTAGTACAGTTGGCGATGAGATTCATTTTATAGGAGAGGGCTCTAAGGCTCAAAGCAGTTGATTTGCCCAAAATAACACTGTCCTGTCAGGACTGGAGCCGGAACATAGGCCTGGTGTGCCTTCTCAAGGTGTTACGCTCTGCAGGTTGTGCCCCGCTGAGGAGACCTGAATTGGGGGTGAAATTCAGTTTACTCTCCACATGCCAGACTTGGTGTTCTCACCTTCTTCTGTCTGTTTAAGGTAAAGCCTTTTTTCTGATTTGGTCACCCAAAGGGGCTGCCTTTTTCTGGGTCATCTGCCCTGAAGGGTACCTTTTTACAGTTCACACAAAGGCACCGTCATGTCTCATGCCTTTGGGTTAGAAGAAGATTAAATAACCCTAATCCATTGGCCTAAATCTGGCTTCATAATTAGGCAAATCAGACAACCGTCACTCTGTTTCCAAGTAGTATTATCTTGGGATTATTGCCTTCTCTTGAATCTTGAAGCCATTTCACTTTGTTTTATATTTTCTCGTGTTCCACATGCCTGCCCTTCACCCCAACTATGTCAAGCCACTAGGTGTTATTTTTATGTATGATGGCATGTGGAACATATTGGGATTTTTCCCCTTGCTCCCATGTTTGTGGTTTAAATTTAAGTACCAATCTGCATGGACTTAAGATCATTTGCTTCTCTCTTTAGCCTATGCTTTTAGTTTAACTAGTTCTTGATCCTAGACCTTGTGCTTTCATCAGTCTCCTTTTTCACCTTAACTCCTAGCTGACCTCTCATCAGAATTTGTGCATTTTTCTTTGGGGAGGCAACTTGGCCTAGTGGAATGAGCGTAATATTGAAAATTAGAGGATCCTAGTTTTGAGCCATTTGGCTCTACTGTGTACACTTACTTATTTCCCGTTAACTGTTATGTATTTTTTAAATGGAGGTTATAAGACTCTAGTCTTCAATTTTCTCTACCTAACTGCATTAATGATTTGTAAAATTCATTATATTGAAGTTAATAGCATCTCATTGAAATACTCTGATCTTTTGGAGTATGTGAGAATCAGAATGCCACCAATTAAAAAATTAATTTTCTTTGGTATTCTAATTAATTTACTTATTTAATTTAAACGTACAGTGGTTGCAAATACTAAACCATCATCGATCTCCGGAACTCTTTTCATCTTGCAAAACTGAAACTCTGTACCCATTAAACAGTAGCTCCCTATTTCCCTCTTCCCCTCTCCCCTGGAAAGCCCATCTACTTTCTGTCTGTATGAATTTGACTACTCTGGGTACCTCATACAGCATTTGTCTTTTGGGGACTGGCCTGTTTCACTTAGCACAGTGTCCTCAAGTTTCATCCATGTTGTAGCATGTGTTAGAATTTCTTTCCTTTTTAAGGCTGAATAATACTCCATTGTACTTCTGCACCATTTTACATACCCACCAACAATGCATAGGGGTTCTAATTTCTCACATTCTTGCCATTGCTTGTTATATTTCTGTTTTGTTTTAGAGTTGCCATCCTAACGGATGTGAGGTTTTCTTTGGTATTATTACAGAATAGATAGATCCTGGTTCAAGTACACTGAGCCAGACTTGGAACTGACAAGTTGACTTTGTACTCAGCATCCTGAACAAAATGAAGCTGCTGGCTGTGAGTGTAGTCAGGAGGTAGTTTGTATTAAGAGGTGAGGAGGGAGAAGGCTGTCATCTGTGATAGGATGATGTATATGGCTTATTCTTTACTTTCAGGGGAAAAAAAGGCAGGGCAAGAAACATTCCTTTCTGCCATGATTCATTCTCATGAAACCAGGTGAAGAGTTCTCATACCACTTACATCGTCAACATTCAGTAGTTGCCTTTACCACATATTTGGTCTCACAGCATTCAGTAAAAGTTTTGTTCTGTAGGTTTTAGTACTTGAAGTTGACCACAAATATAATAATTTTTTATTACTTCCTATAGGATTGTTTCTCTACTCAATAAGGAAATAGTAAGTGAGATCTAAACTCTGTATAAACAGTAATGTGTCCTTGATCCTCATGCAGATCTGATAATTACCCTTTCTTAATATGATATCATGCAACATAGAAATGGTGGCAAAAGGGTACTGACTAACTAAGGGGCTGGGAAGAATGGCAGAGTGGACTAAGTCTGGCTTACATTTGGAAGTGCCACCTCTTCAACTATGCCTGCCCCACAATTCCAGAGTCCAGATTCTCAAGGGATTCCCCAGTGGGTTTTGGAGATGATAATTCCCAGTTAGCTGAGTGTAGCTTGTTAGCACAGCCTTCATAATCTTTAGTTTCTTGCTATCCTGAGTTTACTCTGATTTGCTACCAGGTTATCACCTGGCCTTTTGCTTACTCCTCCTTATTGTCTACCCTCCCTTCTTTGTCAGCCATCACTTCTTTTACCTTCCCCCAAAGTTATAACAGAACTCATGTGAACAATCAGTTCTCTATAAAATAGAGGGCGGATGATCATTATGCTTATGTTCTTCTCAAACAAACTGGAGATGGAGGGGAACCCCAGAGGTTTGTGGAATATGGCAGTGACTGGATTACTCAATTTGGTTTATTAGCCTTGCTCTACTTTGTGATTGTTAATGTTGAATGCAAGGAATGTATAGAAAATGTACAGGGAAGTATCTGACTCCTATCACAGAAGAATGTTGCAAATTATGCAACTGGTAAAGAAAGTAAAATAGAAGGACGTAAAGGCTGCAAGCTGTTTAATACCAGATTTCTTATTTGGCTTTTAAAAATGATTTTTTTACAGCTGAAAGATACATTATCTGCAAGATGGAGTTTTAAAAATTACATTCTCCCAAGACATCATTAACTTTCTCCTTGGGCTCCAGATATGTAGCTTTTAGGAGGCTAGAGTTTCATAGCAAATCCAATGTTATGTACCATCTTGATCTGGGGTGGATGTCAGAGAATTGGTTTTTAAAAGTGATTTTCAAAATAAAAGCAAACCATTTCATTCTCTGATTTACCCCACCCTTTAAAAACCCCACTCTGATGGCTTCTTTTCTGCGCTGGTCCTTCTCAAACCAGCCCAGCTCCATGCGGAACATTCTGTTGCTCTTTCAGCATAAGCAGGTCTATTGTGATATTTATCTGAATTCAAACAAGGCTAATTAAAAGAGCTGCTGACAGTTGTTGTGATCTGACTTTGACTGCAGCTTGATGGTCATTATGGGTAAATAATGAACCAGGTCTGCAAATGTAGCAGCTGCCAACTTGGGATAGAAGAATGGCTATTGCTTCCAATTTAAGGATCTATCGACCACTTCCCTTCTCCCTGCAGATCTTCTGCAGAAAACTAATGTTTTCTGCTGCTGTGTATTGTGGTTTCAGCTGTTTCAGATAGAGCCTATAATTTCCTTCTTTAATATTTAACTTAGGACATTATTAGCTTTCAGAGTTAACAACTTTTCTATTTTGAAGAAGTTCAGCTTTGTCCTTGTGTGTGCTATAACTAGCTAACCAGCTGTAGTTTATTTGTATGCATTTAATTTGTATTATATGGGAAACAGCTAGCCTGAAAGAGCAAAGTGCAGCTTTATGAAGATGTTTCAACATCCTATGTAGATGGGTGTTTTGTTTCTTTTTAAGGAGATAGATGCATGTCCGTTGCTTCTGTTTTCTTATAGATGGACACCTTTTGCCAAACCTCAGATTTGGGTTTTGTTCACTGCATCAGTGACTTATGAAATATTTTGATACAAAGCTCTATTTATCAGTTCAGAGGAACTGCAGTGACTTTCATTAAAATGCAGTACTGAATATATTGTCACTGCATCATGAACTTTTCCTTATGCTATTAGCAAGTAGGAACAGGTGTATTAAAGGTAAGAGAAAAACACATTGCATTCATAGATTAATATACTCCCTTGCAGATTTCCCACACTTATAAAATAGAGCGTCTGGATTTAAAAGTCACATTCTAGAATTTAACACCAGCTAGTACTTAACAACACATCCCTAGCATTTGTTCACCTGCCATGGAAAAGGCTATCTGCATTTATGTAAAGGCTGAGGATACAGTGGTGCTTTGTGCATAATGCAGCAGAGCTTCAAGATCTTGCTGAGAGGAAATGATCTCAAACATGCCCCCGAAAGAAAAGTCTTATTTTGAAAAATAATGATGAAAAATTGATTATTTCTCCATGTATTTGTGTCCATGTTTATTTCAGGAAAAACTAACTGAACTTTGTTTATCTGGCTCCAGAATAGTGCAGTGAACGTTTTTGCTTTTCTGTTTCCAGCTTGGATAATGCCAGAAATAGTGTTAACAAGGGGTTATGTTATGCTGGCTTATGTTAAACCAGATCACCCCCTAACATGTGCAGAGCCATTCATCTGTGTCACCAAAACCCAAGAGAACATCTGACATGGACTCTGAAACAGAAACAGTGATCACTTACAAATCAAACATGGCACGCTCTAAACTGATTGTGCACGGCAATCTTTTCTAGAAAGGACAACTAATTGAACATGATAAAGTGTAAAGTTAATTAACACCCTTAAATTTGTTGATTACTTTCACGGGATTATATTGTTCGTTGAGTAGCAGCTTTCTGTCCCAGCTGTCGCCTTTTTCAGCGAATGTCGCTGGTAAACAATAGAGACACCATAACAAGTCGTAAATGGTCCCTGTGACAGCAGCCCCTTGTGAGGCTGCATCTGTAGAAAATGATTAGAACAATTGCATTTTAAAGACGGCTCACATTGCAGCCCAAGTCCCATTGGCCCTCTTCTTGATCTCTTTTGATGGCAGACTGGTTAAAACATTTAAGTTCTTTTGAGTAAATTAAGTGATTTACTACGTTTTGCTATATATCAATGAGAGTGCTTTGGTGGCAGGAATTTTACAGTATTAAAGACAGATCTAACTCGATTGTACTTTTCAGATTTCCATCTCTTCCTTCTCTGGATTTGAAGACTTCTTTCAAGAGTCATAGGATCGAAAATGATCTCCTTATTTGTGACTTATAAATGGTTATTCTAAGTTACCTGCACTTGCATAATAGTTTTTCTGTCAAAACCCTTGGTTCAGCTTCTCAGTAAGGCTAAATTCCATATTTCATTTCTTTGCTACTGCTAGGCTAAAGACTTCGACATGTTCAAGCTGAGTAGATCTACTTTTTGTTATATTTAAGTTTTTTATAACACCAGGGTAATAACTGTGTAAAGTATCTTTCCAATGTATTCTTTCATTTGAGCTTCAAATGAAGTATGGCAAGTGTTTTTATATCACCATTTTCAGATGGAGCAACCAAGATTGAGAGGTGTTGTAACTGGTCCAAGTGGTGTGACCTTCACTCCAGGTCACTTAACTCAGATCACAAGTTCATTTTTTAAGTCTTCATGATAATGTCTCCATACATGTGCACTTATGCTCACGCATGTTTATTCAGCAATAAGTGAAAATGCCATTATCACATGTAGAGAATCATGTTGCTCCAAAGTTGAGCTTTTTTGATAAGCTAGAAAACATTGTCTTACTATTCTTGGTCATTTTATTAATCATTGATTTCTTCTCTGCCTACCTCCTAAGAAGACAAGGAATGTTTATCAGACACATGCTGGATGCTAAGATTCAAACAGCTCATGCCTATAAGGATCTTATCAAGACACCAGAAAAATCATTGATTAGTATCAGTGCTTTATTAGAGATATCACTAGGAATGTTATAAGAGTAGAAGAAGGGGGTCATGGTCATGCACTGCTTCTCAGAGTTGACGTGAGTTGAGTCTTGAAAGATAAGCAGGAGTTAGGCAAAGAAGAAGGGGAAGGGAATTTCTTACAAGGGAACAGCCCAGGAAAGGCATGGATGCATGAAAAGTCATTGCACATGACAGCCACTGTAAAGGGTTTCCAGTATGTACTGCATAGTGGGTTTTGTTGCAGGGGGTAGATGAGGAAACCAGAGAAGTGGTTGGAATTCATTGAGAACAATATTAAAAATGAAAATATCAGAAACCATTTAAGGAAAAAGAAGAGAAAGTTATTGCTTCCTGCAACTCAAGAAAAGGGGGGAAGATACAGTGAATTATGTAGTTCTCTTTTTTGCCGAAACATAAACATTTAAATAGTTCAGAAAAAATAACTTTTACTTAATGGAAAAAAATAGAAACTGTGAGACTATATAGAAATGGTGAGGAATAATGAATAATGTCTTCAGCAGCTGGTTACGGTCATGTTAATGCATAACTTAAGACTTAAGCCTGTTTTGGTTCTTCTGTCAAATAAAAATGCCAAAGATTAGGAAAAACATAAATATTAGAATGAGATTATTAATATTAATATTGACTTATATTACAGGTACAAGGCTAAGATTGGCTAGAAAATGATGTAAAGTGGGAACTGAGTTTTAGCTCAGTTTAACTTGAAAAAATTATCACTGCTTTTGATGTAAAAATATGAAGAACGTTGTCCATTACTTCATTTACTGTCTCCTGCATAAAGTTCCAAATAATATTTTAAGCATGTAATTTAGTTCAAGGATAAGTTATGTTTTCCTTGAGACTGCTTTATTTCTCTCCCAAATAGGCTTTGCCAAAAAACTGAGATCTGTATTTGAAATTCATTGTGAAATCTTATGGTTTCATTTTGGTATTTGTTCTTAATTCTGATTTTCAGTTTTCTGATTGTTTTGTTCTAGTAAGCAAACTCAAATCTGTTGTAAAGAGAGGTAGGGTATTATGTACATTTAGATAACAGGCAGAACTCAGTGTCTGTATAAATAGACAAAATTATTTGCTCAGTTCATGTTATTTGAAACTGCTGTGAACACAATTTACAAGTGGATTCATGATACCTGTATTCTTATCAAAGTTTTCACAAACCTACCGACAGTTAACAGGAAGACCATTACTGTCTGAGAACAATTTCTTATTTGCTTCTTCACCCTTTCTCTTTCTGAGAATCATTATTCTTTGGATGATAGAGTTTGAAAAATAGAAGGAAAGGGGGAATCGAGATATGGTGGTGATTGTCCTCATCCACCTGACACTTGGTATACGACACTACCTTTTGGCATTTATTTCTGAGTATATGTCTCTTTTTCCTAATTATATGTTAGACTTTTTGAGGGCAAAGACTATGTTTTATACCTATCATGACCTTACATTTTGGACTTTCTGGAATAGTTGTATTTCAGATAGTCTCCTAATACCAGAAAACAGGTCCTAATTTTTGATTTAGAAAATATGCTTATCCCCTGAAACATTGTACCTAGCACAAAGATCTAGCAGGTTGTTAAAGGCACTGAATAGATACTTGCTGCTGCTATTTTCTTCTTTGAACCTCCTTACAACTATGTGTATACCTCTCCTGTAGCATGCATTAACAGTCTTTTATTATTCATCATATTTGTGTGTTTTCCTTATCTCTTTTCCCATCTCCATACACACACACCCACACACTGCCACCACCACAAACACTAGTTGTCAACCTCCTTGAGGGCAAGGACTGTTTCTTTGTCATTCTCAGGGTTGAGAACCACTAAGGAATGGATTTCGAATGGTCAACATTTTTTATGTCAACTATTAGTAGGAGTGGCAGGAAAGAAAGAAGGAAGGTAGTTTAGATAATGGAGGCTCCCTGTGATATCTTTTCTATAAAGGGGAGGAGAGACTTAGAGACTTGGATTAGATTTAAAGTGCTTCTCCACTGTAAGGTTGATTGAAATCAAACTGCTACCAAGGGAAGTGATAGTTGTCTATCACTTTAAAAGCAGGGTAGTCCGCCACCCATTTTGAACAGTTTGGGCATTTGCCTTTTCACTTGTCTGTACAAATGAGTTCAGTTTTTCTGATTCTAGGGTCATGGGAGAGAAACACAGGAGACATCATCACAGGAAAGTGTTAGATAAAACATTAAAGGCAACCACAAGTCTTTAGGCTTGTCAGATTTAATTACCGTCATTACATGAGAAAATTCATTTTCTATCTCTTTTCTCTAATCTGGAACTTTTTATATATATTATTTGCATAAAATGAAACATGCTGCAGTTTTGTGTATTAATATGATGTGGGAAAGTGTATGTATGTGAACTTGAGAATCGCAAATTACAGAATTTCAAAAGGTTAAAAGTAGCTCAGTGATAATCTTGTCTAATCATCTCACTTTATAGGTGAAAAAACTTGCTAGAACGACAAATGCTTTGTTCGTGTCTCTAGGAGAGCAGCTCTCGCACATACTGCAGTCACTCATTTCCTTGCTCTTCCCTTCACCATTGCCTCCTCTTCTCTCTTGGAATGCATACTGTATTTACTGAGCATCTCTTATGTACCTGACACTGGGAATATGGGGTGAATAAGCCAGAGTCACTGCTCTCATGGAGCTAATTTTCATGTAGGGAGTACAGACCAGAAACAAATAAATAGAGGTGTTAATATAAACAGGTGGTAATCAATGCTGTGAATAAAATTAAATCAGGAAAAGGGGATAGAGAGTGGCAGGATGCCATTTTAGATTGTTAGGTTGAGGGGTCAGGGAAGGCCTCTCTGAAGAGGTGAATTTTGAGAAGAAACCTGAATGAAATAGAGGAAACAAGTCATAAATATCTAGGAGAAGAACATTCCAGGCAGAAGGAATAGCAAGTGCAAGGCTTTGAGATGGGAACTTACTTGACCTGTTTCAGGAACAGCAAGGAGGCCAGGGTGGCTGGAAAGCAGAGAGCAATGAAGAGAATAGTATGAAATGAGATAGGAGAGGTAGCCAAGGGCCACATCATGCACCGATTTGTAGGACTTTGGATTTTATATGAGAGTGATGGGACACTTTGGAGTCTGGAGAGTAGGGAAGGAACATGAACTAGATTTATACAGTTGACCCTTGAACAACAGGAGATCCACTTACGTGCAGATTTTTTTCAATAGTAAATATTACTGTACTACACGATCCATGGTTGGTTGAATCTGCAGCTGCAGAGGGCTGACCATAAATAGACTCAGATTTTCACCTGTGCGGGGGGGTCAGTGCCCCTCACCCCTGCATTGTTCAAGGGTCAGCTGTATTTTAAAAGGATCCTTCTGGCTGCTGTATGGAGAATAGACTTTGGAGGCAAGAGCTAAAGGGAGATCAGGTAGGAGGCTATTGCAGTAATTCAGGTGAGAGATGGTGATGGCTCAGCCCAGGTGGTAGTGATGGCTAAGGAGAGAAGGGGCTGGATCACAGATGTGTAACTTAAGGATCAGGGACATATGTTATTCATCTGTAACCCTAGGGCTTACCATGGGCTTGATTCTTAGTAGATTAATTTTGCTGAATGAATAAAACCAAACAAATGCAGCATTCTTGTCATTTTCCCATGCTATGATGCTTTTGAAAGGTTTTACAAGAGGTCTTCACTGTAATCTTAATATCACTGGCTATGGACCACTTTAGTATTTCTTTTTTTTTTTTTAAGATTTATTTATTTATTTTTGGCTGCACTGGGTCTTCACTGCTGCGCTCAGGCTTTCTCTAGTTGTGTTGAGCGGGGGCTACTCTTTGTTGCGGTGCGCGGGCTTCTCATTACAGTGGCTTCTCTTGTTTCGGAGCACGGGCTCTAGGCACGTGAGCTTCAGTAGTTACAGCATGCGAGCTCAGTAGATGTGGCTTGCGGGCTCTAGAGTGCAGGCTCAGTAGTTGTGGTGCACGGGCTTAGTTGCTCCGCGGCATGTGGGATCCTTCCGGACCAGGGCTAGAACCCATGTCCCCTTCATTGGCAGGCGGATTCTTAACCACTGTGCCACCAGGGAAGTCCCGTATTTCTTAATCTGGACCAGCCTGCTTCCATTATTTATAGGATTGGCTCAAGCCAGCCAATGTTTAGCCAGAGAGGCTGAAATTATCCTAGAAAAGACAGTGGCTTAGGTAACCAAATAGGAAAGGACTCAAGGCATTATATAGGTGAGGATAAAACTCCCACTTTGCAGATTCAGGTTATAAAGTAGTAAGGCCTTACATTTAAATAGCATTTTATATTTTACAGCATCATATATTCACAGCCACTCTATGAAGAAGTTATTAATGCTTTTCCTATTTTATACACCGAAACTCAGAGAAGTTATGTAATTTGTTTATAATATAATTTGTTTATAATAACAAATAACATAGCCAGCACATCCCAAGACCAGATATTTCATCTCCAGATCCTTTACTGTTTGTTCCATGCTCATAAATTAATTTACTGAACAACTATTTATTGAATGTATCACGCACTGAGACAGATAAGGGAATGCTGACATAAACACGACCCAGTGCTCACCTTGTGAGTGCTTTATGGTGTCACAGAGGAATTGGGTAAGAAAGTCAAAGATTTTAATTTAATAAGGTGTATAAATGCTGTAATAAAATTAAGCACAGGACATATTTTGGTTTTGTATGTACAATTACTAAAATATAAGGTAAAATAAATACTTCTCGCAATATTCTTTCAGCTGCCTAATTATATATTCCATATTTTCCTATTTTGGGGAGTGGACCTGAATTAAAATGGCATGGCAATGTAATTTATTGTTTCTTATTCATAGACATCAAAATATTTATATACAGTGTCTTCTGAAATCCATGAGATGTCTTACACAGCTTTAGAGTTCTAGTTTTCTATATGTTATTTCAAAACTCAAAATTGTTGCATTTATTTTGGGATAACTTAGGTCTTAATTTTGCCTTTGCAGTGGGACTAGCCTTGATAGTGTCATATGGTTGAATATGCATGGAAAGTTAGAATTTGGTCCCAGGGAATGCCAAAACTTTAGAATTACCCAGTTGAGTCAGACCCTTACATTTGAATGTAGATTATGATAAAGTTGGAAATAATTACACCACCATAATGAGAGGAGGAAGGAGTGGAAATACCACAGACTTCTGAATTAAAAGATGAATTATTCTTTCTTTTGTGGTCTTCTCTTAAGTAACTTATTTCTTCTTTCTGAAGTACATGTTTGAACACGTGAGAAGGTACACCTGTCAAAAGATTAACCAGCTGAGAACCATTGTCAGCATTAATTTTCCTTTAGTAAATGACTCTCTGAAGCTATTTAGCAGCCTGTAATCTAGATACAAAGCTATTGACCTATGATGGATAGTGCTGGATTTGTTTGTAAGCTTTGACTTACGTCGTCTACGTAATTTCTCCAGGTCAGAGCAACAGGATTTAGAGTAAGGTTGGTTATGTGGTTCGAATTAAAATGGCCATAGAAATTGAGCAAAAATAATTGTAAAACATTAATGATCCCACCATCTTGGTGAAGTAAATTAGAAACTAATGAAATGACAGTCACTTAAACGTCAACATTATCAGAATGTTCAAATGACACAGATGAGTTAATTAAAAGCATTTCTTATAATTGGGTTTTTGTACATAATCAGTTCCACAGTGTCTGAAAATATTGTGAAATAATGTGATTTAACCATATGTAAGCATCTCAGGCTTTCATAACATGTGGGCACTTCCTCTACCAACACTGTTCGGCTAACATAATGCTGACTTCTTTTGCTTTTAATAATTAGTTAAAAATAGCATGAACTGTAAAATAGAAAGGCTACTTGGTTTGGTAGTAGCAAAATATTCACAATTTGAATGAAATAAGGATCTCCTCATTTGGCTTTTTATGTATTAAAAACTGAGTATTTCATTGAATAAATTAAATTCAAAAGTAGGCCATTACTTGCAGCTGTCTATATTCGAATGGCCAGGTTTGATACATAGTACAATTATGGTTTCTTTATTCCTAGCTGTACTAGAAATAAGTTGTAAAGGCAAAAATTGTAGTTATATAGCTCTTTCACATACTTTCCTGGTGTGAACAACAAAACCTAACTTGAAAATTATGAATGAAGATTTCTCTAATGCTAAAAGTAGTAATAATGCTCTCGGTTTTGTTTTATAGTTAATAAAAATTTAGATGAGTGAAGTTACCCCCCACTTCCTTTTTAAGACAAGTCTAGGCCATATTTTCTGTGCTGAAGTAGAAGTTGCTTCTCCAATCATTTCCGTTAGTGAACATACATCAAACCTTTGCTAAGGAGTGGCCAAACCAATGTTAAAGTTTATTTCTTCTTCCTGACATATCACTAAGAATGAATTGCCCAAAAGGTGTACAGGCATACCTCATTTTATTGCTCTTCACAAATATTGGGTTTTTCCATTATATTGTATATAGAATGGATAAACAACAAGGTCCTACTGTATAGCACAGGGAACTATATTTAATATCCTGTGATAAACCATAATGGAAAAGAATTTTAAAAAGAATGTATATATGTATAACTGAATCACTTTGCTATACAGCGGAAATTAACATGACATTGTAAATCAACTATACTTCAATAATTTATTTTAAAAAGACAAATATTGTGGTAACCTTGAGGTGTCAGATGATGCTTAGCATTTTTAGCAGTAAAGAATTTTTAAATTAAGGTGTATACATTGTTTTTATAGACATAATGCTATTGCCCATGTAATAGACTACAATATGCATGTGACTCTCACCTTATTGCAGTATTCACCTTATGGGGGTGGTCTGGAACTGACCCCACAAAATCTTCAAGCTATGCATGCCTTTATAGCAGGAGGGAAAAGAAAAATCAAATAATATTAGAAAGTGCACATCAGAATAATCAGTCTAGCTAAGCAACTGTTTTCTTTACCTTAAAGAATCTTTACCTACAAAGAATCTTTCTTTACCTACAAAGAATCTTTCCATCTGAAATGCCTACTTGTTTATGGGAGAAAGAGACAAGTCCCTCTCTTTGTAGATCTCATCTGTACATAGTGTGCAGAGAGCGAGCGAGTGAGCCACAGACCCCAGATCCAGACTCGGGCAGCTGACCCCTCTGGCTGCTCCCATGCTGGTCAGGGCACAGGTCATCTTTTTCATATACTTTCTATTACTGAATAGGTTTCTCAAGAGAATAAGAGATGCATGGGAATAATAAAATTCACATTTTAAATCCCCATGGTACTCCATGATCGTGCCAAAATATTTGAGATGAATGCAGAGTTTGACTGAATCTGTATGTCCCCTTCGGCTTATAAGTAACCTGCATGATACTTGACAATTAAAATATTCCAAGAGAGGCTTATGCCTGATATAAATATAACTTGGAGGCAAGGTGTTTTCATTTGGTTTGAGGATTTTCTCTAATTTTATGATATACTTAAACACTTGAAGAAATGTATCCCTCTTCTTCTATCCCTTTACCCCCCAAACTATTCAGGTGTGGGAGCTGCTCGGTCTGGGAACCTCACGTTTATGGTGGGAGGAGTCGAAGAAGAATTTGCTGCTGCCCAAGAGCTTCTGGGGTGCATGGGCTCCAATGTGGTGCATTGTGGAGCCGTCGGGACTGGGCAGGTAATGTTTGCACAGCAGTGACACTGACTTGATGATGTAGAATCAGCTAATGTTCATTTTTCTTTTCTGACCACAATTTGATTCCTCCTTACTCTGTTCAATCTGTGGATTCTTTGTTTGCTCAGATTTTCTTAAATTAATTTGAAATGAGTTAGTTTTCCATCATTCCTGTTGGAAGTAAGCAGAGATAAGCCAATAATTTAAAAAGACATCAAAAGTTCCATCATTTCAGACTTTGACATATTTATCCCAGTGACCACAGAAATTATCCTTAAAACAGCTTCTATATGAAGTGCTCGTGTTATCTGATTTGCTGTTATCTTCCCTCTAATTTTGTAACTGCTCGCCACAGCTCTATTTGTAGTACTGTCAGGTAGAAGTAACCTATGCACTTTAATCTTTTCCTTAAAAAACCAGATCATTTTCATTAAGAAATGTGTTATATCGATTCTCTAATCAGGTAGAGGTGAATGACTACAATGAACTCTGAAATCAAACTGGTTGTTCCCCTCCCACCCAACACACACACTATCACTCACTCCTCTTCATGCTTTGTCCTGGTCACTGGTACCAGCTTTATCTTATTCAGGACTTTGGTATGATCTTAGATATATCTGTTGTCTCCATTCCCTTGTCCAGTCAGTCTCCAGGTTCTATTGATTTTTGCTTCAGTGGCTCTCATTGTTGGCTATCTTGTTCATTCCACACATTACCTGGTTCAGTCTTTCATTATGTCACACCTTGTTTACTGCTCACAGGGCCTAGTAGATCTCTGGATACCAGGTTTACCACTTTGCCAACATTGTAACCAAAACCAACTCCATCAAGATGCTTGTATCATCATAGGTTTCCCAGTTCTGACACTTAGCATAGATCCCTATTTCCTACCACGTCAAATTTGGACACTAGCTTCCGTAGCTCTTGACCCAGTCTTAACTATCAAACTTCTCCTCATTCCTTAAAACCACTGCACTTGAGTCCATTTTCTTACTGTTCTCAGGAATATCCCATGCCCTTGTGTATTTATTTTTTTCCCTGCTCTCCTTCTTTCCCTCTCTCGCCTATTTAAATCCTGCCTGGCCTTCTGAGAGATGGTTTCAGGTTCTGCTTCCTCTCTGCACCTGCCCTCAGTGATCTGGTTTCTCTGAACGCCTACTGTCTCTGTCTTACAGTTTCTACCATACAGTTTACCACTTAGTTGTGTTTGCTTGTTCACTGCCTTTTCATTTGGTGTGTTACTCCTGTTTCCCCAGTTAGAATGTCAGCCTCATTCCTGAAGGAGCAGTTGTGCCACATCAATCAGTATTCCCTGTTGTGCTTGCGCCCATAGGAGTAGCTCAGTCGCCACACTGCAGAGCTCTTCCCTAGGGGAAGAGGACCCCCTCCCAGTCTGCTCTGGGATCTTGTGTTAGGCTCAGAGGGAGGCTTGCAGCACCAAGTGCCTTTCCTCCTTTGAAAGAATCAACAGTTGAATGCTCTTACTTTTAGAAACGTGGAATAGGGTGAAGAAATCTTCCTGTGAGTTATAGCTTGAAAATAAAGATATTTAATATGTACTCAATTTATTTTCAGGCTGCGAAGATCTGCAACAACTTGCTGTTAGCTATTAGTATGATTGGAACTGCTGAAGCTATGAATCTGGGAATCAGGTTTGTTGAACAGTACATTTTCATATACTAACAGTTTTTATGAGCTTTCCGTTTTGATTTTCTGATGTTGAAAACAAATGTTCATGAGAGATAAATCAGTTGATCCAGGAACATTTTGAAAGTATTTCATTATTGAACTTTAATAGACTTTGCTTATTGGATGACCAATAGGACCCTGGAGAGCATGAATGCTCTCTGCCATAAGCCATAAAATGTATTGTGCTTTATATTTGAAGTTACATTATCCTTTTTATATGGGAGCTCCATTTCTTCTATTGTGTCGAAATGCAAGAGACACTATTACTATAAAATTTAAACAATCTCTGGCAGTGTAGGACAAATTTGTATAAAATACAGTTTTAATGTATAATGAATTCAGGTGTTATGCTACCATGTGACTGGTTTTATGTATCTATTTTAAATATAGTCCCCAAAATCTACACTAAAAGGGTTCTTGGTTGTTTATTCTCAGGATAAACTGGATGGCATTCATAAAGCTGCAACTCGTATGCATAACTCTTTTCATTTTAACTTCCCTAGGGTTCTGTTACTTTACATTAAGGATATATCTTTTCATTGAAATAAAATGGCATTCATACTCTGCTGAAAGTGATTCAGGAATTCAGTTTTTCCTACGATGGTGATCATCCTTTAGAATGCTTAAGGTTAATGTCTTAATTTTAGCCTTTAATCTTTTGGGTTAGGAATGCTACATATGATTAATCACCTAATTAATTTTTTGGATGTTTTGCATTTCATGAATATAATAAATACACATTTCTTACTTTAGAAAATGCTTAATGAGAAAGATGCTTTTACTGAGGTGTGTTCTTCACACGTCCCCAAACTGCTTGCCAAATATATCACAAATCAGAGTAGTGTTTCATACCATAGCTTTTGATGAAAGCAATAAAAAGAGCCAAAGTGCTTGAGATATTTTTTAAAACACAGTAATGGATTCACATTTCCTCTTAATTACCATATCAAGATGCTGTTGTTTTATTGAATTGCCCTTGTCTCAGATGTTAAACTGTCTTGACCTATTAAGTTGTCATGTTGTAATTGAGACAAAAGAGGAATTTGCTTTGCATCAGCGCTAATTGGTTTATCAATATCCTGTACCATTTACATTTTAAAATTGAATGTCTGTAAGATGGTAAGGCATATTTGTACAAAGCCTTAATAAAACTGGTGGTATATAAGAAGCTGTTCAGAGTGTTATGTCTGTATTGTAGCCAGTTTAGGCTATGGGTCACTTATCATAATTGAAAAACCGGTTACTAGTAACTTGTTTTTATGTTCATCCTCTAGGTTAATGTTATGGAGGAGGAAAATGTAAATTTCTGGAACCAAAATTGCATACAAAATTAATTGGTGTTGACAGTAGGATTAGAGCATTAGTATGCATTTGCATCTTTAGAATTTTATTTTCATTTTTCTGGATATAAATGAGTATATAATAAAAAAAGTAAAAGCCTAGGTTATACTATACTGAAATTTCCCTCTGTATTGCCAGTTTATTTTATATTCTGCTTCTTACTTTAAACGTCACTGGATCAGAATGTTCCTTAGGCATCCTCTAGCATTCCTCAAATAATTTTCCTAGCAAAAGTCTTATTAGATGATCATTCTAAAATGAAGTTTTTATACAATAAGTGCTTATGGAAGTCTAACTCCAAAAGCCAGCTAATAAAGAATAGTATGAGAATCAGTTGAATCAAATGAATAAAATGTATACAATGAAATGTATACATTGGCTACTAGAGTAAGTTTATTATCAAAGAGAAAAGAAAGTGATAAAATTCCAAACAGCAATATTAAGAGCAGAAGCAATAAATAGATTTTCCCTTATTGTTGGCCTTGATCCACTATGGCAAAAACAATATTTAGAAATATGAAACTTTCAATGTTTAATTTTTCCAAAACTCTATATATTACTGTTACTGATGTATGTGTGTAAATGAAATATTTACACACACACACACACACACATATATATATATGTCTGAACACAAAGCAGGAACTCATTGTTTTTACTTAACTGTTACAATAATTTGTAAGTTTGTGGTGCTCTACATTGTACTAATGAATTGCTTATTTTCATGACATTAGGATTTTATCAGTTTATCTTACAGAGATTCTCAGTGGTTTGAAAGTCCTAAAAATGATTGCTTCTGCTATTGTCTTTTCTCCATGGTTTACAGACATAGTTTAAAATGACAGGAATGTTCTCTAATAGAGTATAGAGAGCAGCCACGATTTATTGAGCATTGCAAGGTGAAAGAGAAAATTGGCATCAGCAAGCATAAATTCCCAAGTAGTAAATTCCCACAAAGTAGTATAGCATCAAAGTGGTTCAGCCACATTTATATTCTGTTCACTCTGAAGTAAAAATTTTTTTAGCGAATTAATGTCAACATTTACAAATTGAGTTACCTATTCCTATGAAGTGATCGTTTCTGATTAATTTCATTCTCATAAGTCAGTGTCTTTTCTTGAACACTGACGTTTCCCTTTTTTTAAATAGAAGAATAAAACCTTATAGTTTTAAACTCCTGTTGACCCTATGATCTTTTACAATGAGTGTTTATGGATGTTAGTGAGATTTTTAAATGCTGTAAAAAAGTAAAGCATAAAAAATATTGGTATATAACATATCTGGAAATTCTTTTTTACTAGACCTTTCTGCCTTCTAATTGGGATCTATTTAGGACTCAGAACATAGTTTTATGGTACTGAAAGGGCCTTACTTGCGTTAGGGTTTTTGTTTTTTAATTGAACCATCTTTTCCCATTTATTGATTGATTGATTGATTGATTGATTGATTGCTTGCTGTGTTGGGTCTCCGTTTCTGTGCGAGGGCTTTCTTTAGTTGCGGCAAGTGCGGGCCACTCTTCATCGCGGTGCGCGGGCCACTCTTCATCGCGGTGCGCGGGCCTCTCGCTATCGCGGCCTCTCTTGTTGCGGAGCACAGGCTCCAGACGCGCAGGCTCAGTAGTTGTGGCTCACGGGCCCAGTTGCTCCGCGGCATGTGGGATCTTCCCAGACCAGGGCTCGAACCCGTGTCCCCTGCATTGGCAGGCGGATTCTCAACCACTGCACCACCAGGGAAGCCCCATTAGAGAGGTTTTATTCCCGTGCACCACATAAGAATAACATTGGTAATGTGAGTTTTGTTTTTTTTGTTTTCATTTTTGTTCTGCCGGAAATTATGCTTTTTGTTTGGTTTGCTTTTTTTTCAATATGGGTGGTATAACAAGTTATTTGCATTGCCAACAGGGCCCAGGCCCCTCTAGCAATAGCCGTATTGTCTCCTTCCACCAAAAGAAGCTTAAAACAGTCAAACTTCTGGAAGGCCGTTCAAGATGAGAACTTTCCCACAAGCATAATTTTAGCTTCCTGGTTACTTCCCTAAGAAGGTGTTGTCGTTTCATTTAGGTGATGACTGAAACCTCTTAGTTATATACCCTGGTAGATATAACATATGGGAAAAGGTTTGTAATAAAGGTTTGGCCAAATTTCTTATTAAACTGATAGGATGCCATCATGTTGGCTGATTAAGTGACTACCCATATGACCCAGTGAGACTCAGGGCAGTGAGTGTGGGTGTCTCTTGATGACCACATCCCAGCTCTGCCACAGACTTAAGCTTTTCTCATCTGTAAAATGACAAAAATAATAGTATCTATCCACAGTAGCAGTAGTATCTGTTGTGAAGAGTAAATTAAGTCATCTATGTAAATCTTTTAAAACAGTGCCTGATACACAGTAGGTGCTCAATACATGGTAGTTATTGATGTGATGGTGGTGGTGGTTTGTATTTGAATTGAATTGTACGTTAATGTTTTTTTCTTTATAACACTTCTCACTGGCTAACATTATATATTTATTTGTTTATTGTCTGTCTTCCCAACTAGAATACAGGCTCTATGAGCTTTGTCTGCTCACCACTGTATCTTTTTTTTTTTAAATAAATAAATTTATTTATTTATTTTTGGCTGCATTGGGTCTTCTTCTTTGCTGCACGTGGGCTTTCTCTAGTTGCGGAGAATGGGGGCTACTCTTCGTTGAGGTGTTTAGGCTTCTCACTGTGGTGGCTTCTCGTGTTGCAGAGCACAGGCTCTAGGTGTGCGGGCTTCAGTAGTTGTGGCACGCTGGCTCAGTAGTTGTGGCTCGCGGGCTCTAGAGCGCAGGCTCAGTAGGTGTGGCACACTAGCTTAGTTGCTCCACTTCATGTGGGATCTTCCCGGACCAGGCCTCGAACCCATGTCCCCTGCATTGGCAGGCGGATTCTTAACCACTGCGCCACCAGGGAAGTCCCTCACCACTGTATCTTAAGAACATCCCTGGCACGTAGTAGGCACTCAATGAAGATTTGTCAGACGAATGAGGTGGGAGCCGGGGGGCTCTTCCCCTGCCTCAGGTAAACGTTACTGGGCGGTGTCTTAACTGGCCCACTGCTGGAGGGCAGGCACAGCCTGTTCTTAGATGGCAGGTCTGCATAAACATTGGTGAATAACGGAATGATTGATTTAAGTTGACATAGTCTTAGATGTTTCATTTCCAGATCGGTTTCTGTGATACAGACATCTCAGCTTAGGGACATTGTTTGCTTTGTTCTTACATAAAACCAGACAGTATAGATACTTACAGAGACAATAAAGTGAACAAACTTCTTTGGCCCTTAAAAGCCTTGGTTACAGTGAAGGCAAACACTTGGCTTCTCTTTAATTTTTCTTATAGTTTATGCATCATTTTTACTTCTCCCAAAAGTTCATTTAAAATTCGTGTGTTTTAAAGGTGAGTAGATTTGACACAGTGACGTTTATTTGAATTGCATTATATATGCGGTCAGAGCAATGAATTCATTCTGTTTATATCAGAGAACATTCCAGCAATTGTAAAGCCACATGCATGCATGCGCACACTCTCGAACCACATCCAGTGGCAAGTTATTATGGGGACTGACAGACTGTCATCCTTTTGATGGCTTGAGCTGTATATCTCCTGAACAGCAATGGGGCTCTTATGCAGAAAGTATCATATGTTCCCAGCCAATTTACAGGGAAACAGCAATAACATTTTATCATGGTTGAGAGCCCAGTAGCTGCTTCCTATTAAACTTGCCCTTTCAGATACCTGTCTTGGATTAATTTGTTGATTTCAAATGAAACTCAGTCTTCTCCAGTGAAGCATGACGTTCTAGGATAGACTCCCTGAATGACAATTACTGTGTATTCTAGCTGGTTTCAGACCATTACAAGCCTTGGGCACAGTGGAAGACAGAGGACTTCAGTAACTGATTTTAATATCATGTCTAATTTTAACTGTCAGTTATATATATGCCAGGGAAAGAATCCTCAGAAAGATGAAATGCAAAACACTTCTAACTTGCTCTTTTTAATGATACACTTTGCTGTTGGGGGGTTGGGGAGGACTGGAGAGGGAGTAGCTATCTCCTAAAGAGAATCAGCATGGTGGGGAAGCATCAGATTTGAAAAGTGAGCACATAACAACTGCCACCTCATTTTTGTGTGTGCCCCTCAGGATGCTTCTAAATAGTAATATGTTCACCAAAAAGGGTTCCATAAATCAGCCCCAGTATTTTTCCTTGAACATTCAAGAAAAATGAAATGTAGGGTTTTACAAAGGATAATAAGCTTTGCTCCCATTTTGGTATTACAGACAGAGTATGAAGTTCTTTAGCAATAAAGAGTGTTGTGAGGCACTGTTGAGTCTAACCTGGTAGGTTATAAGGAGGGGGAGTATCTCTGCTTCTTTGAATGTGATGAGCCATTTTAAAAGAAAATCTAAATTAGGAAGCCTGAATTATATTCCAAATGGAAGGTTAAGACAGTGTTTTGGGGTCTTTAAAAATATCCCCTGCTCATAGAGCACATTAGACATATACATTCTTGCATATCTGTGCTTAGACAATATATTTGCAGTTATAGCAGATTAACTAGTTGTTCATTTGTGATTTTACTTTTCACAATTTTTCCCTAAGTGCATTGGCTTTATCTTTTCCTACGTCATCTGTTACCGTAGCATCCTGATAGCCTAATTATATTTGAAAGGGGAAAGGAAGCATCAGTAGCAAATTATACATGTAACAAACTTGGATCCTTATAAAAGAATGAATGAAACCATCAGGTTTCTTTCCAGCAGTGTACAATTGAACAGAATGTATGACATCTGATTTAGATGGAATCTTTATCTGTTATAATCTTTAGTAAAAACTGCTCATTATAACACAGGCTACCATGTGAGTTCATCTTCATGGCATGCCATATAGTATTCCTTGAACCACAGCTGCTCCTTGAAAGCCTGATTACATAACATTTGTATTATGTGGTAAGTCCGTACACATCCTGGCTGTTAGCCCTAGACCCTGCTCGAGCATTGGAAAAAGGTTTTACTGGTCATTATATTCTGATCTGGAAATAGACAGACAATTTTGAACACACAAGTAATAAGCAGCACCCCAAAATGCACAGTTCATTTAATATTTACATGTGTCTCTGTTTAATCTTTTTTTTTAATTCTGGAAGGGATTGGTTTTAAGAAAAAGCAGAAAGTTTTATTTGAAACTTGATTCAAAGATACATAGCAAAACTGTGCTTCCCAGGCTGCACTAAGATACTTGGAATAAAGTAATAGAGCATTTTAATTCTACTTTTTTTCTGGGTCCACACTGAACAGCCGTTTATGCCATCAGCTCAGTGATAGAACAAATGATGTTTCCGCTTGGGCAAGCTTTGTTTTATCAGGATCAGTAACCTTATCAGCAGTTGACCCAGAACTATAATGCATGTCTCTGAATAGATAGCATATGTCACAACTCTGTGCAGACTTGCTTCATAAGCAAGAATGTCTAATGAAGATTTAATAAATAAGGAAAAGTTTACAGCAAGAAATGTCTTCTTTTATAATGATAACTTCCCTTAAGCTCGTTTTACTGCTCGTGGCTCATCTCTTGCATTTATTCTCTCATAAGAGCTAAAGGAATAAACATACATATAAATGCATCCACATGGACTCCCATGGTACATAATTTAACTGTCAATATTTCTTTCTGAAATACATCACTTGTGAGTAAAGACTGTAGAATTTAGATGATCATCTTGGCTTAAGGTTCTTATGCGACACATAAATGCAATAATGTCCAGAAGACTAGAAAACCCATGTGTGTGATAAACCAACAATACTTTTATGCAGTCGTATGTTATTTCTTAAAAGCAAGGTAGTGCAGAAGGTTTTCTCTCAGTGCAGAATGTCCTGGCTCAGAAATGTTTAATCACTAGCTTTTAATACCCTATAATTTAAGATTGGATTCTTCACCCTCATCAGGCTGCTTAGATATTTGAAGACATGTCATAAATGGAGAGAGAAGATGGAGCATCCTCACACGTAAAAAAGTCACGCATGGCTTGTACATCTTGACATTTAACACTTCTTTTCTTTGACCTTCTTTGACAGGTTAGGGCTTGACCCAAAACTCTTGGCTAAAATCCTAAACATGAGCTCAGGACGATGTTGGTCAAGTGACACCTATAATCCTGTACCTGGAGTGATGGATGGAGTTCCCTCGGCTAATAACTATCAGGGTGGATTCGGAACAACACTCATGGCTAAGGTATGGTAAATGCAGAGACTACCCAAGAGAGCGGGGGGAAATGTTTAGTCTCATTCTTCTCCTTCCCTCCCTTCTCTCTCTCCCCCCACCTCACCCCACTCCCACTTCTCTCCTCTCGTAACAAAGCATACGTCTATCCTAGAAGGCAAGGTTACTAAAATAGTGACCCAGTCACTGGAAATTATTTAAAACTTAGCTTGGATAAAAACCTTTTATCTTGTTCACTTTTAATCCTGGCCTTTCAGATGAGAAGAATAGGCTGGGATTTTTCTTTTGTGCTTGGGTTTGTTTGTAACGTGAGCCGGTAAAATGTTGTTCTTCATCATAAATTTACATTAATTTACCAAGCCCTTAGAATGAAAGCAGTAACAAGCATTTTCTGACGGTTAATAATATAATGACATTGGATATACATGTCACAAAAGAAGAGAGGACCTTTCGCATGATGCTAGATTTCTAAATACATCTTGCTACTTTAAGAATATATATATATATATATTTATGTATAAAGTCATTTGAAAAGCAAATTGTTGGCCTCCTCTCATTTGCGATCTCAACGTTAGAAAATACTTTTTAGACAAACAGACTTTCAGATTCTTGTGTAGCGCTTGTTCCCTACCCCACTCCCCACACCCCTGCCATTTACTTTTTGACAAAAGTAACACTATGTACAGTTGTATACCGTATTCAGCTTACTCTCCTTCATTTCCCATGATGTTTCGTCCATTCTACTTCTCGACTGTGCCTTGAATTCACCCACTTGCCCTCTCTACCACTACCAGTACCTTGGCTGAACCTTGTTTAGATTCTACCACATCTGCCCTTAACTGATCTCCTTGCCTTTCATTCTCATCTTCTTCTCCAGTTCATTTTCTGTGGTTAAGAGTGGACTTCCTAAAATGTAAAAACCTGATTATGTCATCTCTCCTATTAAGTCTCTTTCATGGTTTCCAGTTACTTGTAGATTAAAGTCCATCTCTGCACATTGTCTTAAAGGCCTTTGCTCTCCTCACCAGCTCATTTCTGCCTTCCTACCCCCCTCCTTTGCTTCAGCCACACCAAACTCGTTTCGGCCTCTTGTTCCCTCTCCCTGGCAGCCCTCCACGCCCGCTCTTCCCTCAGCCTGCCTCATTCTTCGTTGCCTCTCCAGCCGGGCCCCTGGCACATGGTTGGCTCACTTTAAATATTTATTGGATGAAGCAATGTTTGAAACTATGTTTCTTATTTTGTAGTTTTATTTCTCCTCGTGTTTCATTTAAGAAAATATTTATTTTAATGCCAATCTGTACCTTATATTTAGGTTTGCATATCCTCCACACAGGCTTTTATAGTTGTGCTGTGTTGCTCTTGTTGGAAACAGAAAGTAGGTCCTTAAGTGGATTGTTTTCACAAAGCTGCAGGGTCGTTTATTAGGGCACACAGAAGAGTGAAAGAATCGCGTTTATGCCCAGTTTGCTTTATGTACATGTGTGAAGTGGGTTGTGACCTGTTAGCTTATTTGGTTCCTAAAATGCTGCTTATGGCTCCAACAGAGGAAGCAGCTAAGAAGTAACCTGTAAGCAGGTTTACTTCCATCATTTTCTCCAGTGTCCCTGCCCAGGAAGAATCTGCTCCTATTGAGGTCCCTTAAAATTATTTTCTTGGTAATAAAAGATAGCATAAGACAGTACAGTGGTAAAACATACGGACATTCCTGTTCTCTTTTGCTCTTTATAAGTTGTCATTTCCCTTATAAAGAGCAAGATTTCTGAATTTTGCTTAGAATGAAAGCATTTAGAAAGGAACTTTTAAAAAATGCTTTCATCACCTCAGATAGCTGTTAGCAAAACCCACCATAACTAATTAGACTTGTGTAGAGAAATTGATAGAGATTAAAGAAGTCCCCATCAGTGCTACATTGATTAAAGCAATCATACCTGCTTGGGCAGATCAGGCCTTTACTTAACTAGGAGATATTTTGCTCAACTGCCATTAGATCTCATTGTGTTGGGGGAGATGATGTTAATGTGTCCTTGAAATAGAGGCTTGTACATTTATTTCTAGGTCTTAACATCATAAAATTCTAATATATTGTGTATATATAATCAGAACATAATCAATACAAAAACTAGATCATTCTTCTAAACCCCCCAACCTAGAAGTCTGTTTCTGATGGCCACTAAGGAACAAATTATGGAAAATTATGACCACTCTTATTACTCACCCAACGTACCTGTGTCCTTGTAATATGTAACAATTTGGTCCTCCATTAATTTGTTGAAACCTTTTGCAATTGTTTTATATTTTCTTCCTGAACCACCCACTGAGCACATGAATTCATAAATATTTGTATTTGATTAGTGAAGTGGGGTGTTTGTTTATTTTAAATTATATGTTACAAGCTTCAAAGGATACCTTCTTTTCTAACATTTCAGGATTGACAAGCCACTTAGGATTTTATAGACTAAATCATCTTTCTCTTTTTAGAATGTCCACCCTTTAAGGTAGCAGCCACCAAAGCTATTTTAGCTTCCCCTTTTTGGTTTTATTAGCTCTTATTTGGGATATTTACTTGCCCCTTTGAAAACCTCTAATAGCCTTTTCTTCTCAATAGTGTCTTCTCCTCGATATGTTGTGTTTACTCTAAGTTCTTATATTCTAGTTATACTACTAGGTTAAAAATTATAGGCAGTCTTTCTATGTAGATTTTCTGTCGTTTTTAAATAAATGCATCTTGCAGATGTGCAGCAAAATGATGTTGACAAAAGAGGCTTATCTTCTTGTCTGGGTATAAGCAATAATGTAGCTGTCCACATTTGTGAAGTGTGTGGGTAATAATTCAACTTGCTTTTTAGTGGAAGCTATAGAAGACTTTAAGGTTAAGTAGATTTTCCAAATCTGTGCGTTTACATGTGAAAATTATACAAGTAAGCACAAAATACTCTTAACACCTATAGCATCATAGATATCCAAGAGGCTAGAGATTTAATCCATTCTTTAAACTTTGCTTATTTTTTCCTTGAATCATTTCCTTCTTTGAGTGGATGGAATCAATAACTGCTCCGTTATCAAGGGCGTTCCTCAAAGAATACAAATAGTCCTCTTCTCGCTTCTTGTCTTCCTCTTTCATTGCTTGTTGGCTTTTCCATTGATGGAGGAAATGAAGATGGTAATGGTAAGAAGGAAGTCTTGGTTTTGCCACTTGTTTGCAGCACTTATTTAATCACAAATAAAATGAAATGTGGGGAATATTGTTTCAGTTAACCATGCCTTCATTGTCTTCCATCTACCCCCAGATATCTCAAGGTTGGACAAGATTCCATTCTTATAGTAGAGGATACCATTAACTACAGTTTAACTATAAAAGATTTATAATGTTAACTTTTGTCTATTTTTAAACAACCATAAGTTTTCCAAAACTCTCTGAATGAAACGTTAGCTCTCGGAGATGTTAAAGTGTTGTTGTGAAGCTGATTGTCTGTTGCACTTGAAAGAAAATCCAACTTCCTCTCCAGACATCATAAAGCTTCCGTGTTCCACCTCTGCCCATCCCCAGTCTCATTTCCCTCCCCAGCCCCTTGCTTACTCTAGTTCAGCCTCATTGGCCTTCTTACTGTTTCTTGAGCATCCAAGCCATGCCCCCCCACCAGGGGGCCTTTCCCTTGCTCTTCCACCTGCCTGAAACTCTCTTCCCCCAGCTCTCCAAAGAACTCAGTGCCCCCTCACATTCAGATCTTCGGTCAAGTGTCTTTGCCTCGGGAGGTCTTCCCATCGATCAGAACTCTCAGAACTCTCTTCCTTCCACCCCACCCCTTGCTATGTATGACTTTCTGACCCCTTACCCTGCTTTATTTTTCTTCAGAGCACTTGTCATTGTCTGGAAGTTTAGTATTTGTTTTACTGTCTGTCTTCCACACTGGATAGTAAGTTCCTGAGAACAGTGACTTGGTTTTATTATCATGACTGCATATCACCAGGACTTAGAACAGTGCCCAGCATACAGCAGTTGTTAAATATGTGTTGACTAAGAGATTGAATGGATATTTTCATCACTGATAATTTCATCATGCTTAATTTCATAATGGGGTTTGTCTTAGGCTTACAGGCTTCTGTAGATTTGAAAAAGCATTTCTCTGTGTGATCTCACCTGGATAGGAACACCTGGCCGAAGTCAAAACAAAACAAATAGGTTTTGTGGAGGAGTGGAGAGGCCACTCAGAAATCAAGGTTTCTCTCTGGAGCAGTTTTGCAGCTATAAGAAAGCACATATAAAATATATATATAACTTAACATCGCGCTCGTAAGTATCTTATTTTTTCAGGCTTCATTTTTTCTTCTTTGAAACCCAAGCATTAGGAGCCACAGTCCTGAAGTGAGCCTTAACTACCAACCTCAATGTATCCCCTCCGCCCTTGTTTGATTTAGGATCTGGGATTAGCACAAGACTCTGCTACCAGCACGAAGAGCCCAATCCTTCTGGGCAGTCAGGCCCATCAGATCTACAGGATTATGTGTGCGAAGGGCTACTCCAAAAAAGACTTCTCATCTGTGTTCCAGTTTCTACGAGAGGAGGAGACATTCTGAGTTTGCCCTTTGGCTGTGGACACTGTTGGGAACCAAACTCTATCTTGGAGCCTCTTATAGCTCACTCCACAAGTAAATGGGCTGAATCAAAGGTCACCTGTCTGCTTTTGTTTGTCTAGTTCACAATAAACCCTGGGATTTTTCACCCATTTTTAACTGCTTATTCTTTTTATCTATTTAGCAAACACATATTATCTGACTTTTTTTTTTTCTGCAAGCCACTGATGGTCTCTGCTAGTAGCTAGCTGATTGACCTTTTTCAAAAGTTTCATTCCTGAGCATCATTAGCTAAAACATTGCCTACTTCAATCAGGATATTATTTACTCCACTTTACAAATAAAACCAAATTTTTTTTGCACAGGATAAAACCTATCCTGGAGGAAAGAAAAGAAATCGGTGTGAGGAAAGGAGTTAGAGAAGGGGGAAGTATAGTGAATTACTCCCTGTGTCCCTCAGAAAGTTTGTCCTGTTAACCCAGTGGTGGTATTCTTGCATTCTGAGGTCACCGGTTTATTTTCCAGGACTTGATAAAGCAAGAGAACTCCTTGCATGCTGTGTAATTTGGACTCTGTTACGTTACCTTGGTGTGCCCCTCTTGTAACAACTCCCAGTACTCAGCAAACTTATTTTTTATATTTTTGCTTCCTTGTACATTCTTACTACATATTTTTTGACTTCAAAAGAATGACATCTTTAGAACTGTTTCAGAGCCTACGATGATACGTGCTTTAGATAATTATTATATTATCCTAAATATAACCATATTATTTTGAATTCAAATAAATTTCTATGCTGATAATACTTTCTTGGAGTTTTTGTGTCTTCCTAACCATTTGGTGAACAGTCAAATGATCTGACAAACGGGTGCTGCAGACTAATGGGGAAAGGATGAGAAGAAAGGGAAGGGGGGGCGGTCAAGAGGAACTGAGTGTGAACTGACCGGTGGCCAGCCCTCATCCTGCTGCTCTGCCTGCATCGTTAACAAGAATTTGTTTGAGTGTTTTCTGGGTTGTGGGTGCTATAGGAATTTGGCCTGCAAAAAATGAAATATGTCCCAGTAGGGAGCATAGTTGCCACTTTCCCCACCACAGCCCCTAGAAATACTTCAGGTGATAGGCCTAGATACCAGATTTAGCAGAAGGACTGCTACGTCCATCATTTTCCTGGTGATCAAAAATTACAGGTGTTATTATAAGTGCTGGGGCTGCAGTGATAAGCAAAACAGATAAAATCCTGCCCTTGTAGACCATAAATTCTGGTGTCTCGTATGTGTGTATGTGAGGAGGTGTGACAGACAAGAAATAAATGTTTAATGTGTATGTCAGGTGATAATAAGGACTAAAAGGAGAAATAAAGCAGGGTAAGGGAGATGGATGGGGGGTCCTGGGGTATTTTATTAGGGTGGTAAGGGAAGTTATCTTTGTAAGGTGGCATTTGAGCAGAGATAGGAAGGAAGTGAGGGAACAAGCCATGTAGATACCTGGGGAAAGAACATTGTAGGCATAGGGAACAGAAAGTACAAAGGCACTGAGGTAGGATAACACCAGATATGAGGACTAACGAGGCTGTAAGTGAAGTGTCATAAAATGAGGGAGGCCATGTTAGGATGCTGGCTTTTATTCTGAGTGAAACAGGCAGTGTGTCAGTTACCAAAAGCAAAAGCTAACTGATACACTGCCACCCCCAAGTTTGGTGGTTTAAAACAACAAACGTTTATTATTTTTCAAGATTCTCAAGGTGGGCTATGTTATTCATCTGACTGGGCTAACTCATGTGGAGCTGGGGGGGTCTAGTTTGGCCTCACTCAGCAGGGACAGCTGGAATGGTTGGGGCTTCTGTCCACATGGTCACCCATCCTTCAGGAAGCTAACCCAAGTTTGCTGACCTGGTGGCAGAAGGTTCCCAGCAGCAACATAGGACAAGACCAAATGAACAAGTGCTTTTTAAGCCTCTGCTTGCTTTATGGCTGTATTGTCCCGTTGGTCAAAGTAAGTCACCTAGCCAAGCCCAGAGTTAGCATGGGACGGGGACTACGTAAGAGTGTGGACACAGAGAGGGGCAGTAGGGGGGGCCGTTTTGCAAACACCGTAATATCACAGCCAGCCCATGGAAGATTTTGTTCAGAGGATTGATGTGCTCTGAGCTACTTTTTAGAGGGATCACTCTGGCTGTGGTGTGGAGAATAGACCCTGGGGCAAGGGTGGAAGCAAGGAGGCCAGGTAGGAGGCAGTTATAATAATCTAGGTGAGACGTGATGGTGACTGAGACCAGAATGATAAAGATGGGGGAGGCAAGAAGTCGTCAGATTCTGAACATAAAAGATAGAGCCACTAACTGATGGATGGGGAGAGAGAGAAAAGGAGGAGTCAAGGATGACTCCAAGGTTAGTGGAGAAGGTGGAAGAAAGGAGTGACCATCTTCTGTGAGAGCAAGATTGTAGGAGAAGAATTGAGGGAGGATTGGGGGAGGTATAGGAGAAAAAAATCAGGAGTTTATTTGAGGTGCCTAAAAGACATGTGAGTAGAGAAAAACAGGTCCAAGGACCAAGCCCTGTGTTACTCTAGCTCTTAATGGTTGGGAACATGAGGCAGAACCAGCAGATGAGACTCAGTGACCAGTTAGGTAGGTAAAAAATGGGAACAGTGTCCTAGAAGCCAAATTAAGACACTCTTTAAGGAGAGAATGCAAATTTGTATCAAAAGCTACTGATAAGTTGAGTAATATAAGGGCTGAGAATTAGTCATTTGGATTTGGTGAAATAGTTGTTGACTCTGACAGGTGCTTTGGTGGAGTGTTAGAAATGAGATTGGGACTGGGAGGAGAGAAATTGGAAGAAGTGAAGAGAGACAAATTTCAAGTTTTGCTGTAAAAAAACACAGACAAATGGGATAGATACTGGTAGGGAACCTGGGGTCAAGGGAAGTTTAATTATATTTTTAGTATGGGAGATGTTATGGGGTTATGATGATGGAGGTGGAATGATCACATAGAGGGAAAAAGTAATGATGCACAAGAGGATACTTGGTAAGTGGTATCTTTGAGTAGTTGAGAGAGGAAGGGTAGAAGCATGGATGGAGCTTTAAAAACTAAAACCCAGCACAGACATCATGTGTCAAGCTGCCAGCATCTTATATGAAGGATAGAGTAGTATTGTAATTAATTATACAGTTTTTCAACAGAGAATAATAAATCTTAGTGCTGGAAAGTACTTTACTGACCTCTAAGCCTTACCCCTGTAAGTCACCCTCCTGACCATTAGTTTTCTCATCTATAAAGTTATCATAAACAGTGTAGCCTAATATTAAGTGCTCTTTTGGAAACTTGAAACAAAACATGAGTCAAAGACAATCACAGGTGTTGGCAAGCATGTGGAGAAAGTGGAACCCTCATACATTGCTGCCAGGAATGTAAAACGGTGCATCCACTTTGGAAAATAGTTTGGCAGTTCGTCGAAAGGTTAAACATGGAGTTACCATATGATCCAGCAGTCCTGCTCCTAGAAAGTGCTCAAGAAAAATGAAAATATACATCTGCACAAAAACTTGTACATGAATGTTTATAGCAGCATTATTCAAAATAGCCAAAAAGTGGAAACCAATCCAAACATCCCTCAACTGACGATTGCATAAACAAACCGTGGTATATCCATACAATGGAAGGTTGGCCATAAAAAGGAATGAAGGGACTTCCCTGGTGGCGCAGTGGTTAAGAATCCGCCTGCCAGTGCAGGGGACACAGGTTCGAGCCCTGGTCTGGGAAGATCCCACATGCCGCGGAGCAACTAAGCCCATGCGCCACAACTACTAAGCCCGCGTGCCACAACTACTGAAGCCCGCTAGCCTAGAGCCCATGCTCCTCAACAAGAGAAGCCACCACAATGAGAAGCCCATACACTGCAACGAAGAGTAGCCCCCGCTCACCACAACTAGAGAAAGGCCGCGCTCAGCAACAAAGGCCCACCGCAGCCAAAAATAAAATAAATAGATAAATAAATAAATCTGTTGAAGTACTGATACACGCTACAACATGGATCAACTGTGAAAACAGATGCCCAGTGAAAGAAGCCAGTCACAAAAGGCCACACACAGTGATTCTATATGAACTGTCGGGAAAAGGCGAATCTGCAGGGACAAAGTAGATTAGTGGTTTCCAGGGACTAGGGGAGAGGGGGAAATGTAAGTGACTGCTACTAGGTATGGGGTTTCTGGGGTGATGAAAATGTTCTGGAATTAGTAGTGATGGTTGCACAACTTAGCGAATGCATTGAAAACCACGCAATTGTACACTTTAAATGGTGAGTTTTATGGTGTGTGAAATAACTTTGAAAAAGAAAAGCTAAGGAAAAGTCATGAGTTAAGATCCTTCTCTATTGATAAGTGGTTCTCAACCAGGTTTTGCCCTGGGTGACATACAGCAATGTCTGGAGACATTGGGGGAGGGGATTCTCCTGGCATCTAGTGGGTAGAAGCCAGGGATGGAGCTAAACATCCTACAGTGCACACGACAGGCCCCCTCAATCAGAATAATCCTGCCCCAGATGTCAGTAACAGGGAGTTTGAGAAACCTTGCTCAGGTGTATATTCCACAAGTATCTCAAACTCAGTGTATCAGAACCCAAGCTCTGCATCCTCCCCAGCAGACCTGCTTCTCCTGGTCCCTGTCCCATCCAGGTTCCCAGGAGCCATCCCTGACTCCGCTCTCTCCTCCACCCACTCTCCAAAGCGAATTCTAAATCTCTGGTGCCTTCACACCCTCATGGATTCCTGTCTAGAATACTTCTGTCTCTGTTGTTGCTTCTCTTTTTTTCCTAAGAGCTGCGCTGAGGTATAGTTTTACATACAGTAAAATTTGCTTGTTTTAAATGTATGATTTAGTGACTTTCAGTCATCACCACAATCCAGTTTTCCATCACTGCCACCCCCTCCCTGAAGAGTCTCATTTAGTCACTCGCATCCTCTCCCTCCCCCAACCCCGAAGCTACAGGCAACCACTGACCTTTCTGCCTCTGTAGATTCGCAGCTGCTTCTTGAGCACCAATCTGGTTCTTCCGCAATTCATTTTTCACCCCACTGCAAGGGAAGTGGAAGGCTGAAATTCACCTGCATGAAACTGTTTAGCCTCGGGTGCAGTGTGAACCCCTCAATTTCATGCTCTGGCTCCTATTTTACTTCACCAACGCTGTCGCCCTTTGCTTCCTCTGTGGTACCCTGTGGGCAACAGGTTGTGAATCACAGCACTTGCCATTTCCCAAGCATGCCATGCTCCTCACACCTCAGGACCTTTGCACGTGCTGCTTCCTTCACCTGAAATGCCCTTCTCCTCCACTCCTGGCCGACTGGCTCAGGCACCATATCATCTGAAAGGCCTTCTTCGGCCACCTCAGGCTGAGTCACTTCCCCTGTGTTTCCATAGCTCTTTGTTGATACAGCCTGCATCATAGGACTTCTTATATTATGTTTGCATTATGTTCATCTGTCTTCTACAACAGACTGTGAGCTCTTTGAGGGCACAGAATGTGTCTTATTCAGCTTTGAGTCCTCCCTGTTGAGGACAGCACCTGGCATTGAATAAGAGCTCAATAAACGACCAAGTGAGTGGAAGCGGTGGCATTGCATTTGTGTTAGGTCAACTACAAACTGCATGAACTTTTCCCTGAAAGATTCTTCCTTAGCAGATCAAGTTTATTTTCCTTTGGGTTATAAATGATGCAGTTTGCTAGACACAGAAGTCTTGCAGAGTGTGGATCTTTTACAAAGGTTTCTTAGTCAAAAGTTTAGCTTATGCTGTTTGAAGAAACTTATGGGGTGAAAATATGCATTTTTGATAGCAAGCTTTAGTCTCATGTTTTTATGTACTTTAAACGTCAACTTGCATGCAGATAAAGCACACATATTCCCCTTTAAGGAGCACAGCAGTTCCGAATGGGATCTTTTATACCGTGCTGCCTAGGCCTTGAGGCATAAGGTAAATTTCATAATAACACAAGTTTGATTTATTCAAGGGGTTCTGTGAATAGTTAGGTGTTTGAGAGACTCTTTTGCTATCCTAGTGATCTGACACCATGTTGATGGAGCATATACTCAGGCACAGCTGGGTGCATATTTAAGTGAACCCCAAATGGTTTGGGGCTACTCTTTGGCCATTCTTCTCATTGCAGGGATTTTGATCTTGACTTGTTTTCTAAGCACTCAGAAATGTGTGCGATCTGTCTGCTTCCTATGGGGGGTGGGGGTGGGGTGGGAGAGAAAGGCAAACCCGGGCAGAGAATGGGGGGCGGTGTTATCCAGGTGCATAAATCCTACCCAGGCTACTGTCAAAAGCCTGCTGCTGCTCAGGAAAAGCGCACAGGTTACCACCAGCCTCAGCTGCAGTAACTGCCCCCTTGAGCATTCTCAGATGGCCAGCCAATGGGGAGTCATCTGCCTGAGTAGGGTTTTTAGCCATCTTTCAGTTCAATTGAAGAGGGAGCTTAAGGACATCATAGGGATTTGTAACGTTCCGTGCAAGGTGTCAGGCCCATAAACCAGCACGTCCATCGCGCCGATGTGCACGGGGAATCGTCTCTCGTCGGTGGCAGAGAGATTGAAGATGACCTTTTACTATTTAATTGTATTCATCATTTAATAATTCAAGAATACCTAAAAGGGATGAAGACTTTTTCATTCAGACTAGAATTTGACTCTCTCAGAATGTTAATAGGAAAATACAGTAAAGGTGAAGCACTTTGCAAGCAGCCTGTGGGGAGTGACTTCAAGTGTCTTGGTTCCCAGAGTTGCCCCTGGCTGGGAGACAGGAGACCTGCGTTCTAGCCCTGGGTCAGCACTCACCTGTCCAATATCATGGGTCAGTTTCCTTCTGTTTAAAATGAGGACGTTGCACTGATCTCCGAGGTTTGTTTTAGCTTAAAATTCTTATTCCTCTTAGTTAAGGGTTTAAGAAAATGTGAGGCATGTGCTTCTGACAGTTTTTGGACTCTGTCTGGTTAGGGATTATTTATTGCTCATATAGCCATTTCATGTATTAGGGTTTTTTTTTTTTATATAGCTGGGAATAGATTCAGAGATCAATACATTTTTATTAATGATAGTCCGTCATGCCTGGTAAAGAGATGGCAAGAGAGCTCATCTAGAATGAGCCACTTGAATAAACCTGACACACACGCTTAGCTCCGAGCTGCATTTTGGCAGGCCTCTCTGTAAAATAATGACATTGGCAGAGGAAGAGACTATGGAAACCTTCCTCACAGCCAGACTCATAAAATCAAAGGGCAGGTTTGGGGTGTGTTTCTCAGCCTTGGCTGTATATGCAAATCCCATGACTTTTTGAGTGTAGCATTTTATCTTCAAAAGGACAAAATTTGGCATTTGCTATAGTCATTAAAAATGATAAATGCCTAAAATGCTTGAGAGTTGGGATTATTGTAGGTTAGAACAAATATTGTTTCAGGACCAAACGCTATCCTACAGTAGAAAACTTCTCACTGACACTGTCAACTCAGAAAATAAAAAATCCTTCATTATTTTCCCTTTAAATCATAGGAAATTGGGCATAATTGTCACCAGTTCTCCTTATAAAAATGTACGGTCTGGCCCTTTTGGAGGTGGATTACTCCTCCTGACTCCAAGAAGAGATAGCTTTGTGCCCTGAAAGGGTTAACTCACCTCCAGATGGAGCTTCTCAGCCCCTCTGAGCAGAGCTCAGATGATATCAATTTCGCTATTCTTTTACATTTGTTTTATGCCTGTTGAACTTAATTTTCATTCCATTTATGGATAGAACTTGAAATAGTCTATGGTAATTTTAGACAATTTGAAGCCTTTCTCCAGAAATTTCACATTAGAGTTCCAATCTCAGAGACCCTAAGAGCAAATGTAGCTTTAATCCCTCTCTCCTCTTAATGACCTTAACCCTGACCCCAAGCCTGCTCTCTATAAGTGCCAAACATGATTCATTCTCCTTGCTTGATTTAGTTTTGTCCCTTTAATGAGCCAAGATGACCAGGGGAGACCTGATAGCTTATTTGTGCTAATATAAGTATGCTCCACTAGTTAACTCCTAACTCATTTATTTGGCTTTTACTTTTGCCTAGAATTGACCCTTTGTCTCAGAGATGAAAAGTCCATATTTTAGACAAAGGAGATGCAAACAGTTAACAAGCCAGTCAGGAGACAGACACTACCCAGGAATGAAAGATAAAGCAAACTGCTCGAGAAGGAGAGAGTCTTTGTATTCTGTGCCTCTGCACACAAATATGTGTACCATGTTATAGATAACAGTACAAACGTTCATTAAGAATATATTTTATTGTACAGTTATGCTCTAATGTGCTGTTTCGCAGAACCACTTTCTTCTTCTGAGTTGTAGGAGTCATAATGTCTCCAGGTTAAATATTTTTGTGCTTGCGACTTTGCAGTCTGAATGTCTTATTTCTCCAGCCTCTGTAACGTAATTTCTGATCCTGTTTGTGTGTGCAGGAATGCTTTTTTGACATGGTTTTTAATACATATTATCTGATTTTTATTTTTTTCAATTTTGCAATGGCATACCTGGGCCATCAAGGATGCTTAGAAAGTGATAAGCAGGAAGAGACTTTTAAAGAGATTTACGATAGGTTTAGTTTCCCTGTTGTCCACCTCTCCACTTTCAGCCCAACTCATTTTGGGTTGGTAGGGGTCTGACCATGGGGTTCTGACAAATGTATTTTTATCCTTGTGAATTTATGCTTGCTTCAGTGTCCAAAACAAAACACTATTAAAAACTGATATGACTTTGAACAGTGGCTTGATCCCTGATTATGGCCTTTCCCGGCCATCCCATTTAATTTCTGGCTGGTCCAACTAGCGGCATTAAAAGCTGCCTCTTCCGACATTGCATGTTCCCTGAGTTGCACTGTGCTCGTAGCAGTTTAGTCTGGTCCCTTTTGTAGGTCAGTGACACCCTCGAGCTTGTATACCTGTGTCACCACAAATCTTAAAAGATGCAATTTTCTTGGCAGCTTCATTCTCCTAAGATAAATTGGAGGGTGGGAGTGAAGGACAGGGTTCTAATCTCCGTGTTAAGACCAGGGAGGGCAGACGCCTCTGTCGTCCTGCACTCGGGCCCTGGGGAGAGTGCTGGCTTGAAGGACTCTGAAAGAAGGATTCCATTAGTGATATTAGTCACACGCTGGCATTTTTGGTTTTTAAAAACAATCTGCGTGTTATCTTTTGAAAACACCTGGTTGTGCTTCTCCTGGAACAGTACTGATAGTATCCCTCATCCATGGTACACCTTGGCGTACTTGCTCTCTTCGGAAGAAATAAAACTTCAAAGAAAATTCTCCTCAAGGCAGTCAAAGAGTTACCTAATCTCCAGCTCTTTAGAGTTGGGGAATCTTTTCTTATGTTAGCCCTATTATGCCAGATGGTTTCCTCTTTTTTTTTTTTTTTAATTTTATTGATTGATTGATTGATTTTTGGCTGTGTTGGGTCTTCGTTGCTGTGCGCGGGCTTTCTCTAGTTGCAACGAGCAGGGGCTACTCTTCGTTGCAGTGTGTGGGCTTCTTATTGCTGTGGCTTCTCTTGTTGCAGAGCACGGGCTCTAGGTGCACAGGCTTCAGTAGTTGCAGAACGCGGGCTCAGTAGTTGTGGCGCACGGGCTTAGTTGCTCCGCGGCATGTGGGATCTTCCCAGACCAGGGATCGAACCCATGTCCCCTGCATTGGCAGGTGGATTCTTAACCAGTGCATCACCAGGGAAGTCCCCAGATGGTTTCCTCTTAAAAAAAGAAATCATAAATGAATTCTGCATGGTCAGGTATTGTCATCTTTGCAGAGAATTTTCTTTGCGTAATGTCCTATCTGATGGGCCATTCTACGTATTATATGCTACATAATCTCCACCAATGTATACTGTGGTCCATAAAACTGCCATACTGTTTTCAGAAACTAGTAATTCACAAAGTAAACCTGAGACAGTGCTGTTAATAAACACAGATTACAAACAAGAAGGTAGTAAGTGGAAATAATGCACTCATTTAAGAGTAATAAAGCCTTTGATCTTACTTTGAAGGAAAGAGTCTATGTTTAAACTCCCCATTCAGGGACAGCCAGATGCCCATAAAGAGCAGTGCTTTGCTTTGATAGAAAATCACTGAGGCCTGTCTAGCAGGTCTGGTTTGTAAACAGATTAGTTAAGGGCTCATCAGGACTGATTTGCATAGGATTCAGCAAGCCCCAGTCACTTTTTCAACCTTAATGAGCGATGCCGTTTCAGGTTAGAAATTACACCATTTTTTTTTTCTAGCTAGAAATCTTAAGTAATTACTTTGTGGGAAAGGGAAAGAATATTCATATAAAGTGAACCCTTGCTGTCTGCAGCTAATGGGAAAATGATGACTTGTTTTGCTTGCTCCAAATGGTGAAGGATATAATGAAGGACGTAGGTTATGAGTTTAAAATTAGGTTACAAAAAGGCTTTCCTCCCTTTCTATGTTATTTGAGAGATAAAGGAGGATTAATCTGAATTATCACAGAAAAGGTAACATGGAGCTGCAGACTCAGACCACAAATATTTATTTACCTTCAAAACTTTCTGGAGGACCTCTTTGGAGCCAGGCTGTGTTCTATGGGCCGGGCTTCCCTCCCTCAGCGCTCAAGGCAGACAGAAGCCTTGCCCTCACAGAGCCTACCTTCTAGAGCCTACCATTATGGAGAAATGGGAACAGCAGAGGAAGGGAAGCACACGTTCTAAAATCTCTGCTAGTCAGCAGCCCTTTGCTGGAGAGATGGCAAGACCAGTATTCCCAGAGAGAAAAGATCCTCTGATCAGTCTAACTGCACTTTTGTTTTTGATTTTCAGAATACCTAGTCATTGACTTGCTATCAGAAATCAAGAATATCTTCTCTCCTTAAATTTTGGAGTGAAGAAAATGTCAAAAGAAACCCTTTGCTTACTCTGATCCTTGAATAGATAACAAATGGGCAGCTCAGTAGAGACAACTGAGAACTTTGAAAATAAACAGTTTCTAAAGAAAATGAAATGATATCGGAAGTTTTCAACTCTGACCTTCCAAAAGGGCAGTGAATTGATGGTGGGCAGTGGTCTATTTCTTTGGCTTGCAGCAGCACCGTTCTCCTTATGAGAGATGCTTTTAAGTATTGTCAACATTGGTGACACTAACTTGCTCATTTGGGAACTTGGGTTTAAATAATAACCTTCAGCCTCTGTGTCTGGCCTTGTCAAGGCCAAGGACCTCAACCTTACCCTGCTTCCTAGAAGCCAGATCAAATCAGCACACTCCTATAAATGTCACCTTGGAGACATTCCACTCTGAAAAAAAAAAAGTTCCAGCTCTGGTAAGTGTTAGAAAAAAGGCCGGGGACAATTTCCTACTGACTTGGCCAGGACTCCAGGTCCTGTCCAGGTAATTCAGATGGATAGGGGGTGTAAAGGGAGGCCGTGCCCTCTGTTTCTCCAGATGGGTTTGATTAGGCTGAGGAGGAAGAGGAGGTCTTGTTGAGTTGCCTGCTTGTGAAGATTGCTAGGGAGAGGGTTCCAGTGAAATCCATTTGCGACCAGGCAAGACACCTGTACTCCTTAGGAAAGCCGGGTCACGTGCATTCTGTATCTCTCAAGGGAACATACATGAGGCCTTGGAGGGCTTTACAGGTCCCTTTTCTGAGACTCCCATCCCCCCGCACCTGCACACATACACACACACAGTATTTCCTCATAGCGAGATCCCCCTCCAACTTGCCCTTTTCTACATGTCTCTCAGCTTCCACGGGGGAATATACCCGACAGCGTCTTTCAGGCAGGTGCACTTGCCTGGGAGGAGCCCTCTACGTGAGTACTGACAAGAAGGCTCCAACCTGCCTTTCAGGAGTCTTCGACACATGGCAACACCTGCCTCCTAGACGCACAACAGTGGGAATCCTGGCTGTTCCACCTCCTCCCCCTCTTTCTATAGACATCTCTCTCCAGCTCGCTTCTTCCCAGCTCAGGCCAGCCTGAGGCAGATCAGCAAGACCAGTCCCCGAGCAGACGTCCAGATGGAGCTCCATGCGGGCAAGGTCTGTTGTGGTTACATGTGTCCCAAGCACCCAGCGCAGTGCCTGACACATAGTACAGACTCACTAGATACTGCATTTGTTGGGAGAATGAATGCATAAATGAATTAATTAATGAGATACCAGTTTTCTGTTATAAGCATCCCCAGTTTTTATTAGTAATACTCTGACACTCCCCCTCCTTTGGAACACCAGGAACAGAGCCAAAGCCAAAGCTCCTGTGGGCTCTGCTGCCATGGACTCTGAGCAGGAGGGATTGGAGGGGTTGGAGGGAAGGCGACTGGCTGTGGTGGGGCAGGTTTGCCAGGTCTCAGGAAGCCTGAGGGGGCGCCATCTGGGTGCTGCCCCAAGCTTTGGAAGCTCTCCTGAGTTAGCAACAACACTTAGCCCCTGTTATTAAGGGCCCCAAGGCCAATTCCAAGGCATCAGGATTACACATGTAAAACCACTAGCCCAGCCTCTGACCTGTAGCAGATGCTCAATAAACGTCCCTGTCCCAGTACGGCTGTATCTGGATGCTGGCAGGTAAAAGCTTCGACTGGACTCACAGGCCCGTTTCGTTGAAATGCTGCTTGGCTAATCACCAAGCTTAGGGAACATAGAAACCCATCGTAGCAGAAAGCCAGAAGCTTTGCTTAATCTCGTTTTCCTGGGTTCATATACATGAGCGACATAGTTTTAAAAACCCACCTTTATTTTACAAACTTATAATCAAACTTTTGAAAATAATGATGAAAGCCATCCTTCATTCCCTCACTCACCTCCTGCATCTTTTAACATGGCAACGTTGAAGCAGGATCGTTGGGCCATAAAGAGGTCAGGCCTGAGTGTGAATCCCTGCTTTACCATCTCCTAGTGTGTGACCTTGGACAGGTGACAGCCTCCCTCAGTCTCAGTTTTCTCATCTTAAAATAGGGATGATAACATTACCTACCTTACGGGGGAGTTGAAAGGCTTTAAAAAGACAATATATGTGCAGCGCGTGGCACAGTGCCTGCCACAGAGTAAACACTTTGACCCAGTCATTTCATTCCTAGCAATGCATCTTAAAGAAATAATGAAACATTTGTTTGTAATTCAGCACACAGAGATATATTTACAAGTGTACTCCTTCATCTTAGCTTGTTTTATAGTATTGACATGTGGTTCGGTGCCTTTTCTGCGCTTTAAGCCTCCTTCTCGGGCTCTTTCCAGCCAAGCTTTGTCAGGCCCAGAGTCAGCTGGTGAAGAGGTTTGGCTTTGGAGGCGGGAGAAAGGTATGAAGAGCTACCACAGGACTATAGGAACCCCGGAATGCTCCCTACATCTGTTAAATTGTCAATGGAGGCACAGCATGGCCAGTGAAAATTATCCATCCATCCTTGCTTCTAGCTACCTATAGCCCTCCTAGTTATTGGAGAGGGAGTACAAATGATTGTGCATAGGCAGACAAATATGATCCTAGGATAAATAACAGAGCCATAGAAAATAAAATAGAGCTACTGTGCGCAGCCAGGAGAAGACGGGGTCAGGAATAGGGGAGAAGAGAGAGGTAAAGAGAGAGCTGCCTTTATTTGGCAGCTAGAGAGACAGGGGAAAGAATAGTGACTTTGGAGTATGGCAGACTTATATTTGAACACCAGCATGGCATTAGCACACTAACATTTCTAAAGTTTAGTTTTCTTATCTTTGAAATGGAAAAGCAGTTCATAGAGCTTTCAGGAGAAATAAATGAGATGAAAGAGTATATATAAAGCATCTGACCCATGGAAGATACTCGATAAAACTCAGTTCCACTTTCAAATATTTTGTCCTGTTGTCCCCTCAAGAAAACTGTGTGCTGTACAATGTGTGTTGATTTCAAATTCAGAGGACATGATCAGTGTAACATCTTTAAAATTATTTTATGTCCCAGATGTGATTGGTCTGGTTTATATAGTTTGCATACTTTTCATTATCTTAGTGAGATTTTAAAGCATTTACCCTTGTACTAACCTTGTCGATTAAAGACCCTGTTGTTGATTGATTCAAGAAGAAGTTGGTTGAATAGTGAAGAAGTAGATTAGTAAGGCCAAGAGAAACATTTTAAAAATGTGATCTCATGAAAGGTGGTGCTTAGGCCTGCAATATGCACTTGTGTTTATCATCATGGTGAGTTGTGTTCACATCTATTGCATGACTGACAGAGGGCTTTGAAGTTTACTCAAAATCCAGCTAAAAAGGCTGCTCAGATTAGGGATTGGGGGTGGCATAAAACCTGCTTTTACCCAAATGTCCCATGCAGATAAGCAGCAGGGTCAAGGGAGTATAAAAAACGGTCCTCTCAGCTTGAGTTTTCTGTTTTACTTCCTTCTGTCCAGAGTATTTGCTAAAGTAATTTACAGTTTGGAAAGCTGTGATCACCCTACCTGAAGCACTAAAAATTCATGGTGAGGCTCCAGCTTATCACAGGCAGTAAAGGCTCACAAACTGTAATGGACTAAAAGAGCCATTGCCCAAGATACCACCGAGGCAAAGCCCCTTTTTTTCCCTTAAGATAAGTGTGTAGTCTACTGGATATTTTTAGAGCTCACACTTTTATATTATGCTTTTTGATTTCATTAAACCAGCTCCAAGGTTGGCTTTCATGTTTGCAGTAACGTACCCCTTGTCTTCCCTTTATTTCCCATCTCACTATTACCTCTACCCCAGCGGGGCTTTTTGGTGTTGGAAGAGGGTGTGCAGTTCGATCCATCTTGCAGTTAGAACAGGAAAATACATGTGAGGAAGATGATGTTTGCATTCAGTCAAGAATTAGCCTTCGAATTGCAATAGCAAAATATGCATCCCAAACTTCAGCAGCACTGGAAAGCAGCATTGTTGGAAATGACGCAGCAGGAAACTTACTGAGTTGAGAATGATTACCAACTTCCATCATACTACCTTCTAGTGAAATGTAACAGTTTCTTGTAAGAGTCATAGACATTATTCAAAACCAATCCGTTTAGCAAATGATGGAATTTATTGATGCCAAGAGTTCTGCTCTAAAAAAAAATTAAAGAAAAAAAGATTGCCTCAAATATTACAGTATCCTGAAACTTCAGAGGCCCTTAGTCATGTCAGTTTTGACCATCTACATCCACTCTCTTTCTAAATGCCGTAGAAAGGAAAAGGGCTAGAAAGTATCACTGATTTTGCTTCTTTACTGCCTATCTTTTGGACAGGTTGGAAACCTAGTCTTTGTTGGCTTTGTTTAGTTTAGGTTTTTCTTTCTTTCCAAGTACGTAACAACAGTTACCTATCATCTGGCTCTTGTGGACCTAGGACCAGCAGGAATGGCATCACCTGGGAGCAGAACCCCAGCCGCACCCAGCCCAGACCTGCTGAATCAGAATCTGCAAAATAATAGGATCTTTTCACATTCAGGTCTGAGAAGAGCTGGTGACTGAGTAGGGCTCAGCCCATGCTGTGTTAGGGGATACTGTGTTAGGTTATAATTAGTAAGTTTTTAGTTTGAAGGGGTATTCTTTGGGAGCAGAAAACACAGACTGAGAGCACTTCCAAAAGCAGAAGGTTTACTGATGGGATATACATGGACCTGAGCTGGAATCTGAAATCAAGATCCAAGGCAGCTCTAGGGAATGGGTTGCCCGCTGCTTCTTCTGCCTCATAACTTTGTCTTCCACTTGGGCCATCATGGTCCCTCTCCGAATACTTTGTTCCATCATCACGTCCTTTCAACTTCAGCTCATATTGGTGCCTGATTTCCTCCATATTTGCCAGATCAAATTCTCAAGAGCTAGAATCTGATGGGCCCAGTTCAGTGTTCTGCTCCCAGCCACCCATAGCCACTGGCCAGCCTATGGACTGGACTCTTTGATCAGCTCAATGGGAGGCAAATGGTCTGCATAAAGGCTGCTCCTTGACCGGCAGGCAGGGAGAGAGTCCTGAGAGGTGGGCTCCTGACCACCCATCAATCTAATCACAGATTTTAAGAAACACAGCATGAAATTCTGAATGCATCTTGGGAAAAAGCACTTACCTGCTTCCCAAGGCAAATGTCAGTCTGAACCAAGACAATAGAAAACTTTCCTAAATTCATCTGTTGCCAGACCTGTTCTAGGGTAGGAAGGAGGGAAAGATGTGTATGGGGAACTGAACATTAGTTTTGTTTTTTTTTTTTTAATGAAACTCTCTAGGAGTTAAGCCAGCATTTTATTTATTTATTTATTTTTGGCTGTGTTGGGTCTTCGTTTCTGTGCGAGGGCTTTCTCCAGTTGTGGCAAGCGGGGCCACTCTTCATCGCAGTGCGCTGGCCTTTCACCGTCGCGGCCTCTCTCGTTGCGAGGCACAGGCTCCAGATGTGCAGGCTCAGTAGTTGTGGCTCACAGGCCTAGTTGCTCCGCGGCATATGGGATCCTCCCAGACCAGGGCGCAAACCCGCGTCCCCTGCATTGGCAGGCAGACTCTCAACCACTGTGCCACCAGGGAAGCCCCCTGAACATTAATTTTAAGATCTTCTGTGGGCCAGTTCATTTTAGAGACATATCACGACAAGATACAAAACTATGTACATGGGAGCCTGGTGAGAGACAGTCGCACTGGTTGAGATTTGCTGGGTGATTATTCAGAAGACAGGCCACCCCCTTATATCTCTTCCAAGAGCCTAATAGCATAGCTGACTTTATGAAGCCTGGAAGAAATTGCTGGAGAAAATTTTAATGTTTAAAAATTATTACTGAAGGATTTGAAATCTTTAAGAATTCCAGGAACTTGAGTATTTCTAGAAAAATTGTAAATCCCAGAGCAGATACATCAGCCATCTGGGGACCAAAAACTAACCCATTTGACGCCGTAACAAGGTAACCTGACTTCGTGGAAGCCCCGCAGTCTCATTTTAAAGGCACCGCCTGGAGTTGGTTACAGGCTCCAAAAACGGGGATGATTCGGTTTGTGGGGCATCTCTCTGCTGGTCGGGCCCCTCCTCCCTCCTGGCTCAGCCTGGACCAGGATGGCAGCAGAACCGATCCTGCTTCCTGTGCGCTCTCCCCTCCGCCTGTCCCACCCACGGTTGCCCCTGCGGCCTTCCTGGAGCACAGCCTTCCTGGAGCACAGCCGCAACTGGGACCTGACCTTCTCAGCCTTCAGAGGTTACCAGGCAGCAGCAGGCGTTTCCACTGCCCCAGGCCAGCCGCGATCCCACATCCGCTCACCTGACCACAGCCCCTGTCATTCTGAAGGGCTTCCAGTCGCATGTCCCTGCCTAGAATCTCCTCTGATCTTCATCTACCCAAATGCTGCCCCCTTTCAAAGTGGGTCTCCGATGCTGCCCCTTTAGGATCCCCCTCCTGGTTCTCTTCCTCTCAGCAGCTGTGACTCTCACACGTCACTTCCCTTTTGGGTTTTGTGGGTTGTTCAATTTTAACTCAAAAAAATGACATTCCTTTCCTGTTGGGTCAGAAGTCCCTTCAGAGTGGGGACCTTAAGCCTCACATGGAGCGCACATGGTAGGAAACCAGAGGGGTAGAGTAAGGCCTGTAGCATCCGGACTCCGACTTCTGCCAGAATTCACACTCCTGGTGGACTTACTCGCTGTGGTTTGCGTGGCTTTGCACAAGTCACTGGCCTCTCCCAGACGCAGCTTCCAGATCTGTCAGGGAAGACAAGAATTGTACCCACCTCACAGGCTTGGCGGAGGCTCACTTCTGAAGCACCTCCCAGATTCCCAGGCGCCTCTCACACCATCAGCTGCTGCTCTGGTGGTTACAGGAGATGCTCAGCAAATGCCAGGCCCCAGGCAGCTGGGCACCAGGATGCCGGAGGCTCGGGTTCTAGCCAACTGCATTCACCTGCTCCTCCGTGAAGGCTTTTATAAGCGTCAAGGCTTTTATAAGCGCTGCTAGCAGGCAGGATTGCTGGGTTTGAGCTTCACCTCCTCCCCAACCCCTCACCTTCTGGAGGAGGTGCTAATGAGCAGTGAAATGACCACCAGGTGGGCTGTAAGGGAGGCGGAGGCAGAAGCAGGCAAGGAGCTTGGACAACCCTCTGCTAGATGATCAGCTCTGGAATCTGCCAAACCTAACATCCCGGAGCCCCGTGCTCCGTCCCACCTGGCACCGAGAAGAAAATAACTGTGCAGGGTCAGAGCAGCAGTTCTGGTCCTGGAGGAGTTCTGGAAAGAAGCCCAGGTCACTCCTCTCTCTGTCTGGCCCTGTGAGTAAGCTCCCAGCCCCCAGCCTCCACCCCAGGCATCCCGGTGTTTTAATAGCTGCTCTTTCTCTCGAGCAGGTACCATTTTTATTGATCACCTTCTTGACAGAAATATTCAGCCACAGAATGTTCCTGGCAAGTGGCAGACTAAGAGTGCCATCGGCGGTGCAGGGACTCCAGTCTTCTGTTCCAGGGCCATGGCCAGAGCAGGCAGGCCCAGGGCTGGCAGCTTCCCAGGCACCCAAGAAGCCAGTGACCTCGCTCTGTGTGTGGGGAAAAGCGGAACAGGCGGGCTTCAGTGAGCCTTCCCCTCCCCTCAACCCACAGGCGAGCGCGGGGCCTTGAAGGGACAGGCGCCCCCCCCACCAGGGGCAGAGAGGTCAGTGGCTCTCAACACTGCTGCACGTGAGAACCACCCGGGGAGGTGTTTTTTTTTTTTTTTTTTTTAAAGCACTTTTCTTTTTTATAGCTACTTTATTTATTTATTTTATTTTATTTTTGGCTGTGTTGGGTCTTCGGTTCATGCGAGGGCTTTCTCTAGTTGAGGCAAGTGGGAGCCACTCTTCATCGCGGTGCGGGGACCGCTCTTCATCGCGGTGCGCGGGCCTTTCACTATCGCGGCCCCTCCCGTTGCGGGGCACAGGCTCCAGACGCGCAGGCTCAGTAGTTGTGGCTCACGGGCCCAGCTGCTCCGTGGCATGTGGGATCTTCCCAGACCAGGGCTCGAACCCGTGTCCCCTGCATTAGCAGGCAGATTCTCAACCACTGCGCCACCAGGGAAGCCCCGGGGAGGTGTTTTTTAAAAATACAGTTGCCCAGACTCCATCCCCGGGGTTTCTTATTGAATTGGTCTGGGTTGGGGCCTGGGCAGCCGTATTTTTTAAAACTCCCAGGTGATCCTGGTTCGGCCTGACTAGAGACCCACGAACAGAAACGAACAGCGAGGGCACCGCATGATATGAAAGAGAGCACAGGCCTTGGGGTCCAGCAGACGTGGGGCTCCCCCCGGACCACTGATCAGCTGCCAGTTCCTCAGGCAGAGGCCCCACCTCCTGGGTCCTTGATTTCTTTAATCAGCAAAGGGGTGGTGCTGATGCTGCCGTCCGTGAAAGCTGTTGTGTAGTTAATTGAGGGAAGGCGTGTACAGCACTCAGCCCTTAGCAAAGTCGTCCTTTCTCTGTATTTGTAGGCCTACACTTTACAAATGACAGAGAATTCACTTAAGTAATAAAAATTGAACACACTCTACAGTACTTGGTCTATACTTCTTTACCCTGTTGAGGTTCCACTGACATTAAATCAGAGATTCTCAGTGGGGGCGGGAAGGAAACATGTTCCCTCATGAAGGCACATCAGAAAGCGAGTAGAGAAGGAGGCACAGTATACTTTGGAAAAATCATGAAATAGGCTTGATGCCAAGAGAGACTTAGATGGGCTCTATCTCCCATGTTACCTAAGTGGCAATCTTTTACAGTGGGCAGAGAGCATGCCTGACCTCTTCTGTGGAGGGAGAGGCTGTATCTTCCTAGGCTGTAGGCTATACAAAATACTTAAAAAGGTAGTGTGGGACAATGTTATTCCTGCCTCTGCTTTGCTAGATGTGCAGAAATATGAGTGACCCACGGAAAATGGTCTCCTAACAAGTCTCTGCTCTTAATACCCTACACCAGGGTCAGTAAACTATGACCCAACGGCATGCAGCTTGTGTTTTCTCCTGCCTGTGTTTTTCTACTGCCAATCTACTAAGAATGATTTTTACATCTTAAACACTTACACAGACACACACACACGAAATATGCAACAGAAACTTTATGTGGCCTGCAAAGCCCGACTATCTGGCCCTTTACAGAAAAGTTTGCCAACCCCTGCCCTATGCAATACTGCTTCTGTAGCCCTGGCTGGACTAATGCCAAGAAGTAGATGAACCTGACTTATTCTAACATTTTCTGTAACCATTCGATTTTCTAGGGCTAGTGTGTTGCAGATTGAATTCCCTAGGAAGCAGACTCTGAGAGGGAGTTCAATGAATAGAATGTTTATTAAGGAATGCCTTTGGTATCATCACCTGTGGAAAATGGGGGAGGGGGGAGTTGGAGTAGATAGAGAAGCCAAGCTGTGATGCAGGCCCAGCAATAGACTCAGCCAATTCCACAGGAGCTCTGGACGTAGAATATCCCCTCAGAGTGTTCCCAAGTTGTACTGAGATGTCTGGGCCTTTATGCTCCTGTAACAATCAGTCATTGGATATCGGCCACTTGGGAAGGGGCCACACCTTGGGCCAGGTGGCTCTCTGGAGCTGAGGCCATCCCTGAAGGAACTGACAACTGAAGGCTGCCTGTCCAACACTCCCAGCAGCTGGGTTAGCAGATCTTTTGTTTAAGGTGGATCTGGGAGGTGCATTACTATGTCCAAGACATAGTACAAACATTCTAGGGCCATGACTGTGGAATCATTACAGGTGGGAGTGATTTTTCTAATCTCTTTATCCCCTGAAGTACTTAGCATAGAGTCCTGCAAGAAGTAAGTATCTGATGAGTATATATTCATTGAGGGGATGGATGGATGGATGCTTGGATGAGATGAATAAATTATGTAAGTTTAAGCATGAGGACCTTGTTTTCTAGTTCTTTGGTCTTCCTTTCATGGTTCTTTTCTGCTCCCTCTACCCTCCCCAACCCAATCCATTTTAAGCTTAAAAATCACCTAGTAATAAAATGCAAAGAACAGAGATGTTCAAAAATATGTGTGGAATGAATAAAAAATGAATCAATTACTGAAAAGAATTTTAAATCTAAAATAACTTAAAGTTCTGAGTATTCCAGTGTATTTTGTTATAATTTTATTTTTCCAGAAACTCTTCCAAAACCTCTATTTTTAAAAAATTTAAATCTTTATTAAGAAGTAATTCTTGCTTGTAAAAAAAAAAAAGGAAAAAAGTATATAAAGTAAAAAACTAAGTCTTCCCTTTGTAATTATATTAACAGCATGTTTTGTGTTCTTTTAGATTTTTTAAATGTATATACTATCATTTACTTATATGTAGATGTGTCTATATGTCTAAAATGGTAGTATCAAATATTTTCCCCACAAAAGCATATGATAGACATCTTGAGGTCACTATATCAATACTAAAGACTGTTGTTTCTTTAAAAGATGCAGTGTTCTGGTCATATCCTCAGCCCCAAGAATTCAACAAAGGTGATTTGAATTGAATTCAATTTCTAAAGTTTGCTCACCCAGAGCCTTTATTACTTTAGATCCCATGGGTTTGGAAGCCGGGTTAGGATGGGGAAAGAGCTACTAAGAACTTGCCTGAGGGAGAGGGGCTAGCAGTGTTGTTAAAATCTTGCATGAGCCATGAGGGGAGCTGGTGCTCACATGAGCAGGTGGAGTCTGGCAGATCTTCCTCTCATAGAAAGATGAAAGGAATGTGATAGAACTAGGATAGATCCCTCCCTGCCAGGCTTAGAAACCCCCAGTTGTCTAGGGAGTTCCCTGGTAGCCTAGTGGTTAAGATTCTGAGATTTCACTGCCATGGCCCGGGTTAAATCCCTGGTCAGGGAACTGAGATACTGTGAGCCATGTGGCATGGCAAAAAAAAAAAAAAAGAAACCTCCCAGTTCTCTAAAAGGCATGATTTCTATGGTACTCATCCTTAATCGGTGTCCAAAGGTCACTAACTGACATAAGCTTTATGGGGCACAGAAAACCCATTGTTTCTGATGCTTCCTTAAGAAGCCAGAAACCATGAAGCACCATGCCCTGAGGTCCTCAACACCACTACACTCACCTCCTCCCGAGACCCACTTCTGTTCATCAGGAGCCTTGGAGAGGGAAGCGCTATTATAGAATACCACCTCATCCTCTCTCCTTCCAAAGGCTGTTCTTAAAATTAGCTTAAACAGGAAATTAATAACACTGATATACTTGACCTTTGAAAAAGAAACATTAGATTCTCTTTCTGGTAGCTGGGAAAGCACTAGCCACAGAAGTGTGTGAGTCACTCAGAAAAGGGGCCAGTAGCTGCAGATCTCACCAATTCAAGTGAGGGGGGCAAAAGGCAATTAAAATGTTATCTTGTGGATGCATCAGCTTGGTTTCCCAGGTATTTGGTGTGTGGAATTGCAGACTGTATTTTCCTTCTTCTCCACAGCCCCATGCAATAGAATTGGGACAGTAGAACTGACTCACTACAGGCTTCCACCCCTCGGCCAGAATTAGACCTCAGGGAGGAAAAGACAGTGTGGTGTGTACTCAGACATCAGGATTTAGTCTCACTTGGGCCTTGGTTTGCTAGGAAATAGGCAACATCATGGATCAGTCTCTGACCAGTAAAGTGGGGGAAAGTAGATAAACCACAAAGAAAGGATCCTTGAATGGCTATCTACCCCAACTTTACCCCAGGCAGAAGTGATTTTCTACAGTTTTTTTTTGGCAATTCTTTTGATACTCAAAGGAACAAAGAACAACTAACTCAATAATAATGACAAGAAACAGACAGTGGCCAATTATCCAATAACAAGGGTTAAACATATTTATAGGAGCCCTTTAAAAACTGAATTTCATAATAGGTGACAGACTTTTACTTTCAGTAGTGGCAGATAAGGAAACTTGGATCAACTTATTTGTTGAGAACAATTAGAAAAGCTGGGCCAACTCATTTTTTAAAAAATCCACTTGAAGGCATTAGAGAATGAATAAGGCAGAAAAGAATTACCAGGTTAAGATTTGGGAGAAGATAGACACCCAGAGCAATGGAAACCCAGTGGCATGTAGGGTCGCATCTGCCAATTACAGAAGAGGTGGTTGGGAGGTTGAGAAGCTAAGCAGGGCTCTGGTAGCCTTGTAGGACATGGGGAGACAAAAATTGGAGTCTAAGGCTTCCCAAGGTGAGGGAGCCTAGTAAGCATCCCATAATTTGGGTGATACCCCTAAATATCTATATTTTGGAAGTAAAGGTGACCAGAAGTAAACTAACTCTCAAAGAGTCTGAACCCCGGTTTCAGATCCTCTCATATCTTAATTTGGATTGCTATGTCCCTAATTATCATCCAGAAGCAAAGATAAATCCTTTCTGAAGGAATGATAACATCACCCTAGACTTCAAATCCTTTCCACTGTTTTTCCTATCCAATTTCAGACTCTCAATCAAAAATAACCAGACACACAAGGAAAGAAAACACACATATAAAAATCCAGAGAAACAACAGACCCACAGAAACAATGGTATTATCCAGACAATAGAGGTATTAATGAAGATTTTAAAATAATCATGCTTGATATGTTCAAAGATATAAAAGATAAAATTGAGATTTTGGGCAGAGAAAAATGAAATGGAAACTGTAGAACTGAAAATTTCAGTAACTGAACTGAAGAACTCATTGGATGGGTTTAATAGAAAATTAGACATAGCTGTATAGAAAATTAATGAGCTGAAAGGTCACTAAAAAATATTTGGAATGATATTTTGAAGGATGAGGAAAAAACAGAAGAAGGAATAAGAGACATGGAGAATCTGTGAGAAGGTCTAACATAATGTGTAAGTGGAATCCCAAAAGTGGAGGAGAGAAATTGAGCAGAAGCAATTGCAGTGATAGTTGCTGGGAATTTGAAAAAAATTGATGAAAGACATCAAGCCACAGATTCAAGAATCACTACAAACTCCAAGCAGGACTAATACAAGAAAAACCAGACCTAGGCAAATCAGAGTAAAATTGTTCAAAACATCTTCAAAGAATTGACAGAAAATCACTGCCAGTTTAGAATCCTATACTCAGTGAAAATATCCGTCAAGAATGAAGGTGATTTTTCAGCCAAAAATGGATGAGTTTGTCACATGTACTAAAGGAAATACTAAAGAGTGTTCTTTACTCATAAGGAAAATGATCACATATGGAAATAAGAGGTGTAGAAAGGAATAAAGAGCAATGGAAAGTGTAAGTATGTAGGGAACATAAATAAATATTGATTATGAAGGTGCTTTGTGGAATTTATAATACATATAGAATTAAAATACATGTCAACAATATCACATGAGATCAGAAGTGGAAGAGGGGTAAAGTAGTGACCTAAGGTTCTTGTATTATCAGAAGAGAGTAAAAATACAAAATAACATTAGACTTTTTAAAATCAAAGATGTATATTATAGTCTCTCTTAATGACTCTAAGAATAGTAAAAGAGTGTATAACGTGATACATGCAATCACCCCCATGCATACATGCATGCACACATAGCAAAAAGATAGGACGGTCCATCAAAATGTTAATTGTGGTTATATGTGGATAGAAACAACCTGGTTAATTTTTTCCTTGCTTGTCTATATTTAAATTTTTCTTCATCTAACATGTGAAGAAGGGAGAATAAAGGGAGCCTTGTAATCTTATGACTTGTCTATTTCCCTTTTTAGCTCTTCTGAGCTAAAGCTAGATGATTAAAAGTAAAATTTGCCATTAATTTAAAGCCTGTTTTTCCACTTAAAAATATAACCTGAATAACTTTCCCTGTCATTAAGTACTATTATATAATATTTTTAATGGCTGTAGAATAGTCCATTGTATAGCTGCTCTATAATTTATTTAACCATTTTCCTATTGTTGGACACTTGGATTATTTCCAAATTTTAGAAGTAATAAATATTTCTAATGAGCATTCCTTCATACATGTATTTTCCTGAGGTTATATTCCTAGAGGTATAATTGGGGTCAAAGGGCCGATGAAATATTAAGTTTTTTGATTCATATTACTAAGCTGCCTTTCATTAAGGCTGTATCTAGTTGCTTTTTAATTGACCAGTATAAGAGTACTGAGAATATATAAATAATAGTTTTTAACAATGTCTGTGAAAGCTTGAAGCTTGCTGTCCATGCTAGAGAATTATGCCCAACAGTGCAGGATTGTGTGGAATTCACAGAAAGGGAGTAGTCTGATGAGTTTGTGTTAGTCTGGGGAAGCTTCATGGAGGAGGTGAGGCTTGAAAGCAGGTAATTGACTGGTCCAGAGGGCAAGGAAACAGCTGATGTGAAGCAGAGGCCCGCCTGTCCCCAGTGGGGAGATGTCTCAGAGTGGCTGGAGGGGAGAAGGCACTTTGTGCTGCCAAGTGGAGCAGGAGCAGGCTGGCTTTAATGGCTGGGGGCGGGGCAGCCAGCCCGTGCTGGACTGGATAAAATGGGTACCAGGGTCAGGGCTCTAGAGTAAGGCAAAGTCTTGATGCAAGGGATGTATCCGTGTCCTCATTTGACTCCCATACTTGATGATTCCTCAGAAATGGAAAGAAATTGGGGCTTTTCTCCCTTTGATTATATTAGGGGAGAAAAAAAAAACCCCACCAACACTGCCAATTTGCTAGATATTCTTGGAAGGATAATAAAATAAAACTTTCTTCTTCTTTCAGCAGAACGGAATTAGACTCACCTTGTTACAGATTGTGCTGCTACCAATTAAAAAGAGAGAGAAAAGAAACTCTGCTGAAACATTCTCCATTTTTCAGCTGCTTTTATTTAATCTATGTAGTTTAAATTCCCCAAGGACCTTAAACTAAATTGGCCACCAAATGTTGAAAAATAAAAACAAACTGTTAATTAGAGGGATTGCAAAGAATGCTTTTCATTTGGTTTAGGGAAGTGGGGGAGTGGAGAGGGTGTGGGATGGGAACCCCTTTAAAGGTGAGGCAGAAAGATGTTTAGGGCACCTTTCTTTCTTTCCAGGGATTTCAAAGTAAAGATTTGTAAAGACTCCAGGAATAGCCGAGACAGCGCTGGCTCTTGTTAAATCAGGTAGGGACCTCATTAGAGGTTGATGAAAACAGGCGGTCTCCCCGCTGGGAGAAGGTGCAAGGAAGCCTGAGTGGAGACCTGCGCAGTACTGCCCCTGAGGGGACGCCCCATGCGCGCCCGCTGGGACCCGCAGCTGGGCGTCCTGAGCCCCAGGGGATGCCCAATGACGGCTGCCAGGGCAGACCCCACTCCCAGGAGCCCGCCTAGTCAGACCCCGCAGTTGCCTACACACACCCGCCCCGCCTGCCTGGAAGCAGCCGCTTCTCACTGGGGCAGATCACCTGGGAATGCATCTGGCCTGGCAGAGGAAAAGGTGCCATCCCTGGGATAGTGGCGGGCAGCGGTGCCCTTTCCCTGCATGCGCCTGAGTACTGCGCGGCCGCCGGGTTTTGACCCCGATCTCCACCCTGCGTGGCCTGGACTTCAGGGCCATGTCACTGGATTCAAAAGCAGGACTTTGGGAGTCAAGAAATGGAATCTTGGATTTTTAACTTTCGAGTTTTTGTTGTTTGTTAAACTACTAAGCATGAGGTGTATTGAGTGATAGTCACACTGCCCAGGTGACTATAGGCGACTTGCTTTTCCTCTTTGAACCTGTCTCCTCTCTGTAAAATGGGGCTAAAAATAAAACACAGCTCAGAAACTGTTGTGAGGATTAGGTGAGTTGATGCTGTTCACCATCTAGTAGGGGCCTGGCCCAGAGGAAGTGAGGGCAAATAGGACTTATTCACACTCCACATTCCAGGGGAAAGGCTACCTGGGTTGGGACCTCCACTGCAGTCAGGGGTCAAGTGAAAATTACAGGCTTCTCATTAAAAGAAAAATATATTTCTTTTAAAAAAAAATTATGTAGGACAGATGAATTCCTTCTGGGCAAATATGCCCAGTATGAAGTGGGATTCAGAGGTAAGAGAAGCGTGCAGTCATCTGTAGGACTCCCAGGCCAGGTGAGTATCCAACAGAGGAAGCCAGACCCCAGAGAAATCAGAGGAGCTGGATTTTATCAGCTACTTAGTGCCCTGCTGCTCTGGTTCAGGCCTTTGTTTCCTTGATTTTCTCTGCATCAAACGTGTGTACTGTCGTGGTAATTCTGGCCTATGTGGGAAGCCTGTGAACAATTATGTAGGCACCGAGATGGGATATATTTATTTGTCCACACGATTTCAGTCAAGGGAACTTTCCACTCCACCAAGCTCTGCACACCAGAATTTAGAAGCCTGTGCTTTAATTTTGCCTGATTCAGGGTCTAATCACGGTCCACTAGGTGACCAGCCTCTAGCATGAGTACTGCCCCTGTGCCATGGAGGTGCTGGCTCAGTCCATCAGAGTGGGTGGAAGGGGAAGGGGGTCCAGGGCTGTGACTTCTTCAGGGGGGTCACCGAGAGCCCTGGTCATTTGCAGATGGGCCATTGCTAAGGATACAGTGTGGTCTTGGAGGCCATTGAGCCTCACGGGAAGGCTGCCACTTCTGGTTGGCTCCTGGGTCCTAGGCTAAGGTTAAATTGCACCGGCAGCAACCCGGTGGTGGAGCTCACAGAGCCCCGTGCGGTATAGGCATTGCTTTTGCATGGGCAGCCTTCCCCTTCAGAAACAGGGAGGGTTTTGGGTGCAGGGCGGTAAATCATGCTTTTGAAGGTCACTCAGAAACCTCTCCTGCTCTCCAGGCAAGGCCTTCACTTTCCCAGCATTTGCCAGGCTTCCTCACTCTCTCTGCATCCTTAAGATAGTCCCATTTTGCTAAAAATATGTTAGCAACTGACATCTTGGAAAAGAATGAATGGGACAAGTCAGAGTTTGATGCTTTGCCTCTTAAAATTCACATCCAGTTTGCCAGACGGCAGGAGTGAGAATGATATTTGACGTGGACAGTTGGCCAAGCCACCCGGAGAGAGGCCCCTCCTCATCGTCAGAGCCCTCACCACGGAGCCACGTCTCCTAGCTGAGGAAACCAAGGTAATGTTCCCCTGCAGCCCACCTTCCCTCATGTGGATCCTCCCTCCCTATTTCCTCCACATCCCTAGAAATCCTAGCTGTACATCATTAGAAATGTGATACCTAAGTATTACATTTTCAATAATGTGCTCACATTATTCCTTCAGCCCCCAAATGTGTCATTGCTGTATACTGTATAGAGCAGTATCCTTTGCTGTGTATTTACTGTGTTGGGATTTTTAATCAATTTTACCAAGTAATACATGCACATAGTTAGAAACTGAACATGTCCAAAACAATGTATGACAAAGAATAGGCTCCCTTCCTCTGCCCCTCTCCCACCCAGGCCTTTGTTTCCCCTGCACAAGGAGCAACCCCAGTTACTAGTTTTCCTGTGTCCTCCCAGAGCTAGTCTACATATATACCAGCCTGTGTGTGTGTGTGTGTTTGTGTGTGTGTGTGTGTGTGTGTGTGTCCGCATGCATGTATATACACCGTATCCTTTTTGAACCTCAAGAGGTGGTACACTGTAAGCATTGTTTTTGCATATTAATTTTTTCACTCAATAGTATATCTTGGAGTTTGTTTCATATCAGAATGATCTGCCTCATTCTGTGTGCCATAATTTAACCAGTCCCCTACTGCTGAAAAACTGTGTTGGTCTCACAGTTTTTCAGCAGTAAAAGATTTTTTTAAATGTTTTTAAAGATGTTTTTTAGAAGATTAAACTGTGTTATAATCTTTTGAAATATAAACTATAGAGAATATTCTTGCGCATAGTTCTTTGGGTACAATAGACGTATCTGTGATTATATCTGTGAGTTAAAATCCTACTCTTAGATTGCTGAGTCAAAAGGCATACGTATTTTAAATTGTGACTGTAATGTTCTACGTGTTTGTCCACCTGACAGTGTATCGGGGGTAAGGGTTAAAGTATGACTAAGAGACATGTTATTAAAATAGCATTGAAAAGGGTGTTAAAGCAACTTTACACTGCATTGAAGAAGTATGGAGCTTTCCGCATGTAAACTACCCTCAGAAAGCTTCTGTTGCAAGAAAACAATAACAGCATTTATCAAATCCTTAAACTACATGTCAAGCATTGTGCTTGATACACATGATTTCATTTTACCCTTAGACTACCCCATGCAGAGTAATCTTCATCCCTCCTTTCAGGATGAGGGGACTAAAGCACAGAGAAGTTAAGTAACTCACCTACCACACTAATATGTGGCAGAGCAAGGATTTGAACCCAGGCTGTGTGACTCCAGAGCTTGGATCTCAACCCCCTCGCTGCCCTGCCTTATAATAAATAACGTGGGACACAAAGACACTCACTCTGTCTGTGTGTACTAACGCTGCAGGAGCATTCCAACAAATACCGTATGTGAACAGAGTTCAGCCTCAGTAACACAAAATAAGGACAATGCTTATCCCAGTTTTGCTCATCCTGGTGGCCAAACCTTGAATGTAATAGTTAGGTTAGGCCTACAGATTGGACCTCCCAGGTCCAGGTGTCCATATAGTGTGGGTTACAGACTCTGAGTGTGTTCTTTCATTCAGGGCTTGTGCTCTGGATCCACCTCCACCGCTCTCCACACTGCTGTGTACCTCGAAAAGCGGGCCTCCAGGGGCTGCCTGGCCCAGGCTTCCTGCCCTCTGGCTTCTGGTTTGCTTTGGCCAAAGGGAGGTACTGGCAGGAGATCAAAGGGCAGGAGTTGAGAAAGGTCAGGGTATTTATCCCCCTGGCTCCTTCCTTCCAGGCTGCAGTCTAGGACGTCTTAAATCTTGACATCTGCTTCTTGCCTCCAGTCACTAAATCTCAGATATTGCTTCTGCAGTTCTCTTTAAGAGGTCTTTTCAAACTGAGCCTTTGATTTCTTTGGAAGACTCTGTTTCCCTCTAACATGCTCTGCAAAATTCTGACTCTGCCAGCAGAAGGCCTCTGTCTCTCTCTAAACTGGGTGTGCGTGTCTCCATCCTCTCAGGAAGAACCAGCATTGCTCTGCACACTATGACAATAGAAGTGTTGTTTGTGGAAACTCCTTTTGCTGGAATCACTTCTTTCTTGTAACAGAGGTAGCTCACCCTCACCTTCACTTTGTCCAGGCACAACTATCCTATGCAAAGCCATTACCTGGCCCTTCATGAAGGCTTCTCTGGGTGTTACTGTCTAATCACTTCACAGCAGATTGTATTTTCAAAGATGGATGCAGTAATATCTCCCATCCCCCATGCTCTTCTGCAATGTGACCTTGACAGTCTTCCCATCAAGAGGTGGGATTTTTGTCCCTCTCTCCCCCTGCTTGGATCTGAGTAAGCTTGTTGTTGTTTCCATCGATGGAGTGTGGCAGAAAGGATTCGTTGTGACTTCTGAAACAGTTGGCTTTGATCTGGTCTTCTTGAAATGCTCACTCTTCAAAGGTCCCCTCTTGGGACCCTTCCTCTCAGAACTTAGCTAGCAGGCTGTGAGAAGCCCAAGGGCAGTAGCCCAGCCCACAGTCCCAGTTGAGCCAGCCTTCCACCTATCCCAGCTCAGGTAGCAGACAAGGGAGTGAAGAGCCCATGTGGGAGATAGATCCTCCAATTCCAGCAATTCCAGCCCCTCGTAGTCCACATCTTCCCAGATGAGGCCCCAGACATTGTAGAGCAGAGAAGAGCCATCCCCACTGTGGCCTTTCCAATACTTGATCCCTGGGATCCATGAGCATACTACATGATTGTTGTTTTACACCACTAAGTTCAGGGAGGTTTGTTATGCAGTCATGGTAACTGAACCACGTTGTGTGCTGCCGTGTGGTTGGTTACCTGGTGATGGGAGCAGCTGATTTGTTCAGAAATGCACAGCCCCCAAGAACCAAACTTTAAACAACAGCCCCTCTCCACTTCTATTTTAGAAGGAGGGGAGATAACGGAAGTTTGGATTTTTCTCCAAACATCGAATCAGTGATTTGAGAACAAGTATGGGTATTTAAAATCAAAGGATGCTATAAACATTCAATATACTGCTCAAATTCCAGTGCTACTTTTATAATGTGGGGTTGCAGGTTTTCCTTCCTTTGCTGCAGTTGTATCTAATCTTGCAGCCATCTGTACCTGCTACGATGAAAATAGAACACCCCATGCCTTCTCTCCCCGGTCCCTGCTCAGATTACATGCTTATATTAGGCTGAACCGTATGAAATTGCCATTTTGTAGGTCATAAATGGTTAAATCTCAGCAATTTCATGTGGTTCAACCTAATGCTAACCTCCATCTCCTCAAACACATCTATCACTGAATTGTATTCTGAGGTTTCAACCTAAATGGGACTTGCTCTCTGCTTTCCTTTCCTGCCCCACTCCACCTAAATTGGATTATTCTGTATCGCAGCATCTTGTCCTTTCCTCCAGAACATTTATCACAATTCGTAATTACATATGTGTTTATTATTTAATGTCTAATACCCCAAATAGACTTATGTAAATGCCATGAACGCTGCACATGGTTGTTTCCCAGCCCCTGGCATGGGGCCTGGCACATCATAGTCACTCAATAAATGTCAGCTCAATTAATGTATATACAATGTGGCTCTCTTCATATGCAGGCAATGTTTTTATTCTGTTGCCAGAGTATCCTGAAAACACTGTGGTCCTTGTCATTGTATTTGGATCTGAATGTAAGCTCCTAGAGCAATGAATGGTTTCTAATCCTCACTGTCCATTAGAAACACCCAGAAAGATTTTAGAAAATGCTGAAGGGTCTGTCCTCAAATCAATCAAATCAAAGTCTCCAAGGAATGGGGCAAGCCCAGGCATGGTTGAGAAACAGTTTTGGAAGACAGAGACCCCATCTACAGAGACCTCTATGCCCGGTGCTGTGAAATGATGATGCTTTCTTGCTGTTGCCCCAGTGGTCAAGCTTCAAACCCCAATCAGGTAATTTTGTTCTCAGTCCCAGTTGCCTTCTTTGGGCACATTAGATATTGCCACCAACCAGTAAGCTCTTGAGAATCAATCAAACTTATTTTGCAAGCACCTTTTTCAGTGGTTGTACCAAGGGGTGGCTTTAGCTTTTCCATAGCCTCAAACAGAGCCCCAAATCCACCCCAAATAAACATGAAATCTAATTTAAAAGAATGTGTGCTTCTAAGCAGACTCTCTAACCTCTCCTTCCAACAGTACTCTCATGCTTAGGCCCTTCCTGTAGAGAAATTCTCAAGCCATCGCATAATTTCCTTTCCTATCTTTTCAACTCTTAGGATTTTCCATAAGTCACCATTTAAGGGGAATCCACCCCCCCATTTAACCTTCTTTCTGTCCTTCCACATCCATTTGTATACTGAATACCCACTGTGTAGCCTTTCTACATGCCCAGGACCAGGTCTTACCCATTAGAGGGCACACCAACCTGAATAAGGCTTAGTCCCGCCCCCAATAAGCTCACATAATGAGAAATTGAAACAAGGTGATATGTGCTGTTTTAACAATTTGTAAAAGGTGTCATTGGGACACACTGAGGAAAATGATTAGTTATTGGTAGGAGGAATAAAGGAAGGCTTCACAGAGGTGGTATTAACTGGACATTGATAAGTAGGAGTCCACTGGGTTGGAGGCAAAACGGGCAAGTGACAGGTGTCTAGGCAAATGCGAAACCTAAAAAATTAGAATAAACCCAACAGTCCTGGATGTAATCAAAATAAATCAAGCAGTAGATAGGTATACATCAACCCTTTATCCTGAATGTGGCCTCAGACCACAGAGGGCCCTCTCCTCATTTCCTAAGAACAAGACATGTGCATTTGTTACTCACATTCACACAAAACAAATCCCATTTTCATAAACTTTATTGATTCCACCGTGCTGTTTACAGCTACTGATTTTATATACTCTTCTCATCAAACTGCAAGTTGATTATTTCACTTCATACATATTGTAGTAATTAGATTGCTTACTTTAATGGCATGATAGGTTTTGTACACTTTGCCACTGACACTGCTGACAAAGCACAGTTTATCTCACTTTACTGCATTGTTCTTATTAATTCTTCCACAGCCAACTAAGCTCTTTCTCTTAGGAATTGCCTGGGAGGCAGAAAGTCTTATTTCTGTCCCACTTTGGTATTCCTAGGGCTGAGCAGAATTTTGAATTGGTCTCACTTTCCAGTAAATTCAGCCTGCCTGGTTCCGAATCAGGGTTTGTTCTGGTTATCTATTGCTGGAAAACAAACCACACCAGAACTTAGTGGCTTAAAATAACAACAGCCATTTATTGTCTTTCACATTTCTGAGAGTTAACCAGGCTCAGCTGGATGTTTCTTCTGCTCTGTGTGGTGTTGGGTGGGACTGCAGTCATCTGGGGACTTCACCAGGGTGGAACTTCTAAGTTGCCTCACCAATGTGCTTGGCAGTTGGCACTGGCTGGTGGCTGGAAGCTCATCTGGGACTGTTGACCAGAGCACCTTAGTTCTTCTCCATTCGGTTTTTCTACATGGCTTGAGTGTCTCATAGCATAGTCTGGATTCCAAAAGGGAGCATTTCTAGCACACAAGAGAAACTGCAGGCCTCTCTAGGCTCAGCCTGGGAAGTTACACAGTGTCACTTCTGCTGCTTTCTATTGGATGAAGAAAGTCAGAGGGCCAGCGCAGACTCAAGGTGAAAGGCTATAGATCCACCTCTTAATGAGAGGAGTGGCAAAGAACTTGCAGCCATGTTTAATGCACTATAGGTATTTTCTCCTCTAGAGATCAATTTGCTTGCTGAGGACACAGTATACCACAAAATGTATCTCTGACATTGCCCAACTGTTTCACAAATGTACAAGTCCTACTACATTTCTTAGAAAATCAACTCAAAGGCCAGCACCATCCCCTCCTTTTTTATACACATCTTACTACGATGGAGAATAATCAGGCCCAGGAACTATGCTTCTGTTTACTCTTCTAGCTCACTGATATGAATGACCACTGTTAAATAAAAGCATGCTTGCATTTCACTTTTTCATTTATATTTTGTCATTTTGCATTTTTGGTTGAATAATACTTCTATATCCTATTTTTAAAAATTAATTTATTTATTGTTGGCTGCATTGGGTCTTCATTGCTGCACTCCTGCTTTCTCTAGTTGCGGCGAGCGGGGGCTACTCTTCATTATGGCGCGGAGTCTTCTCATTGCGGTAGCTTCTCTTGTTGCGGAGCACGGGCTCTAGGCTCGCGGGCTTCAGTAATTGTGGCTCGTGGGCTCTAGAGTGCAGGCTCAGTAGTTGTGGCCCACGGGCTTAGTTGCTCCACGGCAGGCATGTGGGATCTTCCCAGCCCAGGGCTCGAACCCGTGTCCTCTGCATTGGCAGGCGGATTCTCAACCACTGTGCCACCAGGGAAGCCCACTTCTATATCCTTTATGAACTCGAATCAAAAAAGAGCTCTAGGGCTTCCCTGGTGGGGAAAAATAAATTAATAAATAAATAAATTTGTTTAAAAAAAAAAAAAGGAGCTCTAATCAAAGCAGGTTTATATCGGTTTTCTTAAGAACAAAGGTATAAGCAAAAACACAGTTTGCCAGTTGTTCTGATCTGATGTTGAGATTAACTCTTAACCATAACATTTGTCCAAGGCAACTTTTTTTCCTAAATATTGCCAGGTTTGGTCTAACATTTTGTGTAAATTCATTTATTCATTAATTCATCCATCATTCATTCACACGTTACCTTTTGGACATGTCCACTTGGATAACCCACTTTGGCACTGTTGCTACAAGGATAAATGAGGCGGAGCCCCTGCTTGCAGTGACCCCACAATCTGTGGAAGTGAAACGTACACAACTTTGTCTGTAGCGCGCTAGATGATGATGAGGCCAATGATGGTGTAAAGCAAAGGATGAGGGAACACAGGCAAAGGGCAATCACTTCTGCCTAGGAGAGGCAATCACTTCTGCCTCAGGGAAGGCTTTGCGGAGTGTGTGGGGAGAGCGGGAAATGCCAGGGGAAGGGGCAGCAGAGGAGCTGGGAAAGGGGGACTGGGGCAGATTGGGAACAGCATTGAATGCCACGTTTTGGTCACGTTTACATAAGTAGTGGTGAGGGAGCAAAAGGTTTTTAATAAGCAACCGATGCTGTCTCGAATGGTAATGTCTTTGGCAAGGTTGTGTAGGAATTGGAGGACGTGTTTCAGGAAACAACCTGTAGAAGAAACACACAAAGATAAGAATCGGTGGCACATTCGAAAATTCACAAATGGGCCAGTATTGCTAGGGAAGTGGAGGTGGCCTGGGAAAGCCAGTGGCAGCTCACGAGGCCATTGCAGATGTGTGCCCAGGCACCCCCCCTTTGGTCCCCAATCTCCTGTCTGGGCGCCTCGGCCCCCCAGTGCATGTCTCTGTACCCCATGGTTTCTCCTGCCCATGGTGTCATAACATGATCGGACTTCCTTCCCAGGCTACCAGCCCTTCTTGGCTCTTCATGCTCCCTGCATGTGGGGCTCCTTGTCAGAGCCATTGTCAGATACATTTCCTCTGCCATGCTGCCCCATGGCACATCTACCTCCTGATAAGCCCCTCCCTGATCCCTTGTCTTGTGGGAGTAGAGGGGTCACAGAGACCCTGGCTGCTTTAACTTTCAACTTCTGAGGAAAAAACCCAAAACAACCCAGAGTTAAGATCTCAAAGCCCTTTATAATCTGTTAAGTTGTGTGCAATCAGTATTATTGCCATCATTATGAGTTCCAGAATTCTGCAAATCCTTGGTGGTCAGGAGCCTGTGTGTTTTTCATTTCCTCTAAGGCACTTGGCATGGTCCTTTCATGGTATATATGTCCTCAGTAAGTAATGATGGTAATGAATAGTGATAATGTATAGTTTATTTAATATCTGTGTTTACCCTTTCCAAGCATTGGGGTAATTTTTCTTCCAAACATTGGGGTCTGTGGACAATTTTAAGAGGTGCACTGAAGTTCAAGAGTTCTTTATTGATCCTTTTCTTTCCATTTTGGAATTTTAATAAAACAGCCACTGGCCATTAAAGCCCGCATATCATGAGAGTGTAGGAACGAAATTAAAGATGAGAAATTATTGGGACAAGGAGATACCACTTCATACCCATTAGGATGGCTATAATTAAAAAGACAGGTAAAAACAAGTGTTGATGAGGATGTGGAAAAATTAGAAACTTCATACGTTGCTGATGGAAATGTGAAACGGTGCTTTTGAAAATTTGGCAGTTCCTCAGAATGTTTAACATAGAGTTATCATATAACCCAGAAATTCCTCTCCTAGAGATGTATCCAAGAGAATTGAAAACACATTCACACTAAAATTGATACATAAACGTTCTCTAAAGTATTAGTGATAGTAGCCAAAAAGTGTAAACAATCCAAATGTCCAACTGATGAATGGGCAAGTAAATGTGGTACATACATACAATGTAATATTATTCTGCCATAAAAAGGAATGAAATACTGATACATGCTACAACATGGATGAACCTTGAAAGAATTATGCTACATTAAAGAAGCCAGTCACAGAAGACCACATATTGTATGATTTTGTTTATATGAGATGTTCAGAAAAGGCAACTCCATAGAGACAGAAGGTAGAATAGTGGTTGCGTACGACTGTATGTCAGGCAGGGAGGGAGACAGGACAGTGACCGCTAAGGGGTATGGGTTTTATTGGGAGGTGATGAAAATGTTCTCAAATTGATTGATGCTTACATAACTCCCTAAATATATTAAAAACCATTGAATTTTACATTTTAAGTGAGTGAATTGCATGAAGGGTAAATTATATCTCAATAAAGCTCTTTCTAAAAAATAATTAGTGTGAAGAGAGATTTATAAGCATTTCAACCCTTGTTAGTGTTCACCTGTCTTCTAGTTCTGACCATCCCTCCATGATGACCTCCTCAACTCTGAGAGTAGAGTTGTGACTCCTGCTACAATTCTTTCCCTGTCCCTGCAAGGGCCAGTAACTGTGGTTCATATCCGACTCTTAGACTTCCTTCCTTCCTGAGTCCTCCGTGGGCCATCCCCTACTTCTGCAGCATTAGCCCTGGTCCCTCAGGCTCCGTAAATCACACTCTCCATTCTTCCCTCTCACTTTAAAGTGATCTGAGATACTTTGTATAAAGGATGAGGCAGCACATAAAAATAACTAGTATTGTACTGATTTTTCTCATCTGGTGGTTTGGGGGAAACATATTTGTAAAATTCTAGCAAATGTGAGAAGCCACAGAAAATTGCCTCTCATTCAGGTGGAGAAGCTAGATTTTTAATTTTGTTTTATTGATCAGTGAGGTAGGTACAATGATATTTTAATTCATAGTTTTCCTGCAGGAGCGACATTCACCCATCCTGCTGCAACTGCCAGGCCAACTTAGCTAGCGGGCCATTCTATGTGTGCCAGAGGCAGCCGTGGAAAAGGCAGCCTCCTGGATTCCTGGGCTGGCAGCTCCCCAAAGTGCAAATGCAACTTGACGTATATGACTTACTAAGGGAGCACTTTGTTACAGACAAGTTGGAAGAGTCTGTGTGACAGTTGAAGTCAGACCATTTTGATTTTTACATAAAGATAGTTAAACATCGCTTTGACAGGTTTATTCTAATTTGGTAAAGGCGATAATTTTATGGGATGGTAACTGTTTCCTTGCAGTCCTGATTCCTGCTGTTACGCTTGCATTTTCTTCTAATTGGCAGATTTTTGGGCTCCCAAGAATTTGCTCAAAAACCATTTGCAGAAGAAGAAAGACAAATCAGAGGAGCTTGCCTTCTCTCCTGAACGATGAGTTCTAATAGTGTGGGTGAGGGGGCTATTTTTACACACAATTTACAAATGATTTCTGGCATACTCATGGACTTTTTACCTAAATTTAATTTGTATGAAAGTAATAAATGTGCTTAGTTTAAAAGTCAAATACTACTACAAGACTTTGAAAGAAAAACAGCAACCCTTTTCCCAACCGATCCCCTCCCCCAATTTCTTCTTTCATGAGATTCCAGGAAATTCTAATTTCTTCTTCCATGAGATTCCAGGAAATTCCTTTCATCTCTTCAGCTGTACCTCCTGTTATTTACCTTCATATTTCTAAATAACAATATTATACTACTATTTATTTTTCAGTTACAGCTATTACCCATTAACTTCCTGCCGTGGAAATCAGAATTCAGCTCTCATGCTCCTCCACCTTATCATCCGTGAAATTCCTTTTTCTTCTCTTCTCTGTTGGATCCTCTAATTTTTGTTTATTTGTTGTGACTGATATCGTTAATCTCATGCCTTGCTCTTTCTTAACTACCTTGTTTTGGTGGTGCATATCCTCTAGGAACTTTTTGAAAAGTGACACATGGGAAATTCCCTGGTGGTCCAGTGGTTAGGACTCGGTGCTTTCACTGCCGTGGCCCCGGGTGGCCCAGGTTCAATCTCTAGGCGGGGAACTAAGAACCTGCAAGCCTCGAGGCATGGCCAAAAAAAAAAAAAAAAAAAGTGACACATGGAAGATACATTTTGAGATCTTGTCCTTTTTTGCCGTCATAGTTGATTGAAAGCTTAGCTGGGTATGAGATTCTAGCTTGGTAATTATTTTCTCTTACGACCTCAAAGGCATTATTCCATTGTCTTCTAACTTCTGGTACTGCTATTGAAGAGTCTGATACCATCCTGGTTCTGCATGTGATCTGTTATCTGTTCTCTCTGTCTCTGTCTCTCTGTCTCCCAGAGCTTTTATTCTTTATCCCCAGAAATCTACAATATCTTTGATATCTATCAATATCATTGTTGTGCGTTATTTTCATTCATTGTGTTGGGCCTTTGTGGAGCTCATTCAATCTGAAAAATATCCTTCAGGAAAGTTTTCTTATGTAATTTCTTTGATAATTCCCTGGTCTGTTTTTTTTTTTTTTAATAAATTTTTTTAAAAATATTTATTTATTTATTTATCTTTGGCTTCATTGGGTCTTCGTTGCTGTGCACAGCCTTTCTCTAGTTGCGGCAAGCGGGGGCTACTCTTCGTTGCGGTGCATGGGCTTCTCATTGCGGTGGCTTCTCTTGTTGCGGAGCACGGGCTGTAGGAGAGCAGGCTTCAGTAGTTGTGGCACACGACCTCAGTAGTTGTGGCTCGCGGGCTCTAGAGCACAGGCTCAGTAGTTGTGGCACACGGGCTTAGCTGCTCCATAGCATGTGGGATCTTCCCGGACCAGGGCTCAAACCCGTGTTCCCTGCGGTCCGCGGCCCTCCGCTCCGCACTCGGATGCCACTGGGGTGCCAGGGACCCACGGGAGGGGTCGTTCCCAGCCGCCACGCGCTGGCTCCCTGGACCCGCGGCGGCTCGCCGGGGGCCGACGGCAAGGAGCCCCGAGAACGCCCCGCGCCAGGTGTGCTCTGGCCGGGACGCCCACTTCCGCGAGAGGCCCCTGGTCTGTTTTATTTGTTCTATCTTTCAGAAATTAGACTTCCTGAATTGATTCTCCAACTTTCTCTTCTCCATACTTTTCCCTATTTATACTGTTTTCTGGAAGAGTTAGTCAGTTATCTTCTAATTCTATTACATTAAAAATTTCTGTTATCATGTATTTAATTTCCACGCACTTTCTATTGTACACTGGATATTCCTCTTTTCTAGCATCTTGCTATTTCTCTCCCTCTCTGAAGATAACAATCATTATTCCCTGAAGTTTTGCCTGATCGCTGCGTTGCCTCTGTGTCCTTTACCATACTTGCATCGTGGGACAGATAACTCAATGTGCAGCTCCAACATGGCTTGAGCCAAGTTAACATGAAGAAATCACTATTGAAATTTTCTTCTTTTTGTTTCTGGAGATACTGCACCATACTGAGTCTCTTCCTGATATATTTGACCCCTCCTCTCTCCCTTCAATGCATCCACTTCTCTCCTTCTTTAATCGAAGGGCCATCATTTGATGGATCTGCTACTCTCCTATTTCTAAATTTAAAAAGAAAAAACCCCCACCTCTGAGCTTTCCTTATTCTCTTAGGTTCAACTAGTAGCTCTGTGTGAATCTATAGTGCTTCAATCTCTATTTCCAAACTGTTTCGTACACAAGACCTGGTTCTATATGCCTACTACCTATCAGACATTTCTCTTTGAAGATTCTGACACAGTTCAAATGCAACATGTTTGCACCAAACTAACATCAAACCAATTTTCCACAAAATTAATGTCTGCTCCCAGTAGCATCTCCTTCACTCAGCCTCTCAGACTTGAATCTCGAGAACCAGTCAGTCTTGCCTTTAATCCCAATAGCTGGCAACACTCAGCTGATGCTTACTCAGAATTTGAGAGTGTTCTACATACTAGAGACTGTGGTGAGGTTAGTGCTATGACAGGTGTAAGTCATGGTCTCTGCTTAAGGTGTTACAGTCTGTGATCTGGAAGTGCATGAGACTCAAGCTAGGGGTGTGTCTACGCATCTTCTGGATCACTACTGTTGCAGCTTGGGCTCTCCAGGAAGCAGACTCTGAGGTGGAGATTAATGCACAGAAAGTTTGGGGGCGGTGCTCTTGAGGTCAACACCTGAGTAAAGGAGGAGAAAGAAGCAGGAGTGGGCAAAGGGAAAAGTTGAGCTGTGCTGTCTTTGTGGTGGCCTCAGCAGACAGACACTAAGGGGAGTTCAGAAGCTGGGACAGCAACTCTTCAGAGATGGAACCAGGGCTTTATACGTCCATGGACCAGTCATTGGATGCAGGCGACCTTAGGAAAGGGGCTGACCTTGGACAAAGCAGCTCCCTTTAGGAGAGGCAATCCCCAAGGGCTTTCTGTCAGCAGTGGGGAGAGTCACACCTTCACCCCTGAAGGGACATGTGGCTTGTGGTGCTACTTCCTGGCATCCAGCAGATCTGTGGACTTAAGCATAGTCTTGGTCACCTCAGAGGTAGATAACAAATAGTCAGGGGTTGGTTGACTGAGTAAAGAACTCAGAAAGAATGAGGTCATCTTTCATTCATTCATTGTATTTCATGCCAACTGAACCCACTCAGACTGCATTAGGTATTAAAGATAAAATGATAAAATTCACAGGCTCAGCCTTAAATAAGCTTGCAATCTGGTAGGGACTACCAAAAAGTAAGCAAATACTATAATACCATGAGAATTATAAAACAGAGGATTATGGACTAAAAATGCATTTTCAAAGAAGATTTAAGACATGAAAAATACCAAATGAAAAAAGAGAATACAAACTGTTTAAACAGATTTGTTTAAGCATATTTTCCAGCATATGTTTTTGTTAAACCAGTGCTAAAAAATCCCTTGCAATCTGATTTGCAAACTTTCTGAACTATTTTTAAAAATTACCATTCACCTAGAAACACTACATGCACTGAACTGTTACAGGCAATATTGTCCTTGTCTTTTTTGCAGCATTTGATTTATTTTTTTTCCTTCTCTAAATATGTAAAAATGTATAAATATATGTATAGAAAAAAATTCTGGAAAGAAGTTCATCAAACTATTAACAGTACTTATAACCCCAAGTTGTTGACTTTTGTCTTAATTTTTTTTCTCCTTTAAGCTTGTTTTTTTTTTTCTTTTTTTTTTTGGTCTTGACCAAATTTTCTACTGTAAGTCTGAGTGCCTTTTATCATGAAAGAAAAGGACTTTAAAATACAGTGTGAAAGTGTGACAAAGCCATGTGAACACAGAAGAAGAAAACTCAGAGCCATTAAGTGAGGGAGAGCTTCTCAGAAGAGACATCACCTACGCCAAGCCTGGAAGGTGAGTCGGAACTGCCAGGAGAAGGGAGGGGGCTCACGGTGCCTGTGCTTGAAGGACCTTTCAAGCAGAAAGGATGAAATGTGCCCCTGCCCCTGGATGTGAAGAAGCATGTAGGGTGAACTGCAAGTCCAGAAAGTCTGAGAACTAGGGAGCTTTTGAGCGGTGAGAGACGAGGCTGCAAGGGCAAGAAGCAGGCAGAACGTGAAGGGCTGGAGGGACAGGAACGTGGACTTCAGCTGGGAGCCCCCGGCAGACGCTCCCACGACACCCAATGCAGCTGAAAAGGACCCACGGCCGAACAAGGTGTTGATTAATGGTTGCTGTTTTGTAAAACTCATTTAGAAACAAAAAGTGATTTAGAATGAAAAGCTTCATGCGTGGCATAGAGTTTCCCAGCCACAGCAAGGTGACCTGCCCCAGGCAGGGAAATCAGCCTGCTGAACGTGGAGAGAAGACGATTTAGACACGAACCCCTGCGTGCGCGCACGCCCACACCCCCTTAAGACTCTAGCATCTGTATTTTGAAAAGGAGAAGAAGAGAGCCAGCCCAGGCTCACTTTGCAGACTTCACAGGTGAGCACCAAGCTTCTCGGGTAGCCCTTACCCATGACTCTGCACTCTCCACAGGTCACTAACAGTGTTAACTGTTGGCAGCCTGAGAACCCGTTACAAACACATGTTCGGGCCTTCCCTGTCTAAAGCTGCAGGGATGCGTTTTGCTGAGCATTTATCTTCCCTTTGCAGAGCTCAGCACCTCTACGTGGTGTGCGCCAGCCGGGCTGGGCTGCCTGGGGAAGCCTGGAGATCTGCCTTTTTCTAGGGCACCTTGGATAGCACCCACACTGTTTCCTGTCCCTGCCTCCATCCTCGGTGTGTGTGTGGAGAACCAGTGGGCACCACGGAGACCGCTTTTGCTCCTGCACCAGCCCCTCCTCCTCCAGCCCCACCTGCGCTGCCTGGTGGACTGTTACCTCCTCTCACTCAGACAGTTGCAATACTTCTCACTGCAGCCCTGCTCCCCTCCACCTGTTCTCCACTCGACCACCTGGACGATCTCTGAAGCAGAGAAATGAGGGATCGCCTGCTCAAAACCTGAATGACTCTGATTACCTCTGGAAGAGTCCAAACTCCCCCGCCCTGTTTTCCGGGCCCATCACCACCTCACGGCCCTCCCCAGTCTGGCCTCAGGCTTCCTCTCTGGACCCATGTCCCACCATCTCCACGTGCTTCTTACGTCTGCAGCTCCCCGGGAGCACTTGCCATCAGAGACACAGACATCGCAGGCTCACCCCTCACAGCCCTGCTTATTCTGTAATATTTTCATCTTCTCTGCCAGGGTGTGGTGGGAAGTATGGACTTTGGAATCAGCCCAACCTGGGTTTTATTCCAGTAATAGCATTACTGAGTATGTGATCTAGGATAAGATATTTAATCTCCCTACCGTTCCTCATTTGTAATTCAAGAACCTTACTCTCTCCCTCTGAGGGCTGTTGTGAGGATCAAGTCAGATAATGTTTGTGCAAAAGAATGTGGGAGGGGGCTTATCCTGTTGCCTTAGCTTCCCAGTGAATCTCCGGGGTGGCCATGAGGTGATAAGGAACCCCACATGAAAGAGTAGAGCAAGACACATTCCTTGGGATTTACAAAGAGGGGCCTGCGAGATCCGGCAATCATGGCCCCAAAAGACTGTGTGAGAGAAGGCTAGAGAGGAAGTGCACTTCATGAGGTTTACATATTAAATTTGCCCAGTAACCTCATCTCACTGGAGGTGAGAGGGCAGAATCTCTCTCAAGATAGAGGGTGAAGCTTTCCGCCAAAAAACCCTCCTCAAAAAAATTCCCCTTTCCCCTCTTTCGGTGCCTAGTTGAGACTTCAGCCTCAACATCCCTTTACGGAAACAAAGATGTTAGTTAAAAACTCATGACACCACAACACATGAGCTGTCCAAGGGGAAAATGTAGCAAGAGGCAACCAATTACTACCAGAGCAACTGGGTGGTGGCCAATGTGGTTGCAGCAGCCAAAGTGTCTTGTTTCTCAAAAGCTCTGCTGAGAATTTATTGCCCATCTTCTTCTAGTCAAGGAAGGTTCGTTGTAAGGTTGCCAGCTTGCTCAAATAAAGAGAGAAGGATATTGAACAATTACAGGGGCAGCTCATGCAGTCAGGCGCAGCTGGTCTTCATGGGGATTGCAGATGGGAACTGGGAAGCCAGGAGGGATCCAGGCAGATTTAAACCTGACCTGAGTCTGAAGTTTTGTTTTAGTCTGGTCTGGACTTTGTCATACCTGAAATTGGGACTGGTTTAATAACTGCAAGTGAGAAGGAAAGATAGGAATCTGATATTGTCGAATTTCTGACAGACTGTGTTTGAAGGAGATAAAGTTGTTTCTAGATTGAAGCCTAGTTCATTGGGCCCCTTCAGTAAATAAGTATATCCAGTATGTAAAAACATCTAGAACAGTGTTTGGCATATAGTAAGTGCTCAATAATTACTAGCTATACTAACAATGGTTATTATTATTATAGTATGATCACCCAGTGCCTGGCACAGAGTATTATTATGAGTTATTCATGTGCATATCTCTCCCTCCACTAGACCAACACTCCATTTTTTCCATAAGTAGTAGGTCGGGTAAGAGCAACCCGCATGAACATGATTCTCTGTACCCAACAAGGATGAGCCACGATACACACAGAAAATAGTGGGACCTGGAGAGCTTGATGCGCAACAGCAGAGCATGTGTTTATTGGCTCTGACCGACTACTGCACCGACATGCTGGAGTTCTGGATTCTCTTTAGATACGACTTCTGACAAGAAGCAGGGGCAAAAAGATGTAAGCGAGAGAGGTAGAAGGGAAGAGAAAGGACATTTCTAGGTGGCCTACTACATGCCAGGGACTGCGCTGGACCCTTTACATTTGTTATCTCATTTAACAAGATGAAATAATGAACAAATGCAAATGGTGGCTTGTATCACACTCATAGAACATGGATACATTTTTTAAATGTGAAATGCTGGTCCAGAGAGCTCTGAGCCATTTTTCTTCCATTATAATTCTTGTGTAAACATAACAACACAAGTTTAAAGATGGAGCCTCCCTGGACACAAGCATAAGAGTCCCTAATATAATCAAAATCCTCTTATTTATTTTCTTGCCTAAGTGTCTTCTCCCAGGAGGACAGCAGTTGCATTTCCTTCATTCTGTGTGGCAGTAGTTGCAAATTAATGTTCTCTGCCATCAAAACAGCTCTACACACTTCTGCCAAATGTAGTTATGTCATCTGATAGCAGGTACAGCCTTGAGACGGTGGAGTTTTAAACCCCAGATCTTAGAAAGTCTGGGCAATTAGCCACTCACTTGCAGAAAAGAGCGAGGAAGGGCAAGACAGCAGTAAAACAAAAACTTGTATGACAGCTGTTGTTCCAAATAATATCTGCAATTATGCTTCTAGATTGTTCTCTCGATCTATAGGCTAGAGTAAGTGAATTGAGGTGGTAACTAGGAGGAAACAGAAGGCAAAGAATGGAAAGGTGATGAATAATTAGCAAGTTCTCAGCTTAGCATTCCAGGTGGTGGGTATTAGCTGGAGAATGCCTTCACTTTCAAACAGGGATCGGAAGGCATACGCCTAAGAAAAAGCTATAGAAATGTCACTTTAGAGAGAATTTTAGAATCAAGATATATATGAAGCACATTAAATGAAGGATATACTACAAGATTAGAATTACATCTATACACAAACCCGTAGAATTAAGTTATACCAGTATAAAAATTTGTTGAATTAAATACATCGGGTTTTTTTTTTTTTTCCTATCTGATGTTTATCAGCCAGAGTGTATTTTTGAGTTTAGAAATTGCTTGTGTGAAAAACTACTGGCTCTAGAATAAGCATTTCTTGGCATGGATCTTAGCATGGTTGTATCTGGAAAGAATTTGCTTCCAGAGACCTGGCTGGAGATAGGAGGTGAATTCAGTCATAAATACATCTATCTACATGGTTTGGTTCAGTAAAAACTCCATGTACCCTGTTAAAAGAATATTACTTTATCTTTCACTACTTGTGTTGAACAATTCTAAAACATAACTGTCTTGCTCATCTGGTTTCAGGTTTATATGGAAAAGTGGGCATAAGAAGTCCACTTAGCTCAAAGCTTGTGGCATGTGGGGTTAAAGGCCTCCAGTTAGTGTCCCATATTTGCCCCGACTGGCTCTGTGAGTAACATTGCCTCAGCAGACTCGTTGGCTGCCTACCGGGTATTTATTCACTCTCTTCCTGCCCCTCACTTCAGAAACACCATTTTGCCCACAGCAGCAATACGTCCAACTCAGAATACTTACCGCCCAGGGCTCCTTGCAGCCAAGGCTGAGGCTTCATTTTCTAACCTGCTGAATATATTCTCTTATTACAACTGAGTGATCTCCTCAATTGCATGCGTGGTTCTAGATTTTATTCTCAGAATATTACATTAAAAAGGAAATAGTGTGGGACTTCCCTGGTGGCGCAGTGGTTAAGAATCCACCTGCCAGTGCAGGGGACGTGGGTTCAATCTCTGGTCTGGGAAGATCCCACATGCCACAGAGCAACAAAGCCCGTGCGCCACAACTACTGAGCCCATGTGCCACACCTACTGAAGCCCGCTCGCCTAGAGCCCGTGCTCCACAACAAGAGAAGCCACCTCAATGAGAAGCCCTCACACTGCAACAAAGAGTAGCCCCCGCTCGCCGCAACTAGAGAAAGCCTGCGAGCAGCAACAAAGACCCAGTGCAGACAAAAATAAATAAATAAAATAAATAAATTTATTTTTTTAAAAAAAAGGAAATAGTGGTTTAACCATGACTCCAGTGAAAGGAACCAGGCTGAACTACCTCTTGCCCATCTTCCTGTCTACTTATCTGAAAAGGAGTCATTCTAGAACTAAGCTCCATTTGATGTGTGGCATCAGGGAGCCTTGACACTTTAGGGTAAGATTTCTATCAGAAGAATGAATCAGGGTTTAAACTGGGAAATATTCAATTCAGAAAAAAATTTCAAAGTTTTACAAGATTTCAGGTAGTGTTCACTGTTGACTATCTTTTAAAATATTGAAGACCACAGGATCGAAGAATCATAGGTACTTTTTAGTTTTCTTTATACTTCTCTATGTTTTCCAAATATTCTGCAATAAAGATTTACCACTCTATAACCAGAAAAGAAAGATATTTTGGAGTACAATGAAAGAGTTTAGAGAAAAAAAAGGCCTGATAAATATAATTTCCTTAGAGAATAGCATTACATAAAATAATATTAATAAAAATAAATGTCAGCACTGACATTTTCATCAAATATGCTTTTGAATGTCAGCTGAAGTTTGCTTCTATCATGTGTGCATTCCAAGTAACTGAAATATTTAACGTCTGAGGATTTAATAACATACTCTGTAAAATTCCCACTGATCTAATAATTTTTCTCCTTATGGACAGACAAGAGAAGCCCATTATCTTCAATGCAGGATTCTGCTTACATAAATAGCCTAAATCATGGGGCTGGAAACAAGAACTGAGCAAGTCCAAATAACTCCCGGCTAACACTAGTATGACATTTGGTTAGGGAAGATGTCCCAAGAGGAATGTAAACTATTTGTAAACATCCTGTTACTAAAACTTGGACATAAAAAGAATGACAAATGGACTGGATTCAGCAACTTGATTCTAAGCACGCATGAGTTTGGCTCCCGTGAATACATTTTTGGCACATACTATTTTTCATGTTCTCTTATATGGATATCGTCCCTACCGTATGAGGAAAGATCAATCAACATTTACTACTCGTCCCAGAACAGGTTGAGAGCAATCAGCACCCTCACTGCTGGCCCTGCGGTCGAGCAGAGTGAGTCAGAATTCTCATTCCTTGCTGAGTCTCCCATCCAATTTCCCTCCAAGGCCCTCCCCTGGGGACTGATTACAACCATCTGCTTAAGAGCTATAACTCTGACCAAAAACATTAAAAGCTACAAATTGTTAAACAGAAGGAATACAAGAACAACAGGGCAAGATGACTAGATCTCAAACCATGCTTGGAATTCATTATCCCCAAACAGCTTCCAGGGCATCCAGCTGAGATCTCAGAAGGTACCGGTCAAGTGGCGAGGGAGTGATGGGCTGAGGCTTCCACTGGAGTTGGACCAGTCCGTGTATGGGTCCAGGAGCTCGGAGACAGTGTTCGAATGTCACTGCTACATTGTCTCCACTTACAGTCCAGCTCCATTTGGGAGAATTTGAGGAAGGGCTTTTTTTTTGGTCTGGGTAGTTTCTTTATTGGCAGATTTACTCTTTCAAGATATTTTTAAGGCAAAGGAAGTGTCATAGGAAAGCTGCAGCATATTAAGAGTTAGATACTCCCTTAGAAAAAGTGGAATGATTAAGTGAACACTTTGAAGCAGGCAATGTGTGATCAATATGTGGAGAGAGAGGATCAAGACAAGGAAATCTTTACTAGAAAGAGACAAGAGAAGAGGATTTCAGTGTTAACACCGTTTAAAAGCCAGGCGTTCCTCTGATAATGAACTGTAGCTACAAACCACAAGGGATAACTGCCTATTGCTTTATTAAAAAGTAAAAAGATGAGAATGTCTAGACAAGAAAAATATTAGAGATCATGTCTTAAATGTTCTTGTACTGGAAAATAGAAAACCTTATACAGTTCCTTCTCACTTTCCTGCTTTTTTACAACCAAAACCCAAGAGGTGAGGAAATTGTGGAGGAAATTTGTCTGGGACCCAAGGCCATTCCCACATAAAAGACAGGCAGGTGCTTCAACATGCCTGAAGCCTTCCTTCTCATCAAAGGAGATAAGACAGTAGGTGCTTTGAGGGTAGGGTCAGTATCCAAATTTTTTTTACATCCCCCTCTCCCCAAACACTGTATTAACCACTGAGAAGCCTCTCAATAAACGCTAGATGAATTGAGTTGAATTGAATTGAATTGTAATAACTTGGGTTTTTGTTGACCTTGTTCTTTAAGTCATATTTTCTGTCAGTTGCTGTTTAGATATGGATCTCAGTATGAATCGTACACAAGGCTTAGGAAAGCTGAAAGAAAGATGGAGAACAAGGACTGATGAGTTCGGGATAACGAGAGTGAAATATGGTCTCGATTGCACCCATCTGTTAAATGAGGAAGATGGACGAGGATGACCTCTAAGTTCTTTCCAGCTTTATTAACACATTATGAGCTTTGCTACCTCTCCCATCTCATTGATATTTTTGCTTTTAGCACCTCACAATTAGACCCCTCTCTGAAATACTGCATTCTCTATTCATTCTATCACTATTAATCTAAAATATTAGAATGTCCAACAAAGAGGGGCTTTAAAATATTTACTAAATAAAATATGAGACATCCCTATAACAGAATACTATTGACAGTATGGCTGGTAACATATTGATATTGTCGCTAGATGGCCATTTATTAATGTGGAAAGTTGTTCATAAGTTTAAAAAAGTTAAAAACCATGATATCATAGTAAAGGAAACCCTGGAATATCTGGAAAGAGATTCACCAACATATGATTATCTCCCAGTGGTGGGATTATGAGTGACTTTTATTTTTCTTTTTGGATTAATGCATTTTCTAATATTTTTACAATGAACATAGATTACTTATGCTATAAAACAGGAAAGAAATAAAAGACTGCATCTCAAATCATCCTAAAAAGATTGCTTGGGCTATTCTTAAACTTTCTATGGAAAGTGATTCCTTGCCCTCCATTTATCCATTCAAGGCTTCTTATTGACTTCACAGCGAGGCTGCAGATTTCCACTTGACCCAGAACTGGTCCTCCAGTTTGCATCAGCTCCACCTTTGCTAAATCTCTCCCCAAACACTGCCTCTTCCCATTTCTTCTGGACTGGATCCAGTCAGCTTCTTCTAGGTTCCATCTTGTGTCATAGAGATAAAAATAGGCTAAAAGCTCTATTCCCAGACTTCTCTGAGGCTGTGGTTCAATTTAGGTTCTGCAGTGAGATGCTCTTGCATGAAGATTAGAAGGCAGGAGGAGGCAGATGCTATCTTCCTGCAGTGTTGCTGCTTAACACAGACACTGACACTGGCTGCAGCAGCTCAGCTCTACCAGCTCACGTGTGGTGGGTGGCTCTGGAGTGGCCAGATTGGTGGCAGTACAGTCTTGGCAGTTTCCTGATCTCTGCATCACAACTACTGTAGTGTGACCTTGAAGCCAAAGTCCAGCTGAAAGAACCCCTGACTTATTCCTACAGTCCTTCCAATGATACTGTAGGCACCTCATTCCCTGTGTTTCATCCCTTTCTGCTTGACATGCCTTGAGTGGTTTATTTTTCCTGCATTGAAATCTGAGAGACACATCATCCAGGCAGAGTCTATTGGCCATGTAAAGCCTGGTTCAGATCCCATCTTCTCCATGAAGACGTCACTGAAGAGTGTGTAGATCTACCTAGTACTAGACTAGAGCTGAGGAAACAGACTGCTGAGGGTTCCCTTGGAGGGCTTCAATTTGTTTTCTATTTGGGGTTTCATTATAAGATTTCCTTGAACAAAGTGTTCCTTATCAAAAAGGGCTCTGGAACCCACTGGACAACCTTAAGACCAGAATCTCCTTGCATAGAATATGCTATTTCTTGTAAAATATCTGTGATGTTGCAACCAAAAGGAATAGAGCCAAGAATGGGGTTCATTCTAGGCTTTCCTTGAGATATGGGACTTGCACATTTCAATGCGGCTCCTTTTAGACATAAAACCCCACCCTTCCCACTTCAGTTAAGCCCTGCCCCATCTTCAGTGAGACCGGAAACAGCCGCTCACCATCCTCTCTTTATCATCCTCTCGAGTCTGTGCAATCTCTCCTCCCCACCATTTTCAAATTTTTGTGCCTATCTAAAGTGAAATTTGAAGATTTCTGCAAAAGGATTGATGATTTATATCATTTTGTGCATTGGGGCTACAAGAAAATCGGCTTCTAGCAAGACCCTTACTGTGCTCTGTCCCATCACGGTAAGGATCAAAAATAAGAGCTTGACATAGAAATGCCTCTTTTTCACTCATAAAGTTGAGTAGTTCATCTGACATACATGCAAAACTAATAGTTGTAGATTTAGTACATTTCTCTGTAAATCTGAACGTGAAGACCCACAAAATAATTTTGTTCGGACTACAGATCCTGTAGAAGTGGGGATCACCACTCGGTCCCCAAAGATGTTACAAAGAAAGGACAGTATGATAATAATGATTTATATTAACACACCTTTTATCAAAAGCATTCTAATAACTTTTTAGACTCCATGTAGGGATGACATTGGGTATTTCTGCTCATCATCGTCTTTGGGGTGAAGTACAGCAAGTGTTTAATGATGCAAGGCCTGGTGATTATAGTGTTGGGAAGCATTGGAGAATCTAGTCACCAAAAGAAATGCTGAGAAGCATAAAAGTAACTCTGGGCAGTATTACATATTTTCTAGGGCCTGGGAGAATTGTTTCAAGTACCATGGACTCTTTAAATACATCAAGTCAATCTCATATATGAGAGAGGCTTCCTTTGCCCCTATCCCTCCTAACTTGCTGGAGCTTTTGTTTGGTTTCAGCTCAGAGGAAGATTGTTTCCTTCCAAAGAGGCATCTCATGTGAGTTTGCATTTTCTTTATTTTTAAAGTATAGTTGATCTACAATATTGTGTTAGTTTCAGGTGTACAGCGCAGCAATTCATTTTTATATATATATTCTTTTTTTTTTTTTTTTTTGGCCGTTCCACGTGGCTTATGAAATCTTAGTTCCCTGACCAGGGATTGAACCCTGGGCCAAGGCAGTGAAAGCGCCAAGTCCTAACCACTGGATCACTAAGGAACTCCCCTACACATGTATATATATATATGTGTGTGTGTGTGTGTGTGTGTGTGTGTGTATTCTTTTTCAGATTCTTTTCCCTTATAGGTTATTACAAAATATTCAGTATAGTTTCCTGTGCTATACAGTAGGTTCTTTGCATTTGCATTTAGACTTGGGATTTAGACACACACCAAATAACTAAGTCAATGCGTGCCAAGAGAATTAGAAGAATGTAGCATTATTATTATTATTTTAATTAAGTATAATTGCCTTATTAATCCTCATTTGCATAATACTTGGTAAAGCACTTAGCTAATACATGGCTATATTTGCAATTTTATTCACCCAGAATATTTCTATTCAGCATTTATATAGCACCTATTGGTTTATGATGCTAATATAGTAGATTCATGTTTCTGTTAAGGCTTAAGTGAAAGAAGTTGAAAGCCAAGTCCATTATATTACCTTCTTATATAGAACCTTTCATCATGAAGGATTCCAAATTGCTTTACAAAGTACAGTGAAACCCTTTTACAATGAATTCCTAAGGGGGCAGCTACAGTGGTGTTAGCTGCTGCATTTCATTGCATGAGCACTGTATTCAGCATTATGAGATTGATGGGGAAGGGGCAGATTTTACAATCTTATAGCCCTTGGGAACTCAGACCGTGTTATTTGCCAAGGTGTCTACAGTCCAGAGCAAAGGAAAAATTAAACTCTGCTATTGACCTATTATTAGATGAAATTTTAGTCTTATAATATAAAGAAAGTATGCACAAAAGGAAAATATTTAGTGCAAAGGAAAAAAAACACCTTAATACAGTAAGTGAGAAATGCATCATATGTAGAGAACGTGCTAGTAAATACCAAGTATTTGGTAACTACCACATTTTCTCAAGAACACAATTTTCCTTCTTTTTAATTGTTTGTTCAAGCATAACATTCAGAGAAGTGCACAAACCACAAAGTGACAACTCAATGGATTTTTCACAAAGTGAGCTCACCCATGTAACCAGTGACCTGTTGAAGAAACAGAATGTTACTAGGACTCCAGAGATCTCCACATGCAACATCTCAGTTATTACCCAATATTCTAAAGGGAACTACTTTCCTGACTTATAACACAGTAGGTTAGTTTTGCCAGTTTTTGAACTTTATGCAGATAGAATTACACAGTATATACTCTTTTATAATGCCTTCTTTTGCTCATTTTTATGTCTGTGAGTTTATCACATTAACGGTATATAGCAATAGTTCATTCACTTTGATTGCTGTCTAGTAGTCCATTGTGTAAATGTACTGTAAGGGAGGAAAAATATTTTTACTGTAAAGGAGGAAAAATATCTTTTTCCTCTACCCTTGTAAGTTCTTTTCTTCTTTTTAAACATCTTTATTGGAGTATAATTGCATTACAATGGTGTGTTACTTTCTGCTTTATAACAAAGTGAATCAGCTATACATATACATATATCCCCATATCTCCTCCCTTGTAAGTTCTTAACTGGGACCCTGTAACAAAAGACAGGTTAACAACAGATTTATTTAATGTAAGTTTTATGTGACACAGGAGCCTTCATAAGGAAATGAAGACTTGAGGAAATGATTAAATCTGGGTGTTTTTATGCTAGGTTTGATGAAGGGTGGAAAGTTGTGAAAAGATATGATAGGACAAAGAGTATGAGGTAAGTGCAGTAAACTGGGGGAAACTTAGCAAGGCCCATTCATTCAGATTTCTCTCTGTGTCCCTTCATCTTTAGAGATAAGGATGCTCTTTTCCTCTGGATATTGGGAGGCCATCTCTCACATGACGACATGTGAGAGATGAGAGGGTTTTTATGACCTACTTCAAGAGGAGATCAGAAAGTCCTTCCTGCACATGCAATTTCTCAAATTCCTTCAGCTTGAAATATTCTATATGCCAAGGTACCGTATTTTGAGGTAGTGTGTCCTGAACCCCATCAGTACTATAATTTATTTGACAAAGGATACATACGCAGAATATATAAAGAACTCAAATCATTAAGAAAAAGGCAGGCATCCCAATAGAAATGAGGATAAAAATTTGAGCAGAAATTCACTTCACTTTGACAGAAGTGAAAAGGTGATCAATCTCATTGATTATCAGGGGAATGCAAATTAAAACCAGAAGATACCACTATACTTCTAGCAGAAGGGCTAAATGGAAAAAGGCTAGCAATACTGAATGTTGGGAAGGTGTGATGATTCTGGTTGGCATGTAAAATGGTACAACTACTTTGGAAAACTGTTTGACAGTTTCTTGAAAAGTTAAACATACACCTACCTCACTCCTAATCCTTCTCTAGATATTTACCTATTTACCAAAGATAAATGAAAATATATATTCATATAAATACATGTTAAAAATGTTCATACAACTTTATCCATAGTAGCTTCAATCTGGAAATAATCCAAATGATCATCAATAGTATATTGGATAAATAATTTTTTCTTCTTTTCAATAACTCAAAAATAGCTTTTGTAGCAAGCAGAAGGAAAGCAATAAAAGGATCAGAGAAGAAATTAATGAAATAGAGAACATAAAACAGTAGATAAAAGCAGTGAAGACAGGAGTTGATCCTTCAAAAAGATCAACAAAAATTGACAAACTTTTAGCTAAACTGAACAAGAAAAGAGAGAAAACTCAAATTGCTAAAATCAAAAATGAAAGAGGGATATTATTACTGACCTTACAGAAATAAAAAGCATTATGAAGGAATACTATGAACAACTGTATGCCAACAATTTAGATAATTTAGATGAAACGGGAAAATCACTGGAAAGAAATGAACTACCAAATTTACTCAAGAAGAAAACAGAAAACCTGACTAAACCTAAAATAAGTAAAGAGATTGAGTTGAGAATCAAAAACCTCTCACAAAGAAAAGCCCAGGCCCAGATTTCTTCACTGATGAGTTCTCTCGAACATTTAAAGAGTAATCAATACCAATTCTTCACAAACTTTTCCAAAAAATAGAAGGGAAGACTTTTCAACTCACTCTATGAGGCACTTTAACTTTGATATCAAAATCAGACAAAGGATATCACAAGGAAAGAAAACTATAGAGCAATATCTCTTCTGAATATTGACCCCAAAGTTCTCAAAATACTAGCAATATATAAAAAGATGATACACTATGCTCAAGTGGGATTTATCCCAGGAATTCAAGGTTCGTTTAACATCTGAAAATCAATTAGTGTAATACACCACACCAATAGAATATGGACAAAAACTACATAATCATCTCAATAGATACAGAAGAAGCATTTGACAAAATTCAACACTGCTTTTTGATAAAAACATTCAACAAACAAGGAATAGAAGGGAACTTCTTCAATCTGTTAAAAGACATCTATGGAAAAGCCAAAGCCAATGTCATACTTAATGGTGTAAAGCTGAATGTTTTCCCTCTAAGATCAAGAACAAAACAAGGATGTCCACCCTTACCTTTTATATTCAACATTGTACTGGAAGGTCCAGCCAGGGCAATTAGGCAAGAAAATGAAATAAAATTTATACGAATTGAAGATGAAGAGATAAAATTATCTCTATTTGCATGATCTTGTGTATAGAGAATCCTTAAAAATCCACTAAAAAACTATTAGAACTAATAAATGAGTTCAGCAAGGTTGCAGAATACAAGATCAACACACAAAACTCAATTGTATTGCTGTGTGGTAGCAATGAACCAAACAAAATTATATTAAGAAAATAACTACATTTGCAATAGCACCAAGAAAGAATAAAATACTTAGGAATAAATTTAACAAAAAGTTATTGTTTAGTAGATTTGACAAAATTATGCATGCAAAACTCTTTTTCTGAAACCTATAAAATGTTGCTGAAAGAAATTAAAGAAGACCTAAATAAATGGAAAAGCATCACATGTTAGTGGATCAGAAGATGTAATATTGTTAAGGTGTCAATATTCCACAAATTGATCTATAGATTTAGCACAATCCTTTTCAAAATCCCATTCTTTGTGGAAGTTGACAAACTGATCCTAAAATTCATATGAGAATACAAGGAATCCAGAACAGCCAAAGCAATCTGGAAAATGAAGAACAAAGTTGGAGAACTCACATGTCCCAATTTCAAAAGGTACTACAAAGCTGTTGTATCCAAGACATTGTGGTATTGGCATTAATGGTAGACATATAGATCAGTGAGTAAAATTGATAAACCAGAAACAAATCTTTGTGGAAACAAAATAACATAAATAAACATGTATGTCAATTGATTTTTGACAAGGGTGCCAAAACAATTCAATGAGGAAAAGAATAGTGTCTTCAGCAAATGATACTTGGACAATTAGATATCCGCATGCAAAAAAATGAAGTTAGACCTCTTACCTCACATCATGTGCAAAGTAACTCAAAGTGGATCAAACCTAAATGTAATAGCTAAAACTATAAAACTGTTAGAAGAAAATATGGGGGTAAATCTTTGTGACCCTGTATTAGGCAATGGGTTTTTATATATTACACTAAAGTACAAGCAGCAAAAGAAAACAGGTAAATTGGGCATCATCAAAATTTAAAACTTTTGTGCTTCAAAAGACATCATTAAGTGAAAAGACAACTCACTGAATAGGAGAAGAAATTTGGCACCTCATATATCTGATAAGGGACTTGTATCTAAAATACATAAAGAGACTTCCCTGGTGGTCCAGTGGTTGAGAATCCACCTTCCAATACAGGGGACACGGGTTCGATCCCTGGTCGGGGAACTAAGATCCCACATGCCATGGGGCAACTAAGCCCGCACACCACAACTAAAGAGCCCGCATGCAGCAACTACAGAACTCATGCACTCAGGAGCCTGCTCACCACAACTAGAGAAAAGCCCACGTGCCACAACAAAGAGCCCGAGTGCTGCAACTAAGACCCGACATAGCCAAAAAAAAAATACATTTAAAAATAAAATAAAATACATAAAGATCTACTACAATTCCATTAAAAAAGACAACCCAATTGAAAAATAGGCAAAGGATTCGAATAGACATTTCTCCTAAGATGTACAAATGGTCAACAAGCACATGAAAAAAATGCTCAACATCATTAACCATTCGCGAAATGCAAAACAAAACCACAATGAGATGTCACCTTACATCCAGTAGAACGACTAGAATAAAAAAGACAGATAATCATGTTGGCAAGGAAATGGAGAAGTTAGAACCTTTATACACTGCTGGTGTGAATGTAAAATGATACACCCATTTTGGAAAACAGTTTGGTGTTTCATCAAGTGGTTAAAGAGAGTTACCATATGATCTAAGCAATTCTACTCCTAGACAGAAATGAAAACTTGTCCATTCACAGATTGTATATGAATGTTCATAGTAGCATTATTCATAATAGCCAAAAAATAGAAGCAACTCAAATGTCCCTCAACTGATGAATGGATAAATAAAATGTGATATATCCATTCAATGGAATATTGTTCAGCGATAAAAGGAAAAGAAGTATTGATACATTCTGTAGTATGTATGAACCTTAAAAACATGGAAGAAGCCCGTCACGTAGACCACATGTTATATGATTCCATTTGTATGAAAGGTCCAGTCTAGGCAAGTGTATAGAGACAGAAAATAAGGGGTGTAGGATGGGGGGTGGGTTGAGAAAATGACAGGTAAGAGATATGGAGTTTCTTTCTGAGGTAATAAAAATGTTCTAAAGTTGACTGTGGTATGGATGCACAACTTTGTGAGTATACTAAAGCAACTGAATTGTACATTTTAAACAGGTGAGTTGTAGGGTATGTGAATTATATCTCAATAAACCTGTTTAAAAATAGCTTTGCTTCCAAATTACAAAATCAATACACATTCTTTGTGGAAAACTTATAAAAGATTGAAAATACAAAAGGATAAAATAAAAGTCAAACACAATTCCACAGATAACAAGAGTTAACAGTTGGATGAATATCAAGGACACTCTTTTGCTTTTTTGAAGAAAGGAGTAAATTCCCTAAAAGCACAAGTTATCAAGAGCTTTATTGGCTTTACCAGTTCCCCAGACCATGCCTTGGCATACGACATTGTTTTCACAAAGCCCTCATACTGTAGAAATGTGTTTATCCTCTGAGATGGCTAAAAAGTTAAGCTATTTTCACTTTAGCAAGTGAAAGTGAGATCTCCTGGGGGGTCTTGGTGGAATGGCACAGCCAAGGATAAGTTTGTATGGAAGGTAGAGGAGCCTGGGCATCTAGGAGGCATTAGGGAACAATGAGCCTTTGGGAGAGAAGGAAGCAGAAATAGAAGACAGAAGTAGAAGGCTGGGGCAGGTACACATCTTTGAAGATATGCCTTACCTATATCTCTGATTTTGCATGGGGCTAGTCCAGGATCTGACAAAAGAGGCACGCCATTAACCATGTCTAGTGGACCTTCCTAGCATTAATGTCGTTACTAACTATAACCTCTCCTCTCTTGGATGGTATGGCAGATTGTATTTCCCAGAGATGGCCACATTGACACATTTATCCCATCCCATATGATCTTTTTACAATGTGCCTGACACTTCTCCACCCAGAGATGGAGGTCTATAGACCTCCCCTAGGTCTATATTCCCTCCCCTAGAATATTGGTATGACTGCCCAACAATGGAGCATGGTCGAAGTGATGATATATGACTTACAAGGCTAGGTCATAAAAAGGATACAACTTCCACCTGGCTCATTCTCTCAGGACACTTGCCCTTGGACCCCACCTTCCATGTTTTCAAGAAGCCAAAGCCACAGGAAAAAGCCATGTGTGGGTATTCTGACCCTCAGTCCCAGCTAGACCTTCAGCCGACAGTCAGCATCAACCTCCAGACACATGAGAGAAGAGCCTATAGATGTTTCCAGCTCTCAGACTTTCAGAATTCCAGCTGCCACCAACACTGAGGAACAGAAAAAGACATCCCTACTCTGGTTGTCTTGATTCCCTCAAAAGGACCCATAAAGATAAAAAAAGTGAGGCAAGTATTGAGGGAGTTATTTTCTTTCTCCTTGCTGAATTTGGTGTCATTTATACTCTACTTCTCAATACCCAATAACCTTAATATAGTTTTGGAACTTTTAACCACCTGAAGAATCCCACCAACTTAAAAAACCTGAATCTAATAGATCTACCATCTCATATCAAGACATTTCAAGTTATATCTTAGAAAATCTAAATTTCTGTAGATCATGGTAATATAGCTTTTTGAATTTCACAGGATTTCCTAATGAATCTTTGCATTTGCTAGGTAACTAGTCAAGACACATTTCTTCCTTCTGGAATATTTTGCCTGCTGTCATGTTAGGCTACCCATGTTAGGTAGCCTATGTTAAGTGAGTAAGGGTCTTGGTTATGAAATGATAAGGTGCATTCTTTGATTTGAGATCCAATTGAGAACCATGACTTTTATACTCACTCAGTAGCTTGTATCTACTTTTTGGGAAAAAAGTAATGTTATTTGTTAAATCAGTATTCAGATCCTTGACAGATCATCTTTGATCATTTTTGCATCAGATATGTAAGAAGCATATCTTCCTCTGTGAGAAAAGAAACATTACTTTTAACTTTTTACCCTTTTTATTGTTTAAATTTTTAATTATTAGCATACAGTGACTTTATAACAATAATAAAAGCAAAACAAAGCCAAAAAGTTAATTTTTAAAAAGGACCCTGCTTCTGCAAGATGCTCATTCACCTTCACCTGGATGTAATTTCTTAATTTCCCTGCCTTTACATCTGTATGTAGGTATAACAAAGAAAAGTTCACAATCCTTGGCATTTGCCATGGAAAAGGAAGAAAGTTCTCTTCCAAAATCCCCACCCACATTCCCCAGGCAATTGTGGGTGCCATAACTACTTGGAGAAACCCTACTAGCTTGCAAAGACTACCATACTTTTATCTAAGGCCTTAAAATTTCTTATATAGTTCAAGGTGGAGACTTGAATTCACTCTTGGGAGTTTGAGCTTACTGAGGACAAAACACTTCAATAGACATTTAGTTATTTAAAGATAAAATCCAGGGACTTCCCTGGTGGTCCAGTGGCTAAGACTCACGCGCCCAACACAGGGGGCCCAGGTTCGATCCCTGGTCAGGGAACTAGATCCCGCATGCTGCAGTGAAGATCCCGCGTGTGGCAATGAAGATCCTGTGTGCTTCAACTAAGACCTGGTACAGACAAATAAATAAATAAATATTTTTTAAAAAGATAAAATCCAAATCAAATTCTGAATTAGAAGTTTCATGATAAATAGTTCTGGACAGTAATATAAGAGGAATCTATATATAATGGGCTGATATTTTATTCAATCTGTTAAAAAGAGAGAGGAAACTAGTCCTGAGAACTCCATCTGGGAGAAGTAAGAGGGCCTGCAATGTGGGCGTTGGGTGGGGGGAGGAGAAGGCATGAGGAAAGGGATCCAGTGGGCGGCCTCCCACAAGACCAGGGACAATGGACCCTTAGAGTGGTTCTATGTGAGATCCAGTTTTAAGCTTCTCTTCCATGATTTACAATCTTAGATTTCTTGAACACCAAGAAAAAGTCTGACTGAAAGATATTAATTTAGAGAGGATTGTTTGATGGCCATGTGGTACACCAGGTGTTCTAGATTATGTAGGTTTTCTCTTCTTCAAGCCAACTTCAAAAATATCTTCTTGTACCATATTGTTTTGGCAGACTCTAGGATTATTTCCACTGAGTTTGTTTTGGTATAATACCCTCTGCTTACATTGACAGACATTCAATAAACAGCCATATGAGAGTCATTATTCCTTTTACCCTTAGGATACTCTTAAGTGCAGTGTTTCTGACAGGATTCAATGTCCTCTACATAAGGATGAGTGTGTAAAGTTTCTTTCAGACAAAATCCCAGAAAGATCTTTTATTGCCCAGAGAAATTGATACTTTCCCTCATGGATAATGTGTATCACATATATATTATGTTTTCCCTCTTGCTTTGACTGACAGGAAGCTCAGAGCCAGATTTGCCACTCAATTTTAATAATTACTGGATCAAAAGGCAGCATATCTATGTTACACTTTACCTTTGGTCTTGTTCTTCTATTCTAGATGTTTTTGTGACGCTGGTTTTAAAAATCTACTTAAGTTTTTTGATTTTATACTGCTTATCCTCATAAGCTTCCTCAGATCTTTGGTAAAATCGTCCAAGTATGTGTAAATAAACAAATAAAATAATGGAACAACTTAAGGTAATCAGTATTATCTGGAGCTACATGGGATTTAAGAGATGATCTAATCCAATTCTCTTATTTTACAAATGAGTAAAAGAAGACTCAGCATGGCTAAGGAGAGTGAAAAACCATCCTAATTTTCCTGAGACTGAGAAGTTTCCAGGGACTCAGGACTTTCAGGGCTAAAATCAGGATTATTCGGGTGCCCTGCTGGGTTAAGTGGTTTTCCTAAAGGCACACAGCAGTGAATAGCAGAAATGGCACCATGGGCCAAGCCTCTGGCCCAGTAATGTAGCTCTTTTCCCTTATTAAATGTCATCTTAGAATGTGGTTTTATGAAAGCTAGAGTTGAAAATAGGCATCTAGAACAATTTGGTGTCCATTTCTTAGTTATTATGTTTAAATTTTTTTTCTTTCGCTTTTAGGTTTTAAACCTAAACCTTTTCATTTTTCATAGGGAGTTATACTTGACGCTTCTCTCTTGTGTACAGTTGTACCCATAGCTAGATAGTTCTAAGCATTCCCTGAAGATAAAGGCCTCATCCTCATATCTTCCTTTGCAGAGGAGGCTGAGGATGAGCTTCTTGGGGGTGAAAAAAGAAATTTCCCTTTGTTTCTCTTCTCCAAACGCCCCACCTGTGTTTTCCAGGGCAGAAGCTGAAAGCCCAAGAACTTACATTCACAATGGAGCTATACAAAATCATGTGATCTCCTATGTCTTTTGTCCAATAGAATATTGCCCATTTTGAGGAAAGAAAACTAAAAATATCTCCTTTCCCCACTCTTTTTACTTCCTCAGCCAGATCTAAGGAACTGAAAATTACCTCTAGTGGTTCTCTGAGCAAAGCAGCAGCTTTTACAACTTACTGTGGAAGCAGATTCTAGAAAAGTTTTACAGTCTCAACTTATACCTGAAACTATTCTTTTATTGGTCCAATATCCAATCATTTAAACCAGTGTTAAGCAAAACTTGGCACATTTTAAAATGGAAATCTAAATAGTTTTCCTGCCAGTTTGGGGGAAAAATGAAAAGTGCAAGATTTCTAGGGGAGCCAAGATTGTTCTAATTCCCCCTTGGTACAGGGTTCCTCTGGGTGCAAAACAAAGTGATCCTGTGTCAGAGTTGATGACGGTGGTTACACAGGAACCTCTCAGTGATGACACTTCTGGCCTTCATTAGGAGACCGGGCGGTGTCCCGCTCCTAACGTGGCTGGCTGCCTCGGCTATCTCTCAAATGGAGATTTAATAGAACACATAGACAATACTGTGTAATCCTCAAAAGACTCTTGTTTTAAACTTTAATTTTGCTTTATCTTATGAGAACCTATGTAGGAAGAGAAAATAACTCAGTACTCAGCCCCACTGCCCAGTAGCCAAAGTATTCACCCTGCCAGCAATTTCTTCCTCTCTCCCTCCCTCCCTCCCTCCCTTCCTTTTTTGAGAAAGGGTGTTATAAATGTGGGGACAGACTATATTTAGATTTTATTAGTTCTCAATCTTTGATTCTATTATCGCTTCCCCATTTTGGAATATATTTCTTGATGGCTGGAAATGAACACTCCTGATGGTATCTTTCAATTTCAAAAACAACTGTGAATCTGTGGTGGTATGCTTGTTATGCTTGTTGTAGATTATCTTTAGTAAGGAGAACGGTCACGGCAAGCATCTTGGTGTGGCTTTGTGACTGTCCTCACCACTTCAGCTCCACTTGCCACACACATTTATTTAATATCTGCACTGTACCAAGTACCGTGCTTGGCACCATGAAGGTTCCGCCTGCAAGGAACTTCCAATATGGGGGAGAGAAACAAAAATGGCAGCAAGTTGGAGTGAAATAAGTTCTAAACAGAATTGTAAGCAGCATGGTTTTTACCTAATGGTGGTAGTGGTGGAGGTGGTGTGTGTGTGTGTGTGTGTGTGTGTGTGTGTGCTGCAATTAGAGAAAGCTTCCCTATGGGAAAGTGCATTTAAACTGTTAGTCATTTTCCCACCAGTCTTGGGCTAGCATTCTCTCTGGGTGAGAATACATGGCTACCAACATGCTATGGCCTAAGGGGCTCCAAAAGCTCCATTACCCAGAAATGTCTTCTCCCAGGGGCCTGTTACGACACCTGAAATGCCATTATTGGGCTTAGTCCTTTAACTCAAGATGCTGAAACTCCAGAGAACACAAGTTAAAAATGTAATTATGGTCCCTCTAGGAGAAACAACACATTTCACTGTTGGGCACACATGATATCACTTAGTTTATCAGGTCAGCTAGTTATCACCTTGGAAAGTGAAACAGAGCGTAGGTACATTTTACTAGGTTCTTCCCCCAAGAAGACATTTGGATCTTGTAGCAGTGCCATACACATGGTAGGGTCAAGGAAGGAGGTCCATAATATAGAAGAGGGAGACTAGAAAACACACTTTGCTCATGAAACACAAATGTTTTACTTTCTTCACTGAGTGGATTATGGGGGGCGGGAATGACACTGTCAGGATGCTTTATGGGTGTGACTTTGCAAACAGTAGAAACTTCAGGTCATCAAGGGACCGAAGACTGGCAAAGAATGCAGGGCCCACACTCTTCACCAAGTCTCATCACCAAAGGCTCTGTTGATTGGCTACCTAGCATCCATGCCTCCGTGCCCCCCCCGAGGTACCCAGTTTTTAAAATCTGTTGGCCATTTCTTGCCCATGAAGCCCTTGTGCTTCAGGAGAACCTCCTCCTTTGCCCAACTTGAGAGATGGGGCCTGATGAGTTTAAACAAATTTCACCTATCCCATTCTTCTGACCAGCCACCAACTCATGGGTGGGCACGTGACCTGAGCTGATCCAATGGGGTGAATTCCCAGAGCTTTGCTTAGCAATCGCTCACTTACTGTATGAGAATGAAGAGGCAAGCAGCCCAGATTATGCCTGGAAGCCATTATTTGAGCAGTAGGTGAAGCATCCTTCGACTTTGGCCAAAGCTGTAGCTGGCAGTGCAGAGAAGTGGAAAGAAACTGGATTCTTGAGGACAAGGTAGAGCCTCTGGATAAGGAATCCTGAAGCTTGCCCCTACAGTTGTCTTGTCAGGGGCATGGCCTATCAAATACCCTAACAAGTATGGTCTAAGGACCAGCCGAATCAGCATTACCTGGGAACTTGCTGGAAATACAGAATCTCAGGCCCCATCCTAGACTTATTGAGTCAGAATCTGCATTTTAATAAGATCCCCAGGTAATTAATGTGTACTTTAAAGTTTAAGAAGTACTGCCCAATATAGTATAATCCCACTGACTTGGGTTTTCTGCTACTGTTAACTGAAGGCTCCCTCACCTGGTGACTCTAGGCTTCTCTGGTTCTGTGGTCTCGAGTAGCCTCTTTCTGTTTCACCACAACGGACTCCCCCAATCCCCCACCCCACACTCCTTTCTTCTTACCATTGTCCATTTAGACAACCATCTGGAGATGTCTCGTTTTCCCTGCTGACCTCTTAATCTATTTCTAAAACATCCAACAGATATGTTAGCTGGACCAATTCCAAATGGTTTTTAGAGCAGCGAGAGGGAGTTTTGTACTGACTAGCAAAAGACAACTTTACTATTTGTTTATTGCAAGGGTCAGAAGGTTAGCTCTTAGCACACCAACCCAACTCTTTGCAAGTGATTTCTTGCTCTGGCCACCAGAGGTGTAGAGTTTCTGAAATACTTGGGAGACGAAGATTCATTGGTTAGTTCCATTGTTGTGTCTGAGCTTCAGAGGAACAAACTTTTTAGGCAGAAGGGTATAAAAGGATCCGACTCTACTCATTTATTTGCAGGGGGGCAGTGGTGGGTGGTGGATGGGAATCCCATCAGAAAGCTTACTGATCAGGGCAGCACCTGACAGATGGTCCATGCTTAATAAATGTCATATCACTGGTGCCTTCTTTAATATAGCCATGGCAGTGATGCCCATTTCAAGAGGGAATGGCCTAGACCATTTGCCCATCAGCTAGTGCTCTTTCTGAGATACAGGCAATAAATACGGTACAACCCACTGGGTGTCAAGTTGAAGGAGTAAGTTGTGATTTTTTGCATTGGATTCCACACAGCACTTAAGGATTTTCTAAAGAGGCCCTTGGCCTGGAACTCAGAGACTTGCTTCTCTCTCTGGCCCTGCAATAAACTGGCCATGTGGCCTGGGGCAGGCAGTCACTCTACCTCCTAGGCCGGCAATCTCTTCCACTGTCAAAGAGAGGACAAGATGGCATGGCTGCTCAAGTCCCTTCCAACATTCTAGGAACCCTGACTCTGCTCTGGGTCTTTTTTTATTTTGGCTGCATTGGGTCTTAGTTGTGGCACGTGGGCTCCAGGGTGTGTGGGCTCTCTAGTTGTGGCGCACGGGCTTAGTTGCCCCATGGCATGTGAGATCTTAGTTCCCTGACCAGGGATCGAACCCACGTCCCCTGCATTGGAAGGCGGATTCTTAACCACTGGACCACCAGGGAAGTCCTTGCTCTGGTCTGTTTCTATAGCATTTTTCTCAGTAGTCCTCCTTAGAAGTGATTCCATTTTAGAAAACTCCCTTAAGTGAAAAGCAGAGCACAGAAAAGTGAAAGAACTTACCCTGTGATCTGACCATGAGAAATAAGCAGAAGATTCTAGAAAAGTTCTGCTTTCCCTGAAACCAACTTAAGATCTTGTCATGTGATTATATTTGTCTCAGGTGATTCACTGGGACTAGGAACAAGTCCATAGAAGAGTTCAGCTGATGGCAATAAGTTTCTCCTTGTTCATGAGATCTAATTTTTAAGTAAAAATTCTAGATTAGAATCTGGTTTCCTTGGTCTAAAAGGATGTTGTTGACTTTAAAGATAGTTTGTATGATTCACCTAAAGGTCTGAACGAGGACAGACAGCCGCCTCCCTGGGTCTTAAGCCGCTCCCTCAACTGAATGGTGTTTTTTCAATCCTGCATTTGCATAATAGAACCAGTTAGCAGACCAGCAGTGCGTTTGCTCTGGGGGGCTATTCATCCAGGTCATAATGGAAGGAAGAGCACCTGGTAACATCGCCAAAGCAGACTTCATTTCCCTTTGTCATTACAACTGTAAAATAACTTTCAAAAACCCAAATTGCTATTGAGAACCAGATAAGGCAGTTCTCACGTCTCCACCTCAGTGAGTGACAGTCTCATTTCTGCTTAATTGAGCAGCAGTCAGTTACTCTTCAAGGCCGAGGTGGTAGCGTTGGCCTGTTTGTCACGTGCGTGAGCTGGTTGTGACGGTGGGAGTAGCAGCGGCCTCGCTCCCTGCTGGTGCTCGGCTGGTAACTCCGCTGTTGGCCCGCACACACCGGCCCTGCTGGTGCTCGGCTGGTAACTCCGCTGTTGGCCCGCACACACCGGCCCTGCTGGTGCTCGGCTGGTAACTCCGCTGTTGGCCCGCACACACCGGCTCAGCAGAGAGTGCTCCCAGCGAGCTCTGCTGTGACTTGTAATTTCCAAAGGAGAGCAGAAAATAATCCCTGAGAGTAACTGCATTACACAGTGTCTGCCCTAGCAGCAGTCAATCACAAACAGCAAGAATTTCATAAATGGTCCCTCTTAGGCTGACACAAATAGATTGAATTCTTTTTCTTTGCTGAAAAATCTCAGCATTGAATTTAATCAATATTAGCATATGACATGGCTCTGTTAGACAATTGTTGGCCTTCACACAGACTCTAAAATGCTGTCAATTACCCTGCCACATTCTCTTTCTCGTTAAAGAAAAAGGTGGGGGGGGAGGCTATTACTACAGAAATAAGTGATTGTAGGCTAAGGGACAGCAGCTGTTTAATTTTTGTCTTAATTTTAGAATTCTGTCAGACTGTCATTTAAAAAATCAAACTCCAGGTTAACCATATATAGGGAACTGTTTAAGTTAGAACAAAACAGACATGTATATGTTTCTTAAATAAAAAAACAATGGCTGTTACTAAATGTTTGTTATGAATCCCCTTGAGTCCCAGCTACACAGGTCTCAGCTGTGTTTCTGGGCAAGCTCCTTGGCCTCTCCGTATCTCAGTTTCTCCATCTGTAAAGTGGCAACAATAGCTTCTACCTCATAGGGTAGGTGTGAGAATGAGATCAGATACACACATAAGGGATGTGCACAGTACAGTGCCTCGTATTACATAGTAAGTGCTCTATTATTTGTTTGCTATTATTATTATTGCACATTTTCCACTCATTAAAAACTCTTAATTGCAATAATTAAGGGGAAAAAAGGTCATGTGATACCCGGAAGGGTAAATATATTTTTCAGTCTTCCTAATTTGGTTTAGCACACGATGGAACCTAGGCTGCAGCGGAGCTCGGCTGGAGGAACAGGGAGGAAGCGGAGGAGTGGGGTAACTAAGAGTGTAGGGACTGGCCACTTTCACCAGCAGAGGCCTTAGCAGGGGCAGGTACATGTCATTCTCTAAGCCCGGAAGGAAGGAGAAAAGGACCAGAGAAAGGGAAAACTGTAGGCGTAAGTGGAAGTCTGTTGAAGGGGCTCACGTAGGGTAGTCTTTGTCTGGCTGGGCGTGGTTCTCAACCCTGGTTACACATCGGAGTAACCCAGGCTGCTCTTCAACCCATTACATCAAAATCTCTGAGGGCGGGATCCAGGCTTGGTATTTCTCACGCTTGGGTGATTCCAATGTGCAGCCAGTGTTGAGAACCTCCGCAGTGAAGAATAGGGGCGAGGAAGAGGTGGAGGGTTCAGTGCATCGTGAGTGGAGAGAATTTCCCACTGCTGCTGTGGGGAATTCTCCAAAGAGTCAAAAAAAAAAGAGATGAATAAATAAGTGCTGAACCTGCATAGCACAGGGAGATTAGCTCGGTGCTTTGTGTCCACCTAGAAAAGTTGGATAGGGAGGGTGGGAGGGAGACGCAAGAGGGAGGAGATATGGGGATATATGTATATGTATAGCTGATTCACTTCGTTATACAGGAGAAACTAACACAGCATTGTAAAGCAATTATACTCCAATAAAGATGTTAAAAAAAAAAAAAGTGCTGAGTTGTAGTGATGGACCATCTGAGATTAAATAGCGTGGCTTTGAAGAACTCATTGTAATTGTTTCTTGGCAGCCTCAGTTGAGGTTCCCTTGGTGTGTGGAATGTAGAAATGGTCAGCATACAAGAAAAAAGGAATTTCTTGGAAAGATAAGGGAGTATCTCAAGAGAAGCCAAGAGAAGTGAGGGGGCCAGGGCAATGCTAGGGGCCTCAGCATCGAGAGGTCAGGGATCCTCTCTCTAAAGTTCCGCCATCAAAGGCTCAAGTCAAGACCTCTGTTCCAACTTCAACTTCCTGGGAGAGAGAATGGTGGACCCAGCACGGGCCAGTGGCCTGTTCATAGACCAATCAGCTGCAGCCAGGGGACAAGGGCTCACAACGGCTGGCAGCCCACCCGCTGTGTGTTGGGGACAGTTCCCAAGAATGGAGATCACAGTGAGCCTGACAGACACGGCCAGAGGGGTCCATGACCCCATCTTCTCTAATGACACTTGACATCTTAGCAGTGGGAGTGGAGAAGACCGACTCCAGGGGTCTCCAGGGCTGTACATCATGAAGGCGGGCATGGTAGACCAACTGCCATCGGTCAGGAGGCAAGGGAAGCCATGCAGCTGGAGATGAATTGTGAGAATAAGGATCAGTGATTGTAATGAGGGCAAACACATACTTAGTGCTTATGAGCCAGCTGCTGTTCTATGTGCTTTACATGTGTTGCTAAATTCACTTAATCTTTGCGATAACCTTATGAAATAGTACCATTGTTACCCTCATTTTTCAGATGAGCGGACTGAGGCACACTGTAATTAGGTGACTCGCCCAAGGTCACACAAACTCAGAAAGTCAGGCTCCAGAGTCTATGTTCCTGTATGTTCCAAAACACCACACTCATCTAAAAAGATAGGAAGTCCTGGTGATGCTTAATGAGGGTGGGGTACAGGAAAAGTAGAGGGTAATAATGATGTGATGGGGAACTGAATCTGAATTTAAAGTCTTGGAGGGGGAAAAGTTCCAAGGGATGAAGAACCCATGTTGTTGGGTGGCTGACATGAGTGTTAGGAAAGTGGACATGAAAAGTTGTACTTACAGTGACTCCATCAAATGACCCTTATTATAACCAATCTGTAATTATCATATCATTATCCGGATGGTGCTCCTGACACACCAAGGGTGAACTCTATTTTGTCGTTGACCTTTTGTTCTTCATAAGACTGTGGGTTCCTCAAGGGCAGGGACCACCCAGTTGGTGCTCTAGAAATGTTCTTTCAGTGGATCTAAATTGAGAGTTTATTTCCCTCCACCTCCATTCGCTGGAGTGGAGTACTTAGCCTGATATAAGAGAAATTTACTAACCAAGAAATTCTCCCCCTCCATACTCCATGTTCTAGTAGTGCTGTCTAGCTGTTCCTGCAATGATTTCGCTGCCACTGAGACTGTGATTTAATTATGCAAAGTGTGACAGATCATTTGAAAGTTGTTAGTTGCTGAGGAAGCACATTCGTGATGTGAGGGAAAAAAAAGCCTTTACATTTTGCTAAGTTTCATATCCTCTATGAATACTTTTTAGTGGGAAAGAACTTAAATTCTAAACGATTACCCTGCAGATTTATGAAATATCTCAACTAGGCGTGACAATGAAAATGTGCTTAACTGTCTCCAGCAGTGGAAAAGAAATGATATATTCGGAGACCCTGACTCTATTACCGGCACAACATATAGAAATGCTTTACCTCCCATCAGCACCCAGACTGCATCCACCATCATGTGTCTTCCACACCCCAGCAGAACGTGAGGTAGTCTTGACTGCCCTCAGGCCACTTGTGCTGGGGAGCAGGCACTCTGGGACTCAAACACCGCTGGGGACAATAAGACCAGGGTTAAGGCTACACTTGGTAAGGGAATCAGGCTATGACTCAGTTTGTTGACACAGCCATCTAAACAGTTGCCATGACACAGTCATATGTACCAGAACACTTTGTTCCTCAAAGTGCTGTGGACCAACAGTGTCACCTAGGAGTGTGTTAGAAATGCAGAATCTCAGGTCCTTCTCCAGACTTACTGAAGCAAAATCTTCATTTTAACAAGATCCACGGGGATTCATACGCACATTGCAGTCTGAGAAGCACGGGCATAATACACTGGTCAGTCAAGTGTTCTTTAAGGGCAGATTCGGTGCCATTTGTTCATGTTATGTCTCATGCCCAGTACGGTTAGTGGGAGCTCAGTTATTTGTTGTATTGAATTGGAGAATGTAGAGAGGCTGTAGTATAAAAGAAAAGCAAGGAATTCTCCTTTGTTCACTTCCTCAACTGATATTTATTGAGTACCTACCACATGCCAAATATTGTTGTAGGCACTTGGGGTGAAGTGATGAGCAAGACCCACCAGTGCCTGCCCTCATAGAGCTTACCTTCCCAGGTACACAGTAAATGAGCGGTAAGAATTTCTCCTCAAACCAAAGTGAATAGGATCTTTTGGTTACTGGATACTGGAAGCTTAACAGCTCTTTGCTAAAAATAAAGCTAGCCACATTATTTTTCATCTAGTCTTCCTCACTGTTTTCTCTCTCTCTCCACCACTGGAAAAAAGCATGATTTTTAGTCGGTATCCTTACTGGCAGCAATGCCACTTTTCAGTTGTATTAAACATCTAAATCAGGAGTTTATAATGGCTTTTTGATACTTTTCATGTTTCTCAGCTTTCTATTTAAGCTTCACGGCTTACCCTGTTTTGTATCCTGCAGAATATAAGCCTGTGACCACTATCAATTGTACCATCTCAGGATATTGCTTCTGTAACAGCTGAATATCTGACAATCACAAGAAAGGAGAATTTTAAAATGTCCCTTTCCTGTTTTCACATTATCTTGCAAATCTTGGGACCCTGAAACATGACACCTGAATTGAACCAACACATTTTTATGTAGAGAGTATGTCACCTTTTTCTTGGTGAGAAGGCATGGAATCCATCTTTTCACAAAGGTGGTAGAGATAACATCTAGCTTTGGGGGAGTTACGTAATATATTTAAATGAATTCCTTTTCTGCTTAAACTGGCTAGTTAAAGGGGTTTCTGTTGTCTGCCACTGAGAACACTGACACAGGTATCTATTCAGATGGTTTTGATTATTCTATGTAATTCTCAAACTTTTTAGTTTCAGGATCCCTTCACTTGCTTAAAAATTATTGAGGATTCCAAAGAATTTTTGTTTATGTAGGTCATATGTATCAATATTTGCCATATTATAGCTTTAAAAAATTTTAAATATATCTATAAATTCATTTAAAAATAACAGTAAACCCATTTCACATCACCATAAATAACATATTTTTATGAAAAATTACTACACTTGTCAAAACAAAAAATTAGTGAGAAGAATAACATATTCCTTTTATTTAAGCAAGTCTCTTTGATGTCTGGGTAAATTCAAGTCAGCTCAATTTTTGTATCTTCTTCTAATCTGTTGCAATATGTTGTTTTGGTTGAAGTATATAAAAATGTTTTACTCAGATATTAATAGGCTTTCAAATAATTCCAGACGTTCTTCTTATACTACACCAAAACTCGACAAGTTGTACTTTCTTAAATGTTACTTGCAATCAATGAACTTTTTATATGCTATTATATTAAAATTCATTGATATCTCTTTCAGTTTGATTAGATCTTTTACCCATGCATGATTTTGAAACACCACACATCGGTCATTTGGAAAATATACATTCAGCATTTCATTATATAATATTAAAGAAATCATATCAATTATTATTATCTCTAATCTCATCAGAAAACTCTTGAAGTATTGGGAAGCTATCAAGCTCCCAGGAGCAAATACACGTTTTCTAAAATTTTAATTTTCACTTGAAAGACCAAATTTTATCATTGGTAACAAAAACTGTCACTTGTTTTTCTTGAAGTGACAATCTCACTTTGTTCAATTTCAAGAGGAAGTCTGAAAAATTCCCAAGTCTGGCTAATTATAGCTTATTTGTTGGTTGTCCTTTCAAGTCAAAAATGATATTTCATGAAAAAAGCAGCTAGTTCAACTTCCAACTTAATTGCACACATGCCTTTCCTCAAGACAACTGTCATACTTTGTTACGCAGAAGTGCTTTATGTGAACTTTCCATTTCATCTCACAGAATATTAAAAGGATGTATACTCAAGAGTTGAGATTTAATAAAACTAATACTTTTTACTGCATTACCAAGGACATTCTTAAGCAAAACTGGCTTTTTTTCCCCTGAAAGTGTGTGGTGGTTTTTAAAAATATGACTATTTATATCATTTTGTGCTGCTACCTGGATACCTATTACTGCTTTTATACTATGAGTGCAAATGTCAACACAGTGCAAAAGGCAAATAAGGGCTTAAAGTTATTATGAATATAATTTTGACCTTGCAGACCCCCGAAAGAGTCTTGGGGACCCCCCAGGAGTTTCAGACCACACTTTGGAGACTGCTGATTTATGCAAAATGCTTAGCATAAAGTTGTGAGGTCAGAAGGGCTTAATAAATAATAATTATTATTAGCTTATAAAGGGAGGATGAACACAAGAAAATCAAGAACACCTAAGGAGAACGTTCCTCCTCTCCACCCCTACATCTAAATGGTTAATGTTATAGACTGAATTGTGTCTCCCCTGTCATGTCACCCCCATATGGTGACAAAGTGGGTATAGAAGTCCCAGGCATCAGAAGCAGACCCTACAATGTCTAGCAAAAAAAAAAAAAAAAAAAAAAAAGGATGTTTTTATCCAGTCATCATCTCTTTTATGAGCAGGAAAAACATTTTCCACATTCCCTGCACCCACACTCTTAACTTCTCCTCAGGTCTCATGGGCCACAGCTGGGACCATGACACAGCTGGGACCATGCAGGCACGTGACCATGTGTACACCAATCATTGGCAAGAGGACTGAAGCCACCAAACATGACTCCCCTCAGGGCGCCAGGGCAGGTCCAGCTTCCTCTGACAGATGATCCAAGGGAAAAATAAAGGGCTGTTTTGTACCATCCTCTGTATCCCGGTGAATATTTGTGATTATGCTATAATAAGTTTATAGTAAGTCTGCACGTCAGACCCTTTCACTGTAGTGTTACTCAAGGCACATTGCCAACAGTGATTCCAAATGACCTTGCCATTTTTATAGCTGCTGGAGGAAGGAGGCAGTCACCTGGTGAGAGCCCACTACTCTGTCCCTGAAGCATCTTCCAACTTGCACCCTTAGGCAAGAAAGGACAAACATTATGACCCAAACTGTAGCAGCTGCCCTCCCTGTCCCACCCACATCCCTCTAACCCCGCCATCTCAGTATCCTTCCAAGAAGGCCGACTTCCTGCCACCAGTCCCTGCATCTCCAGGCCCAAGGGCTCTTTCTGGAACTGCGCAAAGCTCTCTGCCAGGAGTTAACAACCCCTCAGCAGCCTTCAACCAATGACTGACGGGTGTTGGTGTCTAAATAACCTGGTTCCCCAGCCGTCTAGTGGGCTAGTTCTGAGATGTGTGTCCTATACCATCCCCAGGTTTAGCTCCAGTCACTCACTGTAACATTTCCTTCTCCCCTGCCTGTGTTTCCTACCCCTCCCAAATACATTACTTGTGTTTGGATCCTTGTCTCTGGGTCTGCTTCTGGGGAGACTCAAACTAGGAAACAGAACATCCTATATTATATAAATCAATCTGGACTTAGAGTCTAGGGAATGCCTAGGGTAAGTTTCAACTCCATCCTGAACCATGAAAAATAAGAGGAATTTGAACCAAACTGGGCATATGGCCTGACCACCATAGGTGCTGACATCAGAATCAGTTTTGAGTCTGCTTGTCTAATTTTATAAGCTCTCTTAAGAGAGTTGTCTTGCCAAAGTGTCTTCATTAAGCATGCTCCCCAGGAAGTCAGGAATCTATATTATATTTTGGGGTGAAGGTGGGGGGATACCCAAAGACAAACAAAATGACTTCCCACTTACACGGGCAAATAAATATAGTGCAAGCTGTATGTATGAAAACTGAAAAACAGAGAAGTAATCAAAGATGGAAGTGGGTCCACAGCTCTGTCCTTAGGAATATGGACCCTAGCTAGTGTCTGACCTGTAAAAGGATTTCTGAGAGTGTTCACCTAGCTTTTGACTAATTAAGTGCAAGAAAAAATCTATAGGCAATAATAGAGTGTTGTAAATGCAAAAGGAAGAAAATCTTTAAAACCTCTGTATATGATTTTTGTCCAATTTTCCATTTCTACCCATTGTTTTCTGTTTCTCACTAAGCTAAGCATACTCGTTAGGCATTTTTTATAGCAGTTCCTCGTTCTCTAAAGTGTGTTGCCATATTTTTTACGTTTTTCCTCACAACAGTGGTAGGCTAGGTCAATATCATTTTCCCTGTTTGAGGAAGAGAAAAGCAAGGCAAGCAAGAGGGGAAATGTCATCAGTTCAGGTCAAACAAGAAGCTACCAAGAAACTTCTACTGACCCACCAGTCTGGGGGTAAAGCACCTCTGGGCACCATCTATGTAAACAAGTTCAAACAAGGCCAGTTACTCCCTTCAGGCAATTAAAAACTACTAAATTGGAAAATAGAAAGCCTTTAAAATAACTATCACTACATTAATGACGTGGATATTACTCAAAGTTCTGCAAGACTCTGTCAGCCTTCAAGAAGTGACCTCTCCTCTCCGCATTTGACAATACTTTGTCATCGTATCAAGTGTTTTTCTGTTCAGTGCTGTCTGCCTAGTCCCTTGCGTGATCTCTGGCACATAACAGTAGTTCAATATGAACTATTAAATAAATGAATAAAGATTTTGTAACAAACATGGTGTGTGTGTGCGTGCGCGCACGCTTAGTAAAAGGGAGGGGGAGGGTCCAACCCCAAGCCTACACTTAACTACCAGCAAAGGCAGGCAAAAGTCTCGGGGGCACTTGAGGCTTTCCTTGAAGAAAGACTAGACTGCCATAGTCACAAAGTGTCTTTCTGGGTACCGCAAAGCCATGTCATTTCCTGCACATTCCTTACAAAATTAGTTCTCTTTGAAATTCTGGTTGTTTCTCCCTGTCATAGCTCTTGAAAATATGACAGTGGGAGGCTCACGAATAAGCCGGTCCACCCTGTTGACCACACAACAGAAAGCTCTATTACATCGGGTGCTAAGGGGGATAAAAGCAAGCAGAAAGCTGTACTGCAGAAGCCAACCGTCTTGGACACATTAGCACATACATACATATTTGCAGAGCTCATTCACATTAAACCAATTAGAACTCCTTTATTTCCTAAAAGGTTCCCATTTAGCCACTAATAATTTGTCCATTCACAAGTGTTTATTGAACAACTAGCATGTGCCAGGTGCTAAACCAGGCACTGGATGTATAGAGTACGTCTACTCCCACATCACCAATGTTTCAGGGATCCTTCAAAGTTTCTGGTCCACTGATCATGGCTTATCTTTCCAGGGCTATTATATATTCGTCCCTGTTATTATAGAGTAACTATTATTACTATAGTTGGTAATGAAGAAGTATAGACAGATGCTCTGTCCACACTCGATCTAATCGCACTACATTATTGGTGGACATTTCCTATTGCCTAGTGGAGGAAAGGCAGCAGCAAAAGTCATGTCCCCATTTTGGTCCTCAGTTTCCTTATCTGCAACATGGGCAGTAACCTGGGCAACCAGCAAAGCCGGCACTCTCGGCGGCAGCGTGCTAAGTTCAGCCTCACGCAGGTTTCTTAGCTGGTCCTTCCACCCCTCCATCACCTGCACTGTCCTCAGGGGCCTCCCCCTAATCCACACGGCACGCTCATATTGAGTAAAATAAAGAAATCACTGTGCTTGGTGCTTCTCCCCACTGAACACTTCATTATAACCCATCAGAAAAGAAGTTAAACTAAACAAATGCTCACTTTCCTTTTCTCCCCCCACCCATCAGTCTCTGTCTGCTTGATGGAGAAAATATGGCTGTTAATAGCCTACAATGGAGCAAACATTTGCATAACTGTTACCTCAGAGCCCATAACTCTGAGCTAATTGGCTGATGGTGATTAAAATGATTAAGTGATTGTAATTTATATGATTAACCAATTAAACCGTTCTCCAGTGATTGGCTCCGGGTAGGCCTCGAGATGTGCGCTTGTCTCCCAGCACGAAGGCCGAGCTGAACAGTGTTAAATGTTCTTTCAGATGCTGAGTTGTTCCTCTGACCAGCGGGGAAAATGTTTTACGCCTGGTAGTTGAATGTTATCACATTAAACGGGTGGTACCAAAACCTCAATGCCTGGCGTAAAAGAAGCGGAGACAGGATAATGACGCTTTAATGTGGAGGCACAAGGTGGGTGTGCTGTTCCCCAATACCACGATTGCTATTTGCAAGTAGCCCATGTTCCCCTAAAATGATAGAAAGACACAGTTAAGACCTAGAACTCCGGAGCCATGTCGCCTGGTTCCAGCCCTAGCTCGGCCGCTCACCAGCTGTGCTATGCGACCGAGGTATTTAACCTTTTTAAGCCCGTGGATTCTTCTCCTATAAATAATGTTCTTACCTACCTCTTAAGGTTATTATGAAGATCAAATTAGATTTCGCATATTACACACCCAATAAATTTTAGTTGCCATTGTTACTGCTATTTTTGTCATGATTTTATTACTTCACCGAAATGTGAGCTCCAAAGGCATCCTCACTTTTCTCTTCCTGGTGTTCAGCCTGGTGCCTGGCACATAACAAGTACTAAAAATATGTGTCGATGATCAAAATTATAACAGCTCTAAACTCGCGCCAAGCATTTTTCTAAATGTTTCACATTCATTAATAAAGGTGATCCTTGCAACCACTGGGGGAGGTAGGTACTATTATCATCGTCTGCATTTCAGAGGTGAGGAGACTCAGATAGGGAGGTATGTTAACTTGCTCAAGTTCCCACTGCTAGTGAGAGGTGGAGTTGAGAGTGGGGCACCACTACATTGGGGCACCTCTGTAACTAATAAGTAGGAGGATGTTTAGACATTGCCCTCAACCAAGGTGAAATGTCGTTGCCAAGTGAGACTAAGAAAACAACATGTTTCCTTCCATTTACTGTTTGTTCCTTCCAAAAAACAAACTGGTTAATTTGCCTGGTGACATATTTCAGGGACTTGGCAAATTTGGCAAATGCGATAAGCAAGAAAGAACTTGAATTCTCAGAACCAGGTAGGCACAAAGCAGAAATAGAACATATTCTTTGTTAATCTGTTAGGTAACTGTTCCGTGTCATTCAACATGGCCACCCCATCCCCCTTTCCCCGCCTGCCTTCTTTCTACCAGCAAACCGCTTCATTCTCTCTGTGCCCCAGGCTAGGCACCAAGACTTCCCAAGCTTTTAGCCACCGGGAGGTCTGAGAGACTCAGCTGGTGGCTAGACAGCTGACTGTTGGTTTTCAGGCTACAATTTGTTAGAAAGTGGAAAGAGAGGCAGGTAACTGGCATCACTATTCTGGGAGCAGTGGCCAGTATTCCAAAGGCAGCTACTTGTGGGTGTCTTTCTCCCAGGACTCTTCTGGTTGTTAAATGTCAGAATAACAAAGACAGCAAGTGTTTTACTTCCACTTAAAGAATAACATTCAGTGGTACCATAGCTTCTACCAGGGACGAGGATTATTGTACTGCGGCTCCTGCTGTTACTGTAATAAATGTGGGTACGAGGCGAGCTGGAATTTCCCTACTGAACCCAACACGCTATTGGTTCCTCAGCCTGACTCAGTTCACTTCTTTTTCTGACTCTTCACCTCCTCTTCCTTTTATTCCCTTTCCTCCTAGCCCAGGAATTGATCTTTTCTCCTCTCTCTCTCTCTCCCTCCTTCCTCACCCCATTTCTTGAATATGAATGCTTGATATTTTCATGGGACAAACTATGGTTTATCCTGATGTACATGGCCATTCAGTAGGGACTGGTTCATGCATGTTTTCTTTAATAACTCCCATGGTATGGAAGTTGGAATTTTTATTTGTTAAACTAATACCAAAATTGATTCCACTTTCTTGGTGTTATGTTGGTGGGACTTTACCTAGGTTCTTATTTTTTAAAAAACATGAATGTATTTTTCATATTAGAAATTTTACAGAATATAGAAAAGGCAAGGAAGAAAATAAAAATCACTTTGGCATATCTTCTAACATTTTTCTTTCCTTTAAATTCTCCTCTACTACAAAAAAGTGGGAAAATATTTTTATATCTGAAAGACTGTGCTCCATGTGTATACGTGTACATAAAAGGAAGGATGGGTTTTGGAGAAAGCCCTTTGTGATTCACTGGGCTTGAAGAAATATATCAAGATATTTGACAAATTCGAGTTATGGCTGGGTCGCCACAGCACTAAACTCTGGATCCCTGATCTTTCCCAGGGTTTAGGGAAACCAGTCTCTGGTTATTGCATGGGAGAGAGAGAAATCCAAGCTCTGGCCTTGGCAGGTCAAAGCTATTCAATTCATCTCTAAATGTTTACAAATCCAAGAATTTCCCTGAAGTTATCATTCACTCTGAACTTGTCCACTGCTTTTCGTAAAGGAGAGGAAAGAACCTCACTTTGGTTAAACATCGGCTCCTATGAAACCAAGCGTTGGAAGGGGGCAGAGTCCATAATTGATTTTCTGACAGGTTATAAAATATTAAAAGATGGGAAAGTTTTAAAACTAATTTTTAGGTATCCGTCTGAAGCTATGTCCAGCTGGCCTGCAGGATCAATGAAACAACATTACATAGAAATGCTGAACTCATACTCTCCTGGCTAATCTATATTTCAAAGATGAGATTGAGCTCTTAAATGACCTGCACATAGAGTGAGCTGATCCCCAGTTTAAACCTCCCATTTGGAACCTGGTTGCAAAAATTAACTATTTCAAGGAAATGAAAGTCAACACACTCCTGAAGTCGTGGCAGATGGGGAGGTGGGAGAGAATTAGGACAAACCAGGTAAACAGCGCCAGTAAAGCCCACAGGGTCTTTTTCGATTTAATGTCACTTCTTGGTATGATCTTTGACCTTTTATTTTACATATTCTGGTTTGGGGGAGTATGCATGGGAGACAGCCTTTATGTTTCCTGGATGTTTCCTCCAGGGTAGCATTATGGAAATGTGTCTACCTTTATGTGTAAATGAGGCCTATCCTAGGAAGGATGGAGGTGTTTTTCAGTTCCTTTAGCTCCATCACCGACAGGAAGTCCCACCTGAGGAGCACAGGAATTCAGGAAGTTTAGGGGTTTCAGGAACAAGATGTGAATCAGGGGTGTGGTCTCAGGGCTTCCAGTCTAGTCTTCACTATCATTTGTCAAGTGACCTTGAAGCAAAGGGAAAAATTCTGGCCTGAGGTAAATTTGGTTAGGGATTCCATTTAACTGTTTCTAAAAACTGTCTCTTTGTCTTACCTCTGAGGCTAGGTCTCCCTAAGCTGCATTCCACCCTGTAGATGTCGTAACCCTCTCAGAAGGTTCTCCTGAAGCTTAGACCAGAAGATTCAAAATTGCAGCCTTCCCCAAGGCTTCAGGCATATCTCACTGACATCTCTGTGACCTTGGGGACTCCTCACACTTGGGCACAGTACTTAAGTGCTCTTTCCTCCTTTCTCCCCCAGCCCCTATTGCTATTTCTCCCACTTCTTACAGCCCCCCTGCTCTACCCACCCCTGCCATGACCATGAGCTCTTTGAAAGCAGGCATTGGGCCTAGCTTATTTCTATTTCCAGAACCTAATGTAGCACCTGGCACCATGACCATGTGACATGTATTTAGTTATTTTATTTTCTAGCTCCCTATTTAGAGTATAAGATCAGTGAAGGCAGAGTTTTTTGCTAGATTTGTTTACATCTCGATCCCCAGGATCTAGAAGAGTACCTGGCATATAGTAGGTGCTCAATAAACATTTGTTGGATGGATAGATAAATGAATGGATAAATAGATAAGTGGATGGATAAATGGACGGACGGATGGATGAGCTGAGATCTAATGCAGTAGTAGAAGTGTAATCAAAGTGCTATGGGAATGTAGTTCCAGAGCCATTTGTTTTGAAAGGGTTGAGTTGAATATTGGGAAAGACTTGGCTGAAGAGATGCAATTGGAGCTGGGCCTTAAAGTATAAGGGAGTCTTTGCTATTTAAAACTGAGGAACAGGAACTGAGGTAGAGGGGAGAGAGAGGGCAACAGGGCAAAGTCTGGAGATATCTTTGATTGTTGCAACTGGTCGGGGTACTAGTGGCATCTACTGAGCAGAGCCCAGGGATGCCGCTAAACATCCTACAATACATGGGACAGTCCCCACAACAAAGGCTTACCCAGTCTAAAATGTTGGTAGTGCCAAGGGTAATACAATCAATAGAAAAATTAATAGACTAGAGGTAGCAGGTCCAGGAGATGTGTGTTTTTACTCTGCTGCAAGCAAGACCTTAATCCAAGAGTGATTCCTTTGAGTCGCTTAGGCACCAAGAGGACTTCAGAGCTGGGATGACAGACACCCTGAGGCACTGGCCTAAGTGCATTTGGCCTTGATCACCTAACTTGTTGCAATTAGATGAGTGCCAACAGAGGGCACTGTTAAATTAAAGAGATAATATAGATAAACTGGCCAACGTTGTGCTTGTCACAGAGTGGCATTCCATAAATGCCAGTCCTGTCCCTTCTTTAAGAACTTGTGCTGATAGCTCTTCCTGATTCCAATCCTAGTTTTTCCAAGAAGCACTTCCTCGGGTGTCTACTCAAGTGTCCCCTTCTCGGTGTGGTCTTTTCTGGCTGTGTATCTAAGATGGAAACCCTCCCCTCACACTTCCTTTCCTCCTCTACATCGTTTCCGCATCTGACATACTCATATTTTGCTTATGTGTTTATCATGCATCTCTCTGTACTAGAATATAAGCTGTATAAGGGCAAAGATCTTTGTCATGTTTTTGCTGTGTCCTCAGCACCCAAGACACAGCCTGGCATATAGCTGATGCTCAATAAATATTTGTTGAATGAACAAATGAAACAAATCCCAGTTCCCAGTAGTCAGAGAAACTTGCTATTATATGCTATGTGAGAGTTTGCATTTTTCTATTTTTCTGTGATCAGTATACAATGAATGTTTTGTGAGTGAGCGAAAGGAAAAAAATTCCATGAACTGCTGAGGCCAAATTTTCTCTTGTAAGGAGGTAAGGTGTAGCGGCCCCTACGGCTCTACATTCTTCTAAATGTGCAGGAAAGATGCTCAAGGCTGATTTCGCCTGCTCTCCCTGCTCTCTCAGCTGATTCCTGTGCAGGGAGGCGTGCCGTCAGGCCCTATCAGCGCTGCTGGCCTAATAATCAGATTTTAATGACTGTCTGCTTCCCTTCCTACATGTTTATAGTCCTCAGCACTCTGATTAGGTTTTTGGTCCCACAAGATAGTTAAAAGCCCACAATTTGCGCTGGGTGTTTTATTTTTTCCAAGTTAAGTGAGCGGGTAAATGTCCCTTTGATCTTCCCGCTGTTTGAGTTTTTAAGGCCCTCACCAATTATGTGAAATGGACGCAGGACTGGGTTTGAGGTTGGCCTTCTGGGTGGTTCAGAAGTCCCTCCAAGGTTTTTGTTCTTCCTCCTCCTGTCTCCCCCTCATCTCAGGTACTGGAGGAACAGAGGAAAAGAAAGCAGCAAAAAGCTCTGGGAAGAAAAAGGAACTGATGGTATGGGCTAGGCGAGAGTCAGCTTTCAGAGCTGGCGTTCCAGGAGGTCAGAAGCGTTTCTCTCTGTAGGGCTGCCCTCACCTTTGATTGTGTGAGTTGCTAGTGGTGGGGAAAGCACAGAGCTTAACCTGTCATCCCCACAGAGTTTGGTAAGTAGCTCCACGGGAAGGCCAACAAGGAAGAGACTGTCCCAGTCATCTGCTGGGCTCTATGTGCAGCTGAAAGGAGTGACCAGCAGAACTCTTGTTATTGTACTTATTCCAGCAATTATGTGTCCAAGAGGGATGAGGAACTGTGGGGACCATGGAAATCACACAATGTCTCTGGGGCTCCCCAGTTGTGTCAGGATTGAAGTATGAATGCCATGCTGGCTGGTAACTTCCCTGTGGCGTGTATACATTATCCCACCCGTGCCACAAGTCGCATGCAGTAGCACGTCATTATTTTAATTAAGGTTATTGCAAGAGTAATCATCATCGCCGTCAGTATCAATCATCAGTAATTTTTCCGATTATGGCCATACATGGTGACAGTCTATGTTGACAGTAAATGATAACGCCTCTGGCTTGAATTGACACTTCATTGGACTTTGCGAGGTAGCTCTGAACACTCCTGGGCTTGCTATGTAAAGAACTATTTATCTATGACAAAAGCTGGGTCTATCCGATAGTTGTTTTTGCTTCCCAAATGGATAAGTTCATAATATTTGCAAAATTCATCCTTTAGTAGATGACAGCCACGGAGTCCAAAACACATTTAGAAAGAAGTTCTATGCTCTGAGCTCCGGCTGCAGCATCACAGCCATTCCCCAACCTGTCCTAAATGTGTATTCGTTGAGTTATAGCTCTTTCTTCCAAATGGACATGGGAAATGAAGTTGTTTCGATTGCAAAATGGCCCTTGGCAGTTTCCTCTTTCTAAGTGGAAGCAGGGGGAAAGGAATCTGAGGGAAAACAGCTCCACTTCCCTTTATAACTGGCTCTTTCTGGCATCCCACATGATTGAAATTCTTCAACATTTAAATAAGGTTTCTCCGAAACAACAATAACCTAGTTGCTTATTATTTTTGTTACTGCATTTCCATGGTTTAAAGTACTCCCTGGTCTCAACCATTCGTGCTACAAATAATTTTAATTGAGCCGAGAAACCCTTGACATTTTAGAAATTACCTTCTATTTATAAGACTTTAAGAAGGAACCTTCCTGGCAGTCCTGACCTCTGTGTGATTTGGCCTTTTTCCCCCACTACTGTGAGTTTAGTTTTTTTTATTTTCATTGAACCAAATTACTTTCATTCCTAATTTAATCTTTTGCAGTAGCAAATAGAAAGCCAATTTGATATGTTCATAAAATCCCACACAAGCTATGAAATACCCAGACTCCTTCGACTCACACTTATCAGGAAGCTGCTCATCTCAAGTCCATTCCATTAAGATTGATGAAATGGGTTCTGGGAAGATTACTAATGATGAGGGCTTAAAAATGGAGGCTCTATCAGGTCCTAAAGTATCCTTGGGGGTTCGTGGAAGTCTTTTGAATAGTGAAAATTTTAATTTGCATTATTTATTTTCCCCAGATATCGCAAATTGTTCTGGTGTAGGCCTTGTTAAGGCAAATTTCACTTGGATACAAGTAACAAAATACTGTGCTTTGTACAGTGCTTTCACATTCATTGTCCTCTTTGCTCTTCAAAGGAGCCCATTCTTTCATTCAGTAAATACTTATAGACCACTTTCTATGTTCCAGGCACTGTTCTAGGCACTCCGGATATAGTAGTGAGCAAAACACCTCATGGAACTTACATTTTAGGGGGAGACAAGTTTTAAAATAAAATAGAAGTAAACAAAGTATGTTTGTTTGGTGTTAAATGTTGAATGGTGCTAACTGTATTGTAATAGAAAACAAAAACTAAGCAGGGAAGGGGAACAGGGAGTGCCAGAGTGGGAAGACCTCACTGGTAAGATGACATCTGAGCAGAGACCTGCAGGAGGCAAGGGCAAGAGCAACCTTCCAGGTAGAGAGAACAGCAAGTACAAAGGCCCTGAGGCAGGAACAGAAAGGAAACCATTGGGTGTAGAGTGAAGTGAGCAAGGGACTGATGGTAAGAAATAAGATCAGAGTGGAAGCAAGAGTCCCATCCTATAGGACCTTGAAGGCCAGTGGAAAGACTTGGCTTTTACCCTAAGATGAGCATGCTGGAGGGCTTTGAGCAGAAGAATGACCCAGCCTGACTTATGTTTGAAGGACCAGTCTTATGGCAATGTAACAATAGGTTGGGAAGAGGGCAAAGGCAGAAGAAAGGACATGGGTTAGGAGACCATTGCATTTATCAAGAAAAGATGACAGTGACTCAAACCAGGGTGGTAGCAAGGGAGGTGTTGAGAAATAATCAGCTTCTGGATATTGAAATGAATTAAGGAAAATGTTATTTAGTCCAATTTTAAAGTGAGAAGACAGTCTCAGGGTACCTGACTTTCTCAAGAATATAGAGCGAGGGTGTGACAAAGTTGGGCTTGAAACCAGACCTGTGGGTGAGTCCCCCGGTCCACCCCGTGCCACTGCCACTGAATACAGCCCAAGTATCCATCTTGGGCCTCAGAGCCGTGGTCATGTTCTCATTAACATAATAAATAAGGAATCGGGAAGAGCAAGAGCTCTCCAGTCCCCTGGATACCTGTATGACTAATGCTACCTGACAAGTAGCAGGTTGGAGCCTAATGAATGGCTGGGGGAACGAGGAGCAGGAGCGTTTGCTTCTGGGAGAGGAGAGGTGCTCATTAGCGGTCCAGTTGCTCAGATGGTTCAGGCTCTTGTTGCAAGCAGACCCCTGCACCACCGGCTACCTTTCTGCAAACAAACAATGCTACTATTGCTTTGGGGCCCCATGGCTTTTAAAAAAAAAAAACAAAACCTAGGTGAGAGTCATATGACATAAAATGAACCATTTCAATTTTTAAGTGAACCATTCAGTGGCATTTAGCACGTGCAAATATTGTGCAAACACCATCTCCATCTAGTTCCCAAACATTTTCATCGCCCCGGAAGGAAACCCCATTTAGCAGTTCCTCCTCATTCTTCTCTTGCCCTAGGCTCTGGCAACCACCAGTCTACTTTCTGTCTCTATGAATTTACCCATTCTAGATATTTCCTATAAATGGAATCATACAATATGTGGCCTTTTTGTGTCTGATGCCTTTCATTTAGTGTAATGTTTTTGAGGTGCATACATGTTATAGCATGTATCAGTATTTCATTCCTTTTTCTTGGCTGACTAATACTCTACTGTATGTCTATACCATCATATGTTTATCCATTCATTCGTTGATGGATGTTTGAATCCCCATCTCGGTTATTGTGAATAGCACTGCTATAAACATGTGTATACATGTGTTGGTTTGAGTACCTGTTTTCGGTTCTTTGGGGAGTCATATGGTAATTCTATGTTTAACTTTTTGAGGAAAAAAAAAACTGTTTTCCACAGCAGCTGAATCATTTTCATTCCCATCATCAGTGTACAAGGATTCCAATTTCTCCACATCCTAACCAACACTTGCTATTTTCCTTTTTAAAAAAAAAAAAAAAGTTATAGCTATTCTAGTGGGCATGAAATGGCATCTCACTGTGGTTTTGATTTGCACTTCCATATGACTAATGATGCTGAACATCTTTTCATGTGCTTGAAACAAATGTACAAAGGCCTGTTTAAAGTTCTTTGCCCACTTTTTAATTGGGTTGTTTATTTTTTTTGCTGGGTTGTAAGAATTCTTTATATATTTGGATACTAGACTCTTTTTTTTTTTTTTTTTTTTTTTATATTTTGTCCCATTCTGTGGGTTGTCTTTGCAATTTTTTTTTTTTTTTAACTTTTGGGTTTATTTTATTTATTTATTTATTTATTTATTTTTAATTTTTTTTTTTTAAATTTTATAGCTACTTTTATTTTTTTTTATTTATTTATTTATTTTGGCTGTGCTGGGTCTTCGGTTCGTGCGAGGGCTTTCTCTAGTTGCGGCAAGTGGGGGCCACTCTTCATCGCGGTGCGCGGACCGCTCTTCATCGCGGTGCGCGGGCCTTTCACTATCGCGGCCCCTCCCGTTGCGGGGCACAGGCTCCAGACGCGCAGGCTCAGTAGTTGTGGCTCACGGGCCCAGCTGCTCCGCGGCATGTGGGATCTTCCCAGACCAGGGCTCGAACCCGTGTCCCCTGCATTGGCAGGCAGACTCTCAACCACTGCGCCACCAGGGAAGCCCTATTTTATTTATTTTATTTATGGCTGTGTTGGGTCTTCGTTTCTGTGCGAGGGCTTTCTCTAGTCGTGGCAAGTGGGGGCCACTCTTCATCGCGGTGCACGGGCCTCTCACTATCGCGGCCTCTCTTGTTGCGGAGCACAGGCTCCAGACGCGCAGGCTCAGTGATTGTGGCTCACGGGCCTAGTTGCTTCGCGGCATGTGGGATCTTCCCAGACCAGGGCTCGAACCCGTGTCCCCTGCATTGGCAGGCAGATTCTCAACCACTGCGCCACCAGGGAAGCCCTGGATACTAGACTCTTATCGGATAAATGATTTATAAATATTTTCTCCCTTTCTGTAGGTTGTCTTTTCACTTTCTTGATAATGTCCTCTGATGCACAATAGTTTTTAATTTTGATGAATGCCAATTTATCTATTTGTTGTTGTCATTCATGCGCATTTTACCTGGTTTATTTAAATCAATGTTAATGGCAACAATAACAACAACTTTAATAATAACACTGAACACTAACACAGAAGGAGGAAGTCATAGGAGAGCATCTATGAGTTTTTCCTATTTTAGACCAGGATCTGGGGCAAACATGGAATTTCCCAAGGTCAAAAAGTATGAAGCTGTAGACCTCAAAGTATTCCTCTCTATAACCTCTGTTATGATGTATGTCAAACTGCCATCACAAAAGACCTACAAAAATAATAGCTTAAACCAGAAAAATTCATTTTTCTGTCTCGTGTCAAAGGTAGGATGTCTCAACAGGGTCAGGATCCCAGGCTGCTCTAATGTCCTGTTTGCCATCCTTAACACATGGCTTCCATCATGTGGTCTGAGATGGCTGTCCCAAGCTACCATCACATCAGCATTCCAACCAGCAGGAAGGGGAAAAGGAAAGAGGTTATGTTCCTTCCCTTTAAGGATAAGTCCCAGAATTTGCATACATCACTTCTGCTCACTCCCATTGGCCAGAACTTAGTCACACAAACCCCCCAAGGGAGACTGGGAAATGTGATCTTTAATTCAACAGCCATGTGCCTAGATTAAAGGTCTGTAATTACGGAAGAAAATACATATGGGGGGGACAAAAATAGAGTCCTAGACGTAGAACCCCAACTTTATTAACACTCAGAGTAGCAGTCTGAGCTGTGTTGCTAAAATTAGGAGGAACAGAAAGGAAACTTCATTTTCACCCTATAGTTACTTTCCCACCCATTAAATGGGTCTCTCTCTAGGTCTCTTCAGATGACTTGGGAAGGAGTACTAAAGCTTGGTACTAAGATAAATCATCAGGGAAAGGACTCCAGTAGGTACAGGGAAAAAGAAGAAGAAGGGAATTCATTGGTGAGCTGTCTAAAAGAGCACGTAGTTGATGAAATAGTGGAGAGGAGCCGTGTGTTTGTATCAGTGTCCCTTTACTGTGGAAGATTTTGTGGGCAGAGATTTCTATCTGGAAGACAAACCAACAACAACAACAAAACCCAAACAGATGTTGCTTTAGTGCTTTAGAGCTGTTAAGTGCTTTCACAAATTTTTTTTCATTGGGTCGTTACAACAACCTTATATACCAGAAGTGGCAGATAATGCTCTTCCATCTCACCTCCATGATCAAAGGGAATCTCTGAGGTTAGGAAGCTTCTAGCTATTCGGGGGCAAAGGCAGGATTCAAATTCAGCTCCCCCTGACCCCATCTTGCATTTATTCACTGCAGGGCTTTCCCAAGGTGCTTTGCTCCAACCATGAGCACAAATGGAGCTCATGAGCCAAACCACCTGAGGCCTGAAGCCTGACATACCTGCCAGGAGGGCCTAGAGGTCCTACCCATAGGACTTCCATCTTTCTAGACCTGCCGTTAAACTCAGTAAAGTCTCGGAAGGCTCCTGGAGTGTCAGTCTCACTCGTCTGCCTCTCTGGCCCACTGAGGCTGCTATGGACAGTGAGACAGCAGGCTAGAGAAAGAAAGATGCTGGGGTGAGTGGTGTTGGCGAACATGCTGTGAGGAACCCCGGTGCCATCTTGAGCAAAAGGGGAGTTCATGGCCCTGGATTCACGTGGAACATGCTAGCCAGGGCCCCTGTCAGGGCTTGGAGTCAGAGATGGCCACATGTACATCCCGACTATTTCCCCACAAGCAAGTCCATTCCTCATCTCAGCAGACACCTCAGAGACACACTGGACACTTTGAATTGGCTTCCTGAAAAAAAATACAATGATATAAAACACCTTGTCTAATTTTTTTCCTCAAGTTGTTGAGAATTTTGATGACAATGGGAGGGTAGGACCCGACGTTGCTTATCTGGGGGCCAACATTGCTTCAAGGAAAAGGCAAGAGATTTAAAAGTAGAAGTCCTGCTGCTAATGGACCATGTGATTTCGGCAAGTCATTTAAGCTCCCTGGGCCTCAGTTTTCTCATCTGAGTAATGGAAGCTAATAGTCACCAAAAGAGCAATAGCACACATCTCTTGGGAAGTTCAAAGAGCAGATAAGAAAATAGGTGGGGAATTGCTTTGTAAACTGTTAAGTGATACACAAATATTCATTATTATTACAGTATAAACCTGGCCTTTAAATGTCAGGCCAACACAAAGTCAGAAAGGAATGTAAGTGAAAGAGAAGTTCAAGGACAACCATAAAGTCATCGACTGGGCTTCAGTCCTAGTTTGCTGCCATGTCTTTCTTCTCAAGGGGTCCGATGTCAATCCTGGGTGAGAATCATTAGGATGAGAGACAGTGACTGATAACCTCACCTCCTTATTTTTCTAAAAGTTTTTCAAAGTATTTTATTCAACTTTTCACAAAAGTATCATTCCTGTAAGCATCAGGAAATTTTTTTTTTACAGTAATAGAGGCTTATTTGTTCATTCTCAGGCAAATAGACTTGGGGATCCTGGTAATTTCAAGTATGAAAAAATTTAAAGGGACAAAACATAGAGCATGGGAAAACCAGCTATTGTACAAATCACAGCAATTTTAAAAATGATTTTTCCCATGTAGGGATTTCTGTTACATGGTCCTCTTTCACATTATTTTTAGTATATGTTTTTAAACTCTTTTTCTCAGCAATTTTGGATCAGATCAAGGTCTAGGCTTATACTTATTTTAAGCAGTTCTGAAAATGAGGCATCCAATAAGATATTTGAAGACAGGGGAATATAAACCAAACTCTTTAACAGCGGTTATCTCTGAGGGGGGTTGGAGCAGACCTTAGGAGGTAGAGGGCTGTATTGCTTCTTGACTTTATTACAGTGAGCACATACTTTAGTCAAATTACAAATAACATACATTTATAAAAATAATAAAAATAGAAATGAATTGTGTCAGAAAATAAATGTCTAGACGAGTCCTCATATTATCCGGCAAAAAATAGCATCAACTTAGAATCCCATTTTATCTCCCTAACCCTTCTCCATGCCTTCATTCTCCTCCCCTACAACACAGTGACTTGACAAATCATTGAAAATTATTGGAAAATTTGAGGAGGAAGGCGAATCCAGTTTTGGTGTAGGTAACTATATTGACGAATCTGAAACCGAAGTCCACTAGACTACGAACTCCTGAAGTGCAGGGGCTTTTATGTTTCAGTCTTTAAATCATTCATTCATTCCATCCTGTAAATGTTTATTGAGTGATAGGTACTATTCTGTGCACACAAATAAAGCAGCTAACAAAACAGATACAAATCTCTGCCTACTTATTTTCTAGTATTGATGCATATAGTCTTAACAAAAATTTGTTGAGTAAGTGAATTTGTTAATAAAAAATTATTGAACACTTACTGTGACCCAGGAATTATTTTGAGCTTTGAAGCTACAGCAGTGAACCTGACAAAGCTTATATTCTATGTGAGGGGAAGAGACATAAAGCAAATAAGTCAATACATCAATGTCAGATGGTAAGTTGTATACAGCTTGGCCAATGGTGCTGATACTACTTCCTGTGTATACAACTGTAGCTTCAGAAATGGGGAAATTCGCAGACCTTGCTTGTTGCCTACTGGTTTAGGTCTTTGAATTTATCATGACAAATGGAACTAAAATTCCATTGACATCATGTGTGGCACTGAGTCAAACCCCTCATTCCTCCCACAAAAGTGGCTTCCTTAGGAGACTGTGGGGCAATATCTTAGTTTTCCATTGCTGCCATAATAAATTATCACAAAAGTAGGGACTTCGACAATACAAATTTATTATCTTACAGTTCTGGAGATCAGGAGTAAGAAATGGGTCTCCCTGGGCTAAAACCAAGGTGTCTGTAGGATCATTTTCCTTCTGGAGGCTCTAGGGTAGAATCTATTCCCTTGCCTTTTCCAGATTCAGGAGGCTTCTCACATTCCCTGATTCATGGCTCTTTCCTCCATCTTCAAAGCCAGCAACATTGGGCTGAGTCCTTCTCACACTGCCAACTCTCTGCTTCTCCTTTTCCTGCCTCCCTCTTCCACTTTTAAGGATGCTGGTAATTCCACCGGGCCTGCCTGGATAACCCAGGATAATCTCCCCATCCTAAGGTCAGCTGATTAGCAACCATAACTCCATCTGCAACCTTAGTTTCCTTTGCCACACAGCCTAACATAGTCCCAGGTTCTGGGGATTAGGACATCTTTGGGGGCCATCATTCTACTTACCACAAGCAGGCTAGAAAGGAAGGAGCTACTTTTCTTCCTCAGCTCTTATCCCCAATTTCTAGCACAGTGTTGAACATCTAGGAAATGCTGACTGGTTTATATATAATGCTGGAAAAAAGAACAGAAAATGCCACACTCTCCAGAACTTGGGAAACGTGGAGCCTGTATTTATTTTCGGAGCCACATTACCTTTCCTGGCTGGCTGTCATATGGGGCAGCAAGCTCAGTAACTCCCACAAGCAAACTTAAAAACTTCCTGCAGAAAGGTCTTTAATCATCTGCTCTGTGTTTTCTCAGAACTGCTTAAGTATAGGGAAGATTCCTTTTAGCAACAATCTCATATCCCTTATCTTAATATTCTTCCCTTTTGCATAGTACTTTACAGTTTATAGAGCACTTTCATGTACTCTCACTTGACCCTCATGAAAACTGTGTCAGGGGGAAGAGCAGGAATATAGCTCTTCCCATTTTAGCAGTTAGGAAACTGAACTTCAGGTTGGAGGCATGACTTATCCAAGATTGTGAAGCCAGGACTTGGACCAGGTCTTCTGACACCAAAGCCTACATACAACCTCCCCATCACAACATGTTATCCCCAGGAGTCAATTCTCGTTTCAGGACTGGAGTCCCAGGACCAAGTTCCATCTTATCTACACAATCATCATTGCCATCGCCACCATCACCCTCATCATCCTTATCATCTTCACCATCCTCCTCATACCATCATTTTCATCATCATTGCTATGAATTTCCTCAAAGTTATTCATCAGAAGAAATCTCCTTCACGTGTCAGTAGACACCTTTAGCTCTGTCCACGAGAGGGAAACCATGACTGAGCTTAGAGCCTCACTTTTGGATTTCTGAACATGTCAGGACATCAGCCATTCTGATCTCTGTCCCTGTGAATAATCCCTCTATCCATCTTCCCTAGTGACACCCAGATTCAGTCCCTACATGGCTGAAAAAAATTAAAGTCATCCCCAGTCAAGGTCACCAATACTACCAGCATCAGTATGCATCTCTGACATGCCTATTCCAATTATCTATGGCTGCAAAACAAGCCACACCAAAACCATTTTATTTGCTCGTGATTCTGCAATCTGAACAGTGTTCAGCTGGGTGGTTCTTCCTTCAGTCCTGTTGGCGGTCACTCATGTGAGAATGAGAATGAAAAAGACAAACAATATCTCATTATTATTCTGAAAATAGTTTTGACCTTACATCTAGAAGGGTCTCAGGGATCACTTCCCAAAGGGTCCCTGGAACCTACTTTGAGAACCACTAGCTGACCTAATTTTGGTTCTTCATTTTCAGACTGGACCATGGCTTGTCTGGGACGAGGGATACCAGTTAGCTCTGGGGAAAAATCTCTGAAGTCCTGAGGGTGCTAGGGAACTTTTCTAATTGTCAGTGAGCAAGACCAATCAGTGCCTAGCCTGACTGACATCACTAAATTCAGTTTCCAATCTCCAGAGTGACTTAGCCTCCTTCACGGTGCTCTTACACACAGACTCCAGCTAAGAGATAGCATCCAAGGGAGAATTCCTATTATTTTCTTACAAGATCTATGGAATTTGTTTGGAGTCAATTTTTTTCTCGTCAGAATTTAACATTTCTGCTATCCGGCCTGAGCCTTGGTCCATGGTAGGTCTTCCATGACATTTGCCATATTTTCAAAATGTCTCTCGGCAACATCACCCTTACGTTTATTAAAGGGAAGAAGGGTTGAGCATGCAGCTCTTATTAAAACCCATGGCAGTCTCACTGCTTTGAAAATTTAGTGGTTAGCTAATATAAAAGTCATTAAATGTTTGGGGTTCTGAGGACTTCCATAAGCTTACAATTTTAGGTGCCCTGAGATGCAATTTCTCAGCAATTTCTTTGATCTCTGGCTGCCCTGGTAAATCATTTATTAGGGCAGTCTTTTTAAACAGAATCCTCTCAACCTCTCCCACAAGATATATAAAATTACATACTCTGCAAACAGTCATCAACCTCCTGCACTTACTGTATTCACTGATTACAAACTGATGGAGATGTGAGGAGTTTTTTCAGCCAAATCTTTTTTTCTCAGAAATTTGCAGAAGAGATAGTGATGATGTGCTACATGATGCCAGCGTAACTGCCTGAAATTTCCAGAATGGGACACACAATACCATGAATGCCATACTTCAGTGGTATTTGTTTTTTAAAGGCTATGATATTTACAACTAATAGAGTTCTAAGCCTTTCTGGGTCAATCTCCAAGTCAGCCTGCTCATACCGGGCTTTGTATTTTCCTCCCCCTCTTTCCCTCACCTGCTTAATCATTCTATCTGCCCTGATTTTTAGGGACTCCAAGTAGAGAGGGGACTAGTCATCAGATCTCCGTAACCACCCCGCCCCCACTCCCCTCTCCTCTCTCTCTCCCCCCTCCCTTGTGTGTGTGTGTGCACACACACACACACACACACACACACACAGGTGCACTTACCTCCCTGTCTTCTCTGAGGACTTCAGTTTGGAAACAACAAATTTTCCTGTCTCTAACACCCTTATATTCCAGGTAAAATATCCCTCGTGTTGTAGATTAAGAAAAACATTGCTTAAGTCTTCCTGGAAAGAATTACTCTCATGACCTATTTAAGTAACAGTTTATGGCTCAAAAATTAGGGAGAAAAACCTATCCTCCAATTTATAAATCTTAAAGAAGGAAAGACATTTCTAAGCAAGACAAGAAACCATAAAAAAAAAGATTGTGGGACTTCCCTAGTGGCGCAGTGGTTGAGAATCCACCTGCCAAGGCAGAGGACACAAGTTCGAGCCCTGGTCCGGGAAGATCCCACATGCCTCGGAGCAACTTAGCCCGTGCGCCGCAACTACTGAGCCCGAGTGCCACAACTACTGAAGCCCACATGCCCAGCCGGTGCTCCGCAATGGGAGAAGCCACCACAGTGAGAAGCCCGTGCACTGCAACTAAGAGTAGCTCCCGCTCGCCACAACTAGAGAGAGCCCGTGTGCAGCAATGAAGACCCAACACAGCAAAAAATAAATAAATAAATATATTAAAAAAAGGAAAAGATTGATAGATCTGATTCTATAAAAATTTAGAATTTCTGCACAAAAAACCATATAAACCAAATCAGGAGACAAATGACTAATTCAGAAAAATATCTGCAGTATAGATGACAAAGGGCTAATATGTCTAAAATTCAAAAATTCTTATTAATCAGTAGGGTAGGAAAATGGATAAGAAGATAATCAAGTAGTTAATGGATAAAATAAATACAAATGGCAAATAAACACATAAAAGATTTGCAAATAAACACATAAAAGATTCACAAATAAAAACAACAATGAACTACTGTTATGAACTGGATGTTTGTGTCCCTCCCAAATTCATATATTGAAACCCTAACTCCTTGTGTCATGGTATTTGGATATAGGGCCTTTGGGAGATAATTAGCTTAAGATGAGGTCATAAGAGTGGGGTATTCATGATGAGATGATTGCCCTTATAAGAAGAGAAAACAAAAATCTTGTTCTCTCTCTCTCTCTCTCTCTCTTTCTCTCTCTGCCATGTGAGGACAAAGGAGAAGGCAGCTGTCTGCAAGTCAGGCAGAGAACCCTAACCAGAATCCAAGCATGCTGGCACCCTGATATAGGGCTTCCAGTCTCCAGGACTGTGAGAAATAAATTTCTGTTGTTTAAGCCACTCACTCTGTGATACTTTGTTATGGCAGCCCAGGAGACTAAGAGAGATACCATTTTCATCTGCGAGATTGTAAGCTATTTTAAATGTTTGCTGATACCTAATGTTGACAAATGTGAAGTGAAATAAGCATTTCCCTACTTTCTTATTCCAACCATTTTGGTAAGCCACATGGCAATACGGTTGACCCTTGAACTATACATGGTGGGTGGGTAGGGGTGCTGACCCCTGCACAGTCAAAAATCTGAGTATGACTTTATAGTTGGCCCTCCATAGCCACAGTTCTGCATCTATGCATCGAGTAGTACTGTAGTACATATATACTGAAAAAAATCTGTGTATAAGTGGACTTGTGCAGTTCAAACCCATGTTGTTAAAGGGTCAACTGTATATATCAACTTCTGGAATCCATTTATCTTTTGACTTATCAGTTCCTACCTCTAAGAATTTATACTACAGATCTATTTGTACACATACACAACAATGTATGTACAAGTATGATTATTGATGTGCTGTGTGACACCAAAAACTGAAGGAAGCATACATGTGCCTCAGTAAGGAACAAGTTAGCTTGCCCTTAGATGGGCTACTGTACAGTCTTTTTAAAAAATTTTTATTTTTTGGCTGCGTGGCATGTGGGATCTTATTTCCACGACCAGGGATGGAACCCACACCCCTTGCAATGGAAGCACAGAGTCTTAACCACTGGACCGCCAGGGAAGTCCCACTGCAGCCTTTTAAAACGAATGTAGTAATTATAGAATTGAGAAAGTGAATACGCAGATGTTCACTGTATGATTCTTTTTTTTTTTTTTAATTTATTTATTTATTTATTTATGGCTGTGTTGGGCCTTTGTTTCTGTGTGAGGGCTTTCTCCAGTTGCGGCGAGTGGGGGCCACTCTTCATCGCGGTGCACGGGCCTCTCACTGTCGTGGCCTCTCTTGTTGCGGAGCGCACGCTCCAGACGCGCAGGCTCAGTAGTTGTGGCTCGCAGGCCTAGTTGCTCCGCGGCATGTGGGATCTTCCCAGACCAGGGCTCGAACCCGTGTCCCCTGCATTAGCAGGCAGATTCTCAACCACTGCGCCACCAGGGAAGCCCTCACTGTATGATTCTTTAAACTCTTCTGTTTATTAGAAAATTTTTGTGATAGAAAGTTGGGCAGTAGGGAGAAAATACTGTAGACTTATAGATGATATTATGAAAACCAAGATAGATTAAGTGAAAAAAAAATAAGTTGCAGAACAATGTATGTAGTATTATTCAGAGTTTTTCAATTTTTGAACCATCATTTGTGGATTTACCTAAATTTAATCCCCTAATTTCTTTTATTACACATAATTCCATAATGAACACCTTTGTTCATAGTCTTTTTACACATTTTACATGCTATTATTTCAGAGTAACATCATAGATGTTTAGAACTGGGCCTTACGACCATTATTAAGGCTATAGATTGATATTTTTTAAAATGCCTCTGGAAATGTTCTTCCAATTTTTTCTTTACCAGAAATCCCACAATTTAATAAACACCTATTCCGTGTCCATATTGTTAAAAATACTAGGGAGAACCCCTCATCAAAATGCCTGAGGAGTTCCAAACACTTCTCTTAAGCCACTAATACAATAACAAATACTTACTGAGTGCTACTTACTACATGTCAGGCCCTATGCTGGGTGTTTTACAAGCAATGTCCATTGTCAAATTCTGATTTGCTGCTGGAAGTTGTATCTGAGTTATTTCTTAGGGGAACTGATTTTCAAAAGAGAAGCTAATCTCTCTGGCCTTCCCAGCTCTCCACTCCCACCTTAATTTTAAAAAGAAAAGAAAACGATGAGTTCATTCCTTCGCATACACCCAGCCCTCCTCTTTGAAATGGGGACTGCTTTCCCTGTGGTTAGCATTTCAGTACCAAGATAAACGCCCTCTGAGGCTTTCTGCTGGAGATGCAGCCAAGCTCTTCCACCTAATTGGTAGAAAGTCAGTGAGGGCTCTGCGGAATTCCTGAGCCTAACTCAGAATGGATTAGTAAACTGAGAATGAGCAAAGTCACAGAATGTCACTGATGGGCAGAAAAAAGTATGTGGATCCTTTCAGGATAATGCAAATGGAACACTTTATAAAGTAAAATCCAGCTGTTCTTTTTCCTGAGTTTGATGAAAGACCATTTTCTATTATGTCACTTAAAGATTGCTATTATGTAAGAGCTTGCATGAGACATGCTTTTAGAATTTAGTTCCTGGATAATTTTTATCTTTTTAGGGGATTGGTAGGCTTTCTTTTGTAATGAAAGAACTAAGGAAGCTCAGAGACAAAACTGATGTTTAATCTCAACATCTATTCCTGTTCATGATTTATAAGTTTCTTTCTTCTTCCTTTTCTTCCTCCTGATTTTCTGATTTTAATTTCTATTTTACTAATGATATTATATAGATGCCTTTAAGATATTTTGCTTCAAATCATTTTTAGAAGGGAGCCCAAGATATAAATAAGATAGTCGTGGCTAATGTGCTGCCTTTGGTGTCTGTGCACTTACAGCATGCTGAATAACATGCGTGCTTCCCCTTCACCCATTCATTCAACAGAGATTTACAAACACAGGGGAGCAGTGTAGGGCAGCGGACAAGGACATAGAATCAAACAGTTTCCACCACTTATAACCTGTGACCTCCAGCAGGTCATCTAATTGCTTTTTGTTTTGGTTTCCTCATCTGGAAAATGGAACTGATAATAGTGACATTCTTAATTCTTAACCTTAATAATGAAGATAAAGATAATACAGGAAAAGTACTTAAAACAATGTCAATACATAATGTCTCAATAATATTAGCTTTCATGATGATCACTATTTTTTTTATTATTTATGGACTGAACTGTGTCCCTCCCCAAAATTCATACGTTGAAGTCCTAACCCCCAGTACCTCAGAATGTGACTGTATTTGGAGAAAGGGCCTTTGAAGAGGTAATTAAGTTAAAATGAGGTCATTAGGGTGGCCTCTAATCCAATATGATTGGTGTCCTTATAAATAAGAGGAGGAAATTTGGACACAGACATATACAGAGGGAAGACCATGTGAAGACACAGGGAGAAGGTGGTCATCTACGAGCCAAGGAGTGAGACTTCAGAAGAAACCAACCCTGTCAACACCCTGATCTACAGCCTCCAGAATCTTGAGAAAATAATTTTCTACTGTTTAAGTCACTGGATTTGTTGCACTTTTTAATGGCAGCCCTAGGACACTAGTACAGATACCTACTATGTGCCTGGTTGTTTCCCAGGCACTGGACATACAGTGGTGAAGATGACAGACAAGGGCTCTGCTTTTATGGAGGTTACATTCTACTTGAGATAACTAATGAACGTGTAAGCAAATCTAGGAACAGCATAATTTTGAGAAATGATAGATGCTATGAAGAAAACAGTAACGATGACATGAAGGGTGTGACATGGGTGGTGGTGCATCTATTCAGACTAGATGGTTGGACATAGGGAGGACCTGCTCATGGACTGACAAGAGGAAGCCAGTGTAGGAACGCCAGCTCCAGAGCATCCCAGGCAGAAGGAACATGTTTGATCTGTTGGAAGATCAAAGAGGTGGACCCTGTGGCCAGAGGACAACGAGGGAGGGGAGATGGGCAAGGGAGGAGGTCAGAGAGGAACAGGGCCAGGTCACACAGCGCCTGCAGGCCAAGGAAAGATGTTTGGATTCATATTTTAAGAGCTTACTCTGCTGGGAGGAGAATGAATGAGGGGGCTGGAGTGGAAGCTGGGAAAGCCGTCAGAAAGATGGCACACTTGGACTCGGGGAGAGTGGTGAAGACAGAAAGAAGAAGATGGATGGATGGATTCCAGATGTATTTTGAAGGAAAAGTTTATAGAAATTGTTTGTGGATTAGATACAAGGTGGAGGGCAGGTGAATATCAGAGAGATTTAAAAGGTGCTTGGTTTTTAAATTGAACAGCTGCATGGGAAGTGGTACCATTCGCCGATCTGGGGAAGACAGCAGAGAGTAGGGGAGTGGGGAGCAGTTTGGGGGTGGAATTTAGAGCTACACCATGGTCAGAGCGTGACCAAGATGCCTATTATACATCCAAGTGGAAATGTCAAGGAGTCTGTTAATACTGGAGTTAGAGCTCCAGGAGACTGAGAGCTAGAGATACACATTTGTGTGTCAGCCATGGGAATGGATAGGATCACCTAGGAAGATGCCAGAGCAGAAAACCTGGGACTAGGACAGAGCCCCTACGTGCTCCAAATTAAGAGCATAAGAGGAGGATATTGAGAAAGAGCCATCAGTGAGGTAGGAAAAGAAGCAGAGGAGTGCATGTCACAGGAGTGGAAAGGAAGTGAGAGGCAATGACTACACACACTGACACCTCATTCACATGGACACATGATGGTAAGTACGTCAGAGAATGCATGTGCGTTTCCAGAGGACTCACACACACGTGCGCACACATCCTGAGGGCTGTGTGTCGGTGTATATAGTTACAGAATCCAATGCTTCTAGGGTTTGAAGCTCTTTTTAAAATTATATTTTACACATCAGTAAACTTGTAATGCAGGAACTGCTTTCTTAGGGTTATTTATATCCCTGGGTTGCAGAAGGATTTGTCAGGAAATAATATGAATGTTATTTATCTGACTGTTCAGCTTTATTGACTGCCACATTTCACATCCTTCAGTTCTTTTTGGCAGAGGAGTAAATAACACTGCTATTAACCTCTAACACCAGTATAAAAATAGGCAGTTATTAAGGGGTAAATATTACTTTGACGATTATTGCCCCAGTCTGCTTTCTCTGGGAGATGTAATAAATAAGGCCTCTCGTGGGGTCCACAAAGTTCCCAATTTTGTTGAGGGAGCTGGCAGCTCTCCTGGCCACGGGCTGTGATTTGGAGCCATGTGGAGCCGATAGAAAACACTCCATGAGCTATTGCTTGCTCCTGGAGGAAATCAAGGCAGCGTTAATGTCACAGCTGAAAGTATCATGTTAAGGTTTCTACTGGGAGCGAATTAGAGAGGGCTGAGACCCTGCCTAAGAGCCCAGAGAGCTGGATTCAGGAGCAGGTGAGTCTGTAGAAGCCTGGGGTAGGTTATGTCACCCAGTTGATGAACCCAAGCTATGGCTGTAGAAGCTTAGGGCCCAGAGTTTTCCTTGGTCAGTATTAATGAACAGGTTAACTGGCAAGTTAACTATAGGAAGTACTCTGTTTTGGAGGTAAAGAGATGCAGAGTTACGGTAAAAGGTAGAGAGAGAGTCTCAGACTAGAAGCCAAGAGCTCGAGCCTGTAGTCTCAACGCCAGCCTCAAGTTGTGTTATGATTCTGGGCAAGTTCTTTACCTTTTCATCCATAATAAACAAGGGGACTGAAATACATGGTTTCCCAAGACCCCTCCAGTCCAGAAATGCTTCGTCAATCACCCAGTTAGGGCTGGCTGGATGAGCCTACCAGGTCTGGGGAAAGTCATAGTGAGTGGTGAGCCAACAGCTGGTGATGTCTGCCCACACGGTGAACGTGATTGTGCGTCACAGCCAGAGCCAGCAACCACCTTGTCATCCTACACAAGGTGCCAGCAAGAGTGGGACCCGCGCGCTCAAGCAACGGCTCGCTGTAGCCTGAACGGAGAACCACTTGGTTTTGCAGCTCTGCCAGGGGTGCTGTAACATTGGCAATCATTGTACACTATTATTTGCTCTCCAGGACTAAATTTTTTGTCTTCAAATATGATCTCTGATCTTGTTTTAACCTCTGATTACGAATGTGAAAGCGTGGGTTGTTTTTTTTTTTCCTCTTTGAAAAGCATTTAAATCCAGACTGCATAATTGAAAATTGGTTGGAATGTTTCATGCAGAATGAGAAGCATGCATGCTTCATATTGTGCAGGAGGTTAACTTCTGAAAAGCTGCCTTGATGTGAATGCATTCTAGAAACCCACTATTTAACGGGAAATTTTGTAAAATGAACGGTCCAATATTAATTTAGTTTGTGTGTTTGGAAAGCCTGGGTTTTCACACATCAGCAGTGGTAGAGGTGGTGATTTGCAGCAAGGCACAGTTCTGCTTTCCTACATATAAACTATGCTAAAATAATTGAACGTAGTTTCACTCAAGCTACTTGCCTCGGTAGGACAAAACTTTAGGGGATCTTGGCACCTCCGTTCCACTTAGAAAGCAAATGATGCTTATTCAAGAGAGTTTTATTTATAAAACAATAGAAATGTGCACAAAAGAGTGAGGCATATAATGTCATAGACACACTTGGCAGAAATGTCAGCAGAACGGCTTGGAAATCTGGGCCTCATTGAATTTTCCCAGGATTTACTATTTTATGCTACAATGTTAATAGACACTGTGCCAGTATTTCCTGAAGTTTGTAAATTGTCGCTAGGGGGCATTTAAAATCATTATGAGGATCACTTCGACTGGTTAGTTACCCCTAAGATAACCAAAAGAAAGGTTCATTTTGGTAAAAGAAAAGATAATTGTGTGTTTAAGAGTAGCATAGGGTGTAAACACATATATCATACACATATAAGATGGGAATGGAGCACATGGAGAGAAAAAACAGAACTTGGAAAAATGGTGAGAAGCAATCACAGAAAGGTTGGTTGATCACAGAGAGAGGGAGAGGTGCTTCCCTAACCACAGAACTCTTCACTGATGAGGAACCCTGCCCATCCGCTGCCCGGTCACATAAGGCCACACTAGGATGATACAGCCAGTCTGTGGAAAGTTGTAAGTCCTGGCACTGACACACTGCCAGGGAGTCCAGCCCTTCTGACCCAGCATAGCCTATTGGTCAGTGATCACAGGAAGTGTTCCTGTTGCTATGGAGATTGTGGCTATAGTGCTCCTTGGCATGAACTCCTCCCAAGAACTCCTTTCTTCCTGTCTCCACACTCCTTTTTCTTATTGGACCTGTTCTGTTCTTTCTAAAAGCAAAACAAAACTTGGTTTGTCCATGGTTCCTACTCAAAAATGAGCAAGGAGTCAGACAGGACAGTGGCAGTAGGCCATGGGGACCCTCCTGAGAGAGAAGTCATTTTAAGGGAAGGAGAACCCTGACCCCTGGAGCTGTCCAGAGTAGGGACAAGTGATTCTGAAGACAAGGTGGTGTCTTTTACCCAGAATTGTCTGCTGGCTGGAGCCCCCATTGGAATCATTGTGGGTCCTTTGATTGGGGGCCGGGGGTGGGGTCTCAGTAAAAACAAACAGAGCTAATCAAGAGAAGGAGAGAAATATTTGTGAGCCCATATGAGACCTTCCTAAGACCACCCCCCACCAAGAACTATCAAGGGACTGTTGGACACATTTATTGGGGTCTCTTTCCGGAGGCAGCAGGGGTGTTGTACACCCGGAAGAACTGGTTTAAACAAGAGCTAGTGGAATTCGGGTTACTGTTGTTATGGAATCCATTTGTACTCCAGGATGAGGAGACCTGGAGAAACCAAGTCCCCATTGTCAAATCAGATGCTTCCCCAGATGCACTGGTGCACAAGATTTAGATATAATGTCACTGTCACAGCGTGGTCCTTGGGCTGGCAGCATCACCACCACCTGGGAGCTTGTCGGAAGTGCAGAATCTCAGGCCTCACTCTAGACCTACTGAATCAGAATCTGTATTTAACAAGGTCCTATGCACATTACAATTTGAGAAGCACTTCCCCAAAGCAGTGGCCACACACCAGAATTATCTAGGGAGCTTAAAAAACTATTGATGCTTGGGTCTTATTCCCAAGAGATTCTAATAGTGTGTCCTGGGATCTGAGATTTTCACAAAGCTCCCTATATGATTTTAATATGCAGCCAGGAAAAAGAACTAAAGGAAGAATTTTTTCAGAATCCATGCCAGCGGCCATTTGCCAAGTAACCTACAGTGGGAGCCTCTTGACCATCCTACCTATTTTCAGTTGGTTGGGTACATTCAAATTAACATGTTTGCATTTATAAAATGTTAGTTGTGATTTGTGATCACAATTACAGAAATATTATGAAAAGTCACGTGCAACGACATGTTTGTAGCTTGAACCATATTTCACACAGATATATTAACATTACAAGTCCTTTATCTAAGTCTACACCCTCTGTTAGTCAATATTATAGTAACATAAGACACACTTGTTATTTAAAGAATCTTTTTTGTAAAGCAGGTCACCTATTTATAATGTAACAGTCCTACCTATTTTTTCTAAGATTAAATTTTCATACATTAGGCTTCTTTGATATGAAGGGTTAACAGACACCTCATGTGTATGTTATGTGTACAGTCTCATGTGTACAGTCTCATATTTCATGACCTTCTCTCATGGCTAAGAATGTAGTTCCCATATTTGAACCTCAAACTCGACCAGAATGAAATCTTCCTTTCTCTCTGCATCCCTGCCAATGTCACTCGGTTAGAGTACCTTCTTTATCCACTCTATTTATTCCCTCCTACCAGACTTTATGCTCCTTGAAGAATGAAAAGATCTGTGATCATCTCAATGGTGTGTCCATATGAGGTGCTCAATAAACATCTGCTGAGCCCATGATGGGTGAACAGAGTGCAAATGAACAGAATCCGAGGGGGCTGTGTGATGTCCTCAGCATCTCCACTGGCTGGTCAGGGAGGCAGCGTTGCCCTAGTCAAGCACGATGACGGGTTGGATAAGCCCATCTCCCCAGGCTTCCTGCTGCTTCCCACCTTCTCTCCCTGACAAATCTCTGTCACTTGCCTGTGGGTACCAGCTCCACCCTCTGCAGTGCTTGCTGGCTCTCACTCAGCAAAAGAATAGACTCTCCCCCTCTACCCAAACATTCAATCTTTTCTCATACACTTCCAAAGAAGGCACACATGTAGGGAAGGCCCAGGTGAACCAAAATAAACAAGCTAGACAGGATTTGTATCTGCAGAATCTATGTGGCCAGGACGTCATCTGACTTGACCAGGTAGTATTGGGCCATTTTAGGACAATCATTGTCAAAATTACTAACTTCATCCAAATTTGACCTTGAAGTGAAGTTAACGCTTTGAATGTCATAAACAGTACTTACTGATGGAAGGAGAAAAAGAGAGAAGGAAGAGAGAGGGGGAATGAGGGAAAGAGGGAGGGAGGGAGGGATGGAGGGAGGAAAGGAGGAGGGAGGGAGGAATTTGCTCTTATACTCAGAAAGCATTTTGCCTGGTGAAACTAAGTGCTGAATTACAAGGAAAACATTAGAAAATACTCTGATGCTGAAAACTATACATAGAATGATGAGTAAAATAACTTATTTTTCTAAATAGTTGATAGAAAATAAAATATCGCCAAATAGTGTTGCTTCCCACAGTAAATATGTTTTTTATTGGGTTGTGCAGAGGAGGTTAGTAGGGGTGGGTCACCCTAACCTTCTGGCTGGACTGATGGAATTTTAAAACCGAAGAAAATACAACTCTCCAGTTAGGCAAAAGGAAACTTTTGTATTTGTGTTTTTCTTTAATGCCTCGTTCTATCACTGGTCTTTTTCTTGTCAATAATTTTGACAATGTAGTTAATGACTAGATTTTTCCGTTCAAAATTGCACATGTTTCCCTACCTCAAGGGTAGCTTTGTTTTGTGGACAATGATATGACCCACACGCTAAACAAGGGCAAGCTCCCAGTTCTTTGCTACTTTAGTGCCTTTATGTTCCACCCACAAGGTGGATCAGAGCGTCAGACTAGGAATGCAGAGGCAAGCTTAAAACAGTCACTGATTGGGCATTGAGAAATGAAATACCCCCCCAAAACTGAGAGAGTCTCCTAATAGCCGTATTCCTGTTAGGTGAGGAACCTAGTCAAGGCATCTGTGCTTCTCAGTGGGGGTCAGTGTGCCACACCCCACCCCAACTCCCCCACCCCCCATGTGTGACAGAGTAGCAGGACCACAGGAAGCCCTGGGATAAACCCAGTGAATCTTGGAGTGCTAATTCACCTAAGATATGAAAGAGGATTGGAATAAATGTCCTCCATCCACACTCATGCCCTTCCAATCCATTTGGTACAACATCAGTCTTGTCAAAGTGCAAATCTGACCCCTCATGCTTCCATTTAAGGCCCCTCTTGCCCTTTGGGTACCAGCCTACATGCTCCACTCCTTCCTCTGGTTCCCACCTCATCCTTGGGCCCTCTGCTTGCTTGTGCTCCTGCCTCACAGTTCTTCTCTCAGTTTCTCAAACACCCCGCTGTCTCCCCTGCCTGGGGGCCTTTGCTTCTCAGGTTCCTTCTGTGGACAACGTTCTACACTTCCCCTGGCTGACTCCAACTTATTCTTCAGCTCTTTAAATGTCATTTTTCTCAAGGAAACTTTTCCTAACCCCCTCATTAGGTCAGATGCCCCAGTTCTATGCACATAGAGCACCCTGTACTTCTTTCTCCTAGCACTTATGTTACTTGGAATTCATGGGTTCACTGATTAATTCATTTCGATTGTATGTTGAATGCATATTTTGTTCACTAGATTGTAAGCTTCATAAGGGCAGAGCTCAGTCTATCTTGTTCAACATTATAAACCTAGCACAGTACTTGCTACATAGTAGGTGCTCAGTAAATATTTGTTGTTGACGTTTAATAAATAAGCAAATAAAGTGCCATTTTAACCCTGATGCTAGTCTCCCACAGCACTCTAATCCACCCAGGGCAGTTGATCCCACCTCTCAGGACATATATATGAGGCTCTGACCATGTGTCCAGAAGGAAAAGGCAACTATGATGGTAAGAGAAAATCAGGGCCGTCAGGATTAACAGGAGCCTTTGTACACAGCACAAGGGATACAAATAGCTTTAGAATCATGGAAAAACAATGGCTTTCTAAAAAGAAATAAGAAGAAGCGAAGAAGGAGAAGAGAAATGCCACGTGGAGAATTGGTGAGGAACATGGGATCCCCGTGGTGCTGATGCAGCTGGGCTTCCGGGTAGCCCGTGGTAGGGGTTGCAGGATGAGGGAAGGGAGAAGGGGACTCTGAGGGTGACAGAGGGACAGCTGCGAGCCTCTGACATTGGCACAACAAATCCATCCAGCTGAGTTAGCTCCGGTGAAGCCCAGAACCACATTTATGCGATAGAGAAAAGGAGGACTTTTCTAATGCCAGGAATAAAGAGCTCCTAGCAGGAGATGAGACAAGGAAGAAAGAAACTGAATTGTAGAGATACCTGACTTTTAAAATGGAATATCATAGATGAAACTGATTTATTTGACTAAAAGGCCAGCCGTGGCATAGATGTTAAAAGTTCATTTGTTTTCCCATATCACAAAACGCGAATCACTAAATTTGCAATATGAATGCTTTATTGTACTTTAAAAATTCTGAATTCTTTAGGCTGTTCTTTTTCTGTTCCAAAAAAGCTACTTTAAAAGCTCACATTAGAATATTTTATAACTCTTTTATCCCTCCTGAACATCTGTGAACTGGAAAGAATATAGTATATTACAGAAACAATCCATTTAAAGAAAAACAGTTAAAATGAAAACTACTTCCATTTCTGTGGCATAAAACTCTAATTCTCTCTCCTTTGAAATTTTATTACCACCCTGACATGATATAGTCACAGATCCAGTTACACACAATGTTAATTTCACTCATACTCTACTTAATCTTCAAAACATTGCAGAATAACATTTTTCTTTAGTAATTTATCATTTGCTATGATAAGGCAATGTGTTTAGAGGATGTTAGAGGTTTTTTTCAAGTTTGCATTTATCTCAGTGCTGAAATGTGCTCTGAATGCTATTAAAATATATCATTTATATACTTTCACATTTAACTATATTAACTCTACCTTAACTAGACATTTATTAAGAGCAGCATATTTATTTCCCATTCAGGACTTTTTAAATCTGCGAAGTCAGCTCTATGGAAATGAGCAATTTTTGCCAGCCTTACACTGTGTAATAGGTTAAACTGAGCAGAAACCCCAGGGCTCCATTGTGGTGGGGTACACAAGTGCATAGCTTTTCTGGGCTTCCTTAAATCATTTTCCAATGCAGAGCCTCTATTCATTTCACCTGCTGCCAGTGATATGTTCTTAACTCTAAATAAACTCATGACAACTCTCATCATTCATTCATTCAGCCACTCATCACTTAACAAATATCTTCTATATTTTCTATGTAGGGGTATTCCAAGATGAACATGTCTTACTTCAGGATCTTTCCCTTGAGATTAATAAGAAATCATACATTCCTCTTGTTAATTTAATTTTTATTTACATTAAAATATAATGTTCCCATGTCACTTAGAAAGTCAAGGTTTATAGGGCTTGTAAAGAAAAATTACAGTTCCTGTTCTACTTCTCCCTACCCTTAATCCTGCTTTCCAGAGGTCATTTTCAATTTTTAGCCACTTCTTGTTTTTATCTCCATATTTCTAAATAATATGTTTCTAGTGGTTTTTTAAAATATATATTTCAGTTTTAGATAATATCTACTGACTCCCAACTATGGAAGATACTGGGTTTTTTCTTTTTATACTATCACTTCCCCACACACATCAAAGACTTACCCTCCCCTCCAACCTCTCAGTTGTAGTATTGTGATGAATAAGTAAGTATTATTCACAGTTGAGCCATAATAGTAGACTATAATTCCATTTCTTTTTTTTGTATAGCTTTTTGTTTTCCCCAGAGTTAATCATTGCTTTTCTCATTTGTTTAGTTTTCTATGTCCCTATAACTAATTGAACCTTACTTAAATCCTCTGATAGAACTGTAAAATCTCTCCATATGTTCAAATATACCAGGTTGTCTATCAGTTTCTTCTTCTGTTGTTGTTTTTTTTTTTAAGACATCAACCTTGAAGTCTTTTGTCTTTCTGCTACACCTGAACTGGTTGCTCCCTAGGCCTGATGACCATCTGTCAGGCTGGGACTTCCCTTCACTCTCATTCTGGAAATTCCTTTACCTCTCTCCTGTGTTAGATTCCTATTTCCTCAGTCCTTGGTTTTTCTTTCTCAATTTCTCCCATGTTTTGGTGGAGTATACCCTCTAGTAGCTTCTTGAGAAAGGTGCTTGGGGGATATAAGATGCCTCCAAATCCTGAACCTGTCTAAGGATCCATGGTACAAAAGACTTCTTTCTTATTTGTTTCTCCCCTGCAGGCTTTTTTATGTTTCAGCTTTTCCCAGCCTGGCAAACTAGTAAAGACTATCAGCCATGAAAATTTTCTTGAAATTTCTTTTCCGCTACTGTCTCCTCTCATTCTCTTAGTCCTTGTGAGTTTACGCCTTTTATATTCTTTTACAGCAGTTTCTGGAGGGAACAGAGATAAACATATATGTTTCATTTACCATATTTAGCCTGAAGTATAATAATTTCCTTTTATAATACTAGGGATTTAGTTCTGCAAATATGTCTATTCATTTATTCTTTCATTTACTTAAATAGAGAGAGGGCACTTACTCTATGCCAGGCCTTATTCTAGGCCTTGGGGATACAGCACTAAACAAAGCTGACAGAATTCCCTACCGTCATGGAACCTACATAGAATGTGGAGGGATGGCTGGCCATAAGCAAAATAATTAATAAAATATGTATCATAATATGATGATGTTTTACGGAAAAATAAATAAAGCTGGGTGGGAGAAGGGCATTCACGTTTAAATAGGATGGCCACAGAAGGCCTCAATGAAAAGGTGATATTTGACCAAAGGAATGAGAGAGCAAGATATGTGACTCTGGGGAAAAAGCATTCCAGAGGAAGAGCATGTCTGATGGCCTTGAGGTGGCCTGGAATGTTCAGGGAAGAGCAAGGATGTCAGTGTGACTGAGTAGAGAAAAGGAGGAGGAGCGGAGAACAGAGAGGTTGGTGGGGGTCAGGCTCATATCATCTCTGGCTTTAGAAACTGTCACTGTAAGTGATAACCAAGCCCAAGCTGGCTCTGCTCTCCGAACGACAGGCCAGTAAATCGGGAGACGAGTTGCTGGGGCAGGAAATAACAACTTTAATCTCAAAGCTAGCAGACTGAGAAGATGGCAGACTAGTCAAAGAACCATCTTCCCTCAGTCCGAATTTGTGCTCCTTTTATACAGAGGAAGGGGTGGGGGAGGGACCCACTGCCATGCCAACCAATGGCTGAGCAGGACTGCTAACGGTTGCTGACTAACAGCCGCATGCCTGCCCAGCTCCTATAACATAAGGATTTATATTCCTGCAGCTACAGCTTTATTTATAGAACTAACTCCTGACTGGTCATTTCTCTCCTCATCTTCTTAAAGCCCTTTCAGAAAACATGTTTCTAGGGTGGGAGTTCATTTTCCCTTTAAAGAATATCAATATTTCCAGCTCAGAGCACTCTGATCAAGACTTGTGGTTGCCAAGGGGGAGGGGGGATGGGAGAGGAATGGATTGGGAGTTTGGGATTAGCAGATGCAAACTATTATACATAGGATGGATAAACAACAAGGTCCTACTGCATAGCACAGGGAACTATATTCAATATCCTGTGATAAACCATAATGGAAAAGAATATGAAAAAGAATGTATAAATATGTATGACTGAATCACTTTGCTGTACAGCAGAAATTAACACCACACTGTAAATCAACTAGACTTCAATAAAATAAATTTTTTTAAAAAAGAACACTCTGTTCAAATATGTGCATGATTAGCTCCCTCTCACCATTCAGCTTCCTCTCAATGCCACCTACTCAGACATTAGTACCCTAAAGGCTCCCCAAGTACTCTCTACCATCTCCCCCTCCACCATTTTTCATAGAATTTACCACATTTTGAAATTATTATGTTCATTTACTTGTTAGCTTGTTTTTTTATTTGGTCTCCACTATTAGAATAAAAGCTCCATAGAAGGGACAACATTTAGTTTGTTTGCTGTATGCTGCACAACCCTACCCCTCCAGTGCCCAGCTATTGAATGGACAGATGGACAGATGGACAGATGGATGGAGATGACTTTGGACAAAACTGGGAATGTCCAATAATTACCTTAAATTGGGTCTTTTAGAATATCTTTCTCCTCTTATCCTATTCTTTAGTTTCATTTAGCTTGTGCTTTTAATTACAAAGAGGCTAATGAAAAAAAAAACTGTAAATGTCTTGAATTAACACTTCTATCATATTCTCAAGTTGCATTTTCCTCTTCAGTGTGTTTTATAATCCTTATTTCATCTGTGGTTTATAACAGTATAAACCATAGGCTGTGAGCCTAGCTCACACACAATTTAATTGAATAATATTTTCAAAAGAAAGACTCAACTCCATTATGACTTGAAACCTCGCTTCTCTAATAAGCAAAATCCCAGTTTTCTTAGCATAATAATTTCTACTGCTTTATTGCTCTGTTCATTTTTGAAAGCTGAGATTTGGGGGGAGAAAGATGGGGGTGGACGGGGTGGGGGAAGACCTCTAAATGTTCATATCACTCATAAAGAGCTAGAGCCAGATGAGGAAGGAAGAAAAAAGAGCAGCAAGAGTTATAGGAATTTTGGCCAGAGCTTGATTGAAGCCACTGAGCCCCCGACTAAAACAATGACATGCTAATGGCCACGTAAGAATTTGATGGATGATGCGAGGGGTCAAATAAAAGTGAATTAACACAGGCAGCAAGTAATATGGAGGAAACAGCCAGCAGCAAGAGAAGGAAAAAAAGTCTACATGGAAAACTTTGAAGGAGCAAAAAGAAAAAAAGGAAAAGACAACTGAGACTCTTGGGACTCTTCCACAATGAGCTAAAATTGGCTTCTTGGATGAAACCATCATTATTAGTTCAGTCTAAATCTTTTTAGAGAGGAAATGTAAGATGTTATAAAATCATTTTAAATGTTTCTGTTTCTTATTACATCCCTCTGTCCTTTAGGGTTTATTTTTTGTTTGTTTTGTTTTAAGGAAATTAGGGTAAAGTTTCATATAAATATGAATCAGAGAAGTAAAATGGATCCTGGCCCAGGCCTCCTTTTTTTATACATTAAGAAATTGAGGTCCAGGTTAACTTGGCCAAGGTTAACACCACACAGTCTTCTGTTATTTGCAGCTCTACACTAGACAGGTTGAGTGTGATTCACCTATATGTCCCTCCATCCAGCATTCACAGGGTCTAGCACACTACATAAGTGCTCCATAACCTGAGCTGAGTGAGTGAGAAGTGGCAACTATTTCTATTTGGTGTTATGCCTCATGGGTCTGTCTTCTGAAAGGCTGCCCTATTCTCTCTAACTAGCACACAAGGTAACAATGGCTATGGATAGCGGAATGCATGTCTACAGTGTGGCAATGGGCAATTTAAGGAAATGTATCATATCGGTCAGAAACAGAGAGCTCTCCAGAGTACTGAGGCTCCAGGGATCCACGACATCCCTTTCACAATCACAGAGGTAGCCCCTAGAACACCACAGTGCCCCAGGTAAGAGCTGCTCATCCATAGAACTGAGCAGTGACTCATGTAGATTGAGGTTTATGACCTTACTTCTTGATGACTTCACTTTTCCTTCTGTTTAGTGGCAATCCCTTTTCCCAAGTCCTAAGGAGTTATCATATATATGCTTAATATAATTTTGAGAGCTGACAGAGACACTGACATAAGCTTCTAATTGAGCACAAATGATAATACAGCATTACTTAGTCCTCCATTTTCCATTTGGTCCACACCTCCATGCCCATCTTTGATAACCAATAAAGCTGTCAAGTGAAGTTCATACCAAGTGGCAGATTCCTTCATGTAATCCTACTGAAGTATCACATCAACCTTCTAAAATAGTGTCATTCCACTCCGTCCACATCAAGAGAAAGCAAGGCTTGGCAAATTTAAGTGGCTTTCTCACGGCCATGCAAAAGCCTGGGTTCAAACCAAGGACTGTCTGACTACAGTACCCTTTCTATATTCCATTCATTTCCACTAGGGAGATTTCAGTCAGATTGAAAAAATAATCAAGGCCAAGCAGGTGGCTCTGGGGTCAGGAGAAAGATTTATCAACCCATTGTAAAGGCTGATCTTCAGAACTGGCAAGCTCTGTACTGAGCTTTTCTTGGATATCACTATGTAATCTATACAGTGGTGTTTCAATGGACAGAGCTCATACCTGTAATAATTTTCTTTGAACTCATATGCTCTAAGAAATGTCAATAAACTCAGTTGAAGTAATTTCTCACCCATAGCACAAGTATTTACACAGAAGGACCCTAGATCTCCTGAACAAGAGAAGAACACCCCGTAAAGTCTGCACAGAGCAGCCATTACATGCAAAACGGATATTTGAAAAAGAAAACATTTGACCCTTCCATTGATTGAACTTTCCTTCAAAGTGCCCTTCAGGGAGTACTGAGCCCTTCAGGGAGAACTGGTTACCAGGAAACAGAGATTCTTTTCTGGAATCAATTCTTGCCATTCTAAGTGTCTTTGAGTGTGTCACTTACTAGAATCTTGATTCCCAACTTACAGTGGGGGTAGTCTCCCTGTTGGGCTTCCTCAGTCAAGACATGTCTGGAGATTCAGAATATATCTGTAAATAGTTATGAAGTTATTGTGGATGTATGAAATGACGATCCTTTTAAATTGTACATTATAATGGAGCTATTTTCAAGTATGTCATTTAGAAGGCACTGAGTGATAGTAATTGAAATAATGAAAAAGCATTTTCCACATTGGTTAGGCATTAAATGTGAACCTTCCAATAACTCTTCTGCCTGGGGAAACCCTAGAAGCCTTCCTATTCAAATCAGAAGACCAGGGTATCCACTAACCTCACTGAAATTTGGCAATGTTCTAGACGTACAAATCATTCCAGTAGAACAGGAGAAAGAAATAAAAATGTGAAAACATAGGGAAAGAGTAAGTAAAATTATTATTTGCAGAGTATAAAAAGATACTCAATTGAAAATGATAATAGACTAAAAGAAATCAGAAAATCGATGGATATGAAAATAAGATACAAAAATATACATGAATTAGAAAACAAAATGGAAAATAATATCCATTTACAATAAAGAACCAAAAAATATGTAGAAATGAACTTAACAAAAATGTTCAAGTTATAGATGAACAAAACCTTAACTAAGGGATATGAAAGAAAACTTGAATAAATGGAAATGTAAACGCTTTTATTGAGTGGGAAGACTTAATATCTCCTGAAATTAACCTATAAATTTAATGCAGTCTCAATAGAAATACCAACAAGATAATATTCAATTTCATACAGACTTAATTTTCAAGTTTCTACGGAAAAGTTAATAAGTAAGTATAGCTAGAACATTCTGAAAAAGAAGAGTAATGGAGGATACTAGTCCTAGTAGATATTAAAATGCATTATAAAGTTGCACTATATCTTATAATGAGATTCTGGCAAATGGAAATACAAATCATTGGAATGAATATAGACTGCACAGATAAGATTCTCAAGTTCAAATGGGAATTTAGGTTATTATCACAGTGACATTGCCTACCAGTAAATTAAAAATAGATTATTCAGTAAGTCATGTTGGAAAAAGTGGGGAGCCATCGGGAAGCAAAACAAAGCTGGATCCATACCTCTCTCCTTATACGAAAATAAATATTAAAACACAAAATTACTAGAAGAAAACAAGGAAGAACTTTAAAAAAAAAAATCTTGGAGTGGGGAAGCCCTTTCTTTTTTAAACATCACATAAAACCCAGAAGTCACTAATAAAAAACATGATTACATTTAACTACATGAAAATAAGAAATTGCTCCATGGCATAAACACCTTAAACTAAATCAAAACTTAAGCAAAAGAGAAATGACAAATTGGGAAAAAATACTTAAAATTTGTAAGACAGACAAAGGCTAATTCTTGATATATAAAGACAGCCTACAAAACTATAAGAAAAATGTCAACAACCAATAAAAAAAAGGTAAAAGAATATAAACAAAACTTCAAAGAAAAAGAAATACAAATGGTTCTTACACATATGAAAAGGTGTTCAGTGATACTCATAATGAGAGAGATGTGAATTATAGGTCTGAAATAGCATTATTTTTGCCTATCAGGTAAAAAAATTTTAAGTTTTTTAACACATTGTTTACTATATAGCAAAACAATGAAACTTTTGAACATTGTTGAAGTGAGTAAAAATTGGTGTAACCTCTACCAAATCTGCCAAAATTAAAAATACACAAAACTTTTAACCCGGCAACTCTGCTTTAGGAAATCTTACATTTGCCAGTATAATCAAAGATGCATCTACAACATTGTCTGGAAGTTCAAAACTGCAAACAGCCAAAAGATCATAAATAGAGAACTAATTAAATAATTTATAGTATATTCTTACAAAGAAGTGTATGTGCTAATGTGAAGTGACTCCAAGATGTGTCATTAAGTTAAAAAAAAATGTGAGTGTGTGTGTGTACACAAATACATGTTTGGAAGCTTCTGGTAGGTACACATTAAAGTGGTGTTGGAGGTTAATTCTAGGCAATCAGCCCAGGGACCAGAGATGGGAAGGAAACTCACTTTTCATTGTATACCATTTTGTGCTATATAACTGTTTTTTACCGTTGTGCAAGTGTTATTTGAGTAAAAATAGATGTTGATTTTTTCAGTATTGAAACAAAATGGTTTTATTAGTGATTTTAAGTATAGAAGTACTATTCTACCATGGACAGTGGCTAGCCATTCTCAATTTCCGTAGAAGAGATCTTCTCCAACAGGAAGAAAGATCAAATTTAAAGTGAATACATATTTTGGATTGGAGAAAAAGAAGAATTTCCTGATGGAATTGGTGCAGAGTTGTAAAACTCTCTGAAGGGCTTTTGAAAGAGGGTTTGAGTCTGGAGTGGGTGGTGAGTGATCGGGGGAGGGAAGGACACTGATGGCCTGGGGAGGCTTCTTTCCTCCCCAGGATGCTGTGACCCTCTTCCCAGGAGCAACACCTCTCTGCTAGCTGACAGTTTAATGAGCATGTTACCCAAGACATTCACACCGGTAGGAAATCCTGTTAGATTTACAAGTGCCCATTAGTTAAAAGTTCTCCAGAGCCACTGTGTAGGGTTTCTGCTCGGAACTTCCTTGTGCTTTCCAGTGTTGAATATCAGTGCAGAGAGGGCAGCACCTCTAGGAACTTGATTCTTCTCTTGTACATTATAAACAGCCATGGGGGCAAAACCTTGAGCTCTTCATAGCTGACAAACTACAAATCTACCACTCTCCCACAAGGAGCTCCAGACTATCGAGCAAAAACGGGGTTCCTTCCATGAATGAATGACCTAGGACACTTTAATGAATGGGGGAGCATATTGAGAATAAATGAACAAAGCCAGAGTAGGGAGGAAGCCAAATGAGTTTGCATAGCTGCTGTTTTCCCTTTGCTACAAATCACAGCCCACTGTTCATCCCCTAGGTCAGTGGTTTGCGAACTGTGGTCCCTGGACCAGGAGCATTAGCATCACCTGGAAACTTGGGCAAGGCACAAACTTCCCAGACTTCCTGGATCAGAAACTCCTGGGGTGTGGTCCGGCCCTCTGTGGCTTCTGGAAGAAGACCACCCATCAACAGGAATGAACACTGGCTTACTCTGCGTTCTTTCCTCTGAGAGAACCCAAAGTGACACAACCTGACGTCTCTGGACAAGTTTTAGAATTTTAGCCTCAAGGTGCATCTTCAGCTCTGGGTGTTAATGAGTACATCAGCACCTGCCTCCTCTGAAATGAGCATCATTTGGTTACAATGGATATTCCACGGAAGGCACAGCCATTCAGCTCCTACGCTGCGGTGTGGACATACTCCAGAATGCCAAGGGAAGCCAGGCTGGCCCTAGGTTCTTTTGCAAGCTGTGACAGCCAGATATTGGAAGTCCACCTCACACCCCAAATATATGTAGGGTACTAACTCTCATCATTAAAGACTGGGACCTTTATAGGTCAAAATCTCCTGTTAGGGTGGATGCTCCCCTAAACAATGTCATCTACAGCCTGGCAGCATTAACTTTTTTATTTGTTTATTTATTTATTTATTTATTTACATATTTATTGGCTGCATTGGGTCTTCATTGCTGTGCACGGTCTTTCTCTAGTTGCGGCGAGCGGGGGCTACTCTTCGTTGCGGTGCACGGGCTTCTCATTGTGGTGGCTTCTCTTGTTGCGGAGCATGGGCTCTAGGTGCGTGGGCTTCAGTAGTTGTGGCTCGTGGGCTCTAGAGCACAGGCTCAGTATTTGTGGCGCACGGGCTTAGTTGCTCCATGGGATGCGGGATCTTCCCGGACCAGGGCTCGAACCCGTGTCCCCTGCATTGGCAGGCGGATTCTTAACCACTGCGCCACCAGGGAAGCCCAGCATTAACTTTTTAACTGTACTTTATATTAACTTAATATTTTCAGGCTCCAGTGTCTTTTCATCCCTTTTTTCCTTTTTATTTTGGGCCTCAGACAATCCAGAGAAGCACATGTAGCAGACAATGTCAGATGCTGCCCTGGCCTCCTTTACCCCCTCCCCTTTCTAATGGGAGTTCAGATTGTGGGGCAGCACACTTCCCTCACCTCGCAGCACCGGTGCCCTCAGGGAAGCTCACCTGCCCTGGCTCCAGAGGTGAGCCCTGTTGGTCTAAGGGTGATCCCACTCCCCTGTGACTCAATTCAGGTTACTAGGATTCAAGAACAGGTTTTCCAGGCTGCTGGGCAATTTCTTGCTCACCTTACTCTTTCAGGACAGCTTCCAGAGGCAACCCTGTCTCTCTCTACTGGCTGCTTTCATGCCCCCTTATCAGGCTGGGGATTGCTGCCACCACTTCTGGATTATCTGAAGGATGTGGTTGACATGGGAAGGAGGGCAGGAGATGCTGGGAAAGGAAGCCAGAACCACTGGGTTAACCCATCCCTAGCATCCTGTCTGGGAGTCAGTAAGCATAGAATGTTGAAGATAATTTGACTTGGATTTTCTGTTATTCATTGCTGAAAACATCCTACTGATAGTGAGGATTATTACCACTTTGTATATATATGGAGAGACCAAGGCACAGAGTGGTTTTGGAGACTCTGTAGTAAAGGACAGAAGTTGGAGTGGAAGCTGATGGTTAACCCCCGGCCTGTGTTTTGCCACCTGCTGGAGAGCAAGTCACTAAGGGTGTTTCCTGGGCCCTGTGGGTGGGGTGCAGCGGGATGAAGGGCAGCACCAACAGGGTCCTGGAGCTGCCATGGGCAAGCTCTGCCTACACCACAATTTTGTCTCAGGATGCCCAGATGCAGGACTGGAGGTAGGAATACAAGAAAGAAGAAATGATGGAGAAGGTAGATGATAGGTATTATAGAAACATAAATATGACAATTAAAGAATAATGTGTTTTTAGGACGAAAATCCACCTTCTATGAAAAAGTTAATGTCTCTTTCGTGCTTTTTTAAACACATTTTGATTAGTTTACCATTGATGCATACAGAGAGAACTGGCCTGTGCTCTACCTGGGAGACCTGAAGGCCACTCTGTACAGCTTTCTCATCCAATGACTCAACACTGCAGCCAGAGTCCTGTGGGCATTAACACCACCACTCTGCAGAGCAGACCCACCTTTTTGCATTAGCAGTGGGCTGCCTAAGTTTCCCTGGGGTAATTCACCCAGTTGGGGACTGGGAATATCACCCACAAGATCCTTACGTTGAGTAACACCCAGCAAAGCCCCACTCAGAGATGCCCTCTCTCTGGCCCCTGAAATGGGAAAAGCAGGGTTGTTTTGTGTCTGCAAATCCCTCCTCCCCCATCTCATCTAGTCAAGTTGCAAATCAGTATTGCTCAGGGGATAGCAAATCAAGTTTCAAGGTTATAGGTAACAGAGAAAGGAAGAAGGTATATGGGAAATCATTTATCAAGACCATATTTGAAAGGAAAAAAACTTCAGGTCAAAGAAGAAACACAATCTCTTAGCTATATTCTTCACTGGTGTTGGCGAAATCTCAGGGTGCTATGAGATTTAAGTGTTGTTTTCAGTGGATTTTGCAATTTGGGGTCAGATGTGTTATAAATGTTCTAGACCACAGAGTTTAATGCAGTTTTTCTTCTGCTGTAAAGCATAAATGGTTTTTTTCCAATATGAAGACGTTAACAACTTTGGGGCTGCTAGGTAGCTCCCTAATCCTCATCTTGACTTTTCAATTGATCACCTTTTAAATTAGCCAGTTTAATGAGTTATTCAGTGTTTGGAGGAGTTAGTAGTATATGGGAAGAAATGCAAGAATAAGGAATCACACTTTGGGGTTGGAGGTTGGGGGTGGGCGTAAAGGGAGGTGAGGGTCATCAGCAAGGAGCAAGCTGAGGCTCAGAGGAGCTAAGCAAATTGCCCAGATCAGACAGCTTGTTCCTGATTCCTTTGCGACTCAGTGTAGAAATGGCCAAGGGAGTATCATAAACCAAAGGGACATATGAGAAGGACCCTCTCTTCATCTCCCACTACTTTGGCCACTGACAAACCTTGGCCTGGCCATGAGCTTGCTGGTATTGGTGCAGAGCTGATGGGACCATGCAATCCTGACCCGGGTGTCACGTGCAAAACAGGGGTAGCTGGACACTGTATCTCATATTCCAATCTCCATATCCCAAGACAGAGGCCCTACATATGCAGCTGACCACGTCCGGCCAGCCCACTGACCAGCTCATACATTAGCAGCCCTCCAACCACACTCAGAGACTTTGCTTTCTAATATAACTCAGAGAAGTTTATGGTGTTTTGGCTTTGAAGGACCTACCCCATTTCTCCCCACTCCTCACACCTCATACCGCACAGCCTAGACACAGATTCCCTGCTTGGTGGTAAAAGTTTTCCACTTAGCGCTCAGTCTTCGACTTCACGGACTTTATTTTCTTTACTTCCACCACTCAACAACGCCTTTAACCCACTGCTGCCCCCATGACCTAGAGGAAGGTGGCAGAAGGACAACAGTTATCTGTGGCCTTAATTGAATGGAAGTACCTCCTGCCTTCAATAATCCCCCTCCCCCTTTCCAAATCAAGTCTCTTTCAACCCAAGCAAGTGGACTCTTCCCATAGAATCCCAAGTGCCTTGTGCAGAGGTGTGAAATGTGCTCAGCAGGGCTATCTTATGCTGATTTAGGGCCATTTTTCCACCAGAGAGATAAAAGAAAAAGCACACTGACATTAAGACACACTTCCATTAAAAACAGCAACAGATTTAATAATCTCTGCAATAGTAAATGGAGCTATTACATTATATATTATTGCAGGAGATTTCATCCTGGCACTTGAAAATTTGCTTTCAATTTTGGAATCAGAAAATACTTCTGGTAGCTGTATGTTCAAACCTTCATCTGAGCTGAAAGAATGACTGTGATATACAGGGAAGACCATTACGACTTCAGCCATGGTTATTTATCTTCTTCATTTGAGTTTCTCTTAATCAAGTATCTGTTATTTTATCACTTTATTTGGTACTAGTTGAGGAAATCATACATCTCATGCTTAGCTGTTCATATATGCTGTTTACATGTGACTTCCACCATTTCCAGTGTTGAATGAATAATCGCATATTGCACAAAGATCTGCAAGTGGACTTTTTCCTTATTTAACAAATGTCCACTCTTCAGAAAATTAAAAAAAAAAAAAAAGCAACAGGGCCATCACCCCTGGGTGGATATCTCAGAACAGGGAGGAAGGCTGAATCCCTGCCCTTGATTCTGTGCTGTCTAGACACTTACAGACTGATACAGGGGGCTTTCACATGTCTTCCTCTGCCCTGCTGAGGGCAGGCTTGCTGGGATAGAGAGAAGTCAAAACAGACTCATAGTCTTTCTTCAGGTTACCTGTCTTTCCTTAAACTATATCTATTATTCCTGGATTTAGTTCTCTCACATCTCTGGCCAAAGGGAAGCCCGCATAGGCTCATATAAGGATTCAAAGCTGTAAAACTGAGACGCAGGTAAAAATGCCTACGAGACCATTAACCTCTTTGTACTGGCAGCCCAGAGTTTTTGGATCTGAAGAACTAATTTAAAATCCGTTTGTCCTTCATATTTGGACTATGAGTCTCCAGGGGCTTAATCAGAATGAAAAAGAATCAAATACCCCATCAACCGCAAGGCCTCTAGTACCCAGCTCTTGCCTGTTGACCAGCAGGAGATTTAGATTTCCACGTATTCCCTAAAATCACCTCAGAGGCGGGAAAGAAAATGATATCACAAAATTCGGCCGCAGCTACTTGATGGAGGGAAGGTGGTAGCAGGCCGATGAACTGTGTACAGTTCTAAGAAAGACCAGATGGAGACAATACTCTTCAGCGGCCTGAGTCAGGGTCTCAGAGCAACTGGGTGGGGGTGGGCGTTGTGAGGATGCTACCTGCCGTGTGAAGTGAAAAGTGATAGGCAAGACATCCCGATGCAGGTAACAGGGAGGGCGGTGAGAGCGAAAGTTCAGGGCTTCACGGCAGAGGGTCTACTTGCCCAAACCAAGCGCGTTTGGGGATGCAAGGCTACCTTTTTATGGGCTGCATGAAACAAAAGACATCAAAACCATTGCTTTATTCCTCGTCTAGCCCAGAGCCACAGTCACATTCTCATAATAAGGACGCCAAGGGGGAGACGTTTCCAACCGCTTGTGGAATGTGTGACCCCAGCCTTCTCAATTTAAGGGAGGCCTCGAGCTACTGAACACGCAGCTGTTAATCTGCATGATTACTGAAGAACGGTAAAACAATCAAACCCCCAACCCCGACCCCAGGCCAGCCTAGCAGGCGGGCAGGAAGCTGTCACCAGGTGGATCACTGGAAACTGTAGGAGAAAAAGGCTTGGCTGGGAGCCGCCTGAAAGAGCAGAACAGCAGCACGCCATTTTTTTCTCTCGTCAATGACGTTCTTCTGGGCCCAGGCTCTGGAAATATCAATGAAGAAAGGGGAGCACCTCGAAAGCACTCTGTGGAATCCTTGGGAGCTGCTAATAATGGGGAGGGGTGTTCCGAACCAGTTCATTTTTAATAGGACTTTGTGATTTTTCATGATCCATGTAATTAAAGGAGAGAAGTCAGGAAAAAAAAAAAAAACCACTCTAATTATGTTCACCAACATAGGAAAGTCAGGTTGCCTTTTTATAGAAATGAAAAAGTAAACAAAAAAATGTCTTCAACTAACAGGGACTCACTCATTCATCTACTAAATATTTATTGAGCATCTGTAAATGAGTCCCTTTAGTAGGTAGGACTAAGATCCAGTGAAGGGCAAGACAAGGTCATTCCCCACAAGGACCTGCAGTGTGGGTGAGGATGGAGGCCATGCTGTTAGGCAGAATGGGCAAGTACGAGATGGCGGGAGAGGCATGATGGGACACCTAATCCAAATTTGGGGGCATCAGGGAAGGCTCCCTAGAGAGAAGGAGATGTCTAAGTGGACACAGACAATGCTGGTAGCTAGGGACGGTTCAGAACAAATTAGCAAAAAGTTTCATTCCAGGGAAAAAACAGGTGTCCTGTTAGATGGGTCAGCCCCTGTGTCTGTTCCCCAATCTCATGCCCAGAACTGCTCTGGATTTGTAGAAATAATGATGAAAGCACTTTTTCTTAGCCTTGCAGTCTGATGGGCTTAATCCCATTCCTTTCAGCGTCCTTGAACTCCATGTTTTTGAAAGAGGTTCACTTTAAAATTTGACTTTAGCTTGATGTTATTTTCTTTTGATTAGTCCATGTAAATTAACCTGAAAATTATTCAAAATAATGGAAAATCTTTTGTACTCATTATATTGGGAAATTTTAGAGCAGCTTTGGCAGAGTCTTTTTAAAATTAATTAATTAATTTAGGCTGCTTTGGGTCTTGGTTGCTGCAAGCAGGCTTTCTCTAGTTGTGGTAAGCGGCAGCTACTCTTCGTTGCAGTGCATGGACTTCCCTTTGGGTGGCTTCTCTTATTGCGGAGCATGGGCTCTAGGCACGCGGGCTTCAGTAGTTGTGGCTCACAGGCTCTAGAGCACAGGCTCAGTAGTTGTGGTGCACAGGCTTAGTTGCTCCGTGGCATGTGGGATCTTCCCGGACCAGGGCTCGAACCCCTGTCCCTTGCATTGGCAGGCAGATCCTTAACCATTGCGCCACCAGGGAAGTCCTGGCAGCGTCTTTACCTAATGTTGCCCGGAGGGAATAGGAGCAGAGTATAGGAGGGAAATGCCTGCTAGTCTTGAAGAGGTAGAACCTGGAAAAACTTCCTGAGGGAGTTCTACTCCCAAATTAGGTATAACAGTTTTGCCACAGTGCAAGTAATAACCCAGGAATCAAACAATGTACAAAAAGGCTCCTGACTGTGTTTATTGCTGAAGTCTGGCTAATGGGAAAAAAAGCGATGAACTGGATGGTAAGACCTGGGGAAAACTACAAAAGCAGCTGGATTTATTTGGAGAGACAGAATAAAGGAATTGTACAAAAAGAAAGTAGGTTATCAGGGATCTCTTTATTTAAAGTCAACATGGTATTGGAGTTAGGCCCGTCAATTCTGCAGTCATACCACCTGGGCTTAAAATCCCTGTTTAAGGACTTAAAATCCCTGTTTAACCACTTATTGGTCTTTTTTTTTTTTTTTTTTTTTTTGGTTGCGCTGGGTCTTGGTTGCAGCAGGCGGGCTTTTTAGTTGCAGCTCACCACCAGCTCCTTAGTTGTGGGTCATGTGAATTCCTAGCTGTAGGCATGCGTGTGGGATCTAGTTCCCTGATCAGGGATCGAACCCGGGCCCCCTGCATTGGGAGCGCAGAGTCTTATCCACTGTGCCACCAGGGAAGTCCCCTAGTCTTTTTATTATTTTATCTTGGGACAGTTACTTAATACCTTGTGCCTCAATTTTCCTTACCCAAAAAATGGGGCTAAATGAGTAGTTACTTCATGAAGTTGAGATGAGGATTAAATAACAGCAGACATGTAAGCATGCCTGGAATGTATAATAGTATAATGTAAATCAATAAATTTAGCTATTATTATCACCCACTTTTTAAAAAGATTTTATTGAAGTCTAGTTGATTTACAATGTTGTGTTAATTTCTGCTGTACAGCAAAGTGATTCAGTTATAGATATATATTTTTCATATTCTTTTCTATTATGGTTTACCACAGAATATTGAATATAGTTCCCTGTGCTATACAGTAGGACCTTGTTGCTTATCCATCCTATATATACTAGTTTGCATCTGCTAATCCCAAACTCCCCCACTTTTTATTTACCGGGAAAGAACATCATTAGAATCTATAAGAATGAGATTGACTCTGATCTGCTGAGGATGAGTAATGTGAAATGACAAGGAGGTCTTGTATTGGGGCAAGAAGAGGACAGTGTTTAGAGTCAAAATACTTGGATACAAGTCTCAGCTTCACCATGTTAAAAACAAGGAAATGGGCCTTAAATGGAGTAACTTATGCTAAGCCTTGCATCACCAAACCAAGACCTCATTATAGTTTCAGCTCTCCCAGAAATGGAATCTTAAACCAGTCAATCAGGAATCACCTGAGCAGCATTTGTTAGGTAATCTGCTTGATAGACCCCTGCCATCCCCCATAAGGAAAGTTATTGCATTAACCTATCCATTTTTTTGCCCAGTACAACTTCCTTGTTCCTGCTCCCTTCTGCCTATAAAATCCCTCCTTGCCTTGTATAGCTCTTGAAGCTCCTTTCTATCTGCCCCGTTTATGAATTGCTGAATAAAGCCAGTAAGATCTTTAAAATTACTCAGTTGAATTTTGTTTTTAACCAGCACAAATCAAATCCATACTGTTTTTTACAATGGCTGTACCAATTTACATTCTTACCAGCAGTGTATACAACAAGGAACCATTTTCTTCACATATACCATATACCTCTGTTTGCAGCTGAGATGCCCTAGCTTCTAGGCTAGGTACTGATGTATGCTCTAACACCGCATGCGCACATGAGAACTTTGTTGTCACTTTGAAAGACTTGCTATGAAAAAGTTCAAACGAGATTGAAACTCAATTGCATTAATAACAGAATTTTCAACGTTATATTTGTCAGTGAAAGAAAAGGAAGACCTATTAAATTTTTAATAGATTTGCAACTGTAGAAATTTCTGAATGGTTGTAAAAGTGGTTTTAAATTTTTTTATCACCTATTTTGAGAATAAAGTTTTTCTCTGGTGGCTATAGGGAGTTTGAAGAGATCGTCTTTAAAAGTCTTGATTAGGAGTTGAATGTAGCCATTTCAAACATGAAACCCGATATAGAAAAAAATATGTCTAGAGAAGCAAGCTCAAGTTTCTCATTTTAAAACTTGAAAAGGTTTTATTTGGAAGTGTTATACAAATTCAATGTTTAATATCTTTCTTAGTATTTTTAATTATTTTTCTTATCACAATTATATAACATAAGTAGTGATTATATTCACCAAGCCCCATAGAGGCTCCCCAATCCCCTCCCATTTGCTCCAGTGTGGCATGCAAGTATTATAATTTTCTATGTGTGCTATGTGTGGAAATCACTGGAAAGTACTACCTTAGCCAAGATGGCAGAACCTATTGATGCCTAGACAGTAAGAATTCACCAATTTCTTCCTTGTTAACTGACCTTACATCTGATTCAGATATTGAGAGGGTCTGTGCTTAAGAACCAGCCCCAAGTCAACTGTGTAATTTCATTCTCCTTGCCAATGATAGAGTTCAGAATAGGCAAGTGATATGATTCTAGCCAATGAACCATGTGAAGGAAAATTTCAGAGTGAGGTAGACAGAGGACCTTCTGGAAATTTTCTTCCTCTTAAGTAGCAACATAAGAAAGGGACATTCTTTCTCCCAGCTTTTGTACTTTGTTGAATGAGTCTGTGATGCCTGGAGCTGCTGCAGCCATCCTGCAACCATGAGGACTTAATCACAAAGACAACCCAAACATGTTGGAGATGGCAGAGCAGAAAGATGGAAAGGACATTGGATCTTGGTGACCACTGAGTCAGTCAACTTTCTTTCCTCTGGACATGTTGTTATGTGAAATAATAAGTTTCCTTCTTATTTAAGTCATTTTTGTCTAAGTTTTCTATTAGTTGCATCTAACAGTATCTTCATCAATGATACACAGGGGGTTCAATACCCTCCAGATGACAGTCTCAATTTATACTTCACTAGTAGAATATGAGAATGCCTATTTCCCCTTACGAGCATTAGAGTCGCTGTAATTCTTTGCCAATTCTATAGGCAGCATTTAGTTTAAGATTGATAGGGCCTACCCGTGTACCTGGGAGAAAGAGCTGTTTTAAGGACTTCTCCTGACTGCATCCCTGGGCCTCTGTCTTAATCACAGTTAGTCTGTCTGTTGATTCCAAAGGACCCAGCAGGACCTCTGTTTTCTTTTTTTTTTTTAATTTATTTATTTTTTATTACTTATTTTTTTGGCTGTGTTGGGTCTTCGTTTCTGTGCGAGGGCTTTCTCTAGTTGTGGTAAGCGGGGGCCACTCTTCATCGCGATGCGCGGGCCTCTCACCATCGCGGCCTCTCCCGTTGCGGAGCACAGGCTCCAGACGCGCAGGCTCAGTAGTTGTGGCTCACGGGCTTAGTTGCTCTGCGGCATGTGGGATCTTCCCAGACCAGGGCTTGAACCCGTGTCCCCTGCATTAGCAGGCAGACTCTCAACCACTGCGCCACCAGGGAAGCCCCAGGACCTCTGTTTTCTAATGCTTAATTCCAGTCATAAAGTATGCTTAAAAGTAATATATTTGCTTTTAAAAGGAACACATTCTTTAATTTAAACTTGTCATTGATTGCCTCCAATCTTCTTCCAATTAGTTGCTTTAACCATATTTGTGGTTACAACCAGATGCTGTAAAACGAAAATCAGTTGAAAGTAATAAACTAATGTATACCCTCCATCATGCACAACAATTTGTTGAGGTTAAAGAGAGTGTGAGTGTGTGGTGTGTGAGAGAGACAGAGACAGACAAAGGGTGAGGTGGGGAGAGAACTGGAGAAAGAGAGAGGTGCCATCCACAGTCCTCTATGTTTTTAGAAGTAAAAATACATTCCTACAGAAAACTACCTGATGTATGAGATTATTAGAGGAAGATGCAAGAATCTGGGGTACATTGTTGAAAATAATGGAGGGCACAAATCAAACTTCCCAGTAGAAAAATTGATGAAGTCATGAACTTAAAATTCACAAAAAGTAAGACAAATACTCAATAAAGATAAAAACATGTCCAACCTTACTACTGATCAAAGCAAACAAATTATTATAAACCTGACAATCAGTTTTTTGCCTATAAAATGGTAAAAGGTTTGCAGCTATGAATATACTTGATGCTGGTAAAGGTTTCAGGAGGTAGAACCTCCCATCCTCACCCTGTGGGAGAGAAACTAGCATAATCTTTTTGGAAGTACATATCAAGAGGCTCAAAATTGTCCCTGCTCCTTACCCTTCTATAAAAGAGAACACTTCTCTATATCAGATGTATACCAGAGAGGTGACCAGGTATACATGCACATGGTCATTCATAGCAGCATAATGTATAATAGTGAAAAGTTGGAAACAACTTAAGTTCAAAAGATAGGGAAACAAATAAATTGTGGAACACCTGCCCAATACTGGATGAAGCTGTCATAACAGTGTTTTGAACACCACTTAATAACATGAGGTGATAGTCACAGTGTCATGAGGTGATACTCACTGTGAGTCAGGAGGTGAAAAGCAGAATATAAAACTGTATATAGGGACTTCCCTGGTGGCGCAGTGGTTAAGAATCTGTGTGCCAATGCAGGGGACACGGGTTGGATCCCTGGTCCGGGAAGATCTCACATGCTGCGGAGCAACTAAGCCCGTGCACCACAACTACTGAGCCTGCGCTCTAGAGCCTGCGAGCCACAACTACTGAGCCCGTGTGCCACAACTACTGAAGCCTGCGCGCCTAGAGCCCGTGCTCCACAACGAGAGAAGCCACTGCAATGAGAAGCCTGTGCACTGCAACGAAGAGTAGCCCCTGCTCACCGCAACTAGAGAAAGCCTGCACGCAGCAACGAAGACCCAACACAGCCAAAAATAAATAAAATAAAATAAATTAATTAAAAAAAAACTATATACACTAGAATTCAATTTTTATACATATATATACAATATATATGTAAAAATATATTAAATACTCACAGTTGTTATCTCTGAATGATCAATCCATGAGTAAATATCATTAAATTCTTTTTTCTAAAACTTTGTACAATTAAAGAGCAATATTATTAGAGAAAAAAACACTTAAAATTTTTCTGGTGGTAACTAGGCTCAGAAAAGACAACACAGCTTGAGCCTGTTAACCTTAAGACATCTTTGGAGGATTCCCAGTCCTCAACCATACCTTCTCTCTGGGAACTGGGAATAATTATTATAGCAACTGCTAATATTTATTGAGCAATTACTATGAGCCAGGCATTATGCTAAGCACTTTACTTTCAATATTGCATTAAATCCTGACAGGAGACCAATAAGGTAGCTACTAGAATTCTTCCCAGTTTACAGAAAATGGGACTAAGACATTGAGTCTTAAGCAATTCACCTAAAGCCAATCAGGGATTAAAGCAGAATCCGACCAGGAGTGACCCTAGCAAACCAAGACTGACTCCAGAAGAAAAACAATTTTATTGATGCAATCTCCGCCTCTCTTAAATCTCTCTCTAAACTCTGCCCCTCCAATTACAACAATTCTTAATATCCAAGCACTTTAGTTTTCCATGTTCTGAGCTCTTTGGAAGAAATGACTATTTAGATCTAAGAAGTATATACAGTAAATAGTGATAGAAAATTTGTTCTGTCACTTTGAAGAATATAGTCACCAGGGCTGGCTATATGGCCTAAGACCTGTGCAGGTGCATAAGGGCCACACTTAAAAGGGCTCCATGCTTGATTTGATGCTCTGCTGTCACTGTCTTACAATTCTTAGTAATTTCCAATGATGAACCCACATTTTCATTTTGCACGGGGCCCTGCAAATTATGTCACCAGTCTTGCTAGTCACATGTGAGTAACTAAGCCTCAAACCTCATTTAAAAAGACAGCACTTGGGGTTTAACGCATATATGTGGAACCTAGAAAAATGGTACAGATGAACCAGTTTGCAGGGCAGAAATAGAGATACGGATGTAGAGAACAAACGTATGGACACCAAGGGGGGAAAGCAGTGGGGGGGGGTGGGGGGGGTGGTGTGATGAACTGGGAGATTGGGATTGACATATATACACTGATGTATATAAAATGGATGACTAATAAGAACCTGCTGTATAAAAAAATAAAAAAAATTCTAAAATTCAAAAAAAACCACAGGGCTTCCCTGGTGGTGTAGTGGCTGAGAGTCTGCCTGCCAATGCAGGGGACACGGGTTCGAGCCCTGGTCTGGGAGGATCCCGCGTGCCGCGGAGCAGCTGGGCCCGTGAGCCACAATTACTGAGCCTGCGCGTCTGGAGCCTGTGCTCCACAACAAGAGAGGCCGCGACAGTGAGAGGCCCGCGCACCGCGATGAAGAGGGGCCCCCACTTGCCGCAACTGGAGAAAGCCCTCGCACAGAAACGAGGACCCAACACAGCCATAAATTTAAAAAAAAAAACAAAAAAAACCCCACAGCACTTGGGGTTTAAAGTTCTGTTCTTTGCTTTTATTACCTATTTGGGCCCAATGCCTATTGAAAAAGTACTTTCCCTTGCTTCAGTGACTCCTCCAGTGGAAAACATACGATGTTATCAATGTCTACCTGACCTTCTCATCCTCAGCATCTCCAATGAGTGCTGTTTGAAACACTGCTCTCTGAGTGTGTGTTCCCTGTACTGCAGGGTCTGCTTCATGGGGACCCAGTGTGTGTGACCTGCCTCGTTTTACAGCTAACCAGTATTGCCAGCTTTCAGGGTGAGAGGCAGGTGCCCACTGTAAGGAAGGCTTAGCGTATTTAGAACACCAGGGAATCTTCCAGACCAAAAAATAAAAGCTCTTAGTATGTACTGTTAAATAAGGTCATTCTCAGGGAGGACAGATAGGATTATGTTCACTATATGGCCCTACTGTCTTGAACAGGGTAGTGGCTGGGACAGTAGTTTGGCATTAGAAAAATACATTGCTGGGGTGGATTGGAGATTGGTTCAAGATGGCGGAGTAGAAGGATGTGCGCTCACTCCCTCTTGCGAGAGCACCAGGATCACAACTAGCTGCTGAACAATCATCGACAGGAAGACACTGGAACCCACCAAAAAAGATACCCCACATCCAAAGACAAAGGAGAAGCTGCAATGAGATGGTAGGAGGGGCGCAATCACAATAAAATCAAATCCCATAACCACTGGGTGGGTGACTCACAATTTGGAAAACAATTATACCACAGAAGTCCACCCACTGGAGTGAAGGTTCTGAGCCCCACATCAGGCTTCCCAACCTGGGGGTCCAGCAAAGGGAGGAGGAATTCCCAGAGAATCAGACTTTGAAGCATAGCGGGAATTGACTGCAGGACTTTGACAGGACTGGGGGGAAAAGAGACTCCACTCTTGGAGGGCACACACAAAGTGTGTGTGCATCAGGACCCAGAGGGAAGGAGCAGTGACCCCATAGGAGACTGAACCAGACCTACTTGCTAGTGTTGGAGGGTCTTCTGCAGAGGCAGGGGGTGGCTGTGGTTCACCATGGGGACAGGGACACTGGCAGTGGAGGTTCTGGGAGGTGCTCCTTGACGTGAGCCCTCCCAGAGTCCACCATTAGCCCCACCAAAGAGCCTGTATGCTCCAGTGTTGGGTCGCCTCAGGCCAAACAACCAACAAGGAGGGAACTCAGCCCCACCCATCAGCAGACAAGCAGAGTAAAGTTTTACTGAGCTCTGCCCACCAGAGCAACACCCAACTTTACCCACCACCAGTCCCTCCCATCAGGAAGGTTGCACAAGCCTCTTAGATAGCCTCATCCACCAGAGGACAGACAGCAGAAGCAAAAAGAACTACAACCCTGCAGCCTGTGGAATGAAAACCACATTCACAGAAAGATAGACACAAAGAAAAGGCAGAGGACTATGTACCAGATCAAGGCACAAGATAAAACCCCAGAAAAACAACTAAATGAAGTGGAGATAGGCAACCTTCCAGAAAAAGAATTCAGAATAATGGTAGTGAAGATGATCCAGGACCTCAGGAAAAGAATGGAGGCAAAGATCAAGAAGATGCAAGAAATGTTTAACAAAGACCTAGAAGAATTAAAGAACAAGCAAACAGAGATGAAAAATACAATAACGGAAATGACAAATACACTAGAAGGAATCGATAGTAGAATAACTGAGGCAGAAGAACACATAAGTGACCTGGAAGACAGAATGGTGGAATTCACTGCCGTGGAACAGAATAAAGAAAAAAGAATGAAAAGAAATGAAGACAGCCTAAGAGACCTCTGGGACAACATTAAACGCACCAACATTCGCATTATAGCGGTCCCAGAAGGATAAGAGAGAGAGAAAGGACCAGAGAAAATATTTGAAGAGATTATAGTCGAAAACTTCCCTAACATGGGAAAGGAAATAGCCACCCAAGTCCAGGAAGCGCAGAGAGTCCCAGGCAGAATAAACCCAAGGAGAGCAGAAATAAATGAAATAGAAACAAAGAAAACAATAGCAAAGCTCAATAAAACTAACAGCTGGTTCTTTGAGAAGATAAACAAAATTGATAAACCTTTAGCCAGACTCATCAAGAAAAAGAGGGAGAGGACTCAAATCAATAAAATTAGAAATGAAAAAAGAGAAGTTACAACAGACACTGCAGAAATACAAAGCATCCTAAGAGATTACAACAAGCAACTCTATGTCAATAAAATGGGCAACCTGGAAGAAATGGACAAATTCGTAGAAAGGTATAACCTTCCAAGACTGAACCAGGAAGAAACAGAAAATATGAACAGACCAATCACAAGTAATGAAATTGAAACTGTGATTAAAAATCTTCCAACAAACAAAAGTCCAGGACCAGATGGCTTCACAGGTGAATTCTATCAAACATTTAGAGAAGAGCTAACACCCATCCTTCTCAAACTCTTCCAAAAAATTGCACAGGAAGGAACACTGCCAAACTCATTCTACGAGGCCACCATCACCCTGATACCAAAACCAGACAAAGATACTACAAAAAAAGAAAATTACCAACCAATATCACTGATGAATATAGATGCAAAAATCCTCAACAAAATACTAGCAAACAGAATCCAACAACACATTAAAAGGGTCATACACCATGATCAAGTGGGATTTATCCCAGGGATGCAAGGATTCTTCAATACATGCAAATCAGTCAATGTGATACACCATATTAACAAACTGAAGAATAAAAACCATATGATCATCTCAATAGATGCAGATAAAGCTTTTGACAAAATTCAATACCCATTTATGATAAAAAAAAACTCTCCAGAAAGTGGGCATAGAGGGAACCTACCTCAACATAATAAAGGCCACATATGACGAACCCACAGCAAACATCATTCTCAATGGTGAAAAACTGAAAGCATTTCCTCTAAGGTCAGGAACAAGACAAGGATTTCCACTCTTGCCACTATTATTCAACATAGTTTTGGAAGTCCTAGCCATGGCAATCAGAGAAGAAAAAGAAATAAAAGGAATCCAAATTGGAAAAGCAGAAGTAAAACTCCTCACTGTATGCAGATGACATGATACTAAACATAGATAATCCTAAAGATGCCACCAGAAAACTACTAGGGCTAATCAATGAATTTGGTAAAGTTGCAGGATACAAAATTAATGCACAGAAATTCTCTTGCATGCCTATACACTAACAATGAAAGATCAGAAAGAGAAATTAAGGAAACAATCCCATTCACCATTGCAATAAAAAGAATAAAATACCTAGGAATAATCCTACCTAAGGAGGTAAAAGACCTGTACTCAGAAAACTATAAGACACTGATGAAAGAAATCAAAGATGACACAAACAGATGGAGAGATATACCATGTTCTTGGATTGGAAGAATCAATATTGTGAAAATGACTATACTACCCAAAGCAATCTACAGGTTCAGTGCAATCTCTATCAAATTACCAATGGCATTTTTTACAGAACTAGAACAAAAAATCTTAAAATTGTATGGAGACACAAAAGACCCCAAATAGCCAAAGCAATCTTTTTTTATATATATATAAATTTATTTATTTTATTTATTTATTTTTGGCTGTGTTGGGTCTTCATTGCTGTGTGCAGGCTTTCTCTAGTTGCGGTGAGTGGGGGCTACTCTTTGTTGCAGTGCGTGGGCTTCTCACTGCAGTGGCTTCTTTTGATGCAGAGCATGGGCTCTAGGTGCGCGGGCTTCAGTAGTTGTGGCTCGCAGGCTCTAGAGCACAGGCTCAGTAGTTGTGGCGCACAGGCTTAGTAGCTCTGTGGCATGTGGGATCTTCCCGGACCAGGGCTCAAACACGTGTCCCCTGCATTGGCAGGCAGATTCTTAACCACTGCGCTACCAGGGAAGCCCAGCCAAAGCAATCTTGAGGGAAAAAAATGGAGCTGGAGGAGTCAGACTCCCTGACTTCAGACTATACTACAAAGCCACAGTAATCAAAACAATATGGTACTGGCACAAAAATAGAAATATAGATCAATGGAACAGGATAGAAAGCCCAGAGCTAACCCACACACCTATGGTCAACTAATCTATGACAAAGGAGGCAAGGATATACAATGGAGAAAAGACAGTCTCTTCAATAAGTGGTGCTGGGAAAACTGGACAGCTACATGTAAAAGAATGAAATTAGAACACTCCCTAACACCATACCCAATAATAAACTCAAAATGGATTAAAGACCTAAATGTAAGACCGGACACTATAAAACTCTTAGAGGAAAACATAGGAAGAACACTCTTTGACATAAATCACAGCAAGATCTTTTTTGACCCACCTCCTAGAGTAATGGAAATAAAAACAAAAATAAACAAATGGGACCTAATGAAACTTAAAAGCTTTTGCACAGCAAAGGAAACTATAAACAAGACGAAAAGACAACCCTCAGAATGGGAGAAAATATTTGTAAATGAATCAACAGACAAAGGATTAATCTCCAAAATATATAAACAGCTTATGCAGCTCAATATTAAAAAGACAACCCAATCAATAAATGGGCAGAAGACCTAAATAGACATTTCTCCAAAGAAGACATACAGGTAGCCAAGAGGCACATGAAAAGCTACTCAACATCACTAATTATTAGAGAAATGCAAATCAAAACTACAATGAGCTATCACCTTACACCAGTTAGAATGGGCATCATCAGAAAATCTACACACAACAAATGCTGGAGAGGGTGTGGAGAAAAGGGAACCCTCTTGCGCTGTTGGTGGGAATGTAAATTGATGCAGCCACTATGGAGAACAGTATGGAGGTTCCTTAAAAAACTAAAAATAGAATTACCATATGATCCAGCAATCTCACTACTGGGCATATACCCAGAGGAAACCATAATTCAAAAAGACACATGCACCCCAATGTTCATTGCACCACTATTTACGATAGCCATGTCATGGAAGCCACCTAAATGTCCATCAACAGACGAATGCATAAAGAAGATGTGGTACATATATGCAATGGAATATTACTCAGCCATAAAAAGGAATGAAATTGGGTCATTTTTAGAGATGTGGATGGACTTAGAGACTGTCATACAAAGTAAAGTAAGTCAGAAAGAGAAAAACAAATATCATATATTAACACATATATGTGGAATCTAGAAAAATGGTACAGGTGAACCAGTTTGCAAGGCAGAAATAGAGACACATGTACAGAACAAACGTATGGACACCAATGGTGGGATGAATTGGGAGATCGGGATTGACATATATACACTAATATATATAAAATAGATAACTAATAAGAACCTGCTATATAAAAAAATAAATAAAATTAAATTTACAAAAATAAATAAAATGGGTGGATTTTATTGTATGTAAATTACACATCAATAAAGCGGCTTTAAAATTTTAAAAAGAAAAATACATTGCTGATAAACTAACTTTTAGCACATTTGGGAATATTCTGGACTGCCAGACATCACTACAGAAAAGCAATGGACTCTCATCTGCCTTCCCTCAAAATTACATAGGATTCCATACGACTAACTTCCCTGCACGTTTTGCCTTTTAAAATGGGGTCCAGCATAGAATTAAGTTTGGGCCTCTGGGGAAGTGGATGCTCTGCCAAAGCAGTGGGTTCCTAAGAGTGGTGCACAATCATTGTGCCTGTGAGCAGTCCAAGGTCTTGACGTGGGCAAGCAGAAGCCACGGGGGATAACAGAGATGTTGCTAGGGAAATAAAATAAGGAAAGACATAAGAGACAGTGAAACAACAGAATTTAATTTTTGGTCAGTCCCTCTGACCAGATAAAATAATCTCTTTTTGCTGCCTCAGTCCATGACAAACACACAGATTTTCTCAAATCCACTGGCTACCAGAATCACTTTAACTGCAGAGAATTCTGTTGATTATCTACTCAGCAACCTTTCCCACTTCTTCCTTCTTATAAGAACCCTGATTTGTCTGGGTATGCTCCCTTCTCCTGAATATTCCATGTGGCTCGGGATTGCTTTGATTAGACTAAATCAGTCATACTAATCCCATGGCCCTAGCTCCATCATTCTGGAGAAAGAAAGGGGTTTTTGGACGTTGCTAGGAAAGTTCTACCTTGCTTTTAAGCAATAGCAATGGGGGAATCAGACTCTCCTGCCTGCTAGGAGTGAACTAGGGAGCATGCTGTCCCCATTGCTACTGACCACCATTGTGCAGCGGTGAGAAAAGCCAGCCAGAAGCCAAAGTCAGCACCCAGAAGAGCACGGAGGAGAAAGGACTGCGGAGAAATAGAGTCAAAACTTGGGTGGAACCAAGCCTGAAGCCCACCCCCTCTGACCTTCCCATTATACAAGCCAATGTAACTCTGTATTGTTTAAGCTTGAGTTGGCCTTTCTATTCCCTGTAGCTGAAAGCACAAAATGACCTTTCAAACTAGAGCCAATTTGGGATTTGGAAGAATTGGGTGCTAGGCTCCAACCTAATTATTTACTGTACAAATTATTTTGTGCAAGTCCCAACTTCCCCAAACCTCAGTTTTCTCATTTAGTAAAATTGGACGTCATAATAACTGTCCTGTTTACTTTGGGGAAATATTACTAGGGTTGAAGAGATCAAAGATACAAAAAAGCCCTTTGAAATTTGTCATTGTTGTATACATATGAGATGCTGTTACTCTTAGTAGGTAAGTTTATAATGTGTCCAAGAAATCCACTTGTTTTTTTGGATACACATGGGTAAATAACAATGCCTTAGTTTGAGTTTCCCTGTTTCTTTCTCCTTTCCCTTCCCCAGTTGTACTCAGCATCTCATAGATGTGTAGGAGGCAGTGACAGAGCTTTCCAACGTCATTTTTTCTCCCCATTCAGTATTTCCCCAAAATACCAAACAAAAGAATACAGTAAATTCTTCAAAGCATCTCACTGAAACCCCTCCTGTTCTGTGCATGGAACAGAAATCCGAGATGCAGTGCTGAAGAAGATTTTCTGGGCCAGAAAGAAATTTGTCTAATCCCAGAACAGACAGAGTGTCTGGCACATTTATCCTCCTAAAAGGTAAATGAAATTGTCAAAGGCATGTAATGGATTGGCAGAATTTTAAATGAAAATTGTGTGTGTTTTCAGAAATGCACTAACTTGTGATCATTCACTGCAGAGGGAAATTAAATTGAAGTGAGGAAAAGAAAAATCTAGCCTGTGAAAAATACACAAATGCAAAGCAAGGCGCCATCAAGAATCTGGGAGACCAACTGGTCAATTAAGTACCATGTAAAGATTTCCAATTTTCTTGTAGTAAATTATTTATTTAGCTCTTACATACCATCAATATATTTTACAAGTTTAATACCCAAATTATAGCTGGTCCACCCATTTATGGCTCCATAAATGAGTCCTGACTTAACCAATGTGAATTCTTATTCCTGGCAGTGTCAGATTTAGATTGGATTTGGATCTATTGCTTTTATCCTTATCAGACATTTCGAGGCTGATATTTTATTGCTATATTTAAAATGGAAAGTGCTTTAAAATAGACTTGGGAGGGAGCACAACTGATTCCCGCCCTGATATGTCATTTCCTGACTTACCATCCTACTCTAGTCTAGGTTAAAGGGGTGGAAGTCCACAGAGGATCCTTCTCCACTGAAGATTCCCCCCCACACACAGAGAATTTTCCTGGAGGAAAGTGAGTGATTATAAAAAGAATGACTTTAATCTTAAGTAAGAGTAGCTGGAGCTTTCAGTAGTAAAACTGACAGGCAATTTCCATACCTACATACTTTGTAAGTCAAATGAATAATAAAGAATATAAATGAAATACATCTAGCCATTTCTTAAGTGTTAAAGTGTATAGGGTGCTAAATTGCCAAGGCTTGTTTTTCAAGGGCTAAATTTTGTAAAATATGTAGACCCAACCAATAAATTAACAGCAGAAGAGAAGACTAACAAATCAAACCTAGGGAGCAGCTTCCACTTACAGTTATAAAAAGTATTACAGCTCTGAGATGAGTAAGTCCCAGAGTTACAAATATGAAAATACATTCAAGAGATGATTCACGATGCCCCAAATTATACTAATATCTGATGGTGGTTTTAGGCCTTTGAAAAAAAAGTCACCCAAATGATTTTTTTTTACCCTTTTTATATTACTTAAAATTTTTTTACATTGCTATTGTTCTTTTAAAAATTTGTATAGAAAGTTTTTTAATGACCCATTATATAAACTTGAACATGAGGTTCACTGGAACCAGCCCAGCTCTGGGGAAAGAACAGAGGGACTTGAGCTCTTAGCCCTTGCAGCAGCCCTAGGAGACACCAAGTACAAACTACTCCTCAGGGCTTATACTCTCACTTGAAAAATGGGCCCATCTCATAGAAATAGAGCAGGGCAAAGTGATCTGGAGGAGAAACATGGTATTTGGTATTAAGAGAAATTATTAAGAAAAAAGAAGGAACTGTCAAAGAACTCAGAGTCATTTTGAAAAACTATGTAGCCCCACCAGCCCCAGCACTGCACCTGCACACCTTCCTTTAGGCCAGCTACGCAAATGAAAGTGTGGCATTCCTTGTTCAAAAATCAGGAGGAACTACAGGTGCTAAATTGCAAAGTTTTTTCCTGTCTTTCTCGGTCTTTCAACGTGTCATGGTATGTTCTTATTTGCCACATGCAGTACTAAATAAAGAAAAATTAAAAATCTAAATTATTAGCATGAATTTTACTGTTTATCTTTATAATATGCAATGCCAGTTTTAAATGAAAATATAAGAGCATTGAACATATATGTGGAATCACCAAAATTACACAATTCATGTTTTGTACTTCATCCATGCATATGTATTTTGTTCTTATCAAAAACAGTGAAAATGTTGCACAAAATGAATTCAACTGGCTTTCTTTTCCTTTTTCATAAGTACATGTTTTATCAACACTTTACTTTTGGCTCTGGCTGACTGAGGAAGGTCGGACAGAAAGGAAAAGGAATTATGGTTTGCCCTATATTTCCCTTTCCTTTTACATCATCACTTTCAGGATACATGGTAACTCTGACAAGAAAGTAACAAAAGTAAGAAAGGATAGCGTTCCTTGGTCATTTGTGTTTCCTAGAACTCCACTTCTTTTTGCATTCGATGCAAATTCTGGAAAGCAAGTTTTCAAAGCCTGGCCTCTTGGGGCGTTCAGCTCCCCCAACTCAGTGACAGGCATAACAGGCTTACCTATGTACTCACTTTGAGTCTTGTTGAACTCCCACACATGGTGGGTCCACTAGAATTTTGTGCTTTTGAGGCATCACAAGCCCTATATACAAATGGGGTGTAAGGAACAGCGAACTCAAATATTGCGGGAATGCTCACACACATACTCCATGCCCCATCAGATTAATATACAAAACACAAGTTCAAAAATAAAATTATTAATAATTTCAAGATATTGACAGCAGAGCCTTAAACCAAGTGTGGGCTCTGAGCACCAGGCCTTGTGCTACTGCACAAGTCACATGCCCATGATGCCAGCTCAGCCTTCCACCAAAGCCGCACCTGGGAGGGATTCCCAGTGAGGGGAGATAGTCACAAACCTCCCATAAGCCCCTGTCTATTCAGAGACTTATTGCCTGCCCAGCCCTAGCCATGCTTAGGGAAATCCCTGCAGGCAGCCTTCTCTCTTCTCCTCTTTCTCCTCTTCCTCATCCTCCTGCCCACGCATACCCATCCCAACCTGCCCCACTTATTTCCAAATTTTGAGGAAATGCAAAATAGTTCTTCTTTCAATTCAAAAGTAGGAAGACAAACTACATTCCCATTTGCTTGTACCTTTCCCTTTTCTCTTAAAACAGTGCTTATGCCCCATGCAGTAGAGCAAATTTCAGTGAATGTTCACTGTTGACAAATTTTAAAAGCTAGATGGCAAAGAATAAGCATTTTCATTTATTGTATTACCTGGGCAGAACTTTAGGGGGGAAGGCAAGTTGCTTTTAAAAAATCATGGGCTGCTAGAAGAACTACAATCGTGCAGCCTGTGGAACAAAAAACCACATTCACAGAAAGATAGACAAGATGAAAAGGCAGAGGACTATGTACCAGATGAAGGAACAAGATAAAACCCCAGAAAAACAACTAAATGAAGTGGAGACAGGCAACCTTCCAGAAAAAGAATTCAGAATAATGATAGTGAAGATGATCCAGGACCTCAGAAAAAGAATGGAGGCAAAGATCGAGAAGATGCAAGAAATGTTTAACAAAGACCTAGAAGAATTAAAGAACAAACAAACAGAGATGAACAATACAATAACGGAAATGAAAAATACACTAGAAGGAAACAATAGCAGAATAACTGAGGCAGAAGAACACAGAAGTGACCTGGAAGACAGAATGGTGGAATTCACTGCTGTGGAACAGAATAAAGAAAAAAGAACGAAAAGAAATGGAGACAGCCTAAGAGACCTCTGGGACAACATTAAACATAACAACATTCGCATTATAGGGGTCCCAGAGGAGAATAGAGAGAGAAAGGACCTGAGAAAATATTTGAAGAGATTATAGTCGAAAACTTCCCTAACATGAGAAAGGAAATAGCCACCCAAGTCCAGGAAGCACAGAGTCCCATACAGGATAAACCCAAGGAGAAACATGCCGAGACACATAGTAATCAAAGTGGCAAATATTAAAGACAAAGAAAAATTATTGAAAGCAGCAAGGGAAAAAACGACAAATAACATACAAGGGAATCCCCATAAGGTGAACAGCTGATTTCTCAGCAGAAACTCTATAAGCCTGAAGGGAGTGGCAGGGCATATTTAAAGTGATGAAAAGGAAGAACCTACAACCAAGATTACTCTACCCGGCAAGGATCTCATTCAGATTTGATGGAGAAATCAAAAGCTTTACAGACAAGCAAAAGCTAAGAGAATTCAGCACCACCAAACCAGCTTTACAACAAATGCTAAAGGAACTTCTCTAAGTGGGAAACACAAGAGAAGAAAAGGACCTACAAAAACAAACCCAAAACAATTAAGAAAATGGTACTAGGAACATACGTATCGATAATTACCTTAAATGTGAATGGATTAAATGCTCCAACCAAAGACACAGGCTTGCTGAATGGATACAAAAACAAGACCTGTATATATGCTGTCTACAAGAGACCCACTTCAGACCTAGGGACACATACAGACTGAAAGTGAGGGGATGGAAAAAGATATTCCATGCAAATGGAAATCAAAAGAAAGCTGGAGTAGCAGTACTCATATCAGATAAAATAGACTTTAAAATAAAGAATGTTACAAGAGACAAGGAAGGACGCTCAATGGATCAATCCAAGAAGGTATAACAACTATAAATATATATGCTCCCAACATAGGAGCACCTCAATACATAAGGCAATTGCTAACAGCTATAAAAGAGGAAATCAACAGTAACAATAATAGTGGGGGACTTTAACACCTCACTTACACCAATGGACAGATCATACAAAATGAAAATAAATAAGGAAAAAAAAATACCGTGGGCTGGAAATCAAAAAATGTTTATGTACAATGCTACTTTATGTGAGTAATGAAAGAGCTCACCTAGGAAAAATCACAGGTTTTGGATGAAACCCATGCATTTCCATATCCCGTGCAACTTGGTACTTAATTCTAGAGGGGAAAAAATGACTAGGTCATGGAATAATAAGGAAACGGGAGTGAGTTTATTAAGACTTCTTAAATGTTCCTGGAACATAGGCAGGTATTTGGAAACATTTTTTACTCACTGAAGAATGATGCTTGAGGGATAAAAAGACCTTTTTGCATTTTTTGTTATTTTCTTCATTTCCCTTTCTCTTCCCAGCCTAGCATTCCTAGAGTTCCCAGGTTTATAAAATACTTAATGAAAAAACAAGATCACAGAGCTGCTTTTTTTGGTTCATGAATTTTTTTTTCTCATTTTGTACCTATATAGAAATATTTTCAGTTCAACTGTAGGAACTGGTAACTGTCTGAGTTAGAAGGGACAAAGGTAGAAGATCTCCTTTTTTGCTTTTTGAAGCTTCAGAATGGCACCCTAACAGAGCCTGCTAACCAAGCCACTTCCCTCTGAGATTTGAGATCAAGAGAGTGAATGTCCAAGTTCCCACAGATTTAAGCACCAACCTCTCAGAGAGTGAATAAAAGACTACACATCCTTTTCCGAGAGTCCAGTTTTCTGCAGCACTTAACGGATTCAGTATGTTGGATGGAGCATAAGGGTGTCCTTCTACAGAGGTCAGGAAACTCACGGGCCATCCTTTACCACGTTGGTAACTCGGTGGCAGCCGGGAGCACATTCCTTACTTTTTTCATAATCCCCATTAATTAGCCCTTGAATATGGCCAAACTCCAACTAAAATCATTTTATTCGGCCCTATTTATGCCTTTCCTGGAACTCTAAATGGACATCATTCTTCCCTCCTGGCTGGTCGGCAGCCTGTTGTGCTCTGAAGGTGGTTGTAATTCAGAGGGAAGGAAGCTGGAGGTCCTGACAGATAAACATTTAATAATCACAGAAACGCTCTCTCTTCAGATCCATACTCTTTTCCTTCATATCTTTTGGAGCTGAATACTTTGGAATAAAAGTAGCTCCTCAAAACCTAAAATACATTCAGACTAGGCAAATCCACAGAGACAGAAAGTAGATTAGTGGTTGCCAGGGGATGGGGGAAGAGGAAATGAGGAGTTATTACTTAATGGATATGGGGTGTTCTTTGGGGATGATGAAAAAGTTTTGAAAACTAGAGAGAAAGTGGTGATTGTACAACACTGTGAATGCACTGACTGCCACTGAATTGTACACCTTGGAATGGTTAGATGTATGTTATGTGAATTGCGCCTCAATTTCTTAAAAATGTAAAACACTGTTCTCTCAGATTTCATTCACTTTTCATTCTATAGCCAATTTTCTTATGAGACAGAGTTTCAGGGATATGCTTTAAGAGAAAATTCACATCACCAAAGGGGTCTAAAGAAGAGAGTTTAACGATTAGCCAGTGAGTCTGTGCAATAGGTATTATATGAGACAGAAGAGTGTTTCTTCTCAACTAGCTAAAAAGACTTCCTCTCATTTTCCCTAGGTAGACAGTGAATATATCTCTGTCTAGATGAGGTTTCGTCACAAAGCAAGAACCACATAAATTAGGATGGAGGTGCCAGAAGTAGGAGCATCGTTGTATGCCAGGAGCTTCCTTGCTCAAAGTTCATGTGTAAATGGCTTTGGTTGTTGAGGGAACACCTCTGTTGGCCAGAATGACAGGGCCCAGTATGATGCCCAGTCGTCCATCCTCCAATGACTGACCCGCTTACTTGTCCAGCTTCAAAGGATCGGGCCACAGACATGAGTGATACCCTTCATCCCTTCGGTGTGAGTTGGGCCCACCAGACCCACAGTGCTCGACTTGTAATGCAGGTGCTGCAACTTGTAATGCAGGTGCTGCATGAAGCAGCAATTAAAGAAATGTAGAAGTCACACATGCCAGACTACTAATATAATCCAACCCTGACGGGGGCTTATATATACCTATTTATGAATGTTCCATCCTGTCAAATGCATGCAAAGCAGAACTGCTAAGGTATGAGCTAATTGACTTGATCAATGTTTCTAGTTTTCTCCAAAACTTTACTTTTAAAAAAATAGCCAAATCTTGTCTATGTCTTAAAAGTGTATATTCAGTTAGAATCTTTCATCACACCAATTGTGACAGATGTATAACCCCGACTGGCTTGGTGCCCTAATTGCATGAGCTTCTGAGGCTCCATAAACCCCTATTTACTAACTCATGACAGCCCAGCTGCTAAGTCCATTCTAAGGTTTAGATTTGCCTGGTATATAGTTAGAGCTGAATTGTTGGTTTGTTTTCCAGTAAAAACATATAGCATACAATAAAATTTAGAAAACCTGTCAGCACTTTTTGTAATATCATAGATGCATAGAAGCAAAGAGACTGTAGAGAGTTTATATTCTAAATGTCCTCATTTTAGAAATGAAGCACAGAGAGATTAAGTGACTTCTCCAGATCCTAGTGGGTTAGTGATGGTGTCAGACTAGAAGCCAGGCCTCTGATCCCACTTCATTGGTTGTGATTCCACTCTACCCTTCTTCACTTAAGAAGCCCTGAAGCCAAGGGATGATGCAATTCCAGAAATATACCATGATATCATATTTTAAATTATTTTTCCACACAGAGTATAATAATAATAAAAAAAAAAACCCACAACAGTACCTCAGAAATCTGCATCACGTCTCACACATGTCTCTCCCCTGGCATTAGGCAAACCCAGCAGGCCGGGGCCTTGTTGAAACCTTAAAACAAACCAGGCCAATTCTGAGGTCTAGACAGGCCCCAGACAGGGTTTCCCGAAGCTTTGAAATGCGATTTTAGAACTGGGTAATTTAGAGGCAATTTAACCCAGAAACCAAACTGACATTCAGACATTTATTTTTAAAACATTTTTAAAGCATCTACTCACCCCTTTAAAACACAATTTTGTGCTTTACTTGGAGCATACCAACTAGAATTGCAATGATTAAGGTTCGGATTCACTAACTCTTAGTAAGTTCTAAACACAGAAAGTGCCGCCTCCTTCCTAGTGCACTTACCCAGGATGCAGGAGAAACTTGCTTTGTCAAAAAAGTTTCTAAAAATCATGTTCAATTTTTACATTACTTCTGCAGCAGTAGAGGGTTATACTTTTAGGTTATATTTACTCAAGAGTCCCAGAAACAGTTTTGACTATAACTTTTGTTCAAGGCAGCCGAATTCTTCACCTATGCAGAAGTATCACTGCTGCAGAACTTGGTCTTGCAACTAGTGGGTACTTACAATTCTTTTTTTAAGTGAAAAGTGAGTGCTCTCCAGATTTCTCTGTTCTAGGGGGCATAGACTGAGCTGTAGTCTTCTTTTCTATAAAGCAACCAGGAGCCACAATTAAGAAGATGCCAGAAATCCTATCACACTCTAAATGCTGCATATTAAGTGGAACTCTCAGTATGTGGAGAAGCAATAGTTTTTATTTCAGATTCATTTTCCTGTGAGGATCCTGCTCAACATCAGGATAATTTTATTTTTCAACAAATGACAGTGTTGGATGGGAAAGGTTGGCCAAAGGTATCTGAGAGAATCAGAACATGCTGTGTCACAAATGAGAGTAAATAGGCAGTTCTTAAAGTTTAGATCTTGAGAAAGGACAGTTACTCTCTCAACAACGTGTGATTCTTATTAATTACCTTAAAATATAACTGTAGGAAATAGGATCAGACTGTGATGGCTCTGCAATCTCTGGGTTCCTTCTTTTAATTCTTATTAGTCATTTTAAATTCAGCTTTTTAAGTCTTAGTCCAATTGCCCTTTGGGAACAATAAAGTGGCAATTAGGTATGACAAAGGCATGGAATAGACACAATTACTTATTGCCATAGTAAAAGAAAAAAGATGGGTCTATGAACCTATCAAGAAAACCTGCAAAATGGAATGGGCTGCTGGACCTTATAAAAAATGTATCTAAATATTTGCAGAATGTATTTTTGGCTACTTCCCTACAGAGATATTAAACAATTTTCTTTTATCGGAGAATTTACTACCATTACCTTTTATATTAATCTGACAACTTTGATCAGGCAATCATCATTTATTTGCCTAAATTACCAGTCCCTTAATACTTCATCGGCAAAGAGAAATATTTCATAGAACATGAGGCAAAGCCTCTAATTACTATTAGATCATAATTTAAAGTAACTTCAACAGGTATTGTAATTTTGACCAATTGGGTTACTAATTTGGAGAATCAATTATCTCCCAGACCCCTTCAATTTGCTGCCTCGTTTAATGGGCAGTGGCTGTCCAATTACACATCTGGCATAGTCATAATATCTGCATCTGCATATAGTCAGCCAATCAGCCAACTGAGCCTGGGTATCAGGTAACAGTTGTGTAGATTTGAAGACTATGATATATTTGTGTATCAAATTATTTTTATAATTTGTATCAAATTATTCACAAACTTTTCTCCTTCCTCCACCATTCAACTTAAAATTTTAAAAATTTAAAGCAATTTATTCACGTAATTTGTCGGTGTCCCTCCTTTCTCTACCCCAATTTCAAAAGACAATCTCAAAAAAAAAAAAAAAAACACAAAGGGAACAACCTTCTTGTGGCAAAAAACAGAAAATTAAATATCATCCAATGCTTTAAGGAGAAACTAGTACAATCCAGTACTACCAATCACAATGTAAATTTGAAACCTTTGAAAAGCATCAGGGCCACAGGAGTCATAAAATGTCCATGCTCTTTGATCCTGTAAGACCACGTCTAGAGTTTTATCCTGAGGAAATAATGCCATAGAGGAAAGAAATCTACATTCCAAAGATGTTCTTTCCAATGCTGACTTTAACAGTAACAAACAACAACAACAATAAAATCACAAACAAAAACTGAAACAAAAAAGTCTGCATATAGGGAACTATTTAAATAACTCATGTCAAAAAATAAAACATGTAGCCATTCAACATGAAAACTACTGACTGTGCAGAAATATGGAAAATGTCTATGGTATTAAGTGAACTAAGTAAACTATAAAATGAGATGATTGCAACAATGTACAGATGAGTGCCCGTATTCCTCCTATAAATCAAAAGAAGTAGAGTAAGTGCTATAATCCCTAACAGCAACAGCAAAATGCTTTGCAACCTAAAGAGGAGGAGCTATCACACCCATTTGGGAGACTGTGGAGATGGCATGTGAAACTTGCATTCAAGGGTTCCAGAAAGTTGAGAAGGGGTTACTGTGGAGGGGAAAGTTCAGCGCCAGGGAAAAGATGTGCCACATCTGGGCACCATCAGGGATTCCATTTGGCTGCCTTGGGGGCATGTAAATGGAAAAGGTGACACATTTGCCTGGAAGGAGAGGCCAGCATCTTACTGTGGAGGGCTGAAGGTTAAGGTTTCTTTCTGAAAGCAGTAAGGGAAGCTGAGCATTTTAGAAAAGAGGGAGGCTGCATGCTATTGGCAGACTGAGAATTGGGGGAACTGGGTTTGAATCTTGCCTCTGTCATGTAGTAACTTTGTGGCCTTGGGCAAGTTCCTTAAGGACTATAAGCCCTGATTTCCTCATCTCTGCAATGGTAGTCCTACCTACTTATTAGGGTGATTGTGGTAATTAAAGACAATATCTATAAAGTACCTGGTACCTAAAAGGTACTGCATAGATCGTACTTGTTGTTATCAATAAGAGTAATCTGATATGAGGAAGCAGCATGGATGAGAGTAAGGAGAAGATGCAGTGAGAACCACTTTTGGTACTTACTCTGCTGGACTACCACAAGAAGAAATGGTGTTTGAAGGAAGGTGATGTCTGCAGTAAACAGAAAGATGGCGCAGAGTCAAGAAACACCACGGGGGAAGAATCCATAGGGCTGGGTCAAGATGAATCCCGGTTTGGTGGGTATGAAGTTCATATAATCAAGAAGCTTATATGATTCCTTTATAAAGAAAAACAATTAAAATATTAAGTATAAAAGTGAATATCTATTTAGAATGAGAAAAGAAATCATGAATTACAAAATCGAGAAACCTGACAAATACCACTAGTGTCACAAAAAACAGCATATTTTAAAAAATGAACTGCCTGACAAACCTCTATAATTCTTATTTTTGTACATTTTTGGCTATACACTCTTTGATTGCTTCTTCATATAGCCAATATCTTATAATACCATTTTCTACGGAGAGAATAGGAAGATAACTTAGTCTCTCCTCTAGCATCAGTGACCAAAATTCATTTTCTATTATTGATAGTTGAGAAAAGTTTCTTTTGACTCACAACTTATTATTAGTGATGTCATGTAAATTTTTAGGATTCTTTAAAGTTGAAAAACATTTCTATTAAATTTATTTTACGTGTAAGTTGTTAGAGACAGACAATGTTTATAGACCTGCAACCGATTTGTGCCATACAAACAGAGGCTGATCAACTCTATTTTTCATTATTCCCATTACAAAAGAAAAAAATGTATGGTGGATTCATAATTGTATACACTGCATTTTTTTTTTATAAATTTATTTATTTATTTTTGGCTGTGTTGGGTCTTCGTTTCTGCGCGAGGGCTTTCTCCAGTTGCGGCGAGCGGGGGCCACCCTTCATCGCGGTGCGCGGGCCCCTCACTGTCGCGGCCTCTCTTGTTGCGGAGCACAGGCTCCAGACGCGCAGGCTCAGCAGTTGTGGCGCACGGGCCCAGTTGCTCCGCGGCACGTGGGATCCTCCCAGGCCAGGGCTCGAACCCATGTCCCCTGCATTGGCAGGCAGATTCCCAACCACTGCGCCACCAGGGAAGCCCCTACACTGCATTTTAAAGTACATTCTTGATAGGCAAGAACTATTCTGTTGACCAGGCGTTGATGAGAAGCGAATCCTCTGCTTACAACTTTACATGCCTGGGAACAGAAAGAACTTTCCATAGCCCAACTTCTGGTTCCACACACTCATGTCTTGTTTCTTCTCCCCACCCGCACTGCATGATGCACTTCTGGCCTTGCTTCTTTACATTATAAGACCAAAGATTCAGCACAGTGGACAGTAGGAATATACTGGAAGGTGTTCCCTACATTGGGGCAACTAGCACTAACTAAATATAAACAGAAGTGCCTCCAGAACACATAAATATGTCCCATTAAACCCAAATAAATGTATCCCCAAACTCAATTCGACGTCCCTTTTGCCCAGTCTCCGATCTGGCACCTGACAAGAGGGCAAGTGTGCCTGAGGAGAGGTCACGGTGGAAAGAGACATCAGCCAAAATATCTTATTTCCCCCAATTTTACAAAAACATATGGCCTTTACAAAAACACAGTGCTGTGCCGCTGCCAGAGCCCTGGAAAAGACCTGTGCACAAGAGCAGCCCTGAACGTAAGCTTCGTCTGCTTCATGGTAAATGTCTCTTCCAGCAATGATTGAATATTGTAAGTGGACATAGAAGCAGGAAGTAAGGTTATGAGCACCAGTGAGGGGAAAAATTATGGTGCCATTAAGGCGAGAAAGAAAATCAAGACGAAAGTGATGGGGTTAGTTTTGTTGTGTTGTAGAATGGTTAGGGGAAAATATAATAGCAAGTTTTATCTTAACTATGGTGAGTTTAAGATGCTGTGGGACCTCCGAGTAGACATGTCAAGGTGGTAAAATTACTAAAAGAGGGTCTAAAATCAGAGATTCGAAAATATTCCTCTGACTTCTCCACCTGCACCTACAATATTTGTTTCCATTTTTGACTTTTTCATTAATTCCTGACTTGGACATTCTAACTTTTACTGAAAGCAAATGTTCTTGTACTGATAGTTTCGGAACAACAACAACAAAAACCCATAGCCTGAGATGACAGTGGTGGTAAGGAACTTGAAATAAAGCTTCAGTAAAATTGCAAAGTCCTACTTTCTATTCTCTGTCTTAAATAATTCACGGAGACTTCAGTGTTTTTAAAAGAGTCCTATGACACAGAACCAGCAGGAATCTCAATTTACTGTTCTCTTTCTGCCAATTCCCCTAGCTTGGAATAAAACTAAAAGAGATGATAGATAGTTCACTTATTACCTTGGTCTTCATTTAGACCATTTTGTCTACAGTGCACACAGAGTAATCAGAGGATGAATCAACAGTGAGAGCCATTGTGGCTACTGTACACGACTGTAAATTCATGCTCATTGAGGCTGATGTTGCTTGACAGTCTATTTTTCATGTATATTACTTATTCTGTCTGAGTCCTTGTCTATTGATAGTTAATGCATCTTCTGTTATTGTTCCATGTAGCAATTGTGGTTATCCGGTAACAATACAATGATATAAGAAATTAAATATTAATAGGCAATTTATAAAAGAGCTGAAATTTTACATTCCAATAGATAAAACTGAAAAAATGGAACGTGTAAAAGGCAATAAGAATCAGAAGGCTGTTTCTCACTGAACGTGTAAATCAGAAGCTCTCTGAATCCTTTTAGTGTTGTCTAAGGATTAACAGAAGTTAAACCCTTAATGTCTCCAACGGTAACTGGAGATTACCAGCTGGCACGAAAAGAAAAATGTAAGACAATCTTTGTTTCGCCCTTTGGGAAGAAAAACTCAAGTAACTGGGCTGATTTCAACTGAAAAGACAACAAAAAGAGTAAATTGGGGAGAAAAAATGATCTGAACCAACTCTAAACAAATCATTTTTATAGGACTTGATAATACTCATTTTTAAAAACCTTTTCTCTTTCTTTTCATTGTTCATTTCTGATGGAGGCATGTGTCTCATCCTAGTTCTTGGATTTATCTGGATCGTAGATCTGTAGTTTTACAATGTAGGGAGAAATCTATTGTCACAAAATTCTGGCTTAACTAGATTTAAGATCCTAATCTTGTCCACAAAGCCTGTTCTCATGGAGTTGGCTTTCCTTCAGGCAAAACTGATGATTAGTCCTCCTCTGTGCCAGCCACTGGCCATGCAAGGTGACGAGGGCCTGACCCAAGGTGGCAGTTGTAGGATGGGAGAGAGAGATGGATGGTAAGTGGTCCAGTTACTATTGCTATGTTATAGTTTACCCCAAAACTTTGTGGCTAAAAACAACAACAATTTTTTTTACAGTTTATTTTTTTAATATTTGTTTCTCTTTTTGAAAATTTTTATTGGAGTATAATTGATTTACAATGTTGTGTTAGTTTCAGGTGTATAGCTAAGTGAATCAGCTATACATATACATATATCCACTCTTTTTTAGATTCTTTTCCCATATAGGTCACCACAGAGCATTGAGTAGAGTTCCCTGTGCTGCACAGTAGGTCCTTACTAGTTACCTATTTTATATACAGTGGTGTGTGTAATCTCCCAATCTCCCAATTTATCTCTCCCCCCTCTTACCCCCAGTAAACATGTTTGTTTTCTACATCTGTAACTCTATTTCTGTTTTGTAGGTAAGTTCACTTGGACCCTCTTTTCAGATTCCTAAAAACAACAACAATTATTTTATCAACTTTCATGGTTTCTGTGGGTCAGAATTTGGGAAGGGCTTGCCAGGCAGTTTATCTAGGCAGAGGTTTATCATAGTTGTAGTCAGATGGTGGTTGGAGCCTCAGAAGCGGAGGGGCAGAGTAGCTGAGAGCTAGCCAAGCATCCCTGTCTCTTCCTGTCTCAGGGCCTCTCTATGCAGTTCCTTCACATGTGCTAGTTTGGGCTTCCCCACAGCATGAAGGCCTTTTGCTGATGAGTTCCAAGGAGGAAACCACCAAAGCTGAGCCACCTTTTATGGATTAGCCTTGGGTCACATGGTGTCACTTTCACACTCTACTGGTCAGAACAGTCACAGAAGTCTAGTTTCAAGTGGAAGAGACATAGACTCACCTCTCAATGGGAGAAATGTCAAAGAATTTGGGGATCTATTTTCAAACCACCAAGTAAGGAATTTGAATTGACAGGGCTTAGTGACTGATTGGATGTAGGGAGTGAGGAATATAGAGTAGAAGATGACTCCAAAATCAGTCACCTGGTATCTTAGTCTGTTTGGACTGCTATAACAAAAATACCATAGACTGGATGACTGAAACAACAAACATTTATTTCTCACAGTTCTGGAGGCTGGGAAGTCTGAGATAAAGGTTCTGGAAGATTCAGTGTCTGGTGAGAGCCCACTTCTCGTTGTGTCCACACATGGCAGAAGAGAAAAGAGAGCTCTCTGGGGTCTCTCTCTCTCTCTTTTTTTTTAGATTTATTTATTTAATTTATTTATTTTTGGCCGTGTTGGGTCTTTGTTGCTGCGCGTGGGCTTCCTCTAATTGCGGCAAGTGGGGGCTACTCTTCATTGCAGTGCGTGGGCTTCTCATTGCAGTGGCTTCTCTTGTTGCGGAGGAGGGGCTCTAGGAGTGCAGGCTTCAGTAGTTGTGGCACGTGGGCTCAGTAGTTGTGGCTCACAGGCTCTAGAGCGCAGGCCCAGTAGTTGTGGCGCATGGGCTTAGTTGCTCCGCGGCATGTGGGATCTTCCCAGACCAGGGCTCAAACCCATGTCCCCTGCATTGGCAGGCGGACTCTTAACCACTGCACCACCAGGGAAGTCCCCATGTGGTCTCTTTTATAAGGGCACTAATCCCATTCATGAGGGCTCCATCCTCATGACTTAATCACTTCCTGAAGGCCCCAACTCCTAACACCATCACATTGGGGGTTAGGATTTCAACATATAAACTGGGGGAGGCGGTACAAAAACATTCAATCTGTAACCTCTGGGTCAGTGAGAATGTTACCAATCAAGTTATGAAATTCAGGAGGAAGAACATATTTGATGAAAAAGAGGTAGATTTAAGGTGGACATGCTGAAGTAAAGATGACCAGCAAGACAGAAAGTTATGTCGAGACCCCAGGAGAAAGTTGGAGCTAGAGACAGAAATCCGGGTGTGACTGTTGTATAAGGAGGCCATAGGCTTGAATAGAAGTTCCCAGGGAGAGTGCATAGACAGAGGGAATTAAATGTTGAAGCCATTTGAGTGTACCTAGCCACCAACTAGACTAGATATACCCTTAGCAGAAGTAAACATGGCTGACTCCACATGCGTCCCTTGTTAGGTGAGTGGATATTGAGTAGGGCTGGCGACTGGAGGGCCAGGGTGGGGCGGGGAGCATCATCATTGGTGGTGGAGGATTGCACTAGGGCTGTCTGATCCCAAGACCCATGCTCTTCCCCCTACTAGACCACCTCCCTACTTTCTGTGTATTCCCTTTTCACTGGAACATTCAATAGTCTTCACCCACTTGCTGCTTGTCAACTGCTCTCTTCTGCAGCCTTTGGTTTCTTTCTCTTTTGGTAAGGTCTAGCCTAAGGCTGATTCTCAGCTCTGCCCATCTGACAGATGAACAGAGACAACTCGTACTTTCCTAAGTCTTTCCCAGTGGCTTGTACTATCCTTTTTAACTCAAATATCCACCTCTTCTCCCTCCAGAAAAAGAAAGAGAAGCTCTTCTAGGTTTCTCTTGACTTTCATTGTTCTTTTTTCAAACAATTAGGGCTAAATCAATTAAATGCAGATTGAATTTGATTTTTCCAGATCTTCATCAAACCATTTGATATTTTCTACCTAGTGCTGAACCCTGTACAAAAGCCAGGTCATCTGGCTCCTGGATCTTAGTGGAGCTCTAAAGATTAACTGGAAAACATAAGGTTTCTTAAGCACAAATGTGGGCTTATTTGATTATCTTAATCACCTTGTGAAAGAGATAAGCAAAACAGGTATTATTCTTATTCCTATGGAGGCTGGGACAGTTCAAGTAACTTGCCACTGCTGCTAAAGGAGGGTAGCCCAAACACAAACCAGGTCTCCTGCTACGACACCATGATGCACTGCTTCTCCTGGGCCTGCTGTATATGACTTCCATTATAGTGAAACATTTGGAATAACTGATAGGTGACAGAATTGTTTGTAATGGAAATAGACATTCTAAAGAATCAATACTAAATCAAGAGGATATCCGGTGGATGGTATTTTGATCATGGTCTCATTGAAGGTGTTCATTTGTAGGGTTCTTTTTGTTTGTTTCTTTTAGTTACATTTATACCTTAGTTACTATAATTTTCCTAGGATGACAGGGTCCGGGGACATTTCTCTGGAATAACACCTTATTAATCACTAATAGAGTCCTGGCTTACATTTTAATCATGTGTCCAGACATTAAGGGAAAAACTGAGAATTTAACCTTCCAGATTCTTGTGGCCAAATTTATATCCTGTTATTAAAGTACCTCCTTTCTGGGGAGGAACCATAAGGCAGAATGGGGACTCTCCTGGCTGCAAAATGAGGCAGAGGGACTTATGCCACTTTTGTCCGAGGCCTTTCCTGGCCCTGCCCTATTTAAACACACACGCTCACTCAGAACCTGCTTTGATCTATACTGCTGCAGCTCAACTATTTTGAAAAGCTGATGTTGTGGAATCCTTAAGTCATCTGTGACCTAGGTCACTAAAGACAGGAGCAATTTAGTAAAAGTATTAATTGAAACTCTCCTGACAAGCCCTACTCCTCCAGATAAAGTTACACATCAAACCCACACAGGCTGCTGGGCTATTCTGAGCAGCCTGAGATTTTCAATATCTCATAAACAGTCCCCTCAATCACTACAATCTAATAAGGCTATAATCATCATTGACACTATAATGATTAAAATGAATAAAACCCATTAAGAAAAGTCATGTTGAGTTATTAAAAGTTTCGCTCTACGTGATATGTAATCTTTTATCCATTTTTTATGATGAAATCTGTAACCATCTATCCACAAAAGACCATTAATTTACTGCTCTGTGGATGTTACCATGCTCTTTAGTTTAACAGCTTATCATTGATTTCTTGAGGGAGATATTATATTTGGAGAAATACACATGGAACAAAAGCCCGAATGTTGCTGTAAATTTCCCATGACAGGATGATCAAAGTATTTTGGCCTGGTCTGCAGCCTGGGGCTGGCGAACAAGTTTTCTAGAGTGGAGAGAGCCCTCGGCTACCAGGCGGCAGATCCATGCTTTCGGGCACTGCAAATGCTTCTAAGGAGAGGTCATGTGCACAGCAGGGGGAGAAACAATAAAATGTCCATTAACTGGAGCCTAGTTAACTGGCTTATTGGCATCTATTAGAAACAAATTGCAAACAAAACTGATCCTATTATAAACTTCTCCTCATCCCCTCCATCCAGGGCAGTCCTGATTGGCTTCGAAGAGCCTCAACAAATACAATGCTGGCAGATGACTCCTTTATTTGTAAGGAGAAGATTGGTTTGTAGCCAGCTGCGGCCTACAACCCTGACCAGCAGACAACTACAAAGCTGTAGTGGCCCCGCACAGCAGACAGAGCACTAGAGAGGCAGCTAATGTACTCATGCCCACATTCTTTCACCAGGGACTTTTTTTCCCTAAGCAAACAGCAATAAAAAAATCTGAATGGAAGAATGTGTACAGAGTGCTGAACTAAGTGGTGGAGGAGCCCGATTCTTAATGTGTACTTTTTCTCATAATAAACTCTGCTCCAATATCTTTACTGCCCATCTCTTATTTAATCTTATTAACAGTAAAACCTTAAAAGATCCTGTGAAGCCAAGGAGAGAGTGTTGTCTTTGAAGGCATTCTTCATCTTTCCTGAAAAGATTAATAAATGCATTTGCCAGCCTCTGTCTGAACAGACTTGCCAGACTTCCCCAGCAGGTAACGACAAGGTCCCACAGAACAAGACGAAAATGGTTGCCTTATATTTTATCAGATTTCCATATTTTCCAGATTTGTTTCCCTCATGAGGTCTTGCTGGGGTTTTTTTCCCCCACTTTATCTAAATAACATTAGGTTATAAATGTCATTCCATAATATACCATCTTTTTTACAAAGGGAAGCCTGTCTTTACCAAAATAATCAAATATTCTTTATGATCCTCCCTTTTAAAAGAAAACAGCAAATTTCATTTATAAGGTTGAAGTATAGTTCAAAGCGTGATGAACAGACATCGATTTTTATCCATCTTTGAAGAGCTCATTTAAATCTACACCATTCCATCATGTAAGACAAAATGGTCACTAAATGAAATTAAAAGGCAAATTCACCAAGAATAAAAAGGAAATCGTTCTTTATATAACACATCATTAACCTGTGGAAATAACTGCTTCAGGGTATGATTGAGGTGAACAGCTTAGTAAAAAATTTTAAATGATGTAAAACTTCTAGACATCAGAATGGTATTAGTGACTGGTAACTCTATCAATCCTCACATTTCTGTACATACACTCATACCACAGTTGAAGACAGGAAGACTTTTCACATGCCCTCAACATACTAACAATAAGTTGGTGAGATATAAATACAGCACTCTCTGGTGCACAATTAACTTTTTCTGCTGTTCTCATACCTTCCTCTCACCTTAACTGTATTCATGTCAACTGCAGTTCAAAGTGAAAACGGGATTAGGTGAACTATTTGTCCATTTCTATGTGGCACTCTTTATTCCCCCTCCCTTCTTTTGGGGGGGGAATCAAGATGTAATGCAGTATAAATGGTTATTTGACTATGTCTAAAGGACCTTAAGAGAAATACAAAATCACTTAAACATTCCAATAAAAATGGACTGATACTTAGAAGAAAATTTTGTGTGTGTATAACATAAAATAAAATAAATAAGCCAGAGTAGAGGGTAAGGAAATAAGGAAGAAATCACTTCAGTACATCAAAGACTTCTTTTGGTATATCTTCAGAGAAAGTGAAATTGACTGTTAAAATACCTATAAAATTTTGGACTTCCCTGGTGGTGCAGTGGTTAAGAATCCACCTGCCAATGCAGGGGACATGGGTTCGAGCCCTGGTCCTGGAAGATCCCACATGCCACGGAGCAACTAGGCCCATGCACCACAACTACTGAGCCTGCACTCTAGAGCCCGCGAGCCACAACTACTGAAGCCTGCGCGCTTAGAGCCCATGCTCCACAAGAAGAGAAGCCACCGCAATGAGAAGCCCGCGCACTGCAACAAAGAGTAGAAGCCAGCACACAGCAATGAAGACCCAATGCAGCCAAAAATAAATAAATAAATAAATTTATTTTAAAAAAAGATTCATTAAGGGACTTCCCTGGTGGCACAGTGGTTAAGAATCCGCCTGCCAATGCAGGGGACACAGGTTCGATCCCTGGTCTGGGAAGATCCCATATGCTGTGGAGCAACTAAGCCCACAAGCCACAACTACTGAGCCTGTGTGCTGCAACTACTGAAGCCCACATGCCTAGAGCCCATCCTCCACAACAAGAGAAGCCACCTCAGTGAGAAGCCCGCACACCACAACGAAGAGTAGCCCCTGCTCGCCACAACTAGAGAGAAAAAGCCCGCACGCAGCAATGAAGACCCAACACAGCCAATAAATAAATAAATAAGTAAAATAAAAACGTCTACTATTTTAAAAAAAAGAAGATTCATTAAAAAAAAAACCTATAAAATTTTAAAAGACAATCATGAATTTTAATTTATCATCATAGTACTAGAAATATAGTTCTTTCTAACCATGGAGGCACTGAGAATTTTGTGAGATGAAAGTTTTCCTGGTGTTAATTTGAGCCTTTAATTAATTATAACCTTTTAGAAAGGGGTTATTTAACTACCAAAAAAAGGGTTACACAGAAATGATGGAAAAACAAGACTCGTTGCAGATTTTAGTGAAGCTGCATACTGGTAAGCCGTGGTTCTAGAATGATGTCAGCACTTCTCTGATTACAGGTGGGGAGAGCAATAAAATCTTGCTGAGTTTAGTTATTGAAATTGTACAGTCTCATAAATAGTATAATGTTCTCAGCGGGTAAATGTTATATTTTAATGACATCCATATTAAAACACATACAAATTCTCGAGCTCAAGATCAACAGAACCTCCTTCAATATGAGCCACTGAAGTTCAGGTCCAAGCCTGGAAATGGAAGATTCAGTCTCTGAAGGGATGAGGGTGAAGGGAGAAAAACTGAGATCCAGTAACTTATTAGTTAAGAAAATAATGTTTTTCTGGTAGGCCATTTGGAAAAGTGCACAGGTTTGAGCTAGTTAGAACTTAAATAGGTGACCAAGCTTTCTCACCAGGTAATAGGACCTTGTGTGAACTTGGTCATAATGAAGAGAGCAAGCCTGCTGTGATGGTGAAGACCTTTGGTTTCCAGACTTAACTGTGTTAACACGTAAATCTACATGCTCCTTAATTAGTCTCGGGCCAGTATACCCCTTCCTAAGCTCAGAAGTTGGAAGAACAGGTGACACATTTGTACATCTAAACCCCCTCCTGAACATATTAATTTAATAAAAAGTTTGAAGAGACTAACTTTGTTGAGATTGTTAATAAATCAGCTTTGTTTCACTGTAAACCTACTCATACACCCTAATTCTTCCAGATGTTTTCCCTTGGAGCCTCCTCGAGCATGGATATTTTTGTTTACATGAATGGCAGATTATTACTCCTCTTTTAAAATATCTCTCATGTATGGATCTTAATCGTTTACAAAGCACTCTCCCTTGCATCCATTTTTATTTAATCCTCACAGCGAGCTTCGAGGTATTTGTGAGGTAGATAATATTTCCATTATACAGGTAGTGAAACTAAGACTCAGAAAAGTTGATTCATCACTGGAGGTCAAACTGGTAACTGTTGAAGTCAGAAAACAAATTTAGGTCTTCTCTCTCCAAATTCACTCCTCTCCTGGATCATCTCAGTATTTTAATAATAACATGTGATGAAAAATTCAGAGATCAGAATAATGAAATGGTTAGAAATCTATTAGTTAAAAGCTTTGTATAATAAATGTAGTCTTGGAAAACCATTATGCTTCTAAATCTTACAATGGAGAAAGTTCTTATACTGACAAACCAAACTGTGTCTCTGCCTCTGTTAACATCACAAAGATGTTTGTAGTAACTCATAGAGTCCCCAAAATGACACCTAAAATGATCCAGCTCAAAAGCACAGCCAGGATTTACAGTCAATGCTGAGAAAAATGCTCGACCATGTCTTCCTTGTGAGCTGTGTAAGATAGAAAAGAATACAATGTAAACTGTGTTTCAGTGAGAGTAACAAAGAGGCAAAATTAAAATGGAATGGTTACACATCTAAGATGCAAGGATCCTCATATATGTCAAATTATTCCCAGTGAATAACACCCTGAATCAAAAATACTTGAGCTATTCATTTTGTTATCAACAAGTCTCAGGAAATTCAATTAGTTTGAGATAAAGGTCATTTTTCCTAGCTCCCGTGTACCTTGGATCAACATTTCTCAGGACCTATTAGATGTTAATTGATGTGTACCCCACACACACAACAGGGAAGGATCTTGGTTTGGGTTCCCCCAGGAATAGAGCCTGGGTCAAGGATTAAAGTACAAATAGTACACTTAGGAGGTGATCCCAGGAACTGCCAATAGGGGGTGGGAAATGAATCAGGGAAGGGAAGGGAGCCAATATGGGGTGCTTTATCAAGTCATTTACTACTCTCAGCAACTAGAACTCAATCTTCCTGGTGAAGGAACCCTGGGAGCATTGTGGACCATAGCTCAGTTTCCCAGCAGGAGCAACTCAGGAACATGTCTGCCAATCCCCATTCATCTTTGGTTGAGCGCTGCTTTGGGGGGCATTAATTCTCTTGTTCTTTCAGCTTACTTGTTAACATATTGAGTGGACTCCCATAGACTTCCTCCTAAAAAAAAATAAGCTTTCAGGCAACGAGTTATAAGTCCTACTAGTATTTTCATTCCAAGCTCTGTCATAAAGTCATTGGTTAGCCACTGAATTGTCTTCTCTGAGTCAGGTGCCCACTGTTGATCTGGGTGTGCTTGGAGGTTTGGGTCTCACATTGCTCACATGAAAGATGAGCTGGGCCAGTTCCTTGGTAATTTTGTTTGGGAAACATGGAGTAATGTAGGCAATTAGGAGAAAGGGTGGAAATTTAAAGAATGTAGAAAAAGCAGCCATGAAGTAGTATAGGGGTTATGAGAGGGAGGTAGAGTAGGGGCTGTGAGGGATCTTGGCAAGCTGAAGTTATGATTAAGCCAAAACTATGAGAAATCAAAAACTATGAATTTTTTTAAAGGATAAAGTAGACGAAAAGAATAAGTGCTTTGGAGCTAGTTATAATCAGAGACAAAGATAAATAGATACCCAGATTGTCGGTCAAATCACATCACTGATGGAACACCAGAGTTAGGATCTTAGACTCCTGGTCCTTGGGTCATAAGGGCTACCTTGGATCCAGAAATGCCCTAGAGTTCTGGACTTTGTGAGGCCTGGTCCTTTTTTAGCTGTACTTATGGAATTCCATGAAGATCCACATTAATTCTTACATAAAGTGCTTCTTTCTTGAACTTGTTTGAGTGGATTAATGTATATGGACTTGGGTTCAAATCCCAGCAGCACCACTTTCAATGTGTATGGAAGAGCAAGTGACTTAAATTCTGTGGGCCTCAGTTTCCTCATTTGTAAAATGAAAATAGTAATACCTAGCCTGCAATGTTATTTTAATGGTTAAATAAAATACCTGCAACACAATAAATTATAAATATTTATTCTCCTTCCCCTTAGAAAAGGTAAGGAAGACGCTGGGAAGTCTGCATTGCCTATGCCTCTCTAAATCAGTTTTATTAATTAGTAATCTAATTCTGATCAGGATGGGATAGAATTCAGAAATTTTATTTATTACATTTCCTCAAGTAGTAAGCATAAGTGCATAAAGCTACCTAGACTGATAGAATCCTCAGATGTTAGAGTCTGAGGAACTTCGGATATCATCCCACAGTCCTTATTGTTCAGGTGAAGAACCCGGGGCCCAGAGAGGTTATGTGACGTGCCCAGGTTGTACAGCCAGTTACTGGCAGAGCCAGGAGGACAATCTGGGTTTCCAGACTTCCCATCCAGAGCTTACTGGTTTTCTTAACCTTAGATCAAGTTCTCCACTTCTGTTGTTTCCCCTTCTGGTTTTCTCCATGGTAAATCTAAAATCACTTTTCCCTGTAGACTCACAGGTGTGACTCTTGAACCCGGCACACTCTGCCCATTCCTTGAAGTGCTCTCGTGCTCTCCTGTTTTCTCAAGCCCCCTTCAAGTTTGGGTTAATGGCCCCTCTGTAACTTTCGTCTATTATCACACTCTTCACATGGTGTTATGATCGTCACAACTCCTCTTGATTCTGCACTCCCTGAAGGCAGGGCCTAAATCTGGTTCATCCAGCACAGTTCGGATTTTTTAATTGCACGTTTATGGACATTGACTGAGAAACTTGTTGGAATAGGTTAGAATAACATTAAATGTTGAGGTAAATGAGATGACCCTTGGATGTCAGTCATTTCTTTACTGAAAATATGTAAATTCAAGGTTATAACACTAACAACCTCTGGAAAACAATTGTCCAGTCTAGCCAGAGTCCCTAAAGTGAGGACAATATGAAAAGCCCCAGATCTGTCAGCTGGGTGACATGGTCAGTTGTTTCCCAGTTCTCTGTGTCAGCTTCCCCATCTGTGAAGGTGTGCAAGGGGAGGGGAAGTTACCTTAGATTATTTTTAAGATCATTTATAGTTCTAAAATAGTAAGATTCTACATTTAATTAAATGTGACCCTGCTAAAGGCTATGAAACTTCATTATTGCTCACAGATCAGATCTCAAAGAAATTACCTAGATTCACACATAATCCACTTCATAACAGACTCTACTCCTAGTGTGAGTCATAAAAACAGAAACCTTTTAAAACCTTGGGAAAAAATTCACATCATTTACCTCTCTTTTTAGAGTCACTATTTAGATTTTTAAGCATATAAACATAAAAGGCTTTTATAGCAATTCAATTCATTCTATTGAAGTTTACTCTGAATAGTGCAGCATTTGATTCCCCAAAGAAAGCCAATAAAGAGTTTATATCTGGTCAATATTACTGACATATCACTGCATTAGGAAAAAAATGATTTTCTAGGGTGGAAGAACCCTGATCTCATTTGTCTTTCTAACATGAAGATTTGGGAATGCTTGCAAGGATGGAAAGAGAAGGCTAACTATACTAAACTAACACTTTGGTTTCAAGAGTTTGAAACAAAATCATATGCAAAAGTACAGCAATCTGTAGCAAGATGTTCTCTGCTCCAGGGAGAAATGGAGAATTCTCTTTCCAAAATGGTTTGAAAATAATCGCACCAACAATAGAGCTATAAACAAAAACACCTTGGAAGATGTCCTCTCACCAGAGGACTCTATAATATACATAAGTGCACATACTCAAGTAGGAGAAATGCCTTTAAATTTCCTTTTATTATTTTCAAGAATGCTCCTAAATTGGGTAGGGAGTAAGAATCAAGAGGTGGAAATTCTTTCAAGACATATAGTGAAATCTAAGCAGCTTGAGAAAGAGGAGTTTTTCTAGAAGCTATTGAACCAGGAGGCAGTTAATGAGCAAAGAAATGTCTTTAGAATTGAACAAAAAAAGATTGTGTAATAAGATCCCCACTTCTCTAGGGCAGAGCTGGGGAATTGATTAAACTAAAAGTCAGGAAAGATCTGCTTAACATAGGTGTAGTATCGATGGTCCATCGGTAGTCATTTGAAACCAGTCACTGCCCTCTGTAATAGTATTGAAAGGTGATCTGTCCCTCATGACTCAGATCTAGTGGAAGCTAAACTAGAGAAACTTGGTAAGCTTGAGACAAATAGAGGCACGGACAATTCCAGCCTGTCTTAATTTTGCTAATTTAGTATTTTGAACATACTAGGAAATTTTTACTATTGTCACACATATATTCTACATCAGATTGGAAATTGAACTGGAAAAGATTATGTTTTCTGTGTGTGTGTGTGTGTGTGTGTGGTGTGTGTGTGTGTGTGTATAAAAGAGACAGAGAAACAAAGAGATAGAGAAAGTAAACAGAGTGGAAAGATGAAAAAGTGCAAACATTCACTTGAAAACTTAGACCTCAACTATTATGTACTTAAAAGAATTTAAATGAATGCATAATCTTGAACAAAAGAAGTCAAACAAAAGAGATACACTAAAATTTCATTTAGGACTTCCCTGGTGGCACAGTGGTTAAGAATCCGCCTGCCAATGCAGGGGACATGGGTTCGAGCCCTGGTCCGGGAAGATCCCACATGCCATGGAGCAACTAAGCCCGTGTGCCACAACTACTGAGCCTGCGCTCTAGAGCCCGCGAGCCTAGAGCCCTTGCTCCGCAACAAGTGAAGCCACCGCAATGAGAAGCCCACGCACTGCAACAAAGAGTAGCCCCCCGTCACCACAACTAGAGAAAAGCCCGTGCGCAGCAACGAAGACCCAATGCAGCCAAAAATAAAATTAATCAATTAATCAATTAAAAAAATAAAAAAATAAAATTTCATTTACATGAAGTACAATACCAGGACAAACTAATCCAGGATGTTAAGAGTTAGGATCGTGGTTACCCTTAGAAGCGGGGTAATGACTGGAAGGCAGGTAGCACAAGGAGACTTCTAGAGTGCTGTTTATAATCTTCTTCATAATGTGCTGGTTACACGAGTGTGTTCACTTTATAAAAATGCATCAAGCTGTACACTTGTGATATATGCACTTGTCCATCAGTTGGGTCAGAAGCAGGTGCCGAGGTGGAGAGAGGGTGCAAAAGGTTTATTAGAGAGTAACATTGGTGAGGAAAAGGGAAGAAGTAGGACTGGCAGAAAGAGCTGTCAGACCATCAGGCAGAGCGGGCAAAGAATCTACCAGCTCATTGGGAGCTCCACAGCAAAAGTTGCTCATGGGAGGGATTCCACGGTAGGTAGAAATGACTAAGGCTTTGTAAAAAGTCTTGCCCAGTCTTGGCGGGGGCCACCTTGAGAAGAGCAGCTCAAAAGCAGACCTGAAGGAATGAACAATGAGAAGCTGTCAGCTGCCCACACTCCTTACAACTGGAAAATGAGTTCTTTCTTAAAGGCAGTTTGAGCAGTACGTGGATCCATAAAGTGCAGGGGTGAACTGTGGATATAGAGTAACTATAAATAACATGGTATGTAAATGTATTGTATTGCAATTAAAAGCTTTTTTTTTAAGAAAAAGGACTGCACCGTTCTAAGTGTTCTTGACGTTTACTCACACAGAACCCCAGTGTTATACAAGTTAAATCAAAGTATTCCACTAATGAAAGATGAGAAGATTATGATTTTTCCATTTTCACGAAACAAAAAACCCAGATAATGCATGTTTTCTTATCTTTTGAGTTTTAATCTCAAATTCTTCTTAAATCTTTAACACATATTATTACATGTCTGTACAAGAATCCAAATAAGGTGATATCTGCTTCAGCACAAAATTACATATTTTGTCATATCAATACTTTATGAGATTTCATAAAGAGCACCATGACATGCAGGTGTCCTGCCACAGGCACAAGTTTAAGGACCTACTAAGCTACTTAAAAAACAAACAGATGCTAGAGCTGTAAGGAACCCACAGGGCATCAATGCCCTAATCACTAGCCACCAGGGAACAAATGGCCCAACCTCAAAGATCACAAGAAATTCAGGTGCTGGGTATGTCTTCCCATGTGTACTGACACTGTGCTATGGTTCCTCATCTTACAGAACTTAGAGGATAAGTTCTTTGCTTATTCCTTTAAGCTCAGTTTGGATTGTACCTGTATGCTTAGTCTCTGTTTCTGCCCACACGCTCTGATTCATCAATCTGCCCATCTGGGGTACTGCAGACACCCCAGGCCTAGATCTTAATCATGCTCTCTGGATTCCAACACCACACACACACACACACATTTCCAACTATTCTTTCTGAACCTTTGCACTCCTAACCTCTTAGCCTCACATCAAGCTCTCTGCCTGACCCAACCTGGCCTGGTTCCCAGAGCAGAAGCCTCTAGGCTTGCCCTATCTTGTAGCCATCCTGCTGCCAAAATATGTTAGGTATAAGAGCATTTTTAGAAGTTCAGAAAAGAAGCCAAGTGTGTGTAGCAGGGCATATATGTCTAAATTCTCCTAATAATAGGATGAAACATCAATCATCTGAGAATTATATCATTAGAAATGCTTGAGAACACAATGAAAAGTGATCAGCAGTCATTTACCTGCAAGTCCATGGTATCATAAGCCAATAAGATTTCAGTACTAAAAAAAAAAAAAAAAAAATCCAATAAACCTCTTCATAAATGACTCCTGGCAGGACACATTTATTTGTTTGGCTGCACAGATTCCATCTCCTTTGTTTGGACAGAGCATCCCTGCTTCCTTTTTGGCGCCTTACCTTCCTGTCACAGTAAGCAGCTTCGATAGGATTGTCAACCAAGGCACACTGCACTCTCAAGCCAAGAGAAGAGCATGTGGTCCAAGCTGGACCCATCAAGCCCTTGGGATTTTGGAAACTAAATGGTTGGAGGTCATCTGTTACAACAAGGTTTCCTGACAAAATGGTCAAATAGTTCCAACTTCTTTGCCATTAGGAACTACTGTTCTCTTCTGATCTAGCTTTCCAAGGAACAGAACAATTTTCAGTAAAAACATTTTCATGAACTCCCACCACAGGACAGGATACAGAGTTTATTCATTCATTCCAAAAATATTTATTACATTTACTGAGACTTTGCTCTGGCCATGACACAGTAAAAAACAAACAAAAATGCAAAATATAGTTTTCAAGACATTGGGCATAAGACAATGAAGAACAGCGATCCCTGAAAGATGGGAAACCTATGAAATGAGTCCTGAAATTACCTCAGTCTTCTACGACCTGGCTCTGGCATAGGGAGGGGGAACCCAGGAAAAACCCTAAGGAAAACCCCAAGATCTCCCTCCATTGGGGAGAACTGGGAATACAGGGAGGCCAAGGCAGCTACAGTACACAGAACAGAGTACCAGAGAAGAGAAAACTGCATAAAGAGCTTCACAGATTTACAGAGGAGTTGCCCTTGAGCAAGTACTCACACTAAGTACTGATTAGTGCCCTGTAGTAAGGAAAGTGCCCAAGGCTGAGAAAAGAAGCACATGAAGGATTAGAGGAAATAATCTCCGGAAATCATTCAGGAGCAGAAGTAGTTCCTCTTCCCACCAGCCAGAGTGGAGAAACTCATAATTCATGGGGCATTTGGTAGAGTACTCAGAAGTATTTTGCCTCAGTATTGGGCTTTTTTTTTTTTTAGTCCTATGCTAAAGCTCTGGTCTTGTCTAAAAAAGCTTAAAAACAAGACCTGAAAGGATCAAACCACTACAAGGGACTTAATTGTCTCTGAATTCATTTTTAAGTCTAAAATTATTTCAAAATAAGTCTTTAAAAAGTGACAGCACAAAACATCATGTGTCAAGAAAAGAAGACCTAAATCAACCTTCTAGAGATGAAAACTACAATGTCTGAGATATAAAGTACACTGGATGGCATTAACAGCAGATTAGACATGGCAGAAGGAAGAATTAGTGAACTTAAAGACACAGCAATAGGAACTATTTAAAATGAAACACGGAGAGGAAAAACTAAAAGGAAAGAGCATCTGTGAACTGTGTGACAACTTCAAGAGTCCTAACATATATGTAACTGGAATCCCTGAAGGAGGGAGTGAGGCAGAAAAAATATGTAAAGAAATGAGGATGAAATTTTTCCAAATTTCATTACCCACAGATCCAGGAAGCTCAATAAACCCTAAGCACTAGAAACGCAAAGAAAATCATGCCAAAAGCATGTCATAATGAAAATAGAGATAGAGAGAAAAATCTTAAAATCATTCAGAGAATGTGGTAAATACAAAAGACTTTTATTAAGAACTACTGTGTTCCAATGCTTAAGGGGTTATTATTTTTGTTACTTTTCTTTCTTCTTCTTCCCTTTCTTCCTCTCTCTCTCCTCTCTCTAAGAATATAAAGTCTAAGAGAACATATATATGTTTTCACTTTGAATCCCTGGCTCTTTGGATTCCAAGGATATGTGACAGAGAAATAATTTTTTCATAAATCAGACACTCTCCTTGCCTTAGAGGAATTTGTTATGGTCTAGAAAATAGTATAAAATACTCAATATTCAAGCTTTCAGACTTCTGATTTATTTTTCTTGAGGATGCCTATTGCCAAGTACTCCTAAATATATGACAAACATGAGTGTTCAAAGTTACTCACAGATAAAATGTCACAAATGAAAAATAAATTTTTCATCCTTGTCCATGTATTTTGAAAGGAAAGTCATTCTGAAGCTGATTATAATTGGTGATTGTACTCACAGAGAGGAGAAGGGAGACCTGAGAGGGAGGGGTAGGAAGATTTCCAACCTCAAGGCCTTTGGTATATTCAAAAGTATAGAGAGGTGGAAAGTCATAACAACTGTGAGTGTGTGTGTACGTGTGTGTGTGTGCACACATAGTGGGACAGGCAGATCTCAGAGGTGAATCTTCTGTTATCTCCCACTTCACAAAATATACCCAAATATTTCTTTATGCCAAATACACTTCTTTGCTTATGAGCAACACTGGAAGATGTTAGAAATGTTCCATTTGGACATTCAACATGGAATATGCTGTGTGCTATACAGAATTTTTAGCACATTACTTGGTGTTTATTTGGATGTAAGCACGAAGCCTAGACTCAGTCTTTTCACTTAGCCTCTCTTCCTCCCTTTCCTCTTCATCTGTTCTTTTCCTTTGCAATTAATGTGTCCATCTCTTCAAAAAGGAAGAACAAAAAGCTTGAACTAAGATTTTTCTGTTCACTTTGGTTGTTCTACAACTCATTATCCCTCAATTGACCACCGGAGACTCTGCTGCCATATATTTAAATCACCCTAGGCATTAGCTGGGGATGGATTTATCATGAAACTTTTATAATAGAGAGGGTCACAAGGAAGAGAGTGCTTTTAAATGTCTCCTCTCCTGCAGGCAGGTGATAACTTCACTCTTTGGTGAGTCCCTGCTGCTTTACTATTACATTCAGATGTTTTTATTGTAAGAGGAAAGTATAATGGATGAACATAAAATTTTAGTATTTGGGACAGTTCGACTGCACACCAGGTATTTGGATCTTTTTTCTATCTTTAATGTATTTTAAGATCAGTTCTATTTAATGCTTCTGATTTCAGCTGGTTCCCAAGGCAAATGAAAAAAAAAAAAACATTTGTAGGAAATCTAGATAGTTTGAGTTTCAAGGAACTGTTTTGTCCAAATTTCCATCCAGAGTTTCTATTACATTCATAATAGCACCAACCTTCTAAAGTGAATGGGAATAGTATTAGGAGCAAGACCACTGCAATGAGTTGTGCCCTTGTGCGGTGCACAGACAGTACAACTCACAAGCTACAATGAGTGGTGTCCCCTAGAAAGCACAGGACACAACCTAAACAAATTGCAATGCAGCCCTAAGCAACAGTGACACAGAAATTTAAAACACAGCAACGAGACTGAGCGTTGGATCAGGAACTCAAGTGAAGAGCCTGGGCAAAAGAGTCAAAGCCAAGAAGAAATTTTGGATTTTGGATGATGGGTACAGGCATCCACAGTAAGAACATAACTCTCTGCCTCATCCTAGTCTGTCATGGCTTTACCAGTATTTACCTTGGTATAGTTTACACAAGCCTCATTACCCAACCCAGACTTGTGGTCCTCCATAACCATAATATTTTTCTCTTGTTCCCTCTCAGGTCCCCACTTCATTCAAATCCCCATTGTGGTGATTCTGCCAACAGAACCTTATATTTTGGATTTCCAATATGAATACAAAGCCTTACAAAAGGGCATAAAAAAAAAAAAAAAAATGATCCAGCAATGCTGCTTCTAGGAATTTCCTCAAAGGAAATAGTCATTAGTTTTACTAACAATGATGATAGTATGAAACAACATAAATGTCCAACAACAGTGAATTGTTTAAATAAACTATGTTATAGTTGTACAGTGGAGTACTAGGCAGTCATTTAAACTGATTTCGTGGACAAAATCTTTATGATGGAGAAAGATGTTTAAGATGTAAGTTTAAAAACAAAGCTTCAGGGCTTCCCTGGTGGCGCAGTGGTTAAGAATCCGCCTGCCAAGGCAGGGGACACGGGTTCGAGCCCTGGTCCAGGAAGATCCCACATGCTGCGGAGCAACTAAGCCCACATGCCACAGCTACTGCGCCTGCACTCTAGAGCCCGTGAGCCACAACTACTGAGCCCAGGCGCCACAACTACTGAAGCCCACGGGCCCTAGAGCCCATGCTCCGCAACAAGAGAAGCCACCACAATGAGAAGCCCGCGCACCGCAATGAAGAGTAGCCCCCGCTCACCACAACTAGAGAAAGCCCGCGTGCAGCAACAAAGACCCAACGCAGCCAAAAATAAATAAATTAATTAATTAAAAATAATAATAATGAGGCTTCAATACAGTGTGACTACAACAATTTTTTAAAAACTCTGTCTAGACATAGGGAAGAAGACTTAAATGATACACAGCAAAATATTGGCAATATTTCTTTCTGAGTGGTGGAATTAATTTTAATAACATTTATTGTGAAATTGTTTCATCTCTATCACAAAAATAGCAGTTATCATTATATAAAAATAGGAAGAAATAAAACCCAAAGAAGAAAATTTAAATTACCCACAATCCTACCATCCAGAAAGAAAAAGCTGTTAACATTTTGGAATATACTTCCCTGAACTTTTTAAAAATTAAAAACAACTTTTTTCTCATTATAAAAATAATACATATTCAATGTCAAAAAATTGAAAATATAGATGAGCAAAAAGAAAAACATTTATTGAATGATTTTTATTTTCTTTCTTTTGCTTATTTTATATTACAAATTTTCAACAATGAATATATATTGATTCATAATGAAAATTTTTTGAAGTATTGATCATGCCTCTCATATTTCCTCAGCTTCACCTGAACTGCAAGAATTCAGAAAAGAAAGTGACTTGGTGTTAATGGCTGATAATGGCTCAATAGATAGACCTCTTCCATTTCAGCTGAGGCTTTCTGTAACTTCTGTTTTATCCTAGGATGGGCAGCAGCATGAAACCTACAGAGACACAGAAGCCATGGAGGAGAAAGAGGACTCTGAGACCAAGCAGAATCCACACTGCAGTGAAGTAGTCTTGAAGCAGAGCTCACAAGGGATGGATTCAGATGAGAATTGAACACTCAGGAACCAGGGAGGGTGCTAGTCATTCTTGCCAAAGATCTGACCCTATATCGCAGAAGTAAACTGGGCAAACTTTCAGTATGGTTGTCTCGTCCAGGTAGAAGTGTCAGTCTAATTTCTGACTAGGGGAAGGTGAGCCCCAATCCCAGGGGATCTGAGGCGCTATTCAAGGTAACCAAGCAAGTTAAAGCTCAATGAATTGGAACTCCATTGTGTGGGAGATCCAACATGATGGGAAGGCATGGGAGTGTTGTATGGATATGGCCCAGAGCTTGCCGTGGACCACTGGATACAGGACTTGGTTGGCTATGAAGACATTTAATCAATCATTAATTCATTCAACAAGTATTTATCAAGCATCTAGCAAGTATCAGGCCCTGTACTAGGTACCAGAGATACCCAGTGAAAATGCATAGATGTAACAGAGGAAGATAGATCTTTTTTTTATTCTTTAAATTATACACATGTATTTTATTTACACTTTGTATTTGATATATTTCATGATAAACAATTTTTTTTCCATCTTAACCATTTTTTAAGTGTACAGTTCAGCAGTATCAAATACGTTCACATTGTTGTGCAAAAATCACCTCTGTCCATCCCCATAACTGTTTTCATCTTGTGAAACTGAAGCTCTATACCCATTAAACAATAACTCCCCGTTATTCCTTGCCCCCAGCCCCTGGTAACCACCAGTCTACTTTCTGTTTTTATGATTTTGACTATTCTAAGTACCTCATATAAGTGGGATCATACAGTATGTATCTTTTTCTGACTGGCTAATTTCATTTAGCATAATGTCCCCAAGGTTCATCCATGTTGTAAACATACTGCAGAATCTCCTTCCTTTTTAAGACTGAACAATATTCCATTGCATGTATATCCACATTTTGCTTATCCATTCATCCACTGATGGACACTTGAGTTGCTTGCACGGTTTAGTTATTACGAATAATGCTGCTATGAACATGGTTGTACAAATACCTCTTTGAGATCCTACTTTCAGTTCTTTGGGGTATATGCGCAGAAGTGGAATTGCTGGATCGTATAGTAATTCTATCTTTAATTACTTGAGGAAACACCATATTGTTTTCCATAGTGACTGTACCAATTTCCACCAGCAGTACACCAGGGTCCCAATTTCTCCATGTCCTTGCAAACACTCATATTCTATTTTTTTGATAGTAGCCATCCTAATGGGTGTAAGGTAGTATCTCGTTGCAGTTTTGATTTGCATTTCCCTAATGATTGGTGACGTTGAGCATCTTTTCATGTGCTTATTGGCCATTTGTATCTCTTCTTTGGAGAAATACCTATTCAAGTCTTTTGCTCATTTTGAATCAGGTTGTTTGGTTTTTTGTTGTTAAGTTTTTTGTTTTTTGTTTTTTTTTTTAAGTTACATTTTAACCTTTTTTTTTTTTAAACTGTTCTTAAATTTATTTATTTATTTATTTATTTTTGGCTGTGTTGGGTCTTCGTTTCTGTGCGAGGGCTTTCTCTAGTTGTGGCAGGCGGGGGCCACTCTTCATCGCGGTGCGCGGGCCTCTCACTGTCGCGGCCTCTCTTGTTGTGGAGCACAGGCTCCAGACGCGCAGGCTCAGTAGTTGTGGCTCATGGGCCCAGTTGCTCCACAGCATGTGGGATCTTCCCAGACCAGGGCTCGAACCCGCATCCCCTGCATTGACAGGCAGACTCTCAACCACTGCGCCACCAGGGAAGCCCCTGTTGTTAAGTTTTGTTTTGAATTTTTGAATTTTATTTTATTTTATTTTTTATACAGCAGGTTCTTATTAGTCATCCATTTTATACACATCAGTGTATACATGTCAATCCCAATCTCCCAATTCATCCCACCACCACCTTCACCCCCCGCCGCTTTCCTCCCTTGGTGTCCATATGTTTTTTCTCTACATCTGTGTCTCAATTTCTGCCCTGCAAACTGGTTCATCTGTACCATTTTTCTACGTTCCACATATATGCGTTAATATACGATATTAGTTTTTCTCTTTCTGACTTGCTTCACTCTGTATGACAGTCTCTAGATCCATCCACATCTCTACAAATGACCCAATTTCGTTCCTTTTTATGGCTGAGTAATATTCCATTGTATATATGTGCCACATCTTCTTTATCCATTAGTCTGCCGATGGGCATTTAGGTTGCTTCCATGACCTGGCTATTGTAAATAGTGCTGCAATGAACATTGGGGTGCATGTGTCTTTTTGAATTATGGTTTTCTCTGGGTATATGCCCAGTAGTGGGATTGCTGGGTCATATGGTAATTCTATTTTTAGTTTTTTAAGGAACCTCCATACTGTTCTCCATAGTGGCTGTATCAATTTACGTTCCCACCAACAGTGCAAGAGGGTTCCCTTTTCTCTACACCCTCTCCAGCATTTGTTGTGTGTAGATTTTCTGATGATGCCCATTCTAACTGGTGTGAGGTGATACCTCATTGTAGTTTTGATTTGCATTTCTCTAATAATTAGTGATGTTGAGCAGCTTTTCATGTGCTTCTTGGCCATCTGTATGTCTTCTTTGGAGAAATGTCTATTTAGGTCTTCTGCCCATTTATGTATTGGGTTGTTTTTTTTTTAATATTGAGCTGCATGAGCTGTTTATATATTTTGGAGATTAATCCTTTGTCCGTTGATTCGTTTGAAAATATTTTCTCCAATTTTGAGGGAGAGGAAGATAGATCTTAAGCCAATATGGGATTCAGACAAATAAACACAGCAATGGAGTGTAGCAAGTACTTCATAGGTGAATCAAGATGCTCTAGATCAATGGTCCCCAACATTTTGGGCACCAGGGACCAGTTTTGTGGAGGACAATTTTTCCACAGACCCCGGGATGAGGAGTTTTTTTCAGGCGGTACTGCGAGCGATGGGAGGGATGGTTCAGGTGGTAATGTAAATGGGGGGATGGTTTAGCCGCAGATGAAGCTTCGCTCACTCGCCTGCCGCTCACCTCCTGCTGTGCGGTCCCGTTCCTAACAGGCCGCCGACCACTACTGGTCCTCAACCTGGGGGTTGGGGACCCCTGCTCTAGATTACACCAAGGATACAAAACTTAGATTGGGAAGAGGTTGTCAAACAAGACTTTCTAAGGAAGTGATAGTTAAGCTATCTCAAAGGCTGAACAGGAGTTAGGCAGGTAAAGATTGGAAGGGAAAGCATTCAGACAGAGGAAGCAGTGTGGGCTAGAAGTCTCAGGACACACATGGTAAGCAGGGACATACATGAGAGCCCACAAACCAACTAAGATTGGTTATAACTGGCTAACCAACCCTAGCTCACGGCACCCAAACTTAACTCCAAACCCCACTGGAGAGTGGGGCTGTGGCCTGGAGTGCAGACTTCAGACTTCAGACTGATCCCATCGATGGCCCCAGCCATCAGGAGCTGAGGTCAGCACCGCATTATTACTTTCACAGACCCCAGGCACTTTTGCCTTCATGGGCTGTTTCTTCCATTTAAAATATACATATATTTAAAATTATATTATATATACTAAAAATTTTATTTTCTGACTGAGTTGGCATAAAGATGAATATAATCCAGGCTGGATTCTATTCACCTTTTTTCTTCTGATTTTAAAGAAACTAAAACATTTTTGTAGGCTTCTAAAAGTACCATGGGCCCTAGGCACTGTGCCTAGTATGCCTAATAGATAAATTGGTGCTGGCCAAGGATGGCGGAGGTAGAAGAAGTAAGGTGGGCCAGACCCATCAACCCAAAGAATTAAGTACAAAGACACTTCTAGAAGCCTTGCCAGGATGTCAGGAGATCCTTGGACCTAGATGTCTTTGTTGACCTTCAAACAAGTAACAATCACATCACATATTACTGATATCCACTTATACTTCTATAGTGCTTTTTTGCATTTATAAAGCATATCTACACACAACCTTTCATTTGAGCAAGTAAAGTATGGATTATTCACCTACTCACTGGTCTAGACAAGGTTAAAGCAAGTGTTCAGTTACCTAGTTCTCCCTGGAAGCCAAAGTAGTATCTGGCAAGGTTATGGGCTTTGAAGTCAAGTTAGATCTGGGTTCAGTATCCCTCATCCAACAAGTCACAGTTGCATGACCTTTGGCAAGTTGCTTAACTTTTCTGAGCCTCAATTTCCTCCTCTATAAAATAATTATTACTTTCTCAAAATACCATTGTAAGGCTTAAGTGAAATTATAGCTGTAAAGCATCGCTACAACTCAAAAATAATTTAGGAGTGTTTTATGATTTTTTTTAAGTTTCATGAAGGCCGCTAGAGCTTAGGACACCATCAAAACTGGAATATCTCCTGGAGGGGAAGGGGCAGCTAGATAGGGTATGTGAGTGTGTATGTGTGTAGGGGTGGGGAGGGGCAGTTAGAGGAAAGACAGGTAAAGGAGAGGAATAAAGCTGGGATAGAAAATCCATGCCAGGGAACTCCCTGGTGGTCCAGTGATAAAGAATCCGCTTTCCAATGCAGGGGACGCGGGTTCGATCCCTGGTCAGGGAACTAAGATCTCACATGCGGGGTGGGGGGCAACTAAGCCCGTGTGCCACAACTAGTGAGCTTCGTGCTCCTCAACGAGAGAGCCCGCGTGCTGCAGACTACAGAGCCCATGCACCCTGGAGCCCGTGCGCCACAACTAGGGAGAGAAAAAAAACCCGCACGCCACAACTAGGGAGAAGCCCACGCGCCACAACTAGAGAGAAGCCCGCGCGCCACAACAAAATATCCCTCATGCCGCAACTAAGACCCGACACAGCCAAAAATAAAATAAAGAAAATAAATAAATATTTTTTAAAAAAAGAAAGAAAATCTGTGCCAGCCAATGTCCCTGTGAAAACTGGTTTAGACAGTTGGGAGCCGATTGTGTAGGCTAGTACCCTCAGGTGCTGGCCAGGTTGGAAATGGGTTTGGGTCTCCTATAATCTTTGGAGGCTTTCAATAGGTGCAGGTGAAAATGAATTCTGAACTCCTCTGAGTATATTTCACGAAGTATATCTGGCAAATTACCAATGAAACTTAACTGAGTTCATCTCATGTCAGGAGACCCTTAAAGCCGCTATCATAAAACTCTAGTGATGAAAGAGTTTCTTATTGATTGCAATCATTATTGGCTCAGCCTGCCTGGCAGAAAGCAGATGCGCATTACACCCCTTTAGAAAACACATTTCAGAACCACACCAATTTTATGAGACAAGCCTGAAAGAGGAAAGCATTTATTCAAAGTCCCATTGTGATTTTTCAGGAGGTCTGTCTCAATCAGGAAGGTCTCTACAATCCAGAAAACTCCAGAGCAACAACCTACTGTGATTCATGCAACCTGTCCATAGCCATGTGGTCTGATGAGAAAGATGCTCCCAAACTCAACCAGCCTAATTTGCTATTTTACACTATATTAACATTTCACATCTATTAATTCATCACACCAACTATTGATCTGAAAATAAAATTAGTTCTTGCTTTCACATAACAAAGAAGAATTGCAGTTTATAATGAAAGAAATGTTCATACTTGATTGCATAATAGAAATCATTGTGTTTCCTTACTACAAAGGTACCTAATTAGCAAAGATTTTCATTTTTCCCTGATGTGGGGAGGTGGGGCGGGCATCACTATTCTAAGCACATAGTTGTCCCTTAGGTGCATCAAAATTTGCATCTTGCAAATTCCTTTTGAGACAATGCCTTAGAATGAAACAGAATATAGATTTGGCATGAGATTTTTGAAAAGGAGGGGATGAAGAGATCTATTAAGTAGTAATTGTGTTCCTCAGGAATCAACCAGGGAATTCTTTAGTCTCCCTGGATCTTCTCTACAATTTTTCACTCTGCCTATATAAAAACATTCTTTAGAATTCTCAGCATAATAGTGATTTTGTATTTTCCCCTACTGCTCTGAGGTTCTTACAGAACATAAAAAAAATTAAGATATACTAAATACAATCCCAAAAGTTAAGGTATAATTAAATTTGTAAATAAAATAATTTTTAAATTACACGAAAACATCCCATGCTGGTAAAGGTGTGGCAAAATTGGCACTCTCGTGCACTGCTGGTTGCTTAGTAAATTGCTACCACCCACTTGGAAAACAACACAGTAATGTGTATCATTAACTATACACATGTTTAATACTCTTTGACTCAATGATCCTTCTTCTGGAACTCTATTGTATTATATCAGCCCAAAATGGGGTAAAAGGCATGAGCTAAGATGGTCTCTGAGCTACCATTTATAGAAGTAAAAACTGAAAATAGCTTAAGTGTCAAATAATTTGGGCATTTCCTTACTGATAGGCAAAAAATTCAGATGTTTACCTGGCAACACTTGAGTAATATCTGAAAGACTCCTTACTTCATGGGCTAAGGTATTCTAAAATATATTACCAAATAAGGGTAGAAGCATTGTATCCATGAGTTTCCTATTCAAATGCAGTTCTTCATGAAAACAAACAAACAGAAAACAAATAGGAAGATGGGATACATAAATCCAGCTATGTCAATAATTACATTAAATGTTAATGAATTAAACACTCCAATTAAAAGACAGAGACTATCAGACTTGATTTTTTTTAAAAAATGACTCAATGACTCAACTATATGCTGTTTACAGGAGACAGATTAAATATAAGGACTCAAAGAGGTTGAAAGTAAAAGTATGGAAAAAAATATTATTATGCAAATGCCAACCATAAAAAGTGGTGTGGCCATATTTTCAAAGTAGACTTCAAGGAATATTACCAGAGATAGAGAGAAACATTTCATAATGATAAAAGAGTCAATTTATCAGAAAGATGTAACAATCCTAAATTCACGTGTGCCTTTTAACATAAACTTCAAAATACACAAGGCAAAATTGATAGAACTGAAAGGAGGAATAAATAAATCTTCAATCATAGGTGAATAAATTGTAGTCTTTGAGACATGATATATGACTGATAGTTTAGCTCAAAATCATCTCTGAGATGGCTTGTAACCTAGCCCTGAAGGAAAGAAACACAGGGAAAGTTCCCTTTGATTCTTTTGGAAGGTGAAGGACAGGCCTTAGATTGATATGTTAGTGGGAAAGGTCAGTGGGGAATTGGGGCAAGGAGTTGGGGAGTAGGATGGCTCTAGGGCCATATGGGAGAAAAAGTCAATAAAAGAGAACAGATAACAAGAAAGGGGTGGTGGGAAGTTTGAATGGAATCAGAAAGAGTGTGACCTCAGTTTGAATACCCACTTCAACACTTATTGTGTAATCCTGGACAAGTCCATAAACCTCTCTAATATTCTGACACCTATAAAAATAGAGAAAGTAGTATGTGTCTTATGGTTTGATATGGAAGTTAAACATACATGTGATAAGTGCTGGCAATACAATATCTCTCCTCTTTCACACTGTTTCCTGATAGGGACTCATGTACTCAAAGTTTCTGCAAAGAACCATGAAATGAACTGGGTAAGGATCCCAGGACCCAACTCACCATGGAAGAAAGAAAAATAACTTATCTAGTCCCAAGAAGGTACAGAGAATCTCAAAACAACCCATCCTCTAGGATTTTATCATGGCTACTATTTCCTTTGGCAAAGTGAAAATACCTCCATGTTAGTCCTTAATCTCTTCGTGAGAGTCTGTGCTAGTGTTCTCCATTCTAAACTAAATGCGTGTGCTGTCTCAAGAAATTTAAACTATCTCAAGAAATTTACTAGAATTTTAATTAGCCAAACCTTTTGGCAGATATTAGTTCATTGACTGACTTCCAGGCAGGACAGAACCTTATAAAAAAATTTCCCTGAAATATATATTTCTTTCTTTAAATTTTCCAAAGAAAGCTAAATTCCCCACTCTTTCCTTGGAAGTACATTTCAGAGTCTCTTTTCTTACAGTCCAGGAGTCCTCTCTGTCTTACCTCAGTGTTTATGAAACAAGGCAGAGTCCTAAAAAGCTGAGACAGCATTACAATGTGCTCTAGAGGCTCAGGGGAGGGAGAGCCTTTGAGTGTTTTACGAAACCAGGAAAAACTTAGACAAGTAGCATTTATTCCTGACCTTAAAGAATAGTCAGGGTTTTGACCCATGTGGGGAGGGGATTGCAAATCCTGCTGGGAAGGAAGAGACAATGGTCAGGGCAATGGAGGAGAAAAGGTAACACCATATTGTAAGAGCCCCACACACTAGAGATAAGATGGGTGGCCTTATTTGGTGGGTAATGAGGAGCCATAGGGGGTTTTGCTGATATATGTAGTCAGAGCTGAATTTTAGGAAGATTAATCCAGCAGGGAGATTTGAGGGCTGGAAGAGTAGGGAAGATCAGTTAGGAAGTCCTTTTGACCATTTGTGTAAGAATTTCCAAGAGCATGAATGTCAGGGAAAGAAATGGACATGAAGACGTGGGAGAGTGTTAGGTCTTAAGGACAGAAAGCATTCTAATTCATCTTTATGTTCAGGGCCTGGCCCTCAATAACTATTTCTTGAATTAGAGGTACTGTTCAGCTGCAAGATTTGACCATAAAGAGTCAAGGAAAAAAGAGGAACCCAAAGAGATGATGTAATGGGAGAGAGAAAGAGAGAGCGAGAATGTAACAGATAATAATTAAATACAGAGAGCTCTATTCCAACAAAGTCCCTGACTCAAGGCTCTTACAACCACTACTTGCTAAATAAATCTAAACACATTTTCACCTGATAATGTATCTTTGTATCTGAGGGACATCACATTTGCTTGATCCTATTATCCCAAGAGAGATGCCACACAGACCAAATAAAAGAAATCTAAGGAAGTATATTTAAGCTTATTGTCCCCATAGTTAATGTTGTTGAGGATCTATTATGTACCAGGCACCAGGTTAAGCACTTTATGTGAATGATCTTATTTAATTTTCTCAACTACCTTGTAAAGTAGATGCTACTATTCTTTTTTAACAGATAAGGAAACTGAGATTTAGTTAAGACACAAAGCCAGGATTTTAACACAGGCAATTTGACTCCAGAGCATGGACTGTCTTCCCAGTACACTGTGCTGCCTTCTAAGGAAGAAAATGTATCACAATTGAAATCTAAACCATACATGGGTGCTCAGTGAGAGATGTTCTGTTCTAAGAAGGTATAGACATGACCTCTCCTTCTGAAGTAAGGTTTGGTGGGTGAGTGCATGTACTGCCACTCGAAGAACCTCATGGTAGCTGGGCTTTTGTTGCAAGAAACAGAAGTGAATTGACAAAGTTAACAGGGGGATAAGAGAATTTAATGGAAAAATCTAGAAAGGCTGAAAGGCCAGGACCAGAGCAGCTCCATGCTTTAAGGATAGTCTCCTCAGTGTGCCTCTGGAGGAATCATTAACTGCCACCTTTGTCTTACAGGCTCCACTCTTCAAGAGTCAGATTTCCAGGAGAGACCATCTGATTGGCCAGGCTCAGGTCACGTGACCCTCACCTAATCAGGGGAATGGCAGGGTGGGCCCTCCAAAACTGCATGCAATACAGGAGAGGGGAATTCCCTAAAAATAATATGGTTACTAGAAAAGAGGGGAATGAATGCTGGGCAGACAAAAAAAGTAGGTACCCATTACATGCCCAGAAGCAAGAGTTTCCTCAGCTACAGATGTGCCCAGGTATACACAGAGGAGTCACCCAAGCTGTGCAGTACCACAGAAAAAGTTGAAAAATGTTCTAGACTGAGTTATAATTATATGTTACAATATCATTAGGCAAGTAGCACATGAAATCAACTAGGAAGATTTCATTTTAAACTTTGCTGATTTTTCAAATTTGCTTTGCATTCTTAGTAATGATTTCTTGCTCTATTTTTATGCCTCCTCAGATAAAGTGCCATCACACATGATGTTAGCCCCATTAGACATGAAGTAAGCATTATTTATTATTATAATCAGGGTTATGAAGCATTAAAATAGGAAAGAAAATTATTTCCACAGCGCTTTCAAAGCCTTGAAAGTTGGGGTTTAATTTGTCAGACTTTGGTTTTCTTCTTGCCATAGGGTGGTGTGGAGTACTGGAACAAAGTGAGTCAATGGCTCAGGAGTCTTTTGCTCACAGTATTACAAGAAAGTAGTTAGGTTTTTCCTAGATTCCACCCCAGAAAGATTGGACCCTGGTTGAACTCAGCCTTCTTTGATAAGTTGAGTAGCAGTGAAGATCTCATATTTGAATTTTAAACTTTTGGGGAGGTTAGATGGGTCTGCTGTGTTAAACTGGAATTCAAAGGTAACTCAGGGTACAGACCAGATGGCAGATGACTAAGAAAAGATTCAACTAGATTAGTATAATGTTGTACCTTATTAGCAAGTGAAATATATGTTAATGCTTATGTAAAACCACTGTTGGGGGAGGAGCATTTTCTTTTTTATTTTCTTCTTCTTTTATTTTTGCAAATTGGCTAAACCTTCCTCTATATTGACAAATACAGCACAAAGTCTTAAGGGAAGTTGTATTGAAATGTCAGTAGGAACACAGGAGAAAAGTAAAATAGAAGGGAAAAAAATAAAGCTAATTTTAGATTCCCAAATAATGAAGTCACTTGAAGGTCAATGAGATAAAGCCCAATTAAATTAAAACTTTAAGGCTCAAATAATGAGAGTGTTTGATTAACTTCATTTTCACCTCATATTTTTCAATTCAATAATCATAGAAAGTTACATTTAATTGATTATAGTATTCATTTAGCACTTTTTTAGAAGTATGGAAATAAGACTTTTCTTTGCCCTTTCAAATATGTGCTCTTCACCTAAATCTTGACAGAGACCCCTGGCTCTGTAAAAAAACAGAGAATAGTAAAGTTGCCACATAACCGGCAATTCCACTCGCAGATATGTACCCAAAAGAAATGAAAACACACATCCACACAAAAACGTGTACATGAATGATCATTGCAACGTTATTCACAATAGTCAAGAAGTGGAAACAGTCCAAATACCCATGAACTGATGAATGAATGAATAAAATGTGGTATATCTATACCATGGAATATTACTCAGTAATAAAAAGGAATGAAGTACTGACATATGCTACAGCATGAATGGACCAAGTGAAATAAGCCAGTCACAAATGACCATATATTGAATGATTTCAAATTATATGAAATTGGCCAGAATAGGCAAATCTACAGAGACAGAAAGTAGACTATGGTTGCCAATCACAGTGGAGTGGGGAAATAGGGAGTAACTGGTAAGAAGCATAGAATTTCTTTTTGGAGTGATGAACCTGTTCTAAATTGACATTTGGTGATGGTTGCACAACTTTGTGAATATACTAAAAACCATTGAATTGTATACTTTCAGTGGATGAACTATACACTATATGAATTATGTCTCAATAAAGCTGTTTAAAAAAAAAAGGGTACCTAGACTCCTCCCCCAAAACACACTACAAATCAAAAATCTGAGACCAAATTGCAAAAAAGAAATAGAATATCGTTTTCAAGCTTGAAATAAACTGTATTAGTTTGTATACTAAAAATAAAATAGTGAAAGAAGACATAAACTATTGGGTGTCTCTCTTTCCAGCAAACTATAACTAAATACGGTTATCAGAGACCTGACTGTGACTTTGTTATGGGGGTCAGTGACTGTGAAGGTGGAGGGTAGGAGAGAGCAGGGCAATGGTCACAGCTGGCCACTATGCGGTCAGGAACTCCGCTGAGGGCTTGGTGAAAGGAGTTCCAAACCTGCGACAGGAAAGGAAATTGTCTGCGGCTCTAGAGGGCCCACGGTCCACCACTTACCTCGTGAAATCCAATGAGGCCCAGCCCAGGCCTGGCAGCAAGGGCTATTATATACACCATCTATTTTAACTATAAGAGCCCGAGTCAAGTCATAAACCTACATTTCCATAGATCCCAGACAAAAATAAACACAGACTATTATTTTTAATCCTTCCCCTCTGCTTTTCTAGGAGTGCTGATCAGATTGCATATTCTATGAAAGGATGGATGAGTTCAGTCTTTTCTAAAGTATTTCCTCACAGGTTCATCCATGATTAAGGGCACAAGTTTTTCCCATTTGAAAGATGCATGATCCAGCTGTTCTTTTTGCCTGCTGCAACTTCGTGCTAACCTTTCTGGAACTAAGGAGAGAAAAACAATGTTTAAATATCGTGACCTGAGCATGTCCCTCCCAAATCAGAAGAGAACCTTTTGTATGTACACCCAAGATAACAGTTTCTTTTAACCTGTAGTAATCTGTCATTCTAATTCTTTGTTTATAATTTTGAAGGTTGGTATGTATTTTATCTTTTAGGTCTTTAAAAAATACAGCCGTTTTGGCTAACGTGAAATGTCATACATGGAGGCCTGATAAGTTGAGAGCTAAATGTTTTAAGACCTCTAACATAATAATCACTAAGTGCTTAATTTCAAAACACACCATTCATTGGCTTCCACGGGATGAAGTGCCCATCACAGAGTCACACCACTGGCACCGAGCCAGATTTTTCTTCCTGGGCCTTTTGAACATTTAGACTCCTAAGGCAACTTAGGAGTCTCTCTGGGCCTCCCAGTTTCTGCCTTTCAGGGTTGCTGGAGGCCCATCATATGTATAAATGGGGCAAAGGGAGCCACTCTCCCTCTGCACTGAAATCCAGAGGAGCTAGTTCTAAACGAATGTCTAGGTCACCTCCAGTGCAGTCGGAGCTTCCAGAGTTATTTGTCCTGCGAGAGGTACTTGTCCTGCCAGGGTCCCCTCCTAGGGTCCCCTCCAGCCACCGTTGGAAATGCTGTCTAAGAACGCCCCAGGGGATTCTTGCGCAAAGGTCCAGATCAACACTGCCTGCATCCCCTCACAGGCTGGCTGATTTCCAAGCAGTACCAATGCTTGGCCCTGTCCTAGAGGGAACCAATTTAATATATACAATTTAATTTAAAAAAAAAAAAAGCTTGTCACATAATCCAAAATAATCAAATGACATAGGGACTTGAGTCAATGAGTAGCTCTCATGCAAGGAACGAGGAGGCAGACCTCTGACTGGCTGAGACCTGGCTGGGATCTGACTGAAATCTGAATTCAAAGTTTAAAGGGAAAATCGAGTTTTTTCTTTGTTAAAGGACAGGAAGTCAGATCAGTGTTTCCAGGACTGTGGATCTCCAAGTTTCAAGCACAGAGAGGAAAAGTTCAAACAGGAAAGAAAAATCTGCCCAGACAAAAATACTATTTTCAAAATGCATATAAGTTTAAATGAAAAAGAGAAGGTGCTGAGCAGGTACATATGTATGCCAACTTTTGGTAAAAAAATAAAAAAGAATAAAAGTTTGGATAGGAAGTCTATCCTACTTGCTTGATTCTGCACAAAGAAACTCTAGGAGGGTATACTAGTAACTAGAAAAAATGGTTACTTGCTTTGGGGTAGAGAACTGGGAGCACAGAGAACAGAAGTTAGGGCTAGACTTTTCACTGTAGATCTTTGCATATGTATTTTTATTTTTTTAAATCATATGTGAGGAACTGCTCTAGGTGCTTAGGAAGTAACAGGGAACAAAATTGCTCCCTCAAGGAGCTTACATTCTAGTGAGAAAAAACAAATATAAACATATAAAAGTAAGTACATTATTTGGTACATTAGACGGTCATGAAAATTAATAAGTAGAGGAGGGTAAGGGATACAGGTGGTTAGGAGGTGGACAGTTTGCATTATTAAATAAGGTGGCCAGAGTAGCCTCAATGGGGTAACATCTGCACTGAGATTTAAAGGAGGTGAGGGGGTAGGAATATGGATCTTTGGGGGAAGAGTGTGCCAGGCAGAGGGAACAGCTACAGCAGTGGCTCTCAACTGAGGGCAATTTTGCCCCCTCTCCCCCAGGGCCATTTGGCAACATCTGAAGATATATTTGATCGCCATGACTTGGGTCGGAGGGTGGCATCCAGTGGGTAGAGTCTAGGGATAATGCTAAGCATCCTATAATGAACAGGACAGCACCCTACAATCAAGAATTATCCAAATTCAATTATCCAATTATTGAATTATTATCCAATTATTGACATTTTGGATAATTATCCAATTATCCAAAATGTCAACGAGTGCCATTGTTAAGAAATCTTGAGCTTGAGCAAAGGAGAATGCCAGGTAAGTTCAAGTAACAAAGAGACCAATGTGGCTATAAGAGAAGCGAGCTGTCCTGCTTCTGTCGAAAGATGGTTTAGCAAGCTCCAGTTAAATCACACGCTTACACAGCTTCCCACAGTGCACATTAGCCCTCACTCATAGTGCTCTCCAAATCCTTAAGAATGAAGAGCACTTTTTTCCCTAACAGTCTTATATTCACAAGGTTACCTCTTGACAACAATGTTCACCCTTCATATTATCATGCAGAGCCACATGTGTTCTTTCCTTCATCCCTCCACTTCCCCATCACCAGCCCCAGTGCAAAACATAGCTTCACCAAGAGTGCAGAAACAACAACTTCCTAGGGCTCTATTCTGTTCTTAAATAAGGACGGGAAAAAGTTCAAAACAAGAATATTACCTTGGGTTAAGGAGGTTGAAGAGAAATGAGGAAGATGGAAGCAAATAAAATAATGGAGAGGGAAGTGTTTTCTTCCCTTTCCAAAGAGAAAGAGGGACTGGGGTGTCCTGCAGAGGGTGCAGTGAAGAAGGGAGCCCTTTAGGACTGTTGACTCAGCCAATGAACAGAGACTAGACACACAGCCACAACCTGGAATTTCCCATCATTTCAAGTTTCCTTGTTACTGTTTTCTCTTTAGTTGCTACCCAGTAATTGCTCTATATATGTCTGCTGAACTGAACTGTTGGAAAACAGAACTAGCTGACATGAGGACTTTTTTCGGCATTTCTAGAACCAAAGAATATACTACAGGAAAGCACAAGGTATATTTAGGTAAGAGAAACTGGTTCAATTTAACTAGAATATCAGTCAGGTTTGGGGGAGCAGTGAGTAATAAAATTGAAAGCTAGAGTGGTATTAAAATATTTAATAACCAGTATGGTTTTAAAAATTAATATTAATTAATTATTAATTAATATTTCTGACACTTAAAAATATCCTCTTGCAATCACTAAATAAATTATATGTGTATGTGGAGGTATTACGGCAGTCGTGAGAAAACAGGTTTTGTAATGTTAATTTTTTTAAGTTTTAAAGCAACACATTGAGCATAATACCACTTAGGTATCATAAAACACATAAACACTGAAAATAATTCTGTATAGTATACATAGGTACGCACATTTGTTGTTAAAGCACAGAAGTCCTAGGGAAAAATACATCCCAGCCTTCCCATGACAGTAGCTATCTAAGGTGAGGTTGGGCAGGAAGGAACATTAGTACATTTGAACCCTGTTTTACATGAACACCTAGTTGATTTGCCCAGTAGCAGATAAGACTATGGATGGGACAGTGCACTGCAGGGCGTATGCTCTGGGAGTCAGATCCAGGCCTGGACAGTTGGGAGGATACTGTGTTACTCTGGGAAAATTATTTAACTCCTGGGTGCCTCAATTTCTCCATCTGCAAAATGGAACCGGTAATATACCTAATTCATAGGAGTGCTATGTAGATTCAAGGAGAAAATAAATGCAAAAAGCTTAAAGCAAAGCCTGGCACGTAATATGTGCTCGAGAAACATTAGCTGTTGTTAGTCAGCCATGGGCCAAACCACCGCCTTCCTGCCCACCGCCTTCTTGCCCACCGCCTTCCTGGAGGAGAGGGCTACAGCACAGTTTCTGAGACAGGACCCAGAGGGCAGGTGTGTTGGGAGGTAAGGGAGAGCTCAGACTGCCCCAGAGACCTGTTTTAGTGCCACCGTCTTCAAGCAAGGCTGTTTGAGGACATACTAGGCAGCGAAGTCAGCAAATGAGAATGCTTACAGGGAATGGGCCCAGGTTGACCAAACATCTCTAACAATCACCAAGTGAGAAATAAACCACTCCTAGGGAAACAGAGCAGAAAATTGGCTTTTGCATGACTTTAAGTATGCAGCCTGTTTATGAGGGAAACAGTTTCACCTTTCTTTTAAAAATTCAGTTCTTAGCTTATGTGATAATAGGAATCTAGGAGTGGCCTATTGTGCTATTTTGTTCATGAGGTTTCTGAACCTCTGGAGGCTTTGAATATTTCAGAGAGGAAGATCATTACATTCTCTAAAACAACATCACAGCATCCCATTATAAGGCAGCCTCTGAGGCCCAGATTTAGGTGTACTGCTGGTCGTATAAGGACAGAACTAGGTACTAGGAAAAGTGCAACTTAGAAATAAGTGATCTGGGAAATAATAGCAGTAACAGTAACGTCAACAGCTAATATTTACTCTGTGCCAGGCACTGTGCCAATTATTATATTTGGAGTGGATTATCTCACTCAATCCTCAGAACCTCTATGAGGAAACTGAGGCCGTGAGTGGTTAGGTGACTTGCCTGAGGTCCGAGAGCTGGTATGTAATAGAGCACAGATCTGCCATGACCCAGCTGTGAGCTCTTGGGCTGGTCACCTCACCTCTGTGGATCTCAGGCCATTCACCTGGAAAACTAAGGGGGGACTAGATGATCTCAAAGGACTCTCTAACACTTAGATTTCAGGTTTCTATGAAATTAAGTAACCTCTCCTCTGCCAATAAAACGACAATTTTCAAAGCCTTTTGTAATATAGTTTGCCTAAAAAGGAGTAGCCTTCTTCCTTAATATTACTAGTAAATAAATGTTTCAGTGTTTTGGTCAGAAAATGTAAGGGCCCTGAACAGCTCTATACAACAATGCTTGTGTTTAGGGGGGTTGGCTGGGGGGTGGTTAGGGAAAGGGACAGAGTAGACAACACGCAGGAGGAGTAAGGTGCTGCTTCCTGGAAAATCATGAAAGTACCTCCTGCTTGAAGTCATCAGTTCCACTCAACCAGGACCCCTGAAAACCAACCTTGTGACCTCTCTGCTGGGAATACTAAATGAGCCCCCGAGGTCTTTAGAAATACGGGACTTACAAATAAGGCCAAATATTTCACCTCTGATGCTGATGAAAGGTTTATGAGCCCCAGAATAGCTGAAGCACGACATGTCTGGATTGAATATTTGGTGTGCACTTAACACCAATGGGTTTCAGAGGCTTCGCGTTTCACAACCAAACTTTGGCAGAACTGCGTTAGTTACCTGATACCCATGGTAGGGGACATTTTCTCACTTCTCGGTGCCATAAATAGCAGAGGCTCCTGTCTGTGGCATATGCGAGTTAATTAGGCACATTAAGCCTCAGAGATTTGCCAACACTGCTGTCCCTTGAGTTTGTGACCATAGAAAATACAGCTAAGGAGATGAGAACACGCAGCAGACTGAGATTCTAATAGGGCAGTCATCAGGCGGAGGGTTCCAGAAAATGTAGTCTAGAGATGTAGCTGGTCAGGATCGGATTTCAGAGACCAGGCTCTCTTCACGCTGACATGCTAACCGAATCTGGTATTAGGTTAGAACATGGAAATAGAAATACATGAGGACATGGCCAGAAATAAAATCCTCTGAATCTCAGAGAAGATTCAGTTCTATTTGGAGATAAAAGAGCATGACTGGCACTAATTTGTTCTCAAATCACTATTTCATTGATTGAGATCTTTCTTATGGAGACGCACAAGTAGGAATTAAAGGCAAGCAGCATGAAGGCAATACATACAACTGATCCTGAAAAAAAAGAATGACTTTCAATGTGCGTAGCACATTCAGTTTACAAAGCACTTTCTCGTGCATAACATACCCTGCTTAGCTCTTGATGGAGAGGTGGGAACCAGAGTCTCTTTATTCCCAGGCCATTGCTTTCCTCTACTCCTGGCTGCTTTCATTCAGTAGTATTCCGTTGGTACTTATTAAGTACCTACTATGTACAAGCAACTCTGAGGAATAGATGAATAAAATGCAGGGTTAAACTGAAGATCTACATGAAGCGTTGAAGGGATAGGGTAGAGGGAGGGGATAGTTCTGCTGTGTGGGGCAGGGTGGGCAAGGCTTGCTTTAGTTCTGAGACTTCCTCAAGGGCAAAGTAAGAGTTGCCCAGGGAGTTGGTTGGAGGGAAGAAAATGTATACAAGGAGGGAAGGTAAAAATGGGAGCGCATTCCAGGGAGAGGAATTGCTGGCTAAGGCACGCGCTTTAACCCACAGAATCCAGCCAGGATGAGAAATCCAGGCTGAGTGCTCATGGGCAGATCAGGAATGCAGTTGGAAAGGAAGCTTAAAAGAGTAGTAGAGGCCCAAATCCAAAGGCCTTTGAATGGCATTCTAAAACACTTCAACAACATTTAAAAGAAGCTCTCCCTGGACCCCCAAGATGTTTTTAAGAGTTTTCTTCTGCACTTTCTTCTCTATTTTTAAAAGAGGTTGGCATCCTAAATTCTCAGAGACCAAAATAATTTTCATAGGACAGAAATTGCATATATGATCTCACTTGAATAAATAAATAATATTTCAGAAAGTGAAAGCATCAAGAATGGAAGAAAGGGGCAGATTTTTTTCTGGTTTCTGGCTTGGGCCCCCAATCTGGTTTCTCAAGGCATGGAGAAGGAGACAGGATCCATTTTCACTTTTAGACTTTGGCCCTGCAGAGATCCAGGCTGGCCCATTTCTGCCTTACCAGGAGTATCGCACACACCGTGGCACCCCTCCCTACCCATCCCTAGTTCAAATAAACAACTCAGTCACTGAAGATGCAGGCTTAAAGCCAAAGTGAGCTCTGCATGCCAGGGAGCCTGGAATCTGCCCAAGGGCCAACTCTACCCCAGATCTAACTGGACGTTGAAGCCTGATGGGCACCCAAAGACCCCTGGTGAGAGGAAGAGGGACCTTCCCTGGAGGGCAGCCAGATCAGCCTCAGTTGACTCCAGTCTTTAAACCAAAGATGTTTTGCCTGGGGTGGTTTCCAGGAGTACTCTGAACTATATGGGTATCAAACTTTACTGGTATCAAATTGTATCTGCATAAGCACTTGCTCTTCTTCAGAGCCCTTCTACATCTAGTATCTTTCATGATCCTGGCAATGACCCTGGTAGTCTGGCAGGGCAGATATGACCATTCTAACTTGGAAAATGGGGACCAGATGATAGGATTCACCTAAAGATATATGGCAGAATTCAAATCCAGTACAACTAATTCAGAAAGCATTGTCCTTTTAGTGTTGTTCTAAAGAATGGCTGGTAAACAATGGACTGGACCATGGGCCAAATCTAGCCTACCACCTGATTTTGTAAATAAAACTTTCAGATAAAGCATAGCCATGCCCATTCATTCATGTATTATCTGTGGCTGCTTTTATACTACAGAGGGAGAGTTGACAGTTCCAACAGAGACCGTATGGCACACAAAGCCTAAACTATTTACTACCTAGCTCTTTACAGAAAATGTTGTCAACCCCTGTTTTCAAGTATTTTTGTTTTACCTTTAGAAATTGGAATCATCTAGTATAAACTCATTAACAGGACTGACCACTTACTGGCCAAGGGGACACCATCTCTTGAAGAAAGGAAAAGTGCCATTTACTAGCTATGTGGCCTTGAAGATACTTAATCTTTCTGAGCTTCAGTTTCCTTACCTGCAAATGGGGCAAAATAATAGTACCTACTTGCCTCAGTCTGCTCAAGTTGCTGTTAAAAAAATAGCACCAACTTGGGGGCTTAAACAGAAATTTATTTCTCAAAATTTTGGAGGCTGGGAAGTCCAAGATCAAAGGGCCAGGCAGTTCATTTTCTTGTGAAACACTCTTCCTGGCTTGTAGAAGTCTGTGCTCTCTCTGTGCACTCACAGAGCAGAGAATGAGAGAGAGTGAGACTCGGGGGTGGGGGGAGGGGAGCATAAACTCTCTGGTGCCTCTTCTTAAAAAGACACTAATCCCATCTGGTTAGGGCCCCACCCTTATGACTTAATTACCCCCTAAAGGCCTATCTCCAAATACAGTCACATTGGGGGTTAGGTCTCCAACATATGAATTTGGGGGGACACAATTCAGTCCATAGCACAACTTTACCAGGTTTTTATAAAGGTTAAATAAATTTAAAAAAAAATGTAATACATGTTAAAAATTAGCTTAGGGTCTGGCATTTAGTAAGAGTGCAATAACCATAAGAAGTATTGCCTTTTGTATTGTGACTTGTTATAAAATATAAAGAATGAACACAGTACTTGAAGTCAGAGGACTTGTTTAGTAAATTTTGAACAAGTCACTCAGCCACTCTGGCTTCAGTTTCCTAATCAGTTTATTTGTTACATTTATTTATTTATTTATTTATTTATTTATTTATTTATTTATTTATTTATTTATTTATCTATGGCTGTGTTGGGTCTTCGTTTCTGTGCGAGGGCTTTCTCTAGTTGCGGCAAGTGGGGGCCACTCTTCATCGCGGTGCGCGGGCCTCTCATTATCGCGGCCTCTCTTGTTGCGGAGCACAGGCTCCAGACACGCAGGCTCAGTAATTGTGGCTCACGGGCCCAGTTGCTCTGCGGCATATGGGATCTTCCCAGACCAGGGCTCGAACCCGTGTCCTCTGCATTGACAGGCAGATTCTCAATCACTGCGCCACCAGGGAAGCCCCTACATATATTTAGTGTGTTGGCTTCTTTCCTACTGCTTGCCATCTCATAATTGCAAGAGAGCTGCAGCACCTCCAGCCATTTCATCTACATTCCACCCAAGGAGAAGGTGGAAGTAAAGACAAGGCACAGGTCAGCTAGGTTTGTCTCTTTTTCCCAGGAAAGCAAAAGCTTTGCCAGAAACTGCATCCAACAGACTTCCACTTACATCTCATTGGCCATAATATTGTCACAGGGAGACCTCTAACTGGAAAACAACTAGGGAAAAGGGGGTTGTGGCAGTATCTGCCATAAAGTAGAAAAGTTTCCTGGAGTGAAATCCATATTCACACACCCACATCATTGTGGTTGTACTAGAGATGACAATCTTAATTGTGGAGTCACCAAGGATTGTCACCCTCATCGTATGTGATCAGTGGCAACCTCCACAAAGAGCATCCTGATCCACAAAAAGTACCAAGAACTAACTTAGGAAAGAGAGAAAAGGAGACATTTACACTCTGACAAATCTGAAAAGAACAATAAATGCTCCAGTGTGTGCAATAGCATATAGAGAGGCTAGCTTTCTCGGTCTAGGTAGTGTGGGCAGCTCCATTCTGTTGCTCCTCACATATTCCATTTTCAGAGACCATTTGAGCAGTCACAGCAGACACAACTAGCCCTTAGTTTCACATAACTCCGTAACCAAGCCACGATAAGAAGTCCTAAGCCCCAAGCCCTGATCTGGTTCCTGGTCTTCCTCCAAATGCTAAAAGGCTTTTTAATGAGGCAGGCAGGCAACTAGATCTCAGCCAGAACATCTCATTCCCCATAAAGGAAGGATCAAGGTCACAGAAGACAGAGTTAGCATATTTAAAGCACAGAATCTAGGTAGAGCAGGGAATCTTCTTGTCATGGAGAGCCAAAACGTCTGAATAACGCTGCAGACATTCCAAAAATCTTCCACTCATAAGAGCTAGAGAGTAGGTGGCTGACCTGATTTTTTCATGAGCACTGTCATGAAGGATCAACCGTCTTTTCTTTCATCTAGAAGGAGGAGCAAACAAATCACCAAGCCTTGTTTATTCCAGGAGGTTTCATGCAAATATTTTAAAATTCAGATTTTGTCAAGCTGGTTTAACTAGGAAAGCCTAGCTGGAAGAATATGCTAATAAGTCATTAAAGTGCACTCATATCATGCCATATGGTCCACTTGAAACATAAAACACTGGCCTCTATTCTTCAGGCAGGGTCGTTTGATAAAAGAGAGCCCTGGGGAAAAGATTTTTGCTCTGTCCACCCTCACTTTACATGCTAACTCTTATTATAGGGGCTTGTTTGTTTTGATGAGGCTTGGCAGATATCTATAAATGGCACTCCATTTGAGAAAACTATTGCAGATAATGTGTTAATGTAAAATCCAAGCTGGCAGAAATATGCTTGCATGAGTGCAATTTCCAGGGTGGTTTTGTTTTGCTAATTATTAGTTCATTTTTTTCATAATTATATTGTAAGTTCCATATCTACGATGTCTAGTCTTTAAAATAATTATTTTAAAATAAGATAAACTTGGTATCAGTGCATATGACACATAAACAGATTATACATCCAAATTGTATATCTAGCGGATGTCTTTAATATGCAGGTCAGGCCTAGGGAGATATACTGGATTCAGAAACTGAACTTGGCAGTTTGGGCGTTTAATTGCATTGTGGCCTGTGCACTGCATTTAAGGAAACTGCAGATGAATGCAGAAACCCAATGATCAGTCCCTGGCTGATCATTACCTCCGAGCCCATCCTACAACCTGGCGATTCAGAGGGGACATGGATTCGAAGGCACCGGGACTACCGTCAAAGTTAAGACAGTTTTATTTCAGCCCTGGGTTATTAAGGAAAATATATATTTCAGAACTTCAGGGCAGGGACTCTGCTTCTTACTTTTGCTTGAACCTCAGTGCTCACTTCAATTCCTGCACACTCAGGTACTTGATTAATAGACAAGTACATTTATCACAATGTCTCTCTTTGATATACTGTAGTGGAAATTGTTTTTTTAGGTTTTGGGAAAGAGGATCCTATCTCCTAGTCTATGGAAGCAAAAGACAAAAAAGAAAGAAGAAAGAAAGAAAGAGAGAGAGGGAGGGAGGGAGAAAGGAGGAAGGAAGGAAGGAAGGAAGGAAGGAAGGAAGGAAGGAAGGAAGGAAGGAAGGAAGGAAGGAAGAAAGAAGGAAAGAAAGAAAGAAAGAAAGAAAGAAAAAGAAAGAAAAAGAAAGAAAAAGAAAGAAAGAAAGAAAGAAAGAGAACCTCTGCCCATAATAGAAATAAGTGTCCTGAAAAGGTTCGCGTGCTACAGGGCTTCCTGGACCACTGACTTCGGGGCCAAATCTAGGCAGTAGCTAGAGGCAGGACAAATAAAGAGCAGGATTAAGACAGTAGCAAACCAATTATTTGTCCTAAGGAATATATAGAGTTACCATTGATCAGTTAATAAGTATGATTTCAATTTTTCACCTCCATGATTACAATTTCTAAGCAATATCTATATATAGTAACTATATTAGATTTTTATCTTTCTATCCGATTTTTTCTAACTTATGCTTAAGTCAGAAAATATTTAGTAACTATATATAGGCATTGCTTAGAAATTATATGATAATTGTATAATAGTATAATAATAGTTTATATAAGAATAGTTAATAATTAAATTGTTATATTATAAATATATTATATAAATGTATATTATATATTACAATATATTACATTATTATAAATAATTTGTATAATAATAATTATATAATTATTATAACTAATAACTCTGCCTATATAATAACTATTCCACTTCTAAAGATAGATTGTTAAATGAAGAAGGAAGTTGTAAAAGGATGTCCAACATGATGCCATTTTATAATAATTTTTAATCACATCTGTATTATTTTGGGTTTTTTTAAATTACAAATAGAATACATGACAAACAAATTCAAACATAGAATGAGTTAGCGCTAAATGTCAGCTCCAGGTAATCCTCTCCTTCCACCACTAGCAGAGCCCTGTCATGTGGGGTTTCTATGTTAAATATTTCTGAGATAGAGGGTGTGTGTGTGTGTGTGTGTGTGTGTGTGTTAATGAACACATAATGTTGTTATCTGAAAAAAAGAGTTTGTAATTTTAAAAGGAAAAAATTTCCATCTCAAATCCTTTTTGGAAAAAGGGGCAGAACAAAGAAATAAAAATATTTTAAAAGTCATCAAAGTTATCTGTTAACAGTCTGGGTAATTCTGATTCCTCCATTAACCCCCAGAGTTCAGCAGAGCATTCAAAAATCACAGAAACCTAAACATTTCTGCATAACCAGGTGCCTGGAACCCCTTAGAACATAACTGCAGGAACCAAAATATTACAAGATCCTGTGGCTTGCACCTTCCTCCGCAAAAAGACAAGAGTCTCTGCGGTCACACTCTTCATCACCGCATGCCTGGGTCATTACAACAGCTGCCTGCTCTCTTCCTGCCCAGTGGAGTGTCTAGCACATGAATGTTGAGATGAGTCTCACAGTGCCAGCCTCCATCCCGTCAGTTCTTCCCATTCTTCTCTGTCAGATTAATCTTAGAGGGCCATGGGAAGAGTTGGCCAGAGCACAGTTTTGGAACCAGAGAGACTCAGTGAAACTCCAGGGCTTCTCCATTTCCTGGCTGTAGAGTTGCTTGAATTAGAAGATACATACCACTCCCTCTAAGTATCCTTGCCAAAAAACAACTCAGAATCTGAGCCAGCTACCAGTCTGCAGGAAGTCAAGGGACAGAGGAACATGTTACCTGGAACAAGGGGACGCATCAGCAAAGTTCAGAATGTGGAAAACTCTAAGAACAAAACCCGATTTCTTCAACAAACAAATTTTGAGGGAAAAAAAAAAAAAAGGAGAGGGAAGAGGAGCTTTTCAATTAAAAGAGACTTGAGAGACAGCAAGCAATTTCAATATATAGTTCTTATTTGGTTTCTGATTGAAACAAAAGAAATTATTTGTTTCTAATTTATGAGACAATTCAGAAAATGTGAATGATGACTATTTGGTGGTATTAAGGAATTATTATTAATTTAGGTATGATGATAGTATTGTGGTTTTGGTTTTTGGCTTTTGGTTTTGAGTCCTTACCTTTTTAAGACACACTGAAATGTTTCTGAAGTGGTATGACAACTGGGATTTCCTTCAAGATAATTAGCGGCGGGTGGAAAGTGAGGAGTGAAGATGAAACAAGATTGGACATAATTGGTAATTGCTGAAGCTGAGTGATAAGTACATAGGGGGTTCATTATAGTATTTCTTCTTCTTTTGAAATTTTCTCAAGATAAACTTGTTTTCAATCCTGCAATTTCTCAGATGCTAGATTCTGTTGTTTGCATCTCATGTATGATTTAACACGCTCTTCTGTTCTTGTATGTCGTATAAACTCTTAGTGGTGTTTAGAGACTTGATCACATAGAAATTCTATTTTGGGCAAGAATATTTCATAGATGATTTTTGTACTTTTATCAGGAGGCACATAATGTCCATAATAAAATATTTTTAATTGGTTTTCCCAACTGAAAAATGGGGATGCTTCCTGGAGAGGTCATTTTGAGATCAAATTGTTTATGTAAGTAAAGGGCCAGCACAGAGCCTGGCACATCATAGGTGCTTTACAAATGTCAGATTTCCTCCTTCAACGCATCAATAATCTTTCTAATAATTTCCGTTATCTACTGGATCAAGTTTTAAAATTCCAGGTCTCCCATGATTTATTCCAAGTCTACCTTTCTAATTTTATCTCCTTCCTCTGCTTTAAACACATGCACTCGTACACACATGCACACACACGCATGCCCTTCGTTCCTTAACCCCAAACCTTTGTTTACACTAATTTCTCCACTTGAGATGTCCTCCTCGCCTCCTCTCTGCCATCCTTCAAGACTCAGTTCAAGTCTTACCTCACACAGGGGAATATTGTGATCAGAGCCTGTGAGGCCTCCCTTAACACGGCCTTGAATTCTATTCAATGTTTACACTACGAAACTTCCCATGATAAGCTTTCCTTCTTCAATGGCCCCAGGACGTGGGCAGTACGCAGGCCTGTCTTGCTTCTTTCACAGCACACAGTCCAGCTCCACACACACAGCACAGCAGCATGCCACAAACATTTGCCAAATTAAGAGAATAAAAGAATGAAAATAGCTTCCAAGAGAGAGCTTCAAGATGGCGGAAGAGTAAGAAGCGGAGATCACCTTCCTCCCCACAAATACATCAGAAATACATCTACATGTGGAACAACTCCTACAGAACACCTACTGAACTCTGACAGAAGACCTCAGACCTCCCAAAAGGCAAGAAACTCCCCCACGTAACTGGGTCGGGCAAAAGAAAATAGCTTCCAATTTGCATAGAGTAGGGCAAACCTGCCCAGCCGCACCTAAACAGACACTTGATTGAAGGAAAAGACAGAATATATGAGGATGCTTTTATTTCATCTGCAAGTGTAAATAAATATCTGCTAAATCTATCATCTTTACTCTGCTTATCTCCTTCTGAATTCCGTGTGTGAGGAAGTCAGAAATTTTCCAGGCCCTGATATCAAGACTGAATAAAATCAAATGATAAACTCGAGTGTCTGAACACACAATTTGGGTTCCCAATTATGATTGGGTGGGGAGGGAAAAGGGCAATTAGAGCACAGATATGGGTCTATATGAACTACTGGTATGACCTTGGCCCCCAATCATTTCAGAGGTCAGCCACCCCTGTTCCAGCGAGATGTACCTCAAACCTACCTAAAAGTTGGCTTTATGAAACAAATCATGACTGCCTGACTCATAAGGTGGCAATGTGATTCTGGAATGCTCTGTGGTAAACAGAGGTAAAAATCCCACCCTCTTCTCTATTTTCCCAAGACTCCAGAAAGCTCCAGGGAGCCAGCAGGCCCCCGACAGGCAATGATGAGCTGAGACCGAAGGCTCCACAGCTCTTTGCCGTATAATTATGAAAGAAAGCGCTGTGAGGGAATGTTTGCTTCACCACTGGATTTTAGCTTGTTGGTTTTTGGTTTTTGTTTTTTTGCTAATATTAAGCATAGAACATTCTAAGTCTCTTACATGGTGCTATTCCTTGGTGCCTGGCATGTAATGTGCATCTATTTCACAGTTTACCAAAAGGCTCATGTGCAGAATCTGATGAAAGCTCTAGCCCTTCTCCTAAGAAAAATGCACATATACATGCAAATGTTGCATATTGTTTCATATATGTTTCTGAAATGACATTTAAAAAACTAGTTGGCTCCCTCACCACTCCCACCAAACCTACTTCTTATACCGCTTAGGAATAGTGAAATATTATTTCTTTAAAAAAATGAAATGGTCCCAAACCACGTCGTGTTCCTTCAGAGAAGCTACCTAGCTTTTATGCTGTAACGATTCTCCAAGATTCCAGGAACCGCTTGGAACAGCAGTCAGGGTCAGGTAGCCTTTGTGAGAACTGGGGGCAATCTTGGATGATTTTTTAATAAGGCACTCATCAATTTCTTCAGTAAGGGAAAAAACCCACATCACTTAATAGAACATGTTGAATAGAGGCCTAATAGATTGTAGGGCTATGAAAGCAAGGCTAGAAACAGAGTGATATTGATTTGGGGGGAGTATTTCAAGGGGACAGAAAAGAGGCCCTCTCTAGCTATATTTTGCTCAGGGCTCGACCTCTTGTGCTTCCCTGGTACAGTCCAGGAGAAATGTTTTGGCAGTCACAGTCAGTTATTAACGGAGTGACAAAAAGGGGGCACAATTCACAAAGTCACTTTCTGCTGTGCTGTATTCTCCGTTGTAAAATGGCTCCTTGCTTCTGAGGGCACTAAATTCACAAAAGATTCGTCTGTATCCCTGTAGCCATGTTTTTACTGCAGTTCCAAAACAAAACCATCATGTTCCCTATTATCTTAACTTCCCATAGTTGATAACTTTCCTAATTAGCATTACACATGTTTAAGTCTCTCTATTTATTTAATGATGGTCACCAGGTAATCCATAACAGCAATTACATATCTGAATTGTCATGGACTATTGGACAAATATGTAATGGAGCATTTTAAAGGCATTTAAAATGTAATGCTAATTAGAAAGGTTATCAAATACAATACTTACCGTAATAGGGAACATGTTGGAATTTTTGTGGTAAAAAACAAGAAAATGGTGTTTATTAGTACTTAGATTTTGTGAATGTATGTAAGAATGAAATCAAAGGATATAGGGAATTATCTGGAGCCAGAAACATAGATTTAATGCAAGATTCTCATTGTTTTATTTGGCCTTTTATTAGACAAGTATCAATTAATCACCTACTGCATTTTCCTAAGTATTAAAAGTGAATACCAAAAAATTAAGAAGAATATGTTGCTTGCTCATGCCCTTGGGAAGTCTGAAACCTGGTTGGAGAGACAGGCCATAGAGAAATGGAATTACCAGAGATCAATTAACCAATTGCAATTAATATTACCACTAAAAAACCCCAATCTATAATGATCTAATTTCAACTACATACAAAGCTCTGAGGAAAGATGACAAAGACTCTTGGATGAGGCAAATCTCAAAAAACTGTCTTGAAAGGGGTAGGGAGTAGAGGTAGATGTGTACTGGCAGAAAGCAAAAGAGAGTTACTACAGATTGAGATGATTAAGAGTGTGGCATAAAGGCCCAAGAAAGGACACTAGGCTTGGAATCACAAAACTTGGGTTGAAATCTTGGCTCTGCCTCTTACCAGCGTTCTGCCCTTGAACAAGGCAAGCCCCATAACCCTTAGTTTTCACATCAGTGGAATGAGGATAATAAAACCTATCTCATAGGTTGGTTGCAAAGATTAAATTAGTGAGCATATGTGAAAGTATGGTGTTTAACAAGTGTTTGACATAGAAGGCATGTAGATGTTCTTTAAATGAATGGGAACAAAGTTGTAACCAGAAGTTGACACAAAGAATATGTTTAAAGAGTAACAAGTCCATGAGGTTGTACAAGGAGAGTGGGTTTATCTAGCAAAGTGCCTTGAATACAAGGCTGAATCACTTTAGGTTTGTTCAAAATCACTATCGGGATCTGCTGTCAGCTCTTGAATGGAGGTTTGGGAAGGTGACCTTGATATTGTTGCAACAATTCCGGGAAGATTGGATGGAGAAAGTATCAATTAGTGGTTGGAAACTAGAGGCTCTTGGAGTGTTTATTTTTTTTTATTTATTTATTTATTTATTTATTTATTTACTTGGCTGGGCCAGGTCTTAGATGCAGCATGTGGGATCTAGTTCCCTGACCAGGGATCGAACCCAGGCCCCCCGCATTGGGAGCACAGAGTCCTAACCACTGGGTCACCAGGGAAGTCCCTCTTGGAGTGTTTAGACATGAGGAAACTTCAAGAAAATGGAGCTACCAATTGAAAGAGTGAGAGGCAGAGTAAGAGAGAGAGAGAGAGAAAAGGAGAGAAGAGATCAGAATTGAATACGAAGTAACTTGTATGAAGTTGGTACTCAGCACTATCACCCTAGTCCAAGCCAACAGCTCTCACCTATATCCTACAAGAGGCTCTTGGTTAGTAAAAATGCTTTCAGCTGCAGGTAGCAATTTAGCTCACTGTTAGTGGCTTAAATAATAAAGGCACTTAGTTGTTTCTAGATCATAAAGTCTGGACAAAGTGGCTCCGGGGTTCTTTCAGTGGTTCCATGTTTGTGTCTCTGTAACTTTCTTGGCCTTTCCCTCACGGTCACAGAGTGGCTGCCACAACTCCAGGTATCATTAGATCAAAGGCAGAAAGCAAGGACACATCACCATGGGGGCAAGGCAGTACCAGCCAACCCTCACATCTGTTCCTTTCATCAAGAAACACAGTTTCTGTGCCAGAAGCTTTCCAGAAAACTTGCTTCTATGGCACAAAGGTCAGGTCTAAATGACATGGCCACCTATAGCTGCAAGGGAGATTGGGAAAGTAAAAACTAGGCTTCCAGACAGTATGGAGCAGAGATAGGAATAAGTTTTATGTGGTCAATCAACAGCGTCTGCCATGGCTCCCTAACTAGTTTCTTGTTTCCAGACTAGTTCCCCTATGGTCCATTCTCTACACATCACTGTTTTAAAATTTTAACTCTGATTTTATTATTCTCCTACGTAACAATTCAAAGATTTCCAGTTTGCCTAGATTAAGTCTGACCTCCCTACTTAGGCTACAATGCTCCGCACTATCTGGGTCCTGCCTACCCCTCTAACTGTACTTCTTATGGCTCCTCACCTCTTCTCCATTATTTCATGGCCACAACGACCTTCTGTTAGTTCCTCCTTAGGAACTCTGCACCTGTTCCTGGCTTGGGGACGGTTTCCCTTCCCACGTCTCACCCAGCAGCTCCTTCTCATGCGGATCCGTCCTCCTCAGAGAAGTCTTCTCAGGGTACACTATTTAAAGCAGGTCTCACAGGCTCAAACCCCATTGCCCTCTTTCACCAAACCTTGTTTATTTTCCTAGTTATACTTATCACAATTCTTAATTCCACTTATCACAGTTGGTCCTTATTTTGCCTGTTTTCTCATTGTCTGTCTCCCCTTCTAGAATGTGAGCTCCATGAACATGATACCACCTTCTTGTTCACCCTTTTATGACCACTTCTTAGCATCGTGCCTGGCACATAATAAGTGTTCAATAAATATTTGCTGAATGAATGGATGAATGAATGAACACATCATCAAGAACTAGGTCTTAGACAATGAGAGTAGGAAGAGGAACCAGTGAAAGGGAGAAAAAGAGTGATCGGAGAGTTAAGAGAAAAAGCAAAGGAGCATGTAATACGTAGGCCAAAGGGGCTTCAGAAGGGGAAGGAAAGGATTCTTCCTCATCAGATATCGTAAAAATAGCAAAGAGAAAGAAGAGTTGAAAATATCAGTAAATTTGATTAGGAGGGGACCATGGTAACTTGAGTTTAGAGGTTATATAAGGAGTACACATTCTACCTCTTGCATAAAGGGCCTCAGAATCAAAGAGAGGACATAATGGCCTGAAAGTCAGTGGTCTGCTTTCCTTCTTGGCTCTAAGAGACACTATAGGGTGCCTTTTTAATGCTTCAGTTTTCTAGTTAAACAGCATGAGAAAGATCTTAAATCTTTCCTCCCTACCTTGGTATCAAATAACAAAAATAAAATAATTTAAGCACTCAGGATGCTAAAAAACCAAAATAGTTCAATAATAATCCAGGAGACAGACATGTATCTGGAAGAGGACCCAAAACAAGCATGTTCATTCTTCTCCACTGGAATAACCAGTCCCTCCATATCATTCAATAATCTTTACTACACCCTAAATCTACTCTGCCTTATATAACTTTCATACACAATTATTATTAGTAGGCTGGCAGGAAAGTCACACAAACTAGTTTTGAGTGAGGAGACTTTAAGAATAATTGCCCCATAAACTTTTATCGTTTTCATTTAACTGTCATGTGATATGGTTCAAGTCATTACTAGAGAGAACAGAGACAATCCTGAGTCATAGCTATGAATCACAGTGGAATGAAACTTGGTGACATTTAGGAAAGAGTACCTTAAGGAAATCAGAAACTTCCTGGTGGTAGTCCTTCCAGAGTTATTCTCATAGCACAAATCCATGTGACTACTTCCATTATATGTCCATGAACTTAAAAATGTTATCCTACATGCTTTTAAAAATATCAACAGAAATAAATGCCTTACCTTCTGTGTATGTGCTGCTAAAGTGAGCACATAAATGCCTTACCTTCTGATCTTCAGAATAGGATTTATTTGGATACCATCAAAATTGTTTCTTGTGAATAGCCCAGTAAAGAGGAGAAGAAAGTGGATCAGAGATTAAGTGGCCAAGATTTTATCTGCATTGTACCTGTGAGAAGACCTAAGAACTCCCACTGAGTCTCAGTAAAAGTAAGGGTTTATCTAGATAGTCGCTTATTTAACTCTATCTAAAAATTAATAAGAGCACTTAAGGAGATTCAGTTACAGCACAAAATGATTTTCTGGAGATGAAACTGATTTTTTCACTTAAAAAATTAATAGACAAATTAAAGAAGAGGATGAGGGGCTTCCCTGGTGGCGCAGTGGTTAAGAATCCACCTGCCAATGCGGGGGACACGGGTTCGATCCCTGGTCCAAGTAGATCCCACATGCTGCAGAGCAACTAAGCCCGTGTGCCACAACTACTGAGCCTGTACTCTAGAGTCCGCGAGCCACAGCTACTGAGCCCTTGTGCCACAATTACTGAAATCCGCGTGCCTAGAGCCTGTGCTCTGCAACAAGAGAAGCCACCGCAATGAGAAGCCCGCGCACCGCAGCGAAGAGCAGCCCCCGCTCGCTGCAACTAGAGAAAGCCCACGCACAGCAACAAAGACCCAACGCAGCCATAAATAAATAAATAAATGTATATTAAAGAAAAGAAGAAGGGGATGGAGGACTTCCCTGGCGGTCCAGTGGTCAAGACTTCGCCTTCCAATGCAGGTGTGGGTTCGATCCCTGGTCAGGGAGCTAAGATCCCATATGCTTCAGGGCCAAAAAACCAAAACACAAACCAGAAGCAATATTGTAACAAATTCAATAAAGACTTAAAAAAATATAGTAATAAAGAAGAGGATGGTTGGTCACTGCAGAGGTATGATTTAGAGGCCAAAAGTTAGAAATATCTTTTGAGTAGATAGAACTAAAATACAAAGAGGTAGAAATTATGAGGAAAAGGACTAACAGCCTTAGAGGGTATCTAATATGTGAATAATAGGAGTTCTAAAGAGAGAAAAAAGAAGAGATGGGGGAGAGATAATAATTAAACAAATGGAAGAACTGTTCCTTAGTCTCAGCTTAAAAGGGCATGCCAAGTTACCAGCAGTTCAGTGATAGAAGACACACCCCTAGGAAAATCATTGTAAAATTCCTGAACTCCAAGTATAAAAAGAAAAGCTTAACAGCTTCTAGACAGAATAAGTAACTCACAAAAGAGACATACTGACCCTGGACTTTTATCCCCAATACAGGAAGCTGAACTAACCTCACAGGTATTTGAGAAAAAGGAAGCTACAACCTAAGAATGCTATAGTTTTTCAAGATATCATTCACCTGTTGAGGTGAAAGGATGATATTTACACACCCGGGAGGATTCAAAGAATGTATCACCCCTGTATTCCATCTGAAGAAATGACAGTCTAGAACTAAAATTACTAAATATCTCAGTCTAACCTAGGAGATAAGAAAAGAGGAATGAAAATATTTCAAAGATCTCATCTGGAAGAGGAAGGAAACAGAGAAAGGAGGATGTACAGAGGTCTCATCTAAAGGTCTTGTTTTGGGGGTTGGAGGAAATCAGGAAGAAATACAGCATCTTACCAAGGGACAGAGTAGACATCTGCTTCAAGTAACGGTAGAGACACTTGTGTGTAATTATGAGTGCCACGAAAGGACAGAAACCAATAAGGAAGTCGATCAAATGTGGCTCCACCTCACTCATAAATAAAGAAATGCAAATTTAAATGTTTTTTAATGCCATTTTTATCTATCGGATTGGAAAAACATGAAAAGTGTGATAGTATCCAGGGTTACTGTCAAGGATAGTGGAGGTGGGGAGGTACCCTCACACACTTTTGATGGGAATGTAACAGATGTAATCTTTTCGAAGAGCAATTTCACAGCATCTAGCAAATGGAAAGTGAACATACCCCATATTGAATCATCCCACTTGTATTTTTTAAATGCACATACATAAAATATATATTACTTTAAAGTTATGAGGGTACTGAGAAACTCTTAACCATGGCTGGTGGGGAGGTCAGAGCTTGAGAAGGGAATTTATGCTTTTCACTTTCTGTACTGACTGATTTTTTTACCTTAAGCACATATTTTCTTAAATGTATAAAACTAGTTCATTAAAAACATACATGTCCTTTTACCCGGAGATTCCATTTCTAGGAAATTACTCAACCATCCAGCACTATACCTGCACCTGTATGGATAGATAATGATGTAAAGAGCATTTTTATGCATAGGTTTGCAATAGAAAAGAAAAAAATTCTAGAAACTACCAAAATGTCCATCAATTTGGTTAATAAATACAAGCACATTCTTAAAATGGTATGTAATGCAGCATCAAAAAGAATGAAAGTGATCTATATGTACAGATGTACAAAGATGAAGTTTAAGACATTGTTTACTAAAGAAAGCAAATTGCAGAAGAGGATTATAAGCATATTTATAGAGTTTTAAAAGGACATATGTATATATGACAGTGAACTTTTGTGGCAGGAAATTTGAACATTGTTTACCTCTGGGTAGTAGGACTGAGGATTGAAAGAAGTAGGGAGGCAGACTTTTGTTTTTTCCCTTTGTATATTTCTGTCTTTTGCATAGTTTTAATTTTTTTCCATGAACATATATTACTCTTAGAATTTAAAATATCAGTTAACTTTTTAAAAGTGCAATAAATGGTATGTGTGTATACTCATACACACATATGAAACTGTGCCTAGTACATTAAAAATATCAAATGGCATGAAACATCAAAATGCTGAATTACAAAAATACCATATTACCACATGGCATCTTTGTTAAATAATTTGCACTTAATCGTCAAGCATTTTTACCTTGACATTTCGGGATACCTTTTTGCACCTTCTGTAACTAATTACTCAACACTAATTGTTTCTCTCAGAAATGTATGGCCCCATTGGGAAGCCCAATTGCAGGGCACATATACCATCCTGAATAAAATCCCTGTCTGCTGAAATCTTCAATATTCTCCATAGCTTTTAAGAAACGTTTAAACCATAATATGTAGAAATGAGAAAATCAATTGAATGTGCTATGTATAAAGTACAGCGTTTTGAAAATCTATTGCTGAGCAGTTTCAGCATCAACTGTATGGATGTAAATCAAATCTTTTAATAATAAGGATAATTACAAAATCTCACTGGGTCTGTTGTAAGCACCTTTTTAAAAAAGGTGAATGTCTGTTAATATAGCAACCTCCCTTGCATGTTCAAGAATTTCATTTCTTGGTAGCTTTCTATTATAAAATATTTGTCATGTTTCTCTTTCACAAGGTTCCACAAATCTTGCTCATGCCTCTCTCTGGTGGGACACTTAGCTTCAGTGAGGAGAGATACATGTTGTTAATACTACAGGAGAATGTTTTAAACCCAGAAATGGAAGAGTCCTGGAATGGCATAATAAGCACAATGCTCAGAACAGAGATAAATCTAGAAAATTAGGTCCTTTCATCCAGTTAGTTTTAGGGGTCTTTTTACAATAGCACAAATACAGAGCAAGTAAATAAGCTTACTTCTTTCTTTTCACTTATGTACTTGCTTCTTGCTCTCATGAGTGAGGAGATAATGACCAAACCAAATCTAGCACCTAGTTTTATTTGCTATCATTTCACACCACCAAGTGCCTACAGAAATCAACTGACCATTCAAAACCCTTTCCAAGGGACTTCCCTGGTGGCGCAGTGGTTAAGAATCCACCTGCCAATGCACCAGACACGGGTTCGAGCCCTGGCTCGGGAAGATCCCACATGCTGTGGAGCAACTAAGCCCGTGCACCACAACTACTGAACCTGCGTGCTGCAACTACTGAAGCCGGTGAGCCTAGAGCCGGTGCTCCACAACAAAAGAAGCCACCGCAGTGAGAAGCCCGTGCACTGCAACGAAGACCCAACGCCGCCAAAAATAAATAAATAAATTTATTAAAAAAAAAAAAAAGAACTACAGATTGAGGATTTATCTGTCTAATTGACACTGTGTCTATGAATGAAACATCGTGACTCTGATGTCAGGACACAATATCTACTATATCTAGTTTAGTTTTTCTCAAGAGATAGAGGGAGTCACTGGACACAGGAGAGAGATGCTCTTGAAAGTAGCCAAGAAGTGGAAGCACCCCAAATTGTCCATGGATAAAGAAAATATGACATATACACAATGGACTATTATTCAGCCTTAAAAAAGAATGCAATCCTGTCACATGCTGCAACATGGATGAACCTGGAGGACATTATCCCTAGTGGAAGAAGCCAGTCAGAAAAAAGAAATACTGTATGATTCCACTTGGATGAGATATCGAGAGTAGTCAAAATCATGGAAACAAAGTAGAATGATGGTTGCCAGGAGCTATGGGGAGGGGGAAATGGAAAGTTGTTTTTCCATGGGTACAGAGTTTCAGTTTTGCAAGATTAAAAACCTCTACAGAGCTGTTACACAACAATGTGAAGATAATTTATACTATCGAACTGTACACTTAAAAATGATTAACAGGGTAAATTTTATATTAGATGTTTTTTCTAACCACAATTAAAAACTTTTTTTTTAAAAGACGATTTCTAGACTCCACCCTTGATCTAAATGAGAAACTGGAGGTTAGGCTGGGAATCTTGATTTTAACAAGCTCCCTAAGTGGTTTGGAAGCACATTCAAATTTGAGAAGCCCTCTCTGGAACATATTTCCAAGTACCTCAGCAAACTACTAAATTCTTTGTCATTTCTGCCCTCTTCCACCCTTCATCATGTCCCTTCAGGCCAGACTTTTGGACGTAGCCAGGCCAATTATTCAACAGCCTAAAGGAGCTGAGCTAGCCCACTCAGGTAAGTTTTAGGACTTGCTATAAAGGATGAAGACAAGGATGTAAGAACCAGCATTTCACTTTGATGTGAACATGGTCAGTGCTTTCTTTCCTTTTTCTGACTTAAGGTCATTAACTTACCCTTTCTGGCCTTCATGTCCACAGATTTATGATCCAAATCAGCTGTGCCCTAAGAATAGAGCTAGAATCCAGTTTGGAAACTTCTGGGGGTCCCAAAACTGTAGAAAGAATATGAATGGCCCTCAAATGCCTAATCTAGTTCAGGCCAGTCTTTGTGGTCCAGTTACAGCCTGGACAAGATTTGGGAGGCAGTGTGGGTGGGGAGGATGAACCCAGGGCTACTCTCTAGTGTTCGAATCTTCCCTCGTGTGCCAGTGTCACTGAGAAGTCATCTAAGTCTAGTGCTTTTCAAACTGCGGATCAAGACCCTTGAATGAATCAAGAAATTTAGTGGGTTACCACCAGCATGTTTTGGAATGGAATGGAAGTAAATGGAATGGAAAAGGAACCATCAGAGTGCCTGAGTAAGCATTAATATTTTTTAAGCAAACCTTTGTGTTTTTTTTTTGGGGGGGGGGTGGGAATCTGTGTGTACTGGGTCATGATATAAGATGCCTTTTTTTTTTTTAACTATGAAAAACATTCCAGAGTTTGAAAAACAGTGATCTAGTTGTCTGTAGATAGAGGGGGATAAGGAGACGTATCTTTCCAGACCAGAAATAGGGCTGAGAGAAGGTATGGAACAGAGCAAGACTGAAATTGCTCCCATGGCCCAAATCCCCAAACTAACCCTCTGAAATTTATCTCAGAATCCTTGAGAAAAGGGAAGAGGGAAAGGCTTCCCAGACTCTGACATATGCCAGTGGCTTGGCTTTTCTTATTTTTCACCAAACAACTCACCATGCTGAACCAAACAGGGTTTCTAAAGTCTTTGCTCCAGCTGCTGTGCCTCACATCACCTTGATATTTCTAAAATTCAAAATGGTCCAAACAGGATTTTAAACTTATCTTTTAGTGATACAATTTGCAATTCTCGCTCCTGGAAGATTTTAGGTATACATTGCCTCCAGGGAAGATTACCCCTGCTGACACAGTCTGCACTTCAAAGCTTCCTACCTTATCTTCAGGTGCCGGAATTGTTAGGAGGATGTGTGTTACTAATCGCTCAGGCTTTGGGGGCAGGCAGGAAGTTTGTGGCATTGCTATCAGTTTTACATTCCATATTACACAAGAACTAGGTAGGTACCTTCCTCAAAGAAGACCCTGAGGTTTAGGAGGTTAATTTTCACACCCAGATACTAAGTGGTGAAAGGGGACTTGAGCTCAGGCTTTCCTGGTTTCAAAGCCTACACTTTCCACTACTTCAAGTTGCCTCTTTTGTTTCTGAGTGACAACATTTCATATGAATCTGGATCTACTTCCATTTGAGCTGTTTTAGAAACTGTTCATACTGCTCTCTCAGCTAAAGTGTTCAAATGACTCTGAAGCAATAGCAAAGACCAGTGCTGTAGAAATGAATTTACAATGAACAGGGATCAGTGTTGTTTTCGATGGGAATTGAAAATCATACAGGTTGATTGTTCATTTGACTTGCTTCTTTAAAGAGACAGTAGGAGAATTAAATGCACAGAGACTAAGCATAGATAATACGGCTTGACATGAATACCAGAAGTCTAGTGCTGGATTTCTGATATGTATTAGATGAAAATTGTTTATATAAGGACATATTTCCAAAATTATAACAGAAATCACTAGCAAAGTATGGTTCAAAATACACAATTTCTTTTAGTAAAGTTTTTTCATGCCCCCACCAAGTACATAAAATTAAGTCTACTTATATCAACCCTTCATATATCTATAACTAGTACTTAAAAATCCTTGAAATGAGAAGGTGCTCTTTTAAGATTTCACTCTCTGAAAGCCATTTAACACTCTTACATGAATATTCATTTTAATCTGGCTCATTTTTCGCTTCTCAAATCATACATTTTCCTCTGAGATAAGCCACACTAAAGAAGCTTAATTTTTCACCTTTTATAAAATCACCATATACACTGACCTACTTACTATACTATACCAAGTAACCGATAAACAAAATTTTGGAAATCAATTATCCTCACCCGTCCATATAGCACTGTTAGGTCCCTGTGCCGTTCATTTGTATTTCATGACTCTACTTGATGGGAAATGAGACATGGTCTGAAGAATGGGATTAAAGGCAGAGTGCAAGCCAAAAATGAGGCTATTTCACATACCCCTTCTCCCAAGAATGTGTTGCTTTGTCCTGAAATTGGAATAATTGACTTTGAAGGAAGGAAGGAATAAGGCACAGAACTTGTTCTAAACCATGTTTATTAGCCAATAACCAAGGCTACTTCCTTTAACCAATGAGATTGTCCATCAACAAAGCATTCAAACACTCACTTTGTAAGTCGAGGCAATTTCTTAGGGACGGCATCTAAAAATTACATTGTAGTAAAAGGGCCAAACTAACACTATATGTCACTGGGACTTAACTTCACAGGTGAGGAGAAAAATTAAGGGGTCCACAGTTGATCACTGAAGGTAGGATTCCATCTCAAAATCATCACTGATGTAAAGTACTATTCCATCACTAGGCAAACCCATACCATACATCTGGAAATAGATATACCGTGTTAAAATAGCACTCAGTTAAATTCACATCTAACCTTCAGCAGAAACTGCCGCTTGAAAGGCTTCTAATAATCTTTTAAAAGTTTTGTGAAACTCATCCTAATAAGGTAGAGATTCTGATTTGAAGAGCATTCCTGGGTAGTACTGTGGATACAGGGGTCAAGGGAAGTAGAGCTGAACCTCAGTTCACTGTAGGAAGGTATAATGCCAAGTTTAAGAAATTAAGTCTGACACAGACCTTCCCACAAATAGTCCAGGAAACCATCACATGCCACCAACAAAGCCAAGAACTCCCCTGCTGCTTCTCAGAGCCTATGTAAACCTCTCGCTCCCTCCTCTCAAACCAGAGAGAGGCAATCTTATAACATACAAACAGAATGTTCCATTAAGTGGCCACCCTCAAATAGATAGTCATTTGAAGTCATCTAAGTTTCTGCAGTGCTCCCACTTGTGTACCCATAATCCTGACTCCTCGAAAGATGGAGAAATACAATGAGACCAGTTAAGAACACTTTGTCACATTTTACAAAAACCTTGTTATAGATAAAATAAGAGTAAGATGTTCACCAGGCCAAAATGGTAATTCTAATTTATTAAAAGATTATCAGATCTGGGGTAGAGTCGTCAGTATATTCTAGGGGTGAGATTAGTGACTTTCCTCCAAGTCACCTCCAAGCGATCAAGAGCTTGTGCACTTTATTCCATGAGTTCAAATCCAAGTGTGGGTCTCCAACCCAAGTGGTGTTTCCTGTTTCCACCTGTCCACTTTATTACTTGAGTGGTTTGGTAAGACTTGTGGTTATAAGCCACTCTCCCTTTTCTTTTCTTTTTTATTTCCTTTGATCTGACATCCCAGCAAATGCAAGCCTCTGGCTATGGCAGCCGAGAGAAGACATCCTTACCAAGATGTCTCTGGTACTTCAAGAATTACTATGTATGTATTGAATTAAATCAATTTCTGGGAAAAAAAAAAAACAACCCTTTTTTTCCCTGCAGAAAGTAGAATTATTGGCTCTTCTGCAATGATATCATGATAGTTCAGAAAAAGACCCTGATTCAGGCAGTGCTAAGATCACTTTTCTGGAATTCTAGAAATTCTCTTTGGAGATGCAAGACTGTTTTTTATACATATTTCTTCCAGAGTCACCGCCACCCCCAAACCCTATCTCTGATCTTGAACAATCGTGATTCCCAAAGTCACCTGGCCGGTTCTGGTCATCTAGATAACAGAAACTGGTGGGGCTCTCCAAAGGTTCTGCCCCCTTAGGCACACTAAAGTCAACAGGAGGCTCACTTTCTGGAGCCTGCGGGTGCCGCTTGTAAATCCTCCCTTGTACTTCCTTCCTGGGGGTTTAGGAGGGTAACATCCAGGCAAGAGTATGCCCGATTACCCTGTTTTTCTCAGCACCCTGCCTTTCACTAACTTCAATTGCTAACCCTGGAGATGTACAGTTGGAACGCCAGCTTCCAGTGAAGTTCCTAGAGTGCTGTTAAGTAATGCAGCTTTGGCCTTTGGATCTGGACTTGGTGTTGGGACTTAGAATTGCCCAAGGCAAATAGGAAAGGAATGTGCAGTCACCCCAGACTTGGCATCAAAATAAAACGAGAATAGAGGTGGCATATATCCTATGTAACATCCTGTGTCTGCTCTAAAACCACAGTAGCTGTACAAGGTTCATTTTACCTAGAGAAAACTGAAAGACTTGTAAAGTAAAGTAGTTTGGCTAAATGACCTTGAGGTTATTCCTGGCTTTGAAATATTAGGGGGCCTCCAGTTATGCAGGATATCCAAACTACTAAAACCTGGGTTACTCGGTAGATAATCTGAGTACATCAAGTATATTTAAAGACAATAAAGAGACACTTCTGTTAAGCCACACTCATCAGGTCTGCTTACCTCCCATTGGCCAGAACTTGGTCACATGGCCACATCTTGCTGGTTGGGAAATGTAGCCTTTATTACAGGGTGGCCATTTATCCACCTAAAAACAGGGGTTCTTTTACTGTAAAAGGACAGGGGCAATTAGGTCTCAGCCATGTTTTCCTGCCTGGTACTCCAGCCTTCCCCTCTAGGACTGTAGCCCTAACCTGAACAGCAGCAGCAGCCTAACAAGTCTGAGAGCCTTATTTGTCCTGCTCTCTTTGCATCAATTTCTCTTGCCAGTCCCATAGCTTTTATCTTTTACCTCAGGCTGCTGAGTAATAATGCATCTTCCATCCTTTTGCTACTGAGCTCCACTTCTGTAATTATGTAGCCCAGTATCAAAAGCTTGCCCCCTGGGGACTTCCCTGGTGGCGCAGTGGTTAAGAATCCGCCTGCCAATGCAGGGGACATGGGTTCGAGCCCTGGTCCGAGAAGATCCCACGTGCTGCAGAGCAACTGAGCCCGCGTGCCACAACTACTGAAGCTCACGTTCCTAGAGCCCGTGCACCACAACTACTGAGCCTGCACGCTAGTGCCCATGAGCCACAACTACTGAAGGCTGCGTGCCACAACTACTGAAGCCTGCACGCCTAGAGCCCGTGCTCCACAACAAGTGAAGCCACTGCAATGAGAAGCCCACGCACCGCCACGAAGAGTAGCCGCTGCTCACCGCAACTAGGGAAAGCCCACGTGCAGCAACGAAGACCTAACAGAGCCAAAAATTAATTAATTAAAAAAAAAAGAAGCTTGCCCCTTTGGGTGCTGATACTGGACCTCCTGGTTGCCCATTTTTGAGTCAGCTTTTAGCCAAGTCGATAGTACTAGCTAGGTCAGGCAGGGCTGGGAGTCCTAACCAAGTATCGGACATACTGCCTCCCCACACCCCGGACTACATTCATGCCATATCATCTTTCATGGCTCCAGCTGAAGCTATAACTTTATGATAAAGAGAAGTTGGGCAGCTGTAATAGATTACAGACACAGTCAAAGCCACATCAGCACTAAACTGGAGGAGAAAGAAATACTGTGTAAACTTAAGTCTGGTATGGCCATAGAGTAGGTGCTCAATAAATACTTACTGATATATTCATTGGACTACACTGCTCACTGCACGTCCACCAAAGAAATTGGAGATGGTATTTTTGGAAGGCAGAGTAGGGTTGTGGTCTTTACAAGCAGACACGAGTCCACCCTGCCTCCTTCACTAGCTGCCCTTATCTAGAGCCCATTTCTGATGTTAGTAACTCGTGGCGAAATATACTATCAGTCTGCCCTTAGCCACCATACTACACCACAAAAGCAGCTTTAGTGACATGATCAGCAATGTAAACTCCAGAATCAGACTGATCTACTAGCTGTGTGACACAAGCAAGTTACTAGCTCTCTATGCTTCAATGTCCTCATCTGTAAAATGAGAATTATAATAGTATGCACCTCAAGGGGTTGTTGTGGGAATTAAATGAAATAATGCATGGAAAGCATAGACCAGTAAATGCATGAGACCAAGTACTCGATAAATGTTAGCTCTTCAACCTCACTGCCCAGTGCCACAAATCTGGTCACTGGACTTTCCAAGTGAAGGCAGAGAACTGTAGGAGCCACAATTACTGCTGAGCTGAAGAAAAACCTCAATGGAGTGCTTGCCCACTGCCTTTCTTGAGCCCAGATGCCCATCAGCCAGAAGCTTGAAGAAACCCTGCCTAGCAGCTGGGTTTCCTGTTTGGTGGCTTCAGAAAGTGATATGTTTGGGGAATTAGTTAAGAGTGGAACTCTAACTATGGAAATAACATATAAATAGAAAATTGGCAATATCAGATGAATAAGTCACGGGTCTCCTAGTCAAGTTCAGGGATCCTTTACCTTTAGTTCACTGTCAAAGCACTGGGGCATCCAGAAGAGGACTTTCTCTCTGCTCCCTTGAAAGTACTCTCCATCAAGGAACTACTTCTGCAGTGTTCATCCTCCCTGACTTCCTTACCATCTTAACAAGCTCTGTACTTCTTTTACTGATCCCTTTGTCCTGCACTCTACAGTCTCTCTATCCTACACATACGCACATTCTATTCTACTCTCTCCCTTGAGTTCTTTATGTCTTGTCTTCCTTCACAAAAGATAATATTTGGGAATGACACACACAGGGGTATACAAATTGATATTCTGCTGTCACAGTTTAAAAAAAAACACACACACTGCACGGTAACTGGTACATAGTAGGCCCTCAAGTGTTTGTTGAATAAAATCCTCCTTGACCGAACCCTCCAAGGCTGGATGGAGACAGAGTACCTGAGAAGGTGCCCACATCCCTAACTCTGGTGAGAGCTGGAGGCAAGAAAAAGAAATATCATATGTCATCCATATCAAGCCCTAGCTACTGTCTATCTTATACAATAAGAAAATGAAGCTAGGAAAATAATGTAATACAGATTACACAGCTATTTAAGGACGGAACCCAAGCGTGAAGCCTCATCTTCGGCTTTCCAACACAACGCAATTCACTGTGAATGACGTGGGTACAAATACCCCTAACTCCCCAGAGTTGTGAGTCTGTAAGGCTTGAGAGGCAGCAGCCAGCCGCCGCTCCGAGGCAAAGCGGGGCCCTGGATTCAGACCGAGGTCTCCATTTCTGATCTCCAGCAGACTCTCCTGGCTGGGTTTGACATCCACACTTCAATGGGGTGGGCTCCTAGATGGATTTTCTATTCAACAGTACACGGGGTTGGGTCTGTGCTAACTTTATGGGGGAAACACCCTGAAAAGGGGGCCTAGGACTTCACTCCTCCTCTACCCCAGGGCTCCTTGCGGGCGCTTTATTCCCACCTTCCTCCAAGTTCCAGCGAGCCAGGCGGCTCCGGCTCAGGTCTCTGTGCAACTCGGCTCCCAGCGCCTTGATGAGGCGTGTTTAATCTTCCACCCAGATTATTTAACCTCCGCATCCTTGTTAACAAACAGCCATTATTAACGAGATGAGAGACCACATGGGGTGGGCTTCTACAGACAATGCGCGCTCCCTTGGCCTTTCTGCGAGCAAATTCATGATCCTCAGCGACTCAGACGCCCGAGCCCTCCTGCCAGGTCCGCGAGGGAGTCAGGAAACTGTAGAAACCGGGGGATCTGGACCCTTATCCACGACCCCACGCCTGGAGGGTCCGGGCTCTGCAAAACGGAGCTGTACCTCTCCCTTCCTTCCCGGCCTCCCTCCCTCGCTCGCTCTCCCAAGGGATTGCTACAGTGCGTTATAAATTTTACCTTTCCAGTGTGTAGGAGAGGCGAGAGGAGGCTGTGTCCCAGCTCCGGGCCGGCCTGTCCCCGAGGACACCAATTAAAGGCACTAATTGGACAGCAATACATCAAAGTCGCTCCCGGGAGTGGGTCCTCAGAGCGCCAGGAATCCATTAGTTGGGCCTTTGTTTCAAAACACAGAAATACAGAGGAATAAAAAATAAAATAAAAAGCACCTCGACGCGACGGGGGTGGCGCGGGTGCTGTGCCGCGTGGACTCCGCTCTGTGCTCTCTGGGAGCCCCACGCTCTCCTCTCCTACTCCAGGCCCGGCACGTCAAACGATCTTTCCCGCTCGTCTGTTTTGAGCCCACCTCACATTTATCCCCACAGAGCGCCGCCCGGAAAGACTCGATAGCTCCTGGGCCCGCGAACAAACAGAGCCCGTGTAGACGCGGCACACGGTTACCACTAAACGCGCCCGGACCGATTCGGGGGGGAAAACAAACCCACTTCCCCGCGCACACTTCTCAGGGTCTCTGCCTAACCCGGCCGAGGAAGGGGAAGCGGACACATCGGGGAGGCACATGTCACCTCGAAGTCGTGACGCCTCCTGGGCTGCACTGGGGATGCGAGGCGGACAGCTCGGGGGAACCGGCGTCCCCGGGAGGGGTTAGTTCAGCATGCGGGGAGCGGCACTTCGATGGCGGAAGGAAGGAATTGGCTCTTCTTTGCAGAGCTGGATGCCACTCGCAGGCCCGAGGGCACCCGGAGAAGCAGGCCGGGGAGGGGCCCAGGCCCCGCAGGACGTGAGGCGACCCCAGGCGAGCTTCCGGCCCTGGAACGGCGGGGCGAGCGACCCCGTGGAAATAGGGGCGCTTCGGCTGTCGGCTTAGCCCGAGGCCAAGGGTAAGAAGAGACCGAGCGTCCAGAGTCCCGAAGTCCAGCTACCCCGCCCCGTGCGCGCGGCGAGGCCTCCCGACCATTGCGGCCTAGGCCAGAGTATGTCGGACCCTGGTGGATCCCGGGCGTGGCCGAGGCCCCGGCGCAAAGGGCACGGCCTGGGGTCGGTGTCCGCGGGCGCGGTGCCTCCAGATGCGGGGCCCGGGCCACACCGGCCGCCGCCCGGGCCGGGGCGCGGGGGCCTTGCCGCGGCTTCCCGCCAGACCTGAAGCGGGCCTAGGCGAGGGCGGCCCCGGGTCGCCACGGCAGCCAGGGAGCCGGCTGGCGCGCCCGGAAGCCCCGGCCTCACCTGGGAGGAGGAGTGGCTAGAGGCCGAGCCCCCAGCGCCCCTCATCCTGCGGGGGCCACGCCAGATCGCTTCCCTCTAGAAACCAGACTGCAATGACTGCTTTTGATCCCATTTGTTACTAACCCCGGCATTTGTTTTCCATTTTATAAACGCTTCCCTTTAAGTAACTGTCCCTGTTAACAGCGTATACCTTTCAGCAGTCTTCACTGCGCTATAAATAATCTCGATGAAGATGCAAGGATATGACTTTCACAAGATTGGACAATTGATTCAATCTGTGACCCGCGATCGCGAATAATATTGGAAGGCTATTTAAACAGATGAAGGCCTAAATTGTCTTGCTTGTATCTGAATTAATTTCTCATTCATCATCATTATGAAGTGATTGGTCTATTCAAGCTCTTCAGCCTGCTGGAACGGCGTGGGATTTAAATGAGATTGTAACACAATTTAAATGCTCGCCGACTTTAACGAGGCCAATTGAGCAGCTGCAATAAATACAAATATTTTTCTAAACAGCCTTGTTTTAAATAATTACTTAATGCTTTCATGTTATTTTTAAGTGGCAATCTTTCTCTCTCTCCTGCTCAGAATATCACACACTTATTTGCTGAGAAGGCGATTTTGGAAACGACTTTGTGTTTCTGTTTGCTTTGTAGATGGTAGCAAGCGTTTTGCCGTCGCTTTTTTTCCCCCCTTCAGAGTCAACATCTCGGGGTCCACAACCTGGCACAAATGGTGAGCTGGGCCTCGGTTTCGCCCTAATGGGGTCTGAGCCAGGGAAAAGCTGAGTGATGGGAGAAATTTGCCGTTTAGATCAAGTCACTTATCCAGACACGTTTTAGCTGGGACTTGCAAACGAATCCGTGCGACTGCACTTACAAATGACACCCCCAAAGAGTGGCGTCGTTTCTGACTTGTCCTGATGACCATCATCAGCTTGAACAAATCAGAATTCCAGAGTATCTGAAAGGTGTCCCTTAGGAAGTTCAATCTGCCAGCAGTTTGGCTCCCGTGCAAGTCGACTGGAACGGGTGGAGGCTGGCTGAGGATTTCCTTGTTAGGGAACAGGCCCAGAAAGAGAACCTGGCCACAAGGGTTGGTTGGGGGTAGAGTAATTAGAAGAAAATCCCAATTCTTTGGCCCAACCTCCTTTTCCTCCCCCCATTCACTGACACTACTCCCTCTCTCACTCCGGATGACGGTGCTTGGAGAGGATGCTAGGAAGGAAAAGCTCTTTCCACTACGAGAATGCCATTCGTCTGGCCACCCTCGACAACTGTCCGCCCGTGACACCCACGCTCTTCGGCCGACATATGGCGAAGGGTGTTTCCTCGATTGCGGAATAATGGAAGCAACCAAGCGGGAAAAGCCTGGAGAACAAAAGAATCTTTTAAACTTTTGCGAAAGTCCTAGGCTGGGGGTGGGGAGGCACGCGACTGCAGCGGGGACCTAAACTCCCGTTTGCCACTACCGTCTAGGGCCATATCTCCCCTGGGAGGCCTGGGGAGAGAGGGTGCATTTTGAATCACCTCTCCCTCTGCCTGGGATGGGGGCAGAGGGACTCGATGTCTGGAATGTGCCGGCGCGGGTTTCCCGGTTGGGAAAGCAGGGCCGATATAGTCACTAGAGAAATCATTCGTGGGACAGACAACATTGGGGGATGCGATCAAACTGCAGGCCAGGAAAAAAAAATGGGGACAAGGGTGGAGGAACCAAGTGATTTGCTATGTAACTGGGCAATTTAATGCCAGAGTTAAGGAGCTGCTGGCCGGAATCATTTCGTCTTCGGAGGCTCTGCCGAGCTCATCCTCCTTATCCTGTTGTTTAAAATGAGCATTATCCCAAACATATGCAATGCAATCAGTTTGGTCACACTTACAAGAACACGCTTTAATAAGGCAATCAATCACTCGCTAACAAGACGGCGACGGCTCGCGCTGAGCGCGCACTCGGGCTGCTGGGTGGCTGGTCTTCCCTTCCCGGACCGATGGGCCGCGGCTGAGCGCTAGTCCGCGCTCCCAGGCCCCGCTGGGTCCCGAAAAGGTTGAGGAGCCCAGGGAAAGTGTGAGTCGGATGTGAGGTGTCAGACTTAGCGAGGGGTGACCATGGACTCTGGGCCCCAAAGAGGCCTAGGGCAGGGGAGGGGAAGCCAACGGAGCTGGGAGCTCATAGCTACATGAGTCACTAATAGCTGTGTGAGACCAGAGCCTCCGTTTTTCCACCTGCAAAATGGGACCGAGATGGGGGAAAACTAAGTAGAGATGCTCAGAAAATTGAAAAACAAAAACAATAATACGAAAACAACAATGTCAGTCCTATTGCTTGTCTAGCCTTCTCCTTTTACAGATGAAGAGATGGAGGCTGTGGAGGAGCAGGGCCTTGTTCACGATCATCTCCCATCCAGCCCCACCCCCATCACCAAAATGGAAGTATCCGGCCAGATGCTGCTGCCGGCGCAGGCGGAAAAGCCTATTTTTAGGTGTGGGGGTCTGCGAGGGAGTGTGAGTAGTGCGTGCCTAGCACCAAACCGCAAACCCTGGCAAAAGGGAAATTTCATTATGAAATAATGAGTAATTCCTCCTGGCAAGATGTATTGTTATATCTTCCACTGCAATTTGGAGGAAGAGAGGCTCAATTACCCAGAAAATACAGTCAATTAAAGGCTGCTGATTGGACACGAGGCCGGATCATCGATCTTGTACTTTCCAATATTGCTGCAGACACCTCATTTTCCCTCCCTATTAACTGAAAATACGCCTGGCATTACGGCAACCCGCAGCCCATTTACCTGTCGCAAGCAATCTTGGCCCGATGCAAAGTAACCGAGAAATTTGCCGGGGTTTGGCACCTGGAGCTGCCCAACTGCAGAGGGAGCTGCGCAGGGCTGGGGGGTGGGGTGAGTGGCAGAGAGGATACTGGAAACCTCAGCACAAGGCTTTGCTTGGGAGGGCGGGGAGTGCTATGTTTGGGAGGGTTTGCTCTAAACCCCAAGGAGGGATGGAGGCAGATTAAAGAGTCCCCGCCTGCCCATGGATACACCAGCAGAGGACCCTTGAGTCCATGCAATCCTGAGCGCCCAGCCTGCTGAGGACACCCATCTCTTCAGAGACAGCCACAGTGGCTCTCCTATGGGGACAGAGGATGACAATGAGGTGGCCACTCAGCACTGTCTGTCCCTTTGCCCTGACCAGAATTCCATCCTTGGAGATGACTTCCAGCCTGAAGAAGATTCAAACCCTCCCATCCCAACTCAGGAGTCCTCCTCCCTCCTCTCCCCTCACCCTAAGATGCAGACCCAGCTTGACCAGCAAACCCAGCTCTCTGCAGTGCTCAAGCTCCACCCCCACTACCTCATTCGTCTCCACCTTGGATTGGGGTGGAGGTAGGATCCACAGAGACCAGAGTCCAGAGTCCTCTTTCCTCAAAGGGTTGGGGCAACTGGAGAAGGAACCATCAGGGTGAGCCCCTGATGGGATCAGCGCTCTGCTGGGCCAGTTGAGCCAAGTCTCCTAGCAGGCACAGAATTAAGCAAACTTACACCCCAGGGCAGCTCAGCTCAGAACCCTCCTTCTCCACCTCTGTGCAATGTCCATTGGGAGCCTCCCAATGCCCAATAGAGGCTTGGGAGACTGTGTGTCCATCTTTTGACTCCTTGCCTACCCAAGCCTATGACAGCTGAACCAGTAATTTAAAAGGAGTTAACATACTGCCTGCTGCCAAAAAATTTAAAATGCTAAAGTGAGAATCATATCCAGCTTTATTGCAACATGGTCAACAAATTGTAACAGCGAATTCTTTGGGCGACAAAGGAAAACCAAATCAAATTCATTCCCTACAGGAAGAACCACTCCCTCCCAGTCAGGGTGAAACTTGCCTTGGGTGTGGGGGGTGGGTACAAGTTCTCCTCTCAAAAATTGGCTGCAAGAATGACTGTGGAAGTGAGAGTTTGGGAGTGGTTCCCAAACAAACCCTGGTGGAGGGGAGAGGCAAGGTCCCCAGAAGGGGCAGAAGGCTCCCGCTAGTAATTGGAAAGTCAAGCCCCATTGGCAGCTTGGGAGACAGAAGAATGTAAAATGCCAAATGCAAAGGGAAGGGCCAGAAAGCTCCTGGTGAAGGGAAGGCAAGGGCTGGAAATTGCTTCTAATTTGCCACCAGATACTGAGGGAGAGCAATGAGGTCCCTGCTCCCTAAGCTCTTCCCTGGGCGCCTTGTTAACAGCTCAGCTCTGGGCTCCACGGCCAGCCAGCCGCATGGTGATCATATTATACATTCAACATTCAAAAGCCCTCCTCACACACATCACTTGCTAATCAGGGTGTGTGTTGGGCTCAGGGAGAAGAGGCTTGGTAGAAGCTGCCAGGGGAGCCTGGGGTATCTGCAGCCTCCCTGCCCTCGGTACACAAAAAGTAGGGGTGGAGATGAAGTTACAAGAGAGATATCAAGAAGCTAGGAGAGAGGAAAGAGATCAGGTGGTGGTAGATGCTAGAATCAGAAAGTATTGTGTAGCTGAGGCTCCAGGAGGGTCAGAGAGCCCCCAGCTTCCTTGGGAGGGCCAGGATTCTCCGCCGTAGTAAGTCCTCTCCCTCTTTCTCCTAGATGGCTGGTGCTTTGCCATCCACGAGCCCCTTGCCGTGCCTTGGAAAAGCTGGCAGATTAATCTCTACCTGCTTTGCATACACAGCATTTTGTTCCGAGAGACAGCAATTTCCCTTTGCATTGCGTGGGCTTGGCCTTGGCAGGGGGAGGGGTTCCGGGTGAGAAAGGGGTTGGGGGTGGGGGGCTGGGGAGCTTAGGGGCTGCATATCGGTTGCTGTTGCAGCTAAGTTTGTTTAGCTTTGGAGCCACGGCCTCAACCCGGGTCAGGGGGAGTGCGGCCGGTGAAGGACGGCAAAGAGGCGCCACCCCAGAGGAAGGTCTCTCAGCCACGGCCTCCCCACCCCCACTCTTGCTCCCCAAAAGCGCCAGCCACGGCCGCTTCCCGGGCGTCCCGATGCTCGAGGCCAAATCCCGCTGGTCCTCTTTGGCCCTCTTCTTTCCCCTCGGTACCCCGGGGGCGGGGAGGGGCGCTGTCTTGAGTCCCCGGGGGTTGCCCACGGGCGTCCTGGAGCCGGCTGCCGGCGGGCGGCCCCTTATCTCGTGAGGGGCACCTCCTCCCTCTGGTCCAGCGCCACAGAGGAGGCCTTGCTGAGCACGGAGGGCGCGAAGGTGAGGAAGGAGTCCGAGCGGGAAGTGGAGGCACAGGTGAAGTCCGAGGCAGCGGCGGCGGCGCGGGGCGCCAGCCCGTTGGCCGGGCCGCCGTGGCAGGCGAGGCAGGAACAGGGACCGCCGGCCGCGGTGCCCAGTCCGTGCGCCGGGCCCGGGTAGAGCGGCGGGTGGCGGAAGGCGCACAGCAGTTCGGGCCGCGGGTAGGGCTGCGAAAGCACGCGGAAGGTGTCGAGCGGCCGCAGCGGCCCGCTGAAGGGCGAGGCGGCGGCGGACGCGGCGGACGCAGCGCCCAAGCCCACGGGCGAGTAGTAGGGCAGGGGCAGGTGCGACGGGAAGGGGTAGGGCAGGCCGCCCGCGGCCGCCGCGTGGCTCATCATGTACGTGTAGAAGGCTGGGTCGGCCGGGTGCGGCCAAGTCATGGCCAGCCGCTGCCGCTTGTCCTTCATGCGCCGGTTCTGGAACCACACCTGGCGGGGAGGAGAGGAGCGGGTTCGGCGGCCGCGCGGGCCCGTGGCGCAGAGCCCAGAAGTCCCGCCCCACTGCGGGCGGCGGTGCCGGCAGCACAGGAAAGAGCGGAGGCGGAGCCCCTCTGGGCGGGGGCAGATGCAGATCCCACCACCACCCCCTGGAGCTGGAATCCCTCCCGGAGAGGCTCAGGGAGCCACTCCAGTCTCTGTCCCTCCTTCCCTCTGCCCACGCCGCCAGGACGCCGGAACCCGGTGTGGATGGGAGGGTAGTGGGGGCACCGAGGACTCCACCGGTCTGAGGCGGCGGGCAGAGATTCCCCAGAAACATGTCCCTTTCCTGCTGCTCTCCCATGGGGCACTTCCTTGTCACCTGCACAGGCACTTCATCCCCGCTGTTTATTTGGCTAGGAAAGGGACAGTCAAGTGCATGGCAGCCGTGCTCGCCTAGGGACCGTCAGGTGGGCAAATCTGCTGGCACCTGGCACCTGCACCAGGCCTAGACACCCCCGGCCTAGCTGCCATGTGGGCAGGGAGACTCCAGGCCCCAATTCCTAGCTAACGATTCAGGAAGTGGGAAGTTGGTATTTACTTCCTCCTGACTGGGTGCACCCCGTCTCCCTGGTCCCTGGAGCTCTTACCTTGATTGTGGTTTCCGGCAGGTTTAGAGCAGCCGCCAGCTCACATCTCCGAGGCCTGGATACATAGTTCTCCCTGTAGAATTCCTTCTCCAGCCGTGCAATCTGCTCCCGGGTGAAGGCAGTACGGTACCGTCGCATCTGGTCACTAGCACTGCAGGCCAAGGTGCCCTGGGAGCCACCGCTGCCATTGCTTTTGGGAGCCTCGCCGCTGCCATTGGGACTGCTGGCCAGTGCCTCGGAGCCAGGCCCTGTGCAGGGAGCCCAGAGTATACGTACACACAGAACACAAAACAGACACACAGACACTGCTCATGTGGGGCTGTAGGCCAAGGGTGTGTATGGAGGGGGTGATGGAAAGGGACATTCCCCCTCTCAGTAGCCTCAGACTCTGCCTCTGCTGGGGTGGCAGGGACTTTGAGAACCCAGGAATGGAGGACAGAGGCTCACCATTCAGAGGAGCACATAGCAGCCATTAGGCCTGGCTGGGCTGCTGTTTGGGAGGCCTCTCTGTAAGGCCTGCTGGGTACAAAATCCCCAGCCGCCCTGGCTACCTGCCTTGGCGCGCAGGGGAGATGCAGCCGCTCTGAACTTTCTGCCCACCATTGACAGGTGTGGTCAAGGATATGCATATCTGACAGGCAAGTGAGTTGAGATGCACCTTTGTGCTGGAGTGTTGCAGGAAGTTGGGCAGGGACCGAGTTTCCTTGCTTTGTGTGCCAGGCTGCGGTGCAGGTGTGGGAATGTGCACTAGGCTGCATGTGTTGTGGGAATGGCACAGGAGTGTGTGTATGAGTATCCTATTACCTCACTATGTATGAATGGAGCACGGATTATTCTGAGAGTATGCTATGCTTAGTCTGGGTTGAGTGGATAAGATGGTAATGGGTGGATGTGGGTACTCGACAAGGTGTTGGCTGCCAAGGCCAGGGGGTGGTTTTTCTTCCATACCAGGCTCTTCTCACCCACCTGCACGGCTTTGTGGAGGAGTGTCTGCTGGTGCGCTCTTTCAACTAGCTTTCCACCCCTCTCAGGGAGACTCCCTTCCTGCTCATTCACCCCCCCTCCCCGCTAGCCCCTGGTCAGGGAGGGGTTCTCCAGTTACAGCAGTGTGACAGCCCCCCATATGAGTGTAACCCAAGGAAGGGTGGGGCTCCTGCCCCCTGCAGCTCCTTTTCCTTTGGGTGGAGAAGTGGGACTAGGAAGGAAAGGGGAAGGGGGGAGGGCCAGAGCTCTGCCTTTTCAAATGCAACCGGAGACCAAAGGCAATTAGATCATTGGGACCATTTCCGACCTGGCGCCACCGAGCCCGGGAAGTGACAAGGTAATTTGGACCTCTGACCGACGTGCAAACTGGTCGAAGGGCCGCAGCACCCGGGCGCCCGAGTTGGCCGCGATTTTACGGTCCTTTATGGACTCCCGGCTTCCGCGCCTGGATGCGCCTTACACCCCGCCAGCCACAAACTGCCCGGACCCGCGTTTGATCTCGCCCACGCCGGGAGAAGGTGTCTTCCCCGCGCCGTTGAAGCAGTACCTCAAAGCTCTGGGGGGGTTGGGGTGCACTTTGAATCCCCCTTAAGCCCAGGGCTTGCGTCTCCCTCCTTCCCCCAAAGCACAGCTGTCACCCTCAGTCCCGCCAATGCCAGAGCACAGAAGGAGACCCCCCGCCAGGGCGCAGATAGCGGGGGAGAGCTGCTCAGGTGGGTCCCCCCAGCCACCCTGCCCTGGGGGAAAGGAGTGTCTTCCTCTCCTCCAGAGCTGAAGTGGAAGGTGGGCGCGTTGGGAGGCCGGGGGAGAGAAGGGGCGCGGTGGCTACCTTTGCTGTGCTGGTACTCGGCGTTCCCCGTGGCGCAGTCCGGGGTGCAGCTCACCTCGATTTCTTCATAGAAATCCGACTCGGTGTCCGAGCTGCTGGGTTGCCCCTGGCCTGGGAGGCTGTCGGCGGAGGCAGCCGGAGGTCCGGGGCCGAGCACTGCGGCCCCGGCGGCCCGCGACTCGGCGCCCGGCCGCGCAGCGCTGCCTGCTAGTCCGTCGACCGGCTCCTCTTCCAGGCCTCCCCCGCCGCGCTCCCGGGCGGCCGGAGGACCGGCCCGCGGGCTCAGGCAACCACGGGGCACCATCTTCTCGGGCGGCTCGGGCAGCGGGCTGCCCACGGCTTCGGACAAATTGGAGACCCTCTTGCCAACCAGAGTGCCAAGCTGACCCCCATCCAGAAACATAACCATGTCCTTTCGGCTCTCCATCCCGGGCTCTCAGAGGGGGGAGGGGGAAAGCCCCAAGTGAGCTCCTAGCCCCCCGGCTCCCTGGGTCCCCAGCGGTCCGACAGATCTTGGCTGCGGGTGGGAGAAAGAGGCCAGGCGACTGGGCGAGCGCGGAGCGGCCGGAACGCGGTGTCGACGGTGACAGCGGTGGTGGCGGTGGGGAGCTGGGGGTCACCTTGTGATGCGAGCGCTCCTCTGTGCCGCACCGCCTCTGGGAGGAAGCCCCATTGCCCTCTTCTTTCTAAGCTGTCATCCTCCTGCTGCAATCGTCATTACAGTACCGCTGGTGACGCCACTCGGCGAGCGCAAGTGGATAAATAGAAACGTCTGCTACAGCGAAGATGAAAGGAGACCCGCAGCTAATGGCTCGGCAGTGATGCGCCAGGTGTGGGCCTCGCTCGAATGGGGAGGAGAGTGTGAAAACAGAGAGACACACACACTGAGAGAGGGAGACACCCAGGCAGAGGGGATGCAAATGGAATTCCGCAGAAAGAAAAGACAGCTTAACGCGGTGAGTTCCGCAGAGGCTGCGGGACTCGGTGATTGAATACGCTTTTGATATATATATTTTTTATTGTTGTTCGGGCTTTCGTTTTCTTTACTTGGTGCCTTGTTCTAACACCGATGAGAGAATCCTTAACTGCATTTTAGAAGTGTGAAGGCTGATTCACAAGCCTCACTTCTCTCGTCATTATTACAACTGCCTGTCCCTGGCGAGCTAACCTCGCCCGGGCTCCAACGTCTTTTTTACCAGCTACTGAAAAGCATATTCCCTCCCCCGCAAGTTGTCTGGAGAGCTTGAGCCTGGGGTCTCTTTCCTCCCTCCTCCTCCCTCCCAGCCCCTACCCCCAGCTGTCTCCTTCCTCCTGGGAACCAAAAGAGAACTTTGCCATTTTTCTTCCCCAAGAGGCAAGAGATAAATGTCTTAATATTTTTCTTTAAAGACGGCCTTGGCTGCTGACTCCAAATGTTCGCTTTTTTTTTTTTTAATCCCCCCCTCCCCATCTAGGTGGCCTTAAGCTTTCCACAGCCCAGCTTGACCTCCAGAAGGCTATTCATGGAAGAAATCGCTTTCCCATTTGCTCGGGCCTCGCCTGCACTTCAGGTATGTAGGGTGGGGAGAGGTTCTAAGGGTGGCCTTTTTTCTTCTCTTGCCTGTATTTTAAGGTATTTGTTCAGAGTCAACGAATTCCCCCGAAACAGGTTTTGGGAGTTCAGAAGCGCCGGCAAATGCGGCCCCCGCAGTGGCAGCGGCAGCGGCAGCGGCAGCGGCAGAGGCAGCGGCAGCGGCAGAGGCTCCTAGCTGGGAGAAGGTGTTATTCTCACCCAGAGATTTGGGGCAGGGGTCGAGAACGACCAGCACGCAGTATTGGGGTTCACAGAGGGTTGACTCGCAGGGTTCTCCCTCACGCCCTGCCCCGGGGCTTTGGTCCCCTGATCCAAAAGTGGGTGGCGTTGGGAGAGAAGTCATCGAAAATGCCATGAAAGCACAAGTGACTGGGGTTCTCATCAATCGTTGCGAACAGAAAGGGGACCCCCATGGCAGGGCTGGGGGGCGTGAGCAGTGCTGAATATATTTGGGAACAGCCACAGGCTCCCTCTCAGGTCTTCTTCCAGGGAAGGTGGAACCCGTTAGGAAAACTGACCCCTTGCCAGCTTTGAGCAAGTGTGTCTGGGCCAGGTAGGTGGGCTGGGTCTCTCCCCACTTTGCTGAGGCTGGGAGGCAGGCCCCTTCTTGGCTCTGCAACCCTACAACTCTCCTTTCTCTGTCCCCTCCTCAGAGCTTCTAGCGCTAAGCTGACAGCCGCAAAAGTCTGCCTTGCACCACCTCCTTCTATGTGTTCCAAGACAAAGCCCCAACTTCTGAAATTCTAAAGAAAAGTCCCTCTGTCACTAAGTTGTTTTCTTTTTTTTTTTTCTGGTCTTCTATCTCTTACTTTTCTCTCCTCCTCCTCCTCCTTTTTCTTTTTCTCTACTCCTCTGTCTCTTCCCCCTGCCTCAGTCTTCCTATCTGTGGGCTTCCAGAGGTGGAGGAAGCAAGGAAACACAAAGTCCCTTCTCAAGTCCTGCCTTTGACTTCTCCCCCATTCCATAAGAAGATGCTCATTAACCTCCCCTCGGGGTGGGGTGTGCAGAAGGATCTGGACGGTAATGTTTGCACAAACGTCTCCACTCCCTGGAACTCCCAAAGCCACCAGGTGCTGAGCACTGCTAGCCCCAAAATCCTGGAGAATATTTTACAGGTGAGAGGAGCAATTGGGATCAGATCCCAGAGACTTTTGCCCGGGTGCAGAGTTGTCCTAGGATTCTGTGGTGCCCTGTGCTTTCCCGCTGGTAGCCAGAGGCTGAGGGAGCACTTGGCTTGCTCTTTCCTTCCTGTCAAAGTCGAGCCACCAGCGTTTGTGTTAGATCTGCCACTGTCCTCCACCCTCGGGAGGGCCCTTCCAGCACTGGGCCTGGGGCGCGCCTTCCCTCCCCCCCTTCATCCCCCGCAGCCCTCCACCAACTTACAGCCGGCCCCGCTGTGCTCACCTCCATGAGGCCAGTTCCTCAGAGGGACTCCCGGCTCCCCGCCCCGCCCCGCCCCGCCCCGCCCCGCCCCCACTTTGCATTCAATGGGAGTGCTCTGCGTTTGATCCTCTTTTCCTCTGGGTTTTCCCTGCGAGATGAAAGCGGAGTAAGATTGAAAGATCAAGAGGTGCCACTTGCGTCTCCTTCCTGGGTCCGGCCCATCCGAGCGGGGCTTCCCCTTGCGTCCCAGGAGGAAGGAGGCTCGAGCCCGGGTTCAGCCTCTCCGGTAGGGGGGCTGCCTCCTCCGGGCTTCGGAGCTGAAGCTTCAGGGACGCCCCATTCCTCTCCCGATTCCTGCCTCCGCCCTTTCAAAACGCCTCAATTTTCCCTGTCTTTAGGGGCCTAAGGTGCCCCCGGGCGCAAGAGGGGAAAAAAAAATTTTTTTTAACCAAATGTCACTTCTTCCAAAAGCATCTTTCATCAACATCAGATGAAGAGGTCGAATTTTTAACAAGAGAAAGAAGAAAACAGGAGGGACTCGATAAGAGCACTGTTTCTGGTTGGGGTTTTGTCTGTGGTTTTTTTTGGGGGGGTGGTGTTTGTTTCTGTTTGGTTGGTTTTTTGGTTTAGGGGGAGGCGTTTTAATAGCGTGGTTATCACTGTGTCATGAAGGTTATTCCCTACTCGGCAGGAGAAAAAAGGTAAATTCGCAGAGGGGATGAAGCCCGCGTCGCCGAGGTCTGGGCAACCTCATAAAAGCAGAGAGGGGGTGATAGCAGCCTAACTGGGGTCCGGCCCGGGCCCCCACGGCTTCTCACCTCCCTCGGCGGGGAGGACAACCCCCTCCCCTCCGCGGGCCTGCTGTCCCCTCCCCCGCTGGGGCGGCGGTTTTAGGTCCAGCCGGCTCCTCAGGGATTGAAATTCTCCGGACTTCAAAAGCTCGCGGCTCCGCTTCCGCCCGGCTGGGCTGGGCAGGGGGTGGGTGGGAACCCCGGGGAGGCGACGCGGAGATAAGATGCGCGGGTTGTGTTAAATGGAATCGGAAGCCGGGCCTGGGCACAAGACGCGCTGATTCGCTGCAGCCTCTTCGCTTCACGAGAAAACCCTGGCTCCGGAGAGCGGCGGCAGGGGGTAGGGAACGCCTCAGTGGCCTGCGGACCCTCTCGGGGCCATAGTCTGAGGCCCTGAGTACCCTCTCCAGCCAGCTGCGGGGTCTCCCGGCAGCAAGCACGAGTCCCCGCCGAAAGGAAGGGGCGAGGAGACCTGGGACAGGGGAATAGGGTTCGGGAGCTGATTTGGCTGCTTCAGTGCCAGCAAAATTTTGATCAGGAAAAAGTTGTTTTCGCTTCTCACTTTAGTAAAACGTAAGAACAAAGGGAGCTTCCCTTTAAACAATAAGCGTCGCCGGGCTGCCGGGGCATTGATTTGGGGTCCTCGGTCATCTTCCAAGCTGTGGCGCGCGGGCTGTGGCCGTCGAAGTACCCGCGCGGCTGGGTCGCCTCTGCTGTAATAGTGGGAGGTGAGGGGACTTCTGGCGGTCGGTCCCCGTCTCATCCCTGGCAGCTGCCGATGCCCATCTGGGAACCCAGAGCCCAGAGGTACCGCAGGGTGGGCCCCGCTGGGAACAAGGTCCACTGGATCTCAGATGCCCAGAGGTCGGGTTTTTCGAGGATGGGGTGGGGAGCGGTGCGGATCATCCCTGCCCACTTCCCCCCACCCCTTGCCCACCGTGCAGGGGGAGTTGGTGGCAATGGGCCTGCAGTGGGCTCCACAGAACAGTTTCTCCTTGGGGCAGCAGAACCTGCGGCTTCTGGAACTCCCAACAAGCGCCCCCTTCTCTCTGCACCTCCTGGAGTGAAGGCACCAGGGACAGGAAACTGGTGGCTCTCACCACCCCACCACTCCTGCTCCTCAGGTCCTCGCAGCCAGCCAGTACTGCAGCCACTCTTGCTTCTACACCTGTCAACCCTAGGCTCCTGTGGGCCTGAGCCCGGGGGCATCCAAGCCCTGAGCTTGGGACTATGAACTGACAGCCCACATCCTTACACCTACCACCTGCCCATCCGGGAGCTGGAGGACCAAGGGCAGGACTGGAGTCCTGAGGACCTCCCCAGGCTCAAGGCTTGCTCCTTCCTCAAGCCACCAGCTGGAAGGGCCCAAGTTCTGGTCAAGTAATTCCCCAACACGCAAGCACCCAAAGACACAGACATCCCCCTCCCCTATCTTAGCAGAGATGGTATGGGTTTTTTTCACCATTGGTGTCCTGAAATTTGCTTTCATTGCAAAGTGCATTGATGCCCATTTCTCCTTTAATCTACATAGCACTTCCTTTAAAAGACCTCAACAAGCAGCAGCGCCTTTTCTCCCACACAGATAGGGTGACCGGTGGTCTTGACTCATGGCCAGGGCCTGGCTGAATGTTGGACCCTGGACTAATGCTCCTTCCAAGTCCCTGTCCCTCCCTGGCGAGCAGGGATGCCCAAACACCCAACAGTGCCTTAACTCTCCATAAAGCATCCTCCACAAACCCCCAGGCTTTTCTGGGATCAAGCTGGGTCCAGGGGCCTCACAGAGAGGGTGCCCACCCGCCCCCAGAATCAGAAGGCTCAAGACCCACATACCTGGGCTGTCCTCACCCTGCTCCTCCATGATTTCCCAGGAGGGCAAAGAGGAACCCCATGTGGAAGTCTGGAAGCCCCACATGATAAAGAGCAGTCACTGTTCTAAGCATTTCATCTGTATTAGCTCTTTTCATTGTCACAACAGGCCCTAAGGAAGATATTATGAATCATCCCTATTTTCTGAAGCACAGAGAGGAGGATCATATATAAACGACTCAACTCCCATCCCTCTAACTTCAGGTCCACACTCAAAACTGGAGCCATTAGAAAGTGCCAGGCATCGCATTCTGAACCTTTCCTTCCAAAAACTCCACTTGTGTTTTTTTTTGCCAAGGCCTTTTCTCCTCCGTACTCCCAGAGAAATTCATAGGGGCTAGGAGAAGTGTGTGTTGCAGGCATTGTGGGGGTGTGGGGGTGTGGGGAGAGGTGTAGGCAACTAACCTCTAGCCACTCACTTTGGGCATGAAGGAGAGTAGAGAATAAAATGGCCCAAAGCCATTTGGAAACTTGTCCCAGAGAAGTCCTCCAGGCCTTACCCTCTTTTAAGAAAGGGATCAGAGGCTGGGTGGGGATTATGCATGATCTGCAGAGTGGCTGGAGTCACCCTTAGGGATGTGGGGTAAGAGAGACTAACTGATCTACTCAAGCAGGTGGGTAGAGTCTTCAGGGCCTGAATTCCAAAATAGGAATGTCACTGCAGCAGCTGGTTCTGGAGACCCTAAGACACAAAGTCTGGTCCATCTTTGACCATTACAATCCACTGAGGCCCTGAGCACCTATCTGGAAAGGGGCAAAACTCATCAGGCTTACCTAACCAGTTGTAACATCTTGGGAGTCATGGCCATTCACATATCTGGCAAACCTCTCTCCAGAAAAGTGCACAGAGACATTGAAGTTAGCCTTCAGTTTCCAAGATTCCCCTACCCTCTACAGCCCCTATAGAGCCACCAAACTTCAGACACAATTGCCTGATCCCTTTGATAGGGGGTATGGCTTTACCAGATGTTTTCCCTTAGATGGCAGCTACCTCTCTCCACCTGTCTTCCAGGATTGATTGGCCCAAGGGACAAAACCTAAGGGACTGGCTAGGCCTCCCCACGCATCCTCCAGGCTCTGCACATGCCTGCATTTAAAACCAGACCCTGGAGGTGCATCTGGGTGGAGAGAATGGCGGCGCTGGTGATTCTGCTGTAAAAGGCAGGACTTAGTTTGGGCTGACCTTCCCTGGGGATTAAGGGCAATCCAGAGTGCAAGGAAGTGGCAGTTATTATGGAGTCCCACATGCCATGGGTTGCTCTCCCTCCTGGGTGTGGTGGGGGGTGGCGGTAGTAGTCCTTTGGTTTCATTTTTAATAGATTTTGATCGGGCACAAACCCTTTCCAAGCTTCCTGGACTGCCCAAAGGCCAAAAGAGCCTGACAGCTCCCCTCCCGCTCCCAGTGGAGCGCCGCCCCCCACTCTCACCCTGGTGCTGGTAGAGGGAACCCGCCTACTGAGGCGCCTGCCTGGGTGGTCCAGCGGCGGGGGTGGGGAGATCCGGGACCCCCACCTGGTGGAGTCGTTACCCAGTAGGATCTCTCTTCTAAGATTTAACTAGCCTTAAATGCCCTAAACGCTCCCTCCCGGTGCGGGTCTCTCTGTGAGTCTCTGTTTCTGTGTGCTCACTGACCGCGTGTCTGTCTCTCCCGGTTCCCGGTCCAAGGAGGAGGCCGCAGCCCCCTCCTCTCTCCTCACTCGGCCTCGCCGGGTCAGGAGACGCGGTGGCGCCGGACTGCGAACGGAGGAGTTGGTCTCCCGGGTGAGGGGTAGGGGAACCGCCCCCACGCGAGGAAGTCCAACCAGTTGGGCCGGCTAAGCCTCTCTCTACGAAATGGAAAAACCTTTGTGTGAGGAGTTCTGGGGACTGATTTTTATAGAGCCCCTCCTGACCCGGACTAGCCCCTTCCTCCTATTGAGCTTCACGGAGTCCCGATGGGGTACAGTTCTTCCAGTTATGCAGAGGGAAAACTGACTCTCAGAGAGGTTGATGGACTTGCCCAGGGTCACACAGCTGGGAATTGGCCGAGCTGGGATTTTAACCCAAGTAGTCCAGCCTCCAAAAGCCAGATTCTCTTTGTGAGGTTAATGCTGCGCCCCCAGGACCGAGGACTACGTTCCCTGAGACCGCAGATAGACCACTGCGGTGCCTTGGGTATGACTGAAAGACCTGGACAGGGGCCACCTTTCTCGGGTTGGTTGGGTGGATGCTGCTGCGGCCCCAGCAGAGGGTGAGCGGTGAGCGGGAGCCGGCTTCAGCTGTTACCGTAAGTCTCAGAGGAGCGGGGCACAGCAGGAAGGGCGGCTAAGAACAGGGAGGGCCGTAGGGCGCCGCGACGTGGAGGGACTGTGAGTTCCTGGTTCAGAAGCCTTTCGGCGAGCCAGTGAGGATGCGCACGAGCCTGCAGTTGTGAGTTTCGTAGGTGGAGTACCAGCTATCAGGGGGTTGTTGTAGTGGAGGGAGAGCAGGAGGAATGTCGGCGCAGAGGACAGTGTGTCACCGGCCCAGCACTGGAGTGCGCGCACAGTCTGGGCCCGGACCTGGAACCTCAGTCCCTTCCTGTCCCCCACAGGGCCGTGCGAGGCGCGGCCCGGAGCCCCCTGAACGTCCCTGTCCGGCCTGAGAGCCGGTCAACCGCCCCGTCCTGTCCCCGCGGGCCCTTTTCTGCTCCCTCCTCCGCTCCCGCCCCTTGCCGCCGCAGTGACAAAGCGCAGCTCCCGAACTGCTGTCTTGGTGCGCCCCCCACTGCCGACCGCCAGAGGAGGAAGTGGCGGCTTGTCTTAGCATCTTCGCTGGCTCTGATCCCGCGACTCTGCAGGGGGCGGCAGCCCAAATCCCCTATCCGGGAAGCCCACCTTCGCTCGGTAGGGAGTCTCATCTCGCCCTTGCGCGCCCGCCTTCTGAGCGGGACCCCAGGAGGGATGGATGGCAGGTCGTGGCCCCTTAGCCTTGGCTTCTAGGAAAGGGTAATTACCCGTGAGGGGCTGGAGGGAGCAAAACAGCTCTGGGACGCTATCCTCCGCCCTCCTCTGACACCGCCCCCCCAACCAGTCGAGGCTTGCCTAAAGGAGGGTCGCATAGGTGAGGGTGCCTTATCGAGTCCCCTGATCAGCCAGTATGATCAAATCATGCCCCCAACACACGGATCGACCCTATTTGTTGCGGTACTCCCCAGGCATTGGGGAGCCCCTTGGACACCCCTGTCTCCACAGTCCTCCAGCGATTCTTTGAGCCTCACTTAGTTCTGAGCAACAACTCTTCTCGTAGCAATTCTCAGATTCGCTCTGACAGTATTTCTTGAAGTGTGGTCCCTGCATCACCTGGGAACTTATTAGAAATGTAAATTCTCTGGCCCCACTCCAGCCTTATTGAATTAGAAACTCTGGAGGGGGGCCAGCAACTGGCGCTTTAACAAGCCCTCCAGGTGATTTTGGTGCACACTCTAGTTTAAGAACTGCTGCCCTGTGGATTCCATCACCCTGGTTTCTAAGTTCCCATGATTTTCCACTCTGCCTGGAATGGCTTCTTTTAAGTGTTTTTGTTTTGGTTTGTTTTATTTATTTATTTCAAATTTCTGGTGCAGAGCTTTATGCCTCTTTCACCCATGTTTATTCACCCATGTTCTTTACGCTTTAGCACCTCTAAGTATCTCTTTGCACACTAACTTACTACCTAATGATGTCATTATCTAACTTAGCTCCTCACTCATCTTCTCATTCATCCACTGCCTAAGGACATACCTTACTCAGTGGCAGATTAGAGACTGCTCTGGAACTGCAGGAGCTGGAGCAGAGTCGAAAACTTGCCCTACCCAGACATTTCCTTCACAAAAGAAATCAGAGGCCTTGAGATGCGATTGGTTTGTTGGCTCTAGAGTGGGGAAGAGTAGATCTTCCATGTCTGTGTACCCCTATCCTGCTAGAGAACAGATGGAATGGAAAGAAAGGCCATGGGAGTAACTGGGGACAAGGAAAGGTGAGGCATAGAAATAGGTTTTCTATGGGCCCCCTAAGGACTATGGGCAGGGACTCAAGGGGTTCTGTCAGTACCTCCTGCCTGCAGCCTCTTAGGCTTGAGATATACAAGTATTTTTCTTTTCAGATATCTCAAGATGGTGATTTAGGCATCTGCTGTGGTTGGTTAAAAGCAAGCAGCTTTAGTAGGAATCAAAAAGGCCTAGCCATCTAATTATATATGTAAATGCTTTTTCATTCAGTCAGATTTATCTAGTATCAGGCATACTCTGGGATGTTATTTAATAAATTAAATTTACAACTAATGTTATAAACTAGGCAGCAAGAGGCCAAGGTGCCACCAAGAATAAAGAGAGCCATAAATAACTTTGTGTACTGGGTACTACTTTAAATGCTTTACATGTATTATATCATTTAATCCTCACAACTCCATGAGGCAAGATGGAGAAATCAAGTCAAAGAAGGGTAAAATGATTACTCAAAGTCACATATCCTGTTAGCGACAGAGGTGAGATTTGAATCCCAACACTATGATGCTAGAGGCCAGTCTCCTACTCACTGGATTCAGCCTGTGCCTGTGGAAGCCAACAGGTCATGCCCTGGGATCTCAGTGGATTGATTTCATTTCCAAAGAAGACTAAACTAGTTTGATGCCTGTGAATACTGCAACTTCACCAGGCATTACTACTGCTAATATTAAGAACAATTAACAGTTGGGTGGTCTTTTCTTACTTAGGTAACATTTTTACACCCACTGTCCCATTTGATACAATAATTCTGTGTAATAGGAAGAACAGCTATTAACATAAGCCCCATTTGACAGATGAGGAAACTGAGGCCCAGACAAGTTAAGTGCCTCCCCCCAAATCACTCAGCTAATGAATGGCAAAGCAAGGAACACTGTTATTCCTTTTGACTTCTTTGGCTTTGCTTCTTATTTTTTTCTTTCATTCTCACTTTAGACACACATTCATGTATATCATATTAACCCTTGACACTTCTCTACTAGTTTAGGCTGCTTTGAAAGATGTCTCTGTCCAGCATTTTGTTTGCTCCTCCCCCAGTCTCTAATGAGGTCGAAGAGGTCAGAGTTGTTCTTTCCAGTTTCCAGTTGAGGAAGCCAAGATTCAGAGTTCAGAGGACTTGACCAAGGTCACAGAGCCACAATAAGGATCGAAGTCTCGGGCATTTCACAAACAAGAGTATGAATTTTGCAGAGAACTCTATAGAATGAATTATTCTTAGTCCCTGTCCATCCTTAAAGCCTGGCAATACGGACAGACGCTCAAAAGAAAGGCAGACAGTTGTGAAATACTACTGACAATTTACAAGTTTACAAAACATAATTTTAATGCAAGTTTTTATTATAATGGACTTAAAGTTCTTTCATAACTTCCATTATTGGCAATATGTCAACTTTGGAATGTTTTCCTAATTATTCTGGAGTCAGCCTTACTGTCCTTGGAAAGAATTAGAAGAGGAGAGAAAGGTCACTTTTAAAAATAGGCATGGAAAGGACCAAAGAAACCCAGATCCAGGATGTAACTCTGCCCTGGTCTTAGGCCCTGAGGAAGGGGTCTGCACTTTCACAAGTGGCAACACTCAGGCCATACTTTTAATCCTGAATATGGCCCATTGGCAACTGAAGAGCCAGACTACCTCCAAAAATTGACGAATTTTCCTTTCATTAGAATCTGCCTTTCACCACAACCCTCATCTTTTCTCAATACAGGCAATGGAAAAAAGCAAAAGCCCGTGTGCTCAGGCTCTAAGCTAAGGACATGATATATGTTCTCATCTAAGCCTCACAACAATCCTCAGAGGAAAGTATGGGTCTCCCTATTTTACAGATGAGGAAACTGAGGCATAAAGAAGTTAACCAACTAGCCTAAGGTCACACAGATAGTAAATGGGAGAGCCAGGGGAAAATCCAGGCTTGTAAATACCAAATTTTTATTTCCAATAACTGTAAATCCACTTTCCCTATGGATGTAGATTTTGAGGTCTGATCCAGCAGGAAAGGAACAAAAAGGAGCTGTTCTGAAGTGTAGTGAGGCCGGAAGTTTGAGTCCAGGATGAAGAAAGACAGATCCCAGAGACCTTTGGGAAGATAGAAGATGATCTGCAACTTCTATGAGAACAGAATCGATGGTGGAGGAGTGCTCTCAAACTCACTCAGCCAAGATTTCTGGTGCTTCAAAGACAGTTGCTAACAAGGTAAGAGCATGCAGTTGGAGGCCAGAGCTTGAACTCCAATTCTGGAACTTACTTCAGTGACCTTGAGCAAATCGAAGCTGCAGGATGTCAGATCTAAGGGATGATGTGAGGCCTGCCTCTCAGAGCTGTTCTGAAGATTTAATGAGATGCCAAGTGGAAAGGGCCTAGCACAGTGTCTGGCCTACAGTGGGTACTCATTTCAGTGCCCCTACTTCACCCTATGTTTCTGATCCTCTTTTCTCAACATTATACTCTTGGTGAGTGAGAACCAGCAGTGAATGTGAAGTGGAATGGTGCCCAGGGAACCAGTAATATGTTTATGCCCCTCTCCCTACATGGTGGCTAACATTTCCCAGAAATAGCTACATAGCAAAACTAGCGTGCATTCATGCACTTGTTGGAGTTCAGACAAATATGGAGATGGTAAATGTATAACTGAAGTAAAGAAATTATCTGGCTGGCATCTTTGCAGTACCATCATAGATGGCGTCCAGGTTCCTGTGTCCTTTCTGTAACTCCATTCACTGGGAACTGGGATAGTGAGAAGAAAATCAAGACATGTCTAGTGTGATAATGGAATTTCCCCTTTATGGTAGATCAAAGGCATAGGCAGATGATACATAAATAATAATAGGGAACCATTGTTGCTTTCTTAACTGTAGTGGAAATTTAACGTAATAGTTAAGTGCCCAAACACAAGTTAGACTGTTTGGGTTCTAATTCCAGTTCTGACACTCACTGTACTAGCAGTGTAATGTTAGGCAAATTACTTACCTTCTTTAAACTTCTTTTCTTCATCTGTAAAATGGGGCCACATGAAGATAAAATGAGTTAGTACATATATAGCACTGAGAAGAGTATCTAGCTTGTAGTAAGTCTCAATTAATGCTAGTTACTACTACTGTGGTGTGTTACTTCCCTGTGAGCCCAAGGGATTTCTGTGAGTTTGTGGAATGAAAGGAAGATGAGTGAAGGAAGCACTCCATGCCTGGGGCAAATATACCAGTGGGGAGCCACTTATATTCAGAGCCAAAGAGACCTGGGGTTCAATTCTGACTCCACCACTAGTTGGCTCGGACAAGTCTCTTAACCTTCAGGAGCTTCCCCGTGAAATGGGGGTGAACAATAGCTGCCTGGCCATCTTCATGTAGTTATTGGCCCAGATAGATCCCTATTGCCTGCCATTTTAGCCTTTAATCTTTGGACCCATAAAGTTTTCTTCTGCTTATTAAGGAGTACGCCCTCTGGGAGGAAGGACATTTTACGCCATCACCTGCTCAGTCCTTAGCGACCCAACAACACTTTGCCAGTGTTATGGGAGTGGGTGAGAGGAAGGCCGGGGCAGGGCAGGAGGGAGGCACGGAGGCAGGATTGAGGAAATGAGGAGAGCAGGATATGAGTGGACTTCCAAGACCTCTCACTTCTTTCCCATTGTCAACTGAGGAACATCCCGCCCAGTGCCTTACAGTAATGTCACTGGTTTAATGCCACAAATATAGTAAATTGCTAAATAAGAACTATTCCTGTCAGTCTCTTTTCTATTTTGAGGGAAGAGACTAAGTTTTGGTGGCGTGGGACTTTCTTTGGTATCTGTGGGAGGTGGATAGTATAAGAAATGCAAAGAGGCTGCCATGTTGGGCACTGTTTTCAGTGGGCATGGGGGCAAGAAGCTGGAAGTGGAAGCTGGTGAAGGGGAATCAAGTAGTTTTCCTTTCTGAATTGGCTGTACTTTTAAGCCAGCTCTCTGGAGAAAGGAGAAATCTTTGTAATGTATTCCTTCCACCTCCCAACATTTCACTGAAAACAGAAGTATATAAGCCCTTGCACTGTCGTCTTTACTGTTCCTCTGTCCTGCTGCCTGGAGCTTGTCTACTGACATCCTGGACCTAGATATGGCAGAGCAACGAGGGGGAAGAAGCCTGGGTCTCTAACATCATGGAGCACAGGCCCACAAGAGAATGGGAAGTGAAGGAGTTCTGTTTTCCAAATTAAAAAGAGAGAGCAGGACTTCCCTGGTGGCGCAGTGGTTAAGAATCCTCCTGCCAATGCAGGGGACACGGGTTCGAGCCCTGGTCCGGGAAGATCCCACGTGCTGCGGAGTAACAAAGCCTGTTCACCACAACTACTGAGCCTGCGCTCTAGAGCCCGCAAGCCACAACTACTGAAGCCCCCGCGCCTAGAGCCCGTGCTCCGCAACAAGAGAAGCCACCACAATGAGAAGCCCACGCACCGCAATGAAGAGTATCCTCCACTCACCGCAACTAGAGAAAGCCTGCGTGCAGCAATGAAGACCCAACGCAGCCAAAAATAAATAAATAAATTTATAAAAAATAATAATAAAAAAATAAAAAGAGAGAACAAGAACGGGGAGGGGGGAGGTGGAGAGAGAGAGAGAGAACTATAAGAAAATGTAAATTTCCCAAGGTTTCTGGGTGCTGATAAAGGGGTGTGCGCGTGCGTGCGTGCTCATGTGTGTGTGATATTTTCCACTGACAAATTATACAACACCTTAATAGAACTTCAGGCTGCACTAACCCTTTTTCCAGGCAGGCAGCTGAACCGAAGAAAAAGTTGCTAGAGTACAAGCAGTCATCTAATTATTTTTATGTGTACTTTAAAAAATCATTTACCTGCACAGTGATAACACCTAAGTGAGATACTGTAGAGAGATTGTGAAGAGGGCATATGAGAAGTTCCTCTGAAGACAGAATGAAAATGAACAAGCCTTTCTCAGGAGACCAACTGAGAAAAACAGCCAACTCTTCTATTTCTATTTCTGTTCTCAATTTGCTGTAAGACCTTAAGTGAGCTATTAAACATCTTGGACCTTATTAAAATGGGTGGTAATTTCATGTAGCGTGGGTATTGTTAAACCTTCTTGATTTCAAATCTAAATTGAGCCTCTCTCACACACAAAAATGTAGCTTTTGGAAAAAGCTGTTCACTTTCTGCTAAGGAGGTAAGGGGATCTGTTTGAAGAGCTCATGCAGTTACAGATAGATATTCCATATGCTAACCTAACATGAATGCCTCAGATTTTTATATCCTTGATGGAGAAACATGAGGGTCTCTGGCCTGTTTTATGTGCTTTACTCTTGGGTGGGAAAAGCTCCGAAGTAAAATAAGAAGCCATTTCAGAAGTCTTTCTCCTTTTCTACATCAGTTATTATCTCCAACAATTCCCTTTTCACCCACCGTGTTTCCCTGTCTTGGTTTTATGAAAGGGAGTCTCCACCACTGTGGGCTCTCTGCTAGTCTAGCCAATTCTTCCTGGCTCCCCAGTGAAAAACAGGAGGCAGAACGCAGAACTGTGACAGGGCTGGTCATATGACATGGCTTTTACTTTTGCTGTCTTCATCCACCCTGTAGGTGGCAAGTTTGAAGGTTTTGGAAAATTCCCCTGATGGCTAGAAGGTGGATTTCCAATGGGATCAGATTAGCACATTCAAGTATAATTGCTATAGTACCGACCAGGTCTATTTTCAGACTGTGCATTAGGATGAGGAATAGCTGCCACAGGCCTGTGATGTTTCTTAGACAAGAATCCAGCCCCTGAAAGCTGAAAGTTAGACACATGCCAGCCATTACGGATTTCTCCATTCTATAGGTGTAGATGGAAGCAAGGGAAACGTGGTTGGTCTAACCAGTGACTAGGTCAAAAGCCCAAAAGCCCAGGTCAGGGTCATGTGCAACATCTTTGGCCAATGACTGCATTTTACTGAGGCCCCTGGGCAACCAAGAGAATGGGCCAATGGTCAGGGAAATGGACTCTAGTACTGCCCCTGCCATTGCCTGGCTGGGTGACCTTGGACAAGTCACTTCACTCCTCTGGGCCCTTGTCAATAAACAGAGTGCCAATCCCAACTCTGTCACACACTGGTGACCTTGACCAATTCACATCATCAAGTATCAGAGGAAGCTAAAGGGATTTGTTTTTCAGGGTGTCCCCACCACGGCATTGTGTGACCCCAGCAGGGGACGCACACCGATGCCTATAGGAGTAGCCCTGTAGTAGCAATGAGAGAGATGTCTTGGTTATATTAGGAAATTGAGAAGACTGGGATGGCAGATTCTCAGCACCAGCTAATAGAGTTGCCAGATGTTTCATTTTCAAGTGTTTTTACATGTTGGCAACTAATTTGAATTGTTATAAAATTCTGTATTGGCCAATGACTCTAGGTCAGAAGTGCCCTACTAGGCCAGTTGGGGACTTCTGCATTCCACTGACCCAAGGAAGAGACCGACTAGGTGGGGACCTGGCGGGGAGGGGTGGTGGATGCAGGGTCCCCCACGTGGAGGACACGGCTGTGCTGGCCAAGGCTGGGCTGGCTGGTCTGAGCTCCTACCCCAGCCTCAGTTTCCCCGGCCCACGTGCAGTGGTGTAGGTCAGCCTGGCCTGTTTACCTCTACCCCCGGGGTGGAAAAAGGAGGATGTAGCAGGCAGGAACCGACCCCTCGCCTGCGGGTACCGGACCTCCACGGTCCAACCAAAGCGAAGACGCGCGGGCTCGTTGCCAACAATGCCGCGGGCAGGTGCGGGGCGACTCGGCGACTCGGGCGTTGGAGGCCGCGGGCACTGTCGGCGGCGAGCGGGCTGGGGGGCGCGGGGTGAAAGGGGGACGCGTAGCCGGGGAATCTCCAAACCGACGCCACGTATTTGTCGGGAGGAAATTCGACCCTGGAGGAACAGTGGGCTGGGTGAGCCCGTTCCTGCCGGCTTCAACATGGATTCTCCACCTGCGAGAAAGCCTCGGGCTCCAGGCGGCGGGGTCCCATCCCTCTAAGTTGTGAGGAGCCCTGCAGACACCCCGACCCCCGGGGGCCCTTGCTCCGACCCGCCGCTCTCCTGGACACACCCCAGTGCTCCCCAACGTGGTGTTCCTTTCCAGGCCCCTCACCTATTCCGGCCTGCCCTCCACGGAGGTGGAGCTCTGTCAAGTTCAAATACGGAAGCCTATTTTCTACCTGATTCAGTTTGTGCAAAAGAATTTTGAAGACGGACGACAGCGTACAAGGACACTCACCCTCACACTGTTGGTTAAAGGTAAAAACAAACATACAAACCTTTAAAACCTCTTTGGAGGCAATTTTGATAGTTATGAATTTAGTTATGATTCCGTTTATCCCCACAATCTCAGTTCTTGACATTTTTCCTGCACGTTTTACAATCTGCTATGCAGTTTAAACAAGGTGATGTACATAAAGCTTTCAGAATACTAAGCTCTTTAGAATACTAAGAATATAGCTTTAGAATATAAAGCTTGCTAGAATATTGAGTTTAATAAAAGTTAGCCACAACTATTACTCTTTTACAGCCCCTAAAAAAGCTTATGCTTTCCTACATTCTCGCCTCCTTAAGACACTGTCCACGCCACATTCTCCTAATTGTTTTAGCTCCATCCCTGATTTAACGGAGATTCTAACAATAGCTTCTCCCCTGCGATCTGCCTTCTCTCTCCTACCCAGTGGGAGGCAAATGACTATACCACAGTCTAAAGAACATCTAATTAGAAACCTGGATTCTGTTCTACCTCTTCTTCTGTGATAATCTCTGAGTTTTAAAAACAACTTTGCTGACATACATTTTATATATTATTAAACCACCCATTTCAGATGTATGATTCCATGATTTTTAGTAACTTTACCAAGTGATGCGACCATCACAATAAATCAGTTTTAGAACATTTTCATTCCCCTCCCCCCCCCCAAGATCCCTCATGACCTACAGTTAATCTTTGTTCCAACCTCCAGCTTGAGGCAACCACTAATCCACTTTCGGTCTCTAAAAATTTACCTTTTCTGGATATTTTAGATGGATGGTATCATACAATAGCTAGTCTTTTGTGTCTTCTTTCACTTAGCATAATTTTTTAAGGTTCATCCATAATGTAGCATATGTTAGTAGTTCAATACTTCCTGTTTTATTGCCTGTAAAATTAGAATGATTTCTACCATGTCTATGAGAATTACATTATATAACAATATTGATATTATATAGTTAAAGCTATTATTACACCTACATTATTCTAGGCACTGGGCTAACTGCTTTATTTGCATCATGAAGCTTAAACTTCACAACCGTCTTATGGGTTATCAAGGTGATATCATATCCATTTTTGAGTTGAGGAAACAAGTTCAGAATTGTGAGCAGACTTAACCGAGATCACAAATCAAGTAGATGGCAAAGTGGGGACTTAAATCTAAATCTGTCTCACACAGGAACTAAAGCCAGAGTCACCTTCAAAATTAACAAATTTTGAAATTTGTTAATTCCATCAAAATTAATTCCATCATCACAAAAACAAAATCCAAGGAAATATTCACATTAACCCCACGAAAGAGATGGAGAAATGTCCAGGGCTTTGTCAATTGTAAATCCCCACTCATATGTAAGGAGTTTTCACTCCATCATATTCTCCATACCTGATGCTGCCCTGTTCTGAGAACATTTAGATCCATCTACCACCCAGTGGTACTTGAGAAAACTGTTTAGTAGGAAGATTCTGCTGGCACAGGCAGAAACACTCTTGTCTAAAGATTTCTAAAGAAAACTCCAGTTGTTGTTTAAAGTACAATAGTAAAACCTCTTTGAGGTTTTATGATGAGCCTCAGGCTGGCAACATTCACCTTCAAACGTGTCATTATTATGAATGCATTAATGATATTTGTTTTATTAATAATAAATACAACAATAAGCCATGCTCCAAATCTGTCCTATTATTTCTGAGATACACCCAAGCCACCCTCATTCGTTGCAGAAGGAAGGGTCCTCAGAAGGGAAGCCAAGCCCCTCATTCCATGGAAGAAGCCCTGAGATCACAGGAGGTGCCTAGGTCTTCTGGGGATGAGAAACCAAGTCTTCCAGTCCCTTGGAAAGATCCAGGAGAAGCAGGTGCTCAGATAAATGCCCCCCCACCCCCGGCTCAACAGCACTTAACCTTGATAATGATAGCATTTTATTGCCTGTGTGCAGTGTCCTTTCACAACATCATTTATTCGTCGAATGAAAATAACTATTTGTTGGTGTTAGATGTCAGGATAGTGGCTCCCGTTGGGGAGTAGTAAGGTGCTATGTTCTGTTTCTTGATCTCTTGCTGGTTACACAGGTACTTTGTGATATTTTGTTGATCTTACGCACTTTTTGGTACATAGTATTTCAATATAATTTATCCGAAAAGGCACAAATGAAAAATAGTTTAGAATGAAAAGAGCCCAGCATAGTGCCTGTCATATAGTAGGTGGACATCTTGTATGTGTTCATTGAGTAAAGGACCGCATTTGATCCTATCACGTAGGATAAGCAGATGCGTAGAGTGCTGTTGATACTGTCGTCATTATTAACCTTTCTTCACAGGTTAGAAGACGTTCCAGGACTTTGCCCCGCCACGCAGTTGGTTAAGCCTCAGAGCCGGGAGCCTCGGTTCCTGTCCCCCAGCCGGAAGAGGGTGGATCACTGCCCTATTTCGATTTCGCCGCCGCGCCGGCCCGTCCTGCTGCAGCCCCGGGAGAGGCGGCCGGAAGAAGCCGGGCGGCCGGAGGCGACTCTCCAGCCCGCAGCCCCGAGCGAGCTCCGAGGACGCGGCGGAGGCGGGCGGGAGGAGGCATCACCGCGCTCGGTCCGGCCGGCGCGGTCTCCGCCCGCGGGGTCTCCGCCGACTCCGCGGCCCGCGCTCCCCCGGGCTTCGCGTTCTCGCGGTCGCTCGCCGGGCCTGCCGTCCTCCCGGCCGCTCCCGTCCGTCCGCCCAAGCCTTCGCGGCCTCCGTTCCCTGGTCCCCTTACCCGAGCGACGGGGCCGTCTGACCCGCCCCGGAAAAAAAAAGACCCAATTTCTCAGCGCTATTGGATAGCAAACGTAGGATGTGACGGCGGCAGGAGGGAAAACAACACAGCTTTTTCCTATGCGAACCGCAAATGAAAACCTCCCACCTGGGCTCCCCTTGACCTGGACTTAGCTACACAAGCCCACCTATGGACCTGGCTCAGAGTGGCTGAGAGAGGGGGCTCCCGAGTCACACAGATCCTGGCCTTGGCCACCCAGCCCTGGGACCAGGCACGAGTCACTGACCCTCTGCCTCAGTTTGCTCATCTGTAAAACTGGAATAATAACCCTGCCCAACTCATAGGGGTGTGTTGAGAGTTAAATGAGATGATCCTGCAAAGCACATCATTTAGAACACAGTGGGCGCCGGACAGTACTTCCTTTACCCTCCCCCACCGTTAGCCAAACTGCCGTCTGTGCTTGTTCCCAACAAGCCCCCTCTCTGCCTGCCCCAGGTCAGAGACACCCTCTAGGCCCAGAACAAGCACCCCGGCCACCTGGCTGCCTGCCCCAACCGGACCTCCACTCCCCCGCCCTTCTGAGCGCACTATTCATACTGCTCTGTCCCTGGGTCCTTATCTCAGCCTTCAGTGCAATCACTTATGTAGCTGGGTCACCCCATCTTTCTCTCAGAAACCCACACGTGCACACACTTATGGACTATTAAGGCTGCTTGAGGATAAGTCCCACCTTGTTAAATGCAAAGTGGTGCCTAGCACAGAGCCTTGCCGACTCAATAAATGTCTGTTTGGGGGCTGTAGGTAGAGAAGGCCTGCTCCACCTCCAGCCTCTCCCTCCCAAACCTCACCCCACAGCCCCCTGCCCCCTTCCCTGCAGCTGGTGGTGCTAAAGACTAAGCCTCCACCCCCTCCCCCCGACTCAGAAGCCATATTCACCCTAGCCGTGGTGACAGGTTGATGACTCCTATAACAGGCCCCTTTCCTCCTCTGGGGGGTTCCTGCCGGGCATGGAGCCTGGTGGAGGGGCCACCAGCGGGGCCGGAAACCTGGGGAGAATGTCTCTGGCTGCCACTGATTTCTGTTCCTAGAATTGATGTTTTTCTACAATTACAACCTTCCCTCCTTCATTACGTCTCCTGTGTTCCTGAGGTAGTAAATACCAGGGATGTGCATTACATTTCCCATAACTTACTTTCAGTGATCAGAAAAGCTTCAGTTACTAGACCTGCTGTTGACCAGGAATCTGGCTTTGAAGCTCAGAGTAAGGTTCCTAGAGCAGTGGCTACCTGCTTAGCACAGAGATGCCCACCTCCCCAACTTCTGTCCTCTGGCTCACTGTCTGCACACAGCACATTAACAAGAGGCAGCAGATGAGCGGTTGAAAACATGGCCCCTGGACCCAGGGCCTGGGTTCAATCCTAGCATTGCTTCTTACTAGCTGGATGACCTTGGGCAAGTTACTGAACCTGGCTGTGTCTCTGTCTCTCCATCTGTGAGATGAGGATGATGACAGTAATAGTTCCTAGAGTTGTTAAGCAGATTAAATGAGTTCATCTTTGTACATTGATTAGCACTCTGTAAGCACTCGGTCAGTGATTTTTGTCAAATACCTAAAGCTTAATGCATCTAGAGACCCTGACTACTAAAGGTGTCCAGCTAGCCCGAAATGGTTATAACCTGCTCTGGAGGAGAGACTGAGGATGCCTGTAGTAAAAAATATACATAAGGACTACCCAGTTTAACCCTGGTCTTATTATTGATATTTAAGACTGAAAGAATGGTCCTTGGGTATAAACTAATTTCTCTCAATCTTTACATTCCTTCATTTGCGTTATATGTGGACACATTCTGGAAGGAAAACAGGGAGGAAGGAAGGAAGGGAAGAAGGAAATGAAAGAAGGAAGAAAGGAAGGGGAGGGAGAGGGGCAGAAGGGAGGAAGGATCAGATTGAGATGCCTGGATTGTGGTAAAATTCTTATTTTTTAAATTACTTTCCATCAGCATTAGAATAATAATGCTCAATGTTCAATAAATTATGCCCAACATAATTTCCTGGACCTTACAGCTTCTAGAAAACCTAGGTCAGAGGAGGTTGCTCAGAGTCAGGTCAGCTGGGTCTCAGAGCTGGAGGGAAGCAATGGCTGCAGAGCTATAGGGCCCCTTACTGCATAAGTATCTGCCCACCAGCATCACAGAGACCGAATCTCACCTCCACACTTGCAATAGGCCCTCCACTCCCTGATAGCATCAACAGCACAGGTTGCACAAAAGCTCAGCCATTTCCCACTTCAAGGCCAGGTGTGCCAAGGAAAGGAGCTTTCATTCACTCAAATCTGCCCGAAAAGGTGAGGCCTGGATCCCCCTCCTCCAGCATCTAAACACTCACACACACATTTATCCTAGATTCAGTATGTCTAAAGGTTTGGATTATATGCTCTAGAAGCTACATGATTATTGAAAGGCTTCATGAAGGTGTTGCGATGGAGGTTCAAGGCAGCCTTGAGAAGGTGTTCATGATCCGGCTGGCCAGAAGGCCAAAAAAGAAGAGAGAGTCCCCCATCCTGCTCCCCTGGCTCTCTAGAACCCTACAAAGATCATTTCAAGCAAAGTACTCCACTCTTTTTCCCAGAAATGCCTGCTTCACCGAGGCCTAAACTGGTAGTTCTCCACAGGGGGTGATTATGGCCCCAGGGGACATTTGGCAAAGTCTGGAGACTTTTTATTTATTTTTTAACATCTTTATTGAAGTATAATTGCTTTACAATGGTGTGTTAGTTTCTGCTTTATAACATAGTGAATCAGCTATACATATTTTTGATGGTCATAACTGGGGTAGGGGCTACTGGCATCTAGTGGATAGAGGCCAGAGATGCTGCTAAACATTCTACATTGCACAGGACACCCTCCACAGCAAAGAATATTCCAGCCCAAAATGCCAATAGTGCCTAGACTGAGAGATCCGGACCTAAACCAAACTCTCCCTGCCTTGGAGGAAGTAATCCCTCAGAACTCCTCCAGCAAGTTAAGCAGAGAGCAAATTGGAGCATGGGGCTGGGGGTGGGGGAGGGAGCCCAAGAGAACCCTTTCTCAAGCCCAACACTAAGAATGGGGAGGTCCCAGCAGACTCCATCCTCCTCCTGCTTCTGCGTCCAGAACACAGAATCCTGGCATCTGAAAAGATTAAATAAAACCCATGATTCCCAGCCCCTCAGGCTGCATAACCCTGCCCCTCATCTCCTATTTCCCTCTTGCACCCCTCACTCTTGGAGCACAGTTGGAAATTCAAATTGCAATCTTTACTGTCCAGCCCTCAAAGGCTCGGCCTGCTTCCTCTCCTAGAGACAAAGTCTCCTCAACGTCCTGCCTCCCTTTGAGACGATACCCCAAACCCTGCCTCTTTCACCAACTGTAAGTTTTTCTTCCCCACCTCCCTCTACCCCGCCTTCTCTCTCTAATTAAACCACATCCAGGGTGTTGGGAGGGAAGGGGAAAGGATTCTGAAGACTTCCGTGCTGCAGGTTCTGGGGGCCTACAGCCTCATGATTTTTGTGAGGTGCCAGCCACGCTGTGATCATTAAACCCCACCGTGATGGGGGATTTTCTTATTGCTGTTACCCTGGGAGCTACATCTTGTTTATCAGACTCGTTTTAATTCAGCTTGGTCAGGATCCAAGTATTGAGGTGGAGATTAAAGGCACCTGAAGAATCCAATTAGCTGCCTAGTCTTCTTTAAGCCAAAAAATCAGGTCACAAACTAGATCAAAGTGAAATTATTTCTCGACAGCTCCGTTCATTAAGGGGAGGGCGGGAGCTCACACTGCTAAGCTGGGCTCATTACGGGGATTGGCATTTTAAATACAGTATCTCCCCCAAATTACATGTTTCAGAGGTCGCAGGGAGAAACCGAGATTATCTTATATGTAGTCTCTCTTTGGCTAATAGAAAACAGAAAGCCGAAGAACGAGCATACAACTTCTAGGAAAAGACTTAAACAAGGCCCCAATTTTCCTGGGCCGGAAAACCAAATCTGGAAAGTGGAATTCGCAACAATCACTCCCAGCCAGAGAATTCTTCCTCCGGGTAATCTAGAGAGCTGAGAAATCTAAGTTTTCCAGGTGGCCTATATTCACCCATTTTCTTGAGAGCCCACCCTTTTCCCTGGCTGGGTGCAGCTGCAAGGGAGCCCCCCTGGCTGCCCAGCCCAGCCTTCCCCCAGCTCCAGGACCCAGGCAGCCTTTGAAGAGAAACCACTCACCATTTCTGGATTCTGGGTCCCAGGCAGAGTCACTTCCAAGAGCAAGAAACTCCTCTTGGGCCTTTCTGTGTTTCTGTGGGCTCTTTTGAGGGGCTGGAGAACAGAGGAGGAGGAGAGCAAGGAAGGCCCTGATCAGATTCACTTCCCATAGGGAGTATCAAATATTGAATTGCTGTGAGGGCATTTAGAAACCCTCAACTCTACGGGAGAGAAAGAGAGACAGAAAAATTACATTCAAGAGAGCACATGCCCTTCTTCTGTGAGCACTGATTTTGAACTAAGTTAGGAAATCAACAGAAACAGTGGCTTCCCACCCCCACCCCTGTTCCCTTCTGCTTGCAAAATTCTGCTTAGCTGCTCAGGCAACCAGGAACTTCTGGGTTAGAAGATGGCATTTTTTAGGCCCTCCAGGCACAAGCTTGTGGGACACTGAAAGTGGTTAAGTTTGTGAGGGTTTTTTTGGGGGGTGGGGGAGTAGGATGTGGCCACTTCTGGAGTCTCTGAAATCTGAACCACTAGTGAGACCCCTCCTCAAACTTCCCAGTCTCTCCATCCCATCCAAGTAGAGCCTGGGAACAAAGCCACTTGTACCTGGAGGCCTGACCCCCTTGAGTGGGGTAAAGATAGGAGAGAGAAAGGGAGACACAAGGGGAAGGAGGAAGAACAACGAGAGGGAGTCTGAAAGCTTCAGTCTGCACCTCCTGCCAGGTCTGGCTGTCCCCAGATTTCTAGCTGCTGCATAACTAACCTACTGCCTCCTCCAAGTCTGGGAACCTCCTCCAAGTCTGGCAAATTCATTTCGTGGAGGCATCCAAGGCATGGTGTTTGCTTTGGGGTTGTAGCCACCCAGGACCCCCACTAGGCTTTCCTTCTCCCTTTCATCCCCCTTAGTTGGAGCCTGCACCCGCAAGAGAGAGGCTGGGAGCTCACATCTCAAGGAGCCTCCCTCAACACTGGTAGATCTAAGGACCCCGACCCCTGAGCCCAAGTCACTGTAGCCCAAAGGGATTCTCCTTGGATGATGCATTTGAAGCAGAAACAAATCATGTCTGGTGGGTTTTGTCTTTCTGCTCTGTGTATTTCCCTTCCTGGGGTTATGGGATTATGTCATCCTCCCGGATCCTTCCACACCCGCCTATTCTCCATGCCCTGGGGCCAGGGGGTTGGCAGGGGCAACAGCACTGCCAGGCCTCAGAAAATGCACCCTGGATCCTACACCGATTTTCTTACGTGTCCCACAACATGGAATGAACGCCCAATGTTTACGTTTTGTTTTGTTTGAAATCAGCGGCCAAAAATGAGTTTCAAAATTCGTTCGTTTCCTAAGGAGAAATGAGAGGATACAGGTCCTCGGCGGAAGGTTGCATTAATGGGACCCCGGACCCAGTGATTCCCGTAGGGAGTCTGCCGGCCTCCAGCAAAGAGGAGCCTCCCGCAGCCGCCCCAGACCCGCCTCCCAAGGCCCGCGCTCCAGGGGTTTCGCGTCCGGGGATCGCGGAGCCAGAGGTGCGCCCCGCCTGGCACTCAGGCCAGAGCCGCCTCTGCTCCACACCGCGGCCTTGTTTTTGTCCTAAAAGCCTGAGCTGAAACAGAAATCTGGGGAGTCGGGAGCTGTTGCTGGCTTGCAAACGTAAGCCTTGGTCCCTCAGGGGGCTGGTCCCCGTCCTGGACTGCTGTTTTCCCTGCGCTGGTCACTCTCGCTCGGCTGGCGGAGCCGCTGCCTGAATATGGGGACCGAGATGTACGTGTCGCGCGGTGGGAGGTGCCAGCACAGGACCTTACAAGTTCCCCGGAGAGCGCCTGGCGGCGCACGCCAAGCCTCCGCCGGGTGGAGCGGGTGCGCGGACAGGCCGGCCCGGGGGGTGGAGGCGGGGTTCCCCCATCCCAGCTGTTCTCTCGGCCCCTCAGCACCCGGGACCCAAAGAGCCAGTTCACCCCGGGTCAGCCCAATGCTAGCCGACCCCGCACCCTCCCCAGTAAGGGCTCGCGGGCCCAGGGCCTCGGCCCAGCGTTCGCATTTGCAGCCGGAGCCGCCTCGCAGTGGGCTTGCGGGTGTGCCGATCGCGGCCTGATGAGGAGGTGCGGAGGCAAGAGACCCGAACGGCCGGGAAGAGCGGGAGTGCTCGCTCCTGCCCAAGCCGGGGGCTGCCTGGGGCCATCAGGGCTCCGGGCCACCAGCCCAGCCGCCTCCCGTTGCCAGGCCCGCGCGCCAGGCCCGGCCTCCGAGGGCCGTGGGCTCCGCACGGCCGCGCCGTCCGCTCCGAGCTCTCCTCGGCCGGCGCCTTCTCTCTGGCGAGCCCCTGAACCTGGCACAGACGCCGCCCAATAGACACTTCGAACAATACGGGAGAAAACGAAAGGAAGAAACCAGTTTGCCCGCGTAAACGCGACGAGTCACTCTCCAAGTTTTCCTGGCTTCTCGTAAAGGTGGCCGGGGCCGTTTACAGTAAGAGCAGAATACTGTTTGCGACTGTACGACATAATTATCTCCAGACTTGCCTCTCCCCCGCCCCCAGCTAGGGTTTTCACCAGCGAAAGCGGCTAATGCATTTGCACACATTAAACATCTTGAACGCATAATTACAGGCTGCAGACAGGCTGAACAATAAAATATCTCGGCTCCATATTTTTGGAAGCCTTTTGCGACTGTGCCTGGAATAAACAACAACCGCTTTCTCTGTCCTCGGCCATCTCGCTGCAGCCACCGTAATTTCAAACACCGCACTCCACCCCCTCTAGTGCTTTTGAGAAAAGGTGCGGGGCGGGGGGGGGGGTACAGGCGGGAGGGTGCAGCCTTCTGGAGGGGTCTCCCGGGACGAGGGTTCTCCCAGGACGCAGGCTCTGCTGCAGGGTGCAGGGTGCCCGGGCAGAGGTGACTGGAATAAGGAGAAGAAAATAGGTTCCGAGCCCCAGAGGCCGCCTTCCTCATTAGAGGGGCGTAAGTGGGGCCCTCTAGGCCTTACAGCCTCTGGGCACTGCTCTCCGCATCCTCTCCCTACTCAAAGGCTAAAAATTTTGAAGAAGGAGCTGGCTATCACATTCCTGCCTCACAACCACCCTGAAAAGGGCGTCTTTAGACTGGGCTGGTTGCTGTTACCTGAGAAATCTGCCGGAAAAGAAAGAGTTCCCTATTGAAGCAGCCAGATTGGGAGGAGGGAGCTGGGAGTGGTTATTTTCTCCCACGGAGGCCAGGGACGCTCTAGCTTCCCTTGAGTCTTAGTTGCAGTGTCTGTAAAATGGAGATGATTGTAATAACTTCAGGACCTACTTCGCAGGTTGTTATGAGGAAGCACTTAAAAAATTTTTTATTGCCGTATAACTTACATATATAGCAAAGCATAAAAATCTTAAGCACCCAGCTCACTGAATTTTTATATGTGTATACACTTGTGTAACTACTACCCAGATCAAGATATAGAGCATTACCAACACCCAAAAGGCTCCACGAAGAAGCACTTTTAAAACTAACTTTAGTCAGTGATATTATTGTTCCTAACTCAAGAAGTCAACACCCCAGTCAAGTATGTGGAGCTTCTTGACCCTTAGAGACAAAAATTGACAAACCAAATATACACGGAAAGGATATTTACTATCCACACCATGGTTAGGGGCTGTAAGGACTCTAAACTGAAGGAGCATAGAGGGGCTTTGTCTACAAACCCTCAGGCACTCAGGGGTTGGGGGAAAATTGAAGATAAGGCTTTAATTCGTTTTGAGACAGTGGGGTTCTCCTGTTGCTGTGAATAGCTGGGGTTCTATATCCTGGGCTGGCATGTTCACTTCCAGGTCAGGGCCAGCCCAGCAGAGAAAAGCCTGAGAACCTCTCCCAGGGGATGGGACTCTGAGTGGATGCCTGTAGGGCTGAGGTCTAAGTTTTGGGGTGCCTTATTTCAATGTCGCCTCTGAATCCAAATCTGGTTTGATATGTGGAGGGAATTTCCTATGATGTTTGGCCATGAGATAAACAGGGCACCCTATTTCCTGACAAGTGCTACCCCACCGGCTAGCACATGAAATTTGTGCAAATTACAAACAGTACAAAAAAAGTGAATTCTCCATCTGACCCTCTGACCCCCAGTTCACCCCAGGGGAAGCCGCTATTATTGGTGGCTTGACTATCCTTCCAGCCCTTATTACTTACCCCCTTTTTTAAACCACACTGGTAGCCTTCAGTATACATTCTGCCCTGGCCTTGGATTTTTTTTCCTAAATAACTGTCCAAGACAATTCTCCATGACATGGGTATTGGTTCAGAAAGTTATATTCAGCCCTGGTGACTCAATCCAGCTGACCATTCAAGCTAACTTTGTGTGGCCTGGCATGGGGGAAGGGCCTGGGTTCTAGATCCAGAAGTACCTCTAAAGGGCTTGGCAACCTTAAAAACAATCAGCTAACTTGGCTGCACCATCCATCATTACCAGCAACACCCCTCTCTCCTTGAGCGACCAGAACCATGCTGGGGGAAATAATCAAGGCACTGACCATGACTTTGGACCTACAACTATTCTCTGGAGTCAGGGGAAATTGGAAGTGCCTCTTGGAATTTTTAACTCTTCTGTCTAGTAGCTATAAAAACTGTGCTCAGGTCATTAGCCCACCCTGGGTGTCTGCCTCCGATCCCATTTCCTCAGTCCTCCTTGGGGCACAGTGGGATGGCTCTGACCCTGGCCCCCCACCCAGGCCTGGGTAGAGGCAGGAGGGCACAGTGAGGGCCTCAGCCCCAGACCTTGGACCCCGCAGTGTCCGCCAGGAGACGTCGGAGGAAACGCGTTTACCACCTGGGCGACCTTGACTGGAGCCGATTAAAGTTTAATCCGAGGTGTGTACTCAGCCTTGCCATGTTATTTAAACACATCAAAGGTCATAAAAAGATTCCAATGCCGTGAGCGGGTCCGAAGCGGGCCCATAGGGAGCCGGCGCTTAATTCTGATAGATTTCCAGAGCCAGAATTTGGAGCACGGGGCGGGGCAGGGGCCATAAGAAAGAAAGAAAAAGGTTTGCTTTCCCAGCGGAACTCCAGACTTCAAAAAGCGACGGGGGAAATCGAGTCTCGGGCACCGGGAACAGACAACGCCCTTCAATTCCGATTAACTGGGAAGACATCTAGTGGGAAGAGGTCGCAACTGCAGCGGCGCCGTGCGAGCGTCCTCGGCCTCTGCCTGCCGCGACCGTGACTGCCGCTAAACTGTGCGGGGGTAGGAGGGCCGAAAAGAGAAGACCCTTTCTCCCCGGCCGCCCCGTCGAAGCAAGCGGCTGCCTCGATCTTCCCAGGCCAGGGCAGGGATCCCACTCAGGACCGAGGCACTATTTCCACCTCAGAGAGGAAAGGTCTAGCTCTCATTGGCTTTCCTCTCTCCAGGTTGGGTCCTGGTCAGCCAACGGAGGGCATTTGGGCCCAGGATCCTCAGATATCCGTTCAACTCTTCCTGGAAATCCTGAACCCAGAGCCAGTAGAGTGCTAGAGCGACATATGTGGTTTCTCCTCCAGGGTACCGAGTGACTCTGGGAACCAAAATATCGCTGCAGAATTCAGGTGAGGCAAATGCCCTGAAGGCCATCCCACCCAGTGGTCTGCTTTGAGCCCTCGCCACCTGCGGCCTGGTGTTGACCAGGCACACCGCAAAGCTGTAGGAGCCCAGCTTCCCAGGGTGCACAGGTGTGTTTTCACTGCATCTCTGTTGCAGAGCCATTGGACCTTGCCCTGTCTTCTTTCTCTTGCCCAGACTGTCTCATTTCTATGGAGGACTGGGCGCCTTTCACAACCCTGGGAGAATGGGCCCCACCATGGAACGCTGTCCCTTACATTAGCTCTCCCAGCTGCACCAGCACCTCTTCCTAACCTGGAGGTGGGCGGAAAGATAGGTGGATTCTGTTGCAGGCCTCCCCATCTGCCTCAGAGATGCCAATTGCAGCTTCTCTCTTGGCTGGCTTCACCTGTTTAAAGCAGGGTCTTCTCCTCGGGCCCTCATGGCTGACCACTTTGGCTGGATCTAACTTTTCCCTCTTGTTCCATTGATTGTGGCACTACATCATCTAAGAATTATCAGGGAGGAGGAAAAGCACCAGGATGCCTTCTGATGATACAGGAGGCCAAGGGATATGTATGTGCCACATTTCAATGTGTGAATCCCAGGACTTCATGGATCCACGACTGGGCCCCCCAAGAGTGGGCCTGCGGCCCCGCTGATAGACCCTCCAGGCCCTCTGGGGTGGGGCCTGCAGGGGACAGTGATGATTGCTGAGAGTTGCCCTCGATAGGAGGACTCCCACCTTATGCTCAGTCCAGGGCTGTCAGAAGTGGCCTCCTCCCTCCTCCTTTTGTCCATCAAGTTGCCTTCTCCACATACTCCAAGGCTTAAACATTCCCTGATTCTCAAATGAGGGCTCAGGGAATCCTGTTCTTTTGCTTTGTGTTATCCTACTCCCCCCGAAATGAAAGGAACCGGAAACAGTGGATAAGACAATTGTAGGCAAACGATTTGAAGCCCTTCACCAAGATGTTAGCCAGCCCTGTCAACACTGAAGTCATCCCCAAAGGAGTATAAAGTGTATGGTCCCTTGTGCCCTCTCCTCTTCATACCTCATAGCTGGGTGAATCTCGTTCCTCAGGTAGAGAGACTCCCTTTGGTTTTATTGAGCCCGATACAGACCATGAGAGCAGCAGTGAGTGGGGTGAGGGGGAAAGGACTGCTCCTGGTTTAACCAGCTTTAACTTCAGGGAATGAAAAACTGAGACTTGGGTCCTGTAGAAAATGAACTTGGGAAGCAAGGGCCTGAAACAATCTGGGTCCCACACAAGCTCAACGGGCTGATATGTGTGCTCGGAACAGAGCTGACCCCTCACTCCCCTGCACCTACGTGAACAACCCAGAAAGCCCCCTCCCAGCCCACCTGGCTAAGCCAGCACTGGACCCATGGCTGGATCCCCCAGCCCCAGCCAGCCCCACTCTGCTCTGCTCCCAGCTCAGGCCCGTGGGGATGTCTATTCCTCTGGGTGACAAACGAGTCTGTTTGCTCTCAGTGACATCAAATTACTTTGCACTAGCCAAGGGTCCCATGACCCGACATAACCCCACATTAGGTCCTAGAAATGTAAAGAAATATGGCCTTTTTAAAAGTGGCTGAGAGCACGTAATTGCTAGCAGGCTCTAGGGGTTGTCCCAAGTATGGCTCAAGACCTATGCCGGGGCAGCGGATACCAGCCAGAATTCCTTGCTCCGGCTCTCTATGGGCAGAAGTTCATGCTCACATTTAACTCTGGACTCCAATCGGTTTTTCAAACTTCAGATTATTTTTGTGCCGTTAAAGAAATCTCAGGGAGACCTGCAGCCTAAGCGTCCCGTCCCCTCCACCCCAGCGGCCCCCACCCCCCACGCCAGGCTTCCTCGGAGAACAGGCTTCCGCAGAGAATGGGTTTCTGTGGAGCTTTAAAAACACGGGCCTGACTTGGGCTGCATGGCTTGACTTTTTGATGGGAGTTATGGTTTCCTTACTTTTTATTTTGCACCCTCCTGTCTCCCCTTTCCTCTTTGTCTCCCAGCTTTACTGCGGTATCTCTCGTCCCTTCTCCCTCTTTCTCCGAATCTTCCCACTTCTGCAGTCTTGACGGTGACCCAAACCATAATCCCCGTGGTAAACTCCATCCTAGAATCAGGAGACCAGGGACCCTTGAAGAAGCTGCCCAGATCCCTGGTAGGGACTGATCTTGCTGATGCTCCACAGGCTGCAGGGGAGGGACTCGAGGCCAATGTCTCCAGGGGCTTCTGCTGGGTGTAGTTGGAGTTGTCAGAAAATTATATAAAATCTGTGCACATAATTTCTCCTTTTGCTTAATTTACAGATCTCTTATGAGTTTAGCCAAATAGCTCTTTTCTACTGTGATGAGCAGTTATTTTAGCATATATCTTAGTATATATTATTAACATAAAAGCATCCCAGGGTCAAAGTGTCCCAGATATTTAACAACTCCTCAAAAAAATTAATTAAGGAGACATAAACAATCCAAATGCAAAATAACCCAACACTCTGCCACAGAAAGGATGACCAATATCCACTCAGACAAGTGGGATTCAAATTTATTAAGTAGCTGGCTGGCGTAGAATTTGTCAGATTCAACGGTTTGCTATTTTCCATTTTTGCCTTTTTGCTTTCCAAAATTGCCAAGGCTTTAGTTAAATCATGCTTCAGAGGAGGATCATACTCATTGTCAATTAGACCACTGAATTAAAACAAAGCAAGCCACAACACCTTTAGGAATTCTTTTTAAAAAATATTTTACTGCTGAGGAGTTTTTTTTAATACATAGGATTGCATTTGTTCTTGAAAACTGTGGTTACTGCAATGATATATCAACCCAGAACAAACTTTCCCTTCCTAGATTAATCATTAGAAGTCTCTCTTTGCTTTCTACAAGGGGAGGAGGTGTGTTGAAATGGGAAATGATTATTTGTCCAATAAGAGGGAAATAGATGTCAATTTAGGACATAGAAAGGACTGAGGCATGGTTTTCATCTCTCCTCCCAAATCCTGATGCAGCAGTAGAAATCTTCAAGTAAAGGACGACACGCTCATGGTAAAGGGTAACATGTGTCTCACTCATACATACGTATTCTTGATGAAGAGACACAAAATTTCAGGCGAGATGCCCAACACGCCACTCTCCTTTTTTGTCCAGATTTCTTTTGGGTGGACCCTCAAGTTCTTTCTAGATTGTAATCAGAAGAATTCAAGTTCAGACACACTGACCTCTTACCCTCGGACATAGGAAGGATTCCTTTTATTGAGCAATTTTGCTTAACCTTGAAATTTATCTTCAAAATCCTATGTTGGAGGTGGAATGATGTGATGCCTGGGATTTACTTTAAAATACTCCAGGGGAAAAAAAAAGAGTGGAAGTGGACGATGAAACATGAAAGACTAAATGATAATAATGGTTGAAACTAAGAGTTGGGTATATAGGGGTCCGTTGTACTTTTGTGTGTGTTTGGAAAGTTCCATAATAAAAAGATTTTTTTAAAAATGTTGTGTGAGGCAAAGGTGGAAAAATTATCCCTGCCAGGGGGTCAAATAAAAACATAGTCCGTCGGGTAGCACCTGGAGTTACCCTTTTAATCTTCGTTTTCCAAAAACGGTAAACGACCTTGCTCCCTTTTTCACTTCTCTGGAATCAGCCAGCCATCCCCATGCTTTCTTTCCGGCAAGCTCACTTTCCCAACCCATAAACTGAGCATCCAAACCTGAGGTTGGGGGCTGATTAATGGAGCTTCCGTACTCAGCTCCTCTGACCAGAGTGTAAATACCCATAAAAACTAATATCAAAAGTTTTTATTGAGCTGCTTCGTTTCCCTGAGCGTTGGGGCGAGCGGGGCCAGAGCAGCGGGACAAAGGAGCGGCAGCTGCGCCACGAGCAACGTCGGCGTCGGCGCTTCTGATCAGCTCAGCGCGGGTCCCCAGAGCCAGCCGAAGTTTCTGGGGAGAACACCCGAACCAGGTAAATGCCAATCGGGGGCTTGCCTTCCACTGGGGACAGGTGTATTTGCAAAACCGCGGGGGAGGGAATGGTGAGTGGTTGGAAAAATCAGCAAGGGTAGGGAGACGCCAGCCACCCCGAAATATGTCACCAGACTGGTCCGACAGGGTGAACTATTCTTCCTCAAGACTTGGTATGATGCCTGTATTTCACCCACAGGACTTTGGATGTCCGCGTTCACTGGGTGTGTGCGCTCATTTGATGCGTGAATCTGTGTGTGCACACACATCGTTACGATTAGGGCATATAACCTGCACGTAAAAGTCTGATCACACCTCTCGGTTCTCTGTTCCGAGTTCCCCTTTCTCGTGGCTGCGCTGGTGAGTTTTCTTCCCTTAGCTGCTCTATGCGTTAAGAATCTGCCACCCGGGTCAGGGACGTGGGAGTCTTTGGGGAGAGATGGACTCAACGCGGGCCCGGGCCCAGGCCCAGGCCGCGTGGCCGCCTGCACCGGTTTCTCGGCAAGAAAGCTGGGGGCTCCGCGGGGCCAGGCTTACGTCCAAGTCCCCTATTTCCTTCAAATGTTCGTACGTCTTCGGTGTATTTGTTGACATAATGAATCCACAGCCCCCAGAGCTGGTTTCCTGTTTTGTTGCGGGCCCGAGCATCAAGCTAGGATGGGTGTGGAGGCCGGCAGTTGGGACTCCTCTTGGGTTGTGGCAGAGACAAACAGACAGCGTCGGGACAGAGATCTGTCGCCCTTTTCATGCCGCAGCCTCCCAGAATTCCTCGGCCTTCCTGCGCTCTCCCGGCGCCCCGGCGGGCGGAGTGACGGGGAGCTCACTCCCTGGGTGGCGTGGGCCCCGCAGTCCTGCGGACGGACGGGTACCCTGGCCGGCCCACTGAGGACTGCGAGAAGGCGCTTCCTCCCTCTGAGGAGCGCTTCTCTGAGATCCCTCTGCTTCTAACGCAGGCTCCCGTCCTTTAAGTGGAGGCTGAGTTTCCAGGTCCTGTTAACAGCAGAGCAGCGGCGGCACCGTCGGGGCAGGCAGCACTCCCCTCCCCATCACCGCCTCCGCCGCCACTGGTGGAATCACCCAGGCCTCCCTAAGCCCGAGGGCGGCTGGTCTCAGAGGCTGGAACGCACCCTTCACTCCAAGTTTGCGACAAGCTTGCGGAGTCTGGGCACCGCTGGCTGGCACTGTGCAGAGGGGGTTGCTCCTCAAGGGAGCCTGGGACCTGGGCCTGGTTGTTCTAAAAGGGGAGACGCCCCTATTCCTGCTAAAGGACTTTCTGTGAGAAATACCACAGGGCAGGGCTGGAAGTGGGGTCCTTTCTGAGGCTCTGTGCACTGGTGGCCTTGAAGGCCTGGTACCAGAAGGAACACACCAGGCAGAGGGAGAGCTGCTCCTCCAAAAACTCACTGTCCTCAAAATCCACAGGATGAGGGCATCTTTCAAGACAAAGCGGGGGTCTTCGTGGATCTTCCTGGATCTTGCACAGCCTCCCATTTTCACCATGTTAGCGTTCGGTCACCACAGTGCCAAGTGACTTCCCACAGTCCAAAACCGTCCCTACAGCTTTGGGCCTTGTGCTGCCTTCAAATGCCAAAAAAAAAAAAAAAAAAAAAAAAAAAAAAAAAAAGAGAGAGAGAGAGAGAGAGAAAGAAAAGAAAAAAAAAAGAAAGAAAGAAAAGAAAAAAATATCTAGAACAAAAGCTTCAGCAAGTGACTCAGGATGTGCCATTTCTCTGCCTACTGGCCAGCGCTAGCCCAGATTTCTTCAGAACCTACCCTTTTTCCTTAAGAAAGAGTACAACTTCCACCCTGATGGGGAAACTCATAAAGCCCACCATGAACAAAGCTGTCCCTCAACTGCATCTGTCCCAAACAGTCTGGTTGACTACAGTTTGGGAAGTGCTCTCCTGTTCTGGTGTTGCCCCCCTTCTCTCTTTCTTTCTCTCTTAGCTAGCCTCAGCTCCTCAGCCATTTCCCCGTCTGGATCTTTCTTCCTTTGCCATTATCTCTGAGCCCCTACCCCTCCTGCAATGGGAGAGAGAGGGTTAAGATGTTCTGCAAATGCAGCTCGTAAAGCTGCTTGGATACATTAGAAACACATGAATATCCTGAAATACAAAGTGTCTTTAAAACCAACCAAGGAATGTTTATCCTAATGCTGGATGGATGCAGAGAAATAGTGCCAGAGAGCAGTGCTGACAGCCTCCTCCAAGTTAAAGTGAGAGCAGGTAAATTTCATTTGCTAGTGAAAATCAAACTCGATTAAAACCCGGTTTCCCTTTGTCCTTTTCTCTTCCAACCCTGGGAACCCAGGGCCTCATAGCTCAGGCTGGCAGCAAGTCCCCACCCCCCCTCCCAAAAAAATCCAGCCACAGTATCTTTCTTCAGCTCCAGAGCAACCAAAGTCCCTCAGGGCACCCCAGCCTGCCCTAGGAGGTCGGAAGCTATGCCTGCCAAGGCACTGGCAAGAGAGAGGATCTGGCAGCTCCCGGAACAAAAGCTGCTGCCCTCCAATCTTGCCGTGCTGCCCACTCGGGGCTCCTCTAAAGGAAATCAGGGAGCGCCAGGCAAAGCCCACCTCCACTCCTGCCACCCTCTTGCTCAAGGGGCCACTGCCACACGCAGATCCCAATGAGTGCCATGGCTTCCCAGCAAAGCCTACAAAGGGTCTGAGGATAAAATTGTCATTGCCGGGATTCAAGTTGAGGCATCTCCCTGCAATCCCATAGGAATTCCTGAGCCTGGTAGACAAAAAAGCAGAGGGACACTCAGAGGATCAGACCCAACCAGCTGGGCAGGCAAGTGAGTCTTGACCTTGCCGTTGGGAAAAGAGGAAGAGCACTGGGAGAGTCTGTGCTTGCTTCCCAGAGCACTCTCCAGTTCTTCACTGCCTTCCAACCTTTCTTTTTCCACAGCAAGCAGGTTTGGTGGCTGCCTGGAGGGCTAAGAGGCTAAGAAACAATATTGGGAACCTACAGTGGATCTCTTAGGTCTCTCAGCAATGGACAAGAAGGGGAGAGAAAGAGGTTTACTTCAAAGTAAGGAGAAATTCTAGAAACCCAAAATTATTCATGGAGTTCATTCAAATTCTATAAACCATCCCCACTGGTGGCTACAACTCAATATCTAAAGGGACCTGCAGACTTTTAAAAAACAGTGAAGGCACACCAGGACACCACTAACTTGCCTGGTAGAAAAATCACTTTGTGTATATTGAGATCCAAGACAAGAAGGGAACAAGCAGGCTGCCTCCCTCTAAGTAATTTTTTAAATTTGATAGAGAGTTTTTAAAATTTGATAGAGAGATATTCGGAACTAAGAAAATATCCCAATAACTTGATCACTAAAGATCCACCACAAAGCTCAATAAATAATTCAGGCCTGAAGCCCTTCCTTTGCGGAGTTACCAAGTTTAAGAAGCAAAGCTTAATTCGAGATGCAACCCAAAGCCTTCCCCCCAGTGCCGTCCCTCCCAGACAAACCTTCTTGGGGCTCCTCAGCAGACAAGATGAAATCTTGTCTCACCATTTTTGGTGAGGAGGGACCTAGCTGGCTCTGGCAGTCTGTGGAGCTGGGGCCCTTCCTCTGCACGCAGGGCTCGGTCTCCGGTGAAGTGGGGAGAGTGAGGGAGGAATGTGGAGCTGGCCTTGGCCGCGGTGTGCACCGGGAGGCAGCTGCGCCATGGCCAGAGGTGAGCTGGCACAGGCGCTGGCTGGTGGGGGCTCCCCGAGCTGTGTTTTCGTTTTTCCGGGTCTGGCTGGAAAACAGAAGAGGAACGAAGCCTGGGCCAAGAGCAGGGCGGAGGCAGAGAAGAAGAGTCTGTAAACACCGCCCCAAAAACTCCACAAAGGCAGCAAAAATTGCTGGGTAACCAAACAGAGCCAGAAACAGGAGGAAGTCTAAAGGAAAAGGGAATCAAGAGTGAGGGGAGGTGGGCAGTGGGCCTTCAGGAGCTGCCTGGGTCTCCAGGCTTGCATGGCAGTTCTCAAGATGGCTAGACTGCAACTTTCAACTTGACCTTGGCCTCCAGCCGTGTCTGACCTGTATGTAAAACAGCCCTTAAGTCCTCAGGAACTGGGGCCTCAAACCCTACTCTGTCTCTTTGTCATCATGAGTTTTACAATGCCACTTGGAGGAAGGAAGGGGGGCGAACGGGCCGGAAAGTAACACAAAAATCAGGTCCCTACAGAGGCTGGTTCTTTAGTCTGCAAATGGCCAGTCAGGGAGGAGGTAAACTGGGGGCAAATCAATATTTACCCGGAGCTACTAAAAAGGCAGGAGGGAAAGGGCACACTGGGTATGTGTATGGCGGGGGGGGGGGGGGGGGGGGGGGGGGGGGGGTCATGGAAGGTTTTATTGGGCAACACTTGCATTGGTCCGGGCAAACCTGGGATTAGGGCGGATAAAAGCCGGAGCCCAGCCTCGTTGGTCCGGACACTTTGGGAAGACCAGGAACCTTAGAGAGCAGACCAGGGCGGGGGTAAGGGGTGGGGATATTCATAGTGCCCTGATCTGAGGGCTGAGTCTGCAAGCTGAGACAGGAGACAGGTCCAAGCCTGGCTGCTCACCAGTCTACCCGGGATGGAAGGGAGTCCAGCACTCTTCCAAACTCTGATGCTCTGGGGGAATGCACTCACGTTCACTTTGAATGCATGTTCCCTTTCTGGGCATCTGACCAGCTCACAGCATCCACAATCGGAGGTGAAAGTATGTGACCCGAAAGCGACAGGACCCCCAGAATCCCTCTACAAAATATGGCAGCTGCTTGCCTCTTCCAGCACCAACACCCCACTGTGCTCTCAGGAAAGGGTCGCATTTCCCAGGCACAGAGGAATAAAAGCTTCTCGAGCTGGTTCATGGCCAGAGGAGGACCGGGCACCCGCTGCAGGCTGGAGACAGTGCTCTCCCCAGTCCTACTTGGGGGGCGGGGAAGGTGTGAAGTGGCCCCAAAGAGTCCCTTTCTCCTGTCCCAAAACGGAGTGCAGTAGAGAGTGCCCAGGTGCCTGGAGAGTCAGCTCCGGCCCAGGCTCTGTGAAGCCTCATTAAAGCCCCAGAAGGGGGGCTCGAGTCCCAGCTCAGCACCCAGCTGGGGCCTGTTCCTCTTAACCTCCTTCCAAGACAGACCAGCCTGGCTGGAGATGTGGGAGCACTGAATAACGGTGCACAAAGATCGCTCTCTCCATCTCAAAGTCTCTGGAGGAGGAAGAGTTGTTACTGGGAACAAAAGTGAGGAACAGTCTGTATATAAAAGCGTGAGTGTGTGATCAGAGTACACTTGGGTGTGTGTGTGCGTGTGTCCGTGTGGGTGTGATGGGTCGTTCTGAGCATATGGGCCTAAATGTGAGTGTAGGAGATTGCCCACCAACACTGTGGACAGAGAAGGGGAGGAAGCTTCTATATGTAGTCCAAGTTTTCCAGTGGGATGTCCTGGGACCCATAAGCCAGGCGCATCCACAAACGCCCCGCCACGGTTCCCCCGGAAAGAGAGCCAAATCGCGACGCTGTCGAAGCCGAAAGCGCAAGTGTCCGTGCTGGTGTCTCGCTGCAGAAAGAGGCGCGGATACCTGGAAAGAAAACAGCGCCGGAGGCCCCAAGAAACACCCAGCCTGGTCTACGCCTCGCTATTTTACCGTCCCCAGCCGTCCGCAGATTTACCTGACCTGTTCCCACCGCCTCAGGTCGCAACCCAACATCTCGCCCCATCCCCTCCCCGCCGTACGCTGCTCCGAGCCCCACTGGGAGAGGGGAAGGGAAGGGGAGCTGCGAGGAGGTCGCTCTTCCTTCCCGGTCCCGCCCGCCCCGTCCTCCCCCCCTACCCTTCCGCACCCCCCGCCTCTCCCCTGGGTGAATGGTGCGCGGCCGCGCGGCGGGCGCTGGCGCTGGGGACCTCGCGGGCGGCGGCAGGGACCGCGGGTGTACAGAGCAGAGCCGGGGCTGGAGCCGCCCGCTTTGCATACGCCATGGGCGGAGCGGGGAAGGGGGGGCCCGGGCCAATGGGCGGCCGCCTGGCGCGACCCCGCGGGGCGCGATCCGCCCCCCTCGCTCTGGCCCCGGCCCCGCGCCGCGCGCTCTTCACTTCTTGGGGGCTTTTTAAAACAGCGCCACTGGGGTCTTCTCCATGCGGCTCGTGCTATGACAGCCTCCGTGCTCCTCCACCCCCGCTGGATCGAGCCCACCGTCATGTTTCTCTACGACAACGGCGGCGGCCTGGTGGCCGACGAGCTCAACAAGAACATGGAAGGGGCGGCGGCGGCGGCGGCGGCGGCAGCGGCGGCTGCGGCCGGGGCCGGGGGCGGGGGCTTCCCCCACCCGGCGGCTGCGGCCGCGGGGGGCAACTTCTCGGTGGCTGCGGCGGCCGCGGCGGCCGCGGCGGCCGCAGCCAACCAGTGCCGCAACCTGATGGCGCACCCGGCGCCCCTGGCGCCCGGCGCTGCGGCCGCCTACAGCAGCGCGCCCGGGGAGGCGCCCCCGTCGGCCGCCGCCGCTGCTGCCGCCGCCGCCGTCGCTGCAGCAGCGGCGGCGGCGGCGTCGTCCTCGGGAGGACCGGGCCCGGCGGGCCCAGCGGGCGCCGAGGCCGCCAAGCAGTGCAGTCCCTGCTCGGCGGCGGCGCAGAGCTCGTCGGGGCCCGCAGCGCTGCCCTACGGCTATTTCGGCAGCGGCTACTACCCTTGCGCCCGCATGGGCCCGCACCCCAACGCCATCAAGTCGTGCGCGCAGCCCGCCTCGGCCGCCGCCGCCGCCTTCGCGGACAAGTACATGGACACCGCCGGCCCCGCGGCCGAGGAGTTCAGCTCCCGCGCCAAGGAGTTCGCCTTCTACCACCAGGGCTACGCGCCCGGGCCTTACCACCACCATCAGCCCGTGCCTGGCTACCTGGATATGCCGGTGGTGCCGGGCCTCGGGGGCCCCGGAGAGTCGCGCCACGAGCCCCTGGGTCTTCCCATGGAAAGCTACCAGCCCTGGGCGCTGCCCAACGGCTGGAACGGCCAAATGTACTGCCCCAAAGAGCAGGCGCAGCCTCCCCACCTCTGGAAGTCCACTCTGCCCGGTAAATGGCGCCCCTTTCTCAGCCCCGGTCCTCCGGTTCTGCTCCAGCTTCTCCTCCGCTCGCTCCTGGGTCACCCTCGTGCCCCTCTGCTCTCTCCCTGGCCTGTCCTAGTGGTGCTGCACCCCTGGGAGCCCGATCCCGGCTGGCCTGCGCTGCCCGCACTGCCCTTGATTTGGGCTGGTCCTGGCTCTCCCTGGGTGAGGGATAGCTGAGAAGAAGCTTGTGGGGACCCTAGCTGGCTTCCTTCTCCCTCTGCGCCCCGCCCTCGCCAGCCCTTGACATCGACTCAAGTAAGGATGGGAAATTGACCTGGAAATGGTTCACCAAATTGCCCGTATTCGTTCTCTCAAAAATCCTTCAGTGTAGAAACGTCAAGTGTTGGGGCTTTGGGGAGACAGCGAGGAATCAGGGCATAGAAGTGTTGTCCCCTGAGCCTGGTGCTAACGTTTGGGCCAGGAGATCAAGCAAAGCCCACTGCTGTGTGGGCAGAGTGGCCTGGGCTGGGGTGGTCATTGGATCCCTGGGCGATTTCATTTCAGTGCAGAACTAACCACCCTCCCCACTGGCCCTCCAGATTTTGGCAGAAAGACTGGATTGTACAGCATGGCAAAGGGTTGCCAGTGCCCGGTTGTGCAGCCGGGCACTGCAAGGCGGTGTCTCAGATAGAGCTGTTGCCTGTGTCCTGGCCTGGATCTGACCCTTCTGTAACTTGCCTTCTTCCCTATTTTCCAGATGTGGTCTCTCATCCCTCAGACGCCAGCTCCTACAGGAGGGGGAGAAAGAAGCGCGTCCCTTACACCAAGGTGCAATTAAAAGAACTCGAACGGGAATACGCTACAAACAAATTCATTACCAAGGACAAACGGAGGCGGATATCAGCCACCACGAATCTCTCCGAGCGGCAGGTTACAATCTGGTTCCAGAACAGGAGGGTCAAAGAGAAAAAAGTTATCAACAAACTGAAGACCACTAGTTAATGGATTAAAAGTGGAGCTAGAGGGCAACTTGAAGAAATGCTTCAGAACTCGTTGCTTTGTCTAGATAATGATTATAATGCTAATAATAATTGAAGAATGGGAAAGAGAAAGAGAGATACTGGCATTTTGCTTTCCTGAGGGGGAACTTTTTCTCCTGTGGAATCTACAATTCTTTTAAAACTTTACTTTAAGAAATGGTAAAGACTGCCAGTTCTCCCGCCAACCCCACCAGACCGTTAAATGACAAACTCTAGAGTCAAACATCAACCCCGAAATACGCAATTTCAGATAAGTTACACATTTACTGAAATCTTGTAAGTATTTATGTGACCATTATATTTTAGGACACTATGTTATATGATAATAATCTGAAAGTTGGTTACAAATGCAAGAGGCTGTTGTAAACATATGCTTGTCCTTGGGTCACCATCACCATCCCCTTTGCATGTTAAGTGACTGCTCAGGTAAATCTTAGTGAAAGTCCTACCATTGTTGTATATTCTGCAAAACATGTCATGTATAGATTTAGAAAGGAAAGGAGAAGAAGGTACTGAAATAATGATCTTGGACTATTTACTATGAAGGGGCAAAGGGAGAGAAAGCTCTTCCGAGGATCATTTGTCTTGGTAGTAAATACAACCAGCTGAGTGAGCCTTTGAGGCTACAGGGGAACCCCAGGTTGGGAATGTCCTTCTGATAATAATTTTTACTTGCTTATGACAAGATTTTTTGTGGCATTTCGACAATATTTTCCGCCCCAATATAATCTACTTTTCAAAGAATTTGATAGCTTTAAAAAATATTTAAAGCATCAGATAGATAATTCACAGAATTCACTTTGTGTCAGATCTCCTGAGAGGTCCTACCCTAACATGGTGGCCTTTGGTTTGAATACAATTAATTTTTCATTTAAATTGATATTTCCCAATACTTACTAAACATATTGCTGGAGAAATAATTTTCCTTTTTTATTTTTTAGAAAAGTCAGAATGGAAATCCATTCCCCTGAGACAGTTAGATGTTTACTTTCTATATTTTGATCTATTAAGGGATTAGTATTTTTTCCTTGTTTATTGTGTTATGAGACTGCATTAGAAAGTTTAGGGATTCATCTTCACAGCACATCTTTAATCAAGCAGTTATTTCAACCAGCACATTCATTTTGTTCATATTCACTATAAAATGCTATCTTGTAAATAAAGACATTCAGCACACTGTGAAAATGTATTTGTGCACCTGCTTTTCAAATATTTCTACTAAAAATAATAGTAAAAAAAACCCCAACTTAGACCTGTAGATAGTTGATATAGTGGTATTAATTATGTTAATAAAATAGTCACTGCCATTAAAATCTGAAGGAAATACTCGTTATTTTCCTATGCTAAACATGCACTGCACAGAAAGAAAAGGAGCAGGTTTGTCCTATACAAACCAAGGACCATTCTTTTCTATTATTATTCAGTTTTGTTTTGTTTTGTTTTTTTGGCTACAAATTTTTCAGGCAAAAGGAGAAATCCCTCACAACTAAAATCCTAAAAATTTAGATAAGTGCTTCAAGAAGGTTAAAGTGTCAGGTATTCTAAAAGGGAGAGAAAAGAAAGGAGGAAGAGATAATATAAATTCCCAGGCTCCCTGTGGAAAATGAAAACCAGTTGTTTAGTATCAGCGATGCCCAGGCTGTCGTATTTTAAAGTCTGCTGTTGGGTCTGCATGTGTCTGAAAGGGCAGGTTTTGATATTTGTTGAAATGACAGGACTAGGAAAGGCCTTAAACCTTGACCTTGATGAAAAAAGACAATTTGTGACCTTGACTTTTGACAGCTCATGAATTGGCCTCGGCTGGATTAGTAGATCAAGGGCGCCACCTCGCGTTGACAAGCTTCCTTGTAATTCTTCAGCTTCAAGGGAATCAAAAGGTCTTACCTCCTTGACTCCTTGTTTTAGAGATTTAGTACTCATTTCTTTGGCTCCAGATGGAGCAAATTTGAATATATGTAAGTTATACATGTGCCTGTATATATGTGAATATATATCATATGTGTATACATGTATGCATTTGCATATCAGTGCTTGTGTGTGCTTGTATATGTATTTTTAGAATCTGTACAGATATAATATCATTAATTACTGATGACCCAGGATGATATAATTTAAGGTGATTTCAAGAGTTCAGGTACAAAATGTACCTTACATTGATGAAGTTTTGCTCCTTTTCTTTAATGGCCAAGTTTGATTTGTATTCACAGTGGCTTGCTCTGCATCAGATTTCTGCAGATCTGCTTGTAAGCTGTACATTTTTGTTACAGTCTAAGAGGTGTTCTTAAATAACCATTCTTTCTTGGCCCTCACCCTCCAAGGTGGTCTACCATCCTAATTAGAGCTATAGGGGAATCTATACGGTAAATAAAAAGTTTCAGATGCCTTTCTAACTCTAGAGCTCTAGAGTTACATTTCAGAAATTCAAAGAAACTCACCTCTTAAGAGGTCAGTATGGAGAGCTTAAAGATCTCATATCTACAAAATGACCATAATATGGATGCAGAAGGAGAGTTATCCTGGATAGCTCAGAGTTGAGTGCTGCGCCTGGGTGGTGTGCAATCTTATACTGATGTTTTCTAAGCTGCCATTTGATTTATGGAAGAAATATATACATTTAATATTAACAACTACCATCAAAACTATACTGGTAATAACAATCATATCTACTACTTATTGACCCCAAACAACACATCAGATGTGTTTAGAGTCATAACCAATACATATGTATGTTTATATGTTTAATATAAACATAGGGTGATGTGTTTTGTCAGAAACATGCTACGCATATATGTATTGAAATGTTGGTGGAACCAGGATCCTTAGGGTGCAGAATTTCAAGATGAGGTTAATTTTATCTTTATGTTAGAGGAAAGTAATTGTGAACTGAGTAAACTTATTCATCATTTTATGGAAAATAATATTGGTTGGTTACAAACCTGGCTGACGGAAACCTCTCCAACCTGAAGACTTAGAGCTCCTTTATTGATGGAGAATTATAGAAAGAATCTCTAAAGCTGTCTCAAAAACAGCATGGTCTTGAAATGTACGCATGGAATGGTCTTGTGAAGTGCAATCAAATTTTGCTGCCCCGAGGATTTTCACTCCACTTGTGGGAGCAAATGAAAATGATGCTTCAGATCAACCTCCGCACATCTTGTTCCACAGCACTCCGTTTCTAAATGAGCTGCCATCAAGCCAAGATAACAACTTTCCCCCAAAATGTTTAAAGTGGTGGAAAATCCCCTCAAAGCTGGATCAAACTGTGTGTTTACGAACAGCTCCAAAGGGGACTCTTCTGTTGATGGGGGATATTTTTCTTTAGATGTAAGAAATATTCTGAGCTTCAGGCCTAGGAAGGAGGCCAACAGCAGCTCTACAGCCGGAATACCACCCCTTTCACAAGCCATCGCCACTGCAGGAACTCTGGGTAAAGTAGTAGTTTTCTTTTTTTTTCTCCCTTCAGCTTTTGAAACTAATGACAGAAGATATTTCAGAGCTTTTTTCTCCCTGTTCTGAAACAGATGTTGATAATGTTGATCTTACCTCTTCCTTAAAATTCCCATGGATCTACCAGATAACCTGAAGTAAGCATGGATTATGATGGCTCCCCAATACCCAAATAGCAATTAATCTGAACCTTTAGAAAAAAGACATCCAGGAGGATGCCAGCCACTATGTAGGAATAATAACACCGAACACTGGGATAGTGTTGTTGAACAGCTGATTCAAGTATTTTTTTTCCCTAAAAGGGACACACTTTCAGAATAAGAAATTGTAATATGGAAACAACTAGACACTGTTTCCATCTATTAAATTAGCAATGATTTTTAATCCTGTAATGGCCTGTCATGTGACCATTTTTAAAAAATTGTAAATATGGGACTTAAAAAAAACTACTTTTTCCATCTGCTCTTAATACTGTCAAATTTATTGAGGTATTTTAAGTGGATGATTGTAAAACGCCACTTTGCATTTCACAACTATTTATGCCTGATACAGAGCTTAAGCCATCCATTTAAGTTGGGTTTTTTTTTTTTGAAAACAGAAAACAACTTTTTAAAGAAAGGGGGAGAAAATTATTCTTTTAAAAAATTCAACCTAATTGAGATATTTTCTTAAAATTCACGAGGCAGCGAAATTCAGCTGAGGATGATACATATGTGTGCGGGTAGCTAATGACACATTTCACCGTATGATAATACATGTGCAGATTACACCCTGCTGAGTGTGTTTGGAGGGTTTGGTGAAGATGCGGCTACTCGCTTCCTCTCTGCGAATTCCCGAGTTTCTTTCGGAGGGGAGACGGAGCCTGCCCGGGACTGGTAAACTCCAGACCCAGGGGGTTCAGAGGCGCCCTTCCGGATTTGCGAACCTCTATGGAGGAGACGCTAGGGGCTTGCTGATTTATGCGCATTCCTTTAAAGTTGATCGAATGCGTGTCAGCAGCCCAAGACCTGGAGAATCAGAGAAATGTGCAGCGAGTTGCTCACATCCCATTTTTCATAAGCAAAGATGTAACGTTATCCAAGAGGCCTGGGGAGATTTATGCCTCAGTTTTAGGACACGCACACAATAATTAAGTTTTCATCCGCCAGGCCGCCGGGTCAATAACAGCCGGCTTCATTCTTTATGAAAATACCCGCTTTCTGATCGGCTGCTTCAATCCTAGCGCATCTGCCTAGCGCCGACGAATGCCTGAAAGGTGTTTGCTATTTTTAATTTGATTTTCAAGGGAAGAAAAAAGACGCTGGCACAGAAAAGTGCTCCGTGGAAGCAGCCAAGGCCTCGCCACAGTTGATTTCATTTCTGCCTGGCTCCGTCGCGCCGCCGAAAAGCTGGATCCACCCGGCAGCAATCTTCACAACGGGGCCTCGGAGATGTGCGAACCTTTGCGGGCGGTCGCGCAGCGGCGCGGGGCCTCCCCCAGGTGCAGGGACGGGGATGCGCGGGAGAAGTACCGCCGCGGACCTGGGGAGCCACCCGATGCCGCGCCCCTCGGGGGCCGAGGAGGCTCGAAATCCTCCGCGCGTCGGGATGAACTCTCTCCTCAAAATGGAGGCTCAAAGCCTTAGAGAGCCGGCCTCGCTCGGACGGCTTGTGGGCCGTAGGGGGCGTGCAGCAGGACATTAGGCAGAGGTCAAGGCCCCGACGCCCTAGGCCCGCGCCGGGCGGACTCCAGAGGCCCGGCCACCGCGCCGCGCCTCGCCCCGCAGCTGCAGGCTGACGTCACCGCCGCCCGCGCGGGCCTTCGCGGGTCTCTCTAGGCGTTATTTGATGAGGACAAGCCGAGTCAAACGAATGTTTTGTGCGGGTGCCCCTTCTCCGCCCCGCCCCTCCCTCCCCATGAGAATAATCGGGTATTTAATCTCTCCCGGTCTTAATTCTTGGCAGCATGGAAGGTGGTTTGCAACGGGAAATAAAACTTGACAGGAGCATTTTCTCTAAAAGGGGTTCTGAAACGGGCTGAAAAGAAACCGTGTTTTTCTCTACCAAATACTTCCGCTTTCTGAGCCCCGGTCTGACGGGTGGGGTGAGATCCGAGGGAGCGTAGAGCGAACGGGGCACGCACGGCCACGTTGCGGACCCGTGCGGCCGCATCCGGGCGCCCCGCGCAGTCACGGGTCTCCGCCCGGGCCGGAAAGCAGATTCGGCCTCGCTTCATCCCGCGCCTCGGGCACACTAGGCTCGGCTGTAGGCCCGACGCCGCCCGCAGCCCGAGGCCAGGACCCGGCGCACGGGATGTTGGCACAGACGGGGGCCCGGCTGGCACCCACAGTAGTACCCTGGCCCTGGCTGAGGGCGGCTGGGGTTAAGTGAAAAAAGAGGGCGCGGTGGGGGGCGGGGGGGACTTAGATCGCTGGGCTTAAGCTCTGAGGCTTTTGGCCCAGGGGAGTTAGGGACAAGAGCTCGCAGAGGCGACGGTGAGACCACTGCTGGGAGCTTTGTTCCGGCTGTGGGTCTGCGGACACTGCACAAAATGGAGGGGGGAATGGGGGTGAGCGGCATGCGTTGTCCGGGCTGCTATTGGGTGGGAGAGGTTGGAAAGAGCAGAAGCCCCCTCCCGGCAGCTCAGAGAGCGCCCTCCTCTCGCGCCGTTAAGGTCAAGTCCTCCGCGCCATGGCTGTCTCCATGGTCAGGGCCGGTCGCCGCGGGAAGGCGCAGGACACACAACTGGCCGGCTGCAAGCTGGTTCTGATACCCTGGGATCGTGGACTGGAGGCAGTTCTTTCTTGGTTACCAACTCCTTCGCCGCCAGCCGTATTGAAGAGGAGCTCCCGCAGCCAAGGGTGGCCCAGGCTATGTCCCCGTCGAGTCCTGGAAGAGCTGAGCCTGCGGAAGCCTAGCCGCGGGGGAGAGGCAACGCCTTCAAGCTCAGAAGAGCGGACGCGGCTGGATCCGAGTCGTGAGCTCCGGTAGAAACAAGGGACCTGGCAGGGGCAGCTGGGCCAGCTGGGCATGGAATAGAATAGGGAAGCAAGGAACCTGCTGGGAGCCTCTATTGAGGTCCCTGAGTCCAGGTCCGCTCCCTCAGTGCATGGCAGGCCTTTGGTGAGAACTTTGATGCTCTTCTTCTCCTGCCTAAAATATGGGCCAAGAAGTGAGGTGCATTCTGCCAAAGGTAAAAATCCCTGACTCCCAGACCCCAAGAACCCCCTCACTGTGCTGTGGAGGGGTCGGGGCCCCTTACTTCTGCCCATAGCCTACTTGCAGCAGGTCACCGCATCAGGCCTAGTGGTCAATCGCTTAAACCTGGTCTGCCGCCGAGCTTATTGCTCCAGGTGAATCACAGAGGCCCTGCAAACGATTTCATCTTTTTTTTTTTTTTAACAGAATACAGGAAAGCTGAGCTTTATCCCTAGGGCTGCATGGGTGGAGTCTTGAGGCGACAGTAGGTAGAAGGATTGTCCGTGGACAGGTACCATCACAGAACTGCCTATCAGGGCACAAAGGGGAGACTCCTAGGGCAGGGTTTGACTAGGCGGGGGCTCGCTCTTCTCCAGCCTGGAATGTGAGCCATGGATCGAGGCTGAGTAGAACCGGAGGAGCCTGGGGAGCTGCCCTAGGTGGCAGCTGAAGCTTGGGGTATGGGAGCTTCCTGTTAGCCGCAGCCATGCAGACCAAGACCCGGAGGACCAGAATGGCCTTCTGGTTGAGCTGCCGTCTTTTGTCCTCTTTCTTACAGATACACTTGGCTGGGGCAACCCAAGCCATTTGGGCCGAAGTTGCGGGGAGAATGGAAGGCAGACACTGGGAGCCAGGGCTTTGCCCTTCAACCCCCACCCCCATCTGTTCCCACTCAGTAGGGGAAAAAAATCTTTCATGAGTCCACAACAATAAAAATAAAAATAGTTCTTCTCAAAGGAAGTAACCCTCTTTCTCCCATCACTTTGGGACACACAAAACTAAATAATAACCAGATTGCTTGGGTGCCTGAGACCCTCTGCTAAACCCTATGCCCCACCCCTCAGTGGCCAGTGGAAGGATGTGGACTTCTTCAGATCTTTAGGGACCTTGGAGATTGAACCTGTGAGTCAGATAAGAACCAACCATAAGGTCAAGTTCAAGGCATTACCTGTTCCCCTGCTTTAGGGAAGGGAGGAGGAGCTTGTGGGTGGGACAGGTGCCTCTCCAAGCCAAGGAGATAAATTAACCCCTGCCTCCACCTAGTAGTGATAGAAGGGGGTCTCCTGATATTTCACTGAAGCTTCAGTGCCTCCTCTAGACCGTGCCTGGAAATGTGATTAGTTGGCCATGATCTGCCAATAGACGGTTTCCTAAGAACAAATTCTAGGAGATTTCCTGGGCTTCCCAGACAACCCATCTCCCAGGCTTACCATGGAGGACAGATGTACCTCCAGGAGATCTCCCACTTGGAAAGAGAAAGCCCCCAAATGGCGGCCTGGCCTCCAGCCCCGTGAAGGGCTTGATAGCCATTTCCATCCTGGGTCCTCCAGCTGGCTCTTGCACCTGTGTGCAGTATGATCACAGGGGTTGAAATGTTCTTTTGTATAGCTTTCTAGAAACAGGTGTGGCATTTAGGGACAGAGGAAGGTAGGGGCTCAGACCAGCAAGAAAAAGCAAAAAATTTGGTGCTCTATGTGATCCACAGATCAACAACTGTTGATCTTTGGGAGTGAATTTTGGTTTGTCAGGTGGGCCTTACCCCTCCCAGGCCGGCTGCCATCCAAGGTTGCCAGGCCTACAAAAGCAGGAGCTGAGTCCTAAGAAGAGAAGGAGGGAATGTTGATGAGAGAGGGAGGGAGAGAAAAAGAACCTGGAATGGAGTATTCAGAAGAAGGAAGGGAGAAGTCCAGTTCAGACCCCTGGTGGAGGCCTGAATTGGGGGAGAGTCAGGAATTTAACCAGCCTCCTTTCTCTGTGCTTTCCGAACTGAGTGCCCTCCAGTGGCACCTCAGCTCTTGCTCAGCTTAGGGGAGGTATCGGAAGAGGCGGGAGGCCGCAGAAGGGGAGACTCAGCTGGAAAGAGGCAGGAGACCGGCAAGCAGGAGCTGCAGGGAGATGGAGACGGATGGCTATGGAGGAAACAGAGGGAGCGGACAGCCTGATGTTGGCATTCACACTAAGGGTTATGCACTGAGCAGTCACAGGGCTGCAAGTGGCACGGGGACTTCAGGTTCTCAGATTCTGGGACAATGAGCCGCTGCCAGAGGCCAAGCCAGCCCCAAAGAGAGAAGAGGGCAGGCTAGCAGCATGGCCAGTTAGGGTTGGGAACCCCGGAGTGTGGAGGCACTCCCTGCCCCCCAGCTCTATCCTCCCTCAGAGTGAGCGGGTGTTAGGCTGCCTATCAAGTGATGGTCCTTTCTGCTCACATCCCTTGAATGACTCTGCTGGAAACGCCCCCAGCACGACAACACCGGTGCACACTAACCGTGCCAAGGCTACCCAGCCGGGGCACTGCCAGCAGGCACCCTCCGGCTGCTGCCCAGACCCCTCGGCTGCAAGAAGAAGGGGAGGCGGCAGTGCTGGGCAGAGGCATCTGGACACACTTTATTCCCATATCCCGCCTGGGAAGGCGCGTGGAGTGCAGGGCTCCCGAATCCCCGCCACGGAGCACTCAGCCCGCCTGCCAAGGGGGGTCCGGGAGGTGTTGCAGAATCCCCCAACCCCCCACTTTTAGGGCCAAGTCAAATGAAGTTTGGAAAGGCTTGGTCTGCTTTGCTGAGCAAATCGCCTCGTTAGCCGTTTCCGCCTGACAAGGCTGGCTCCGGCGCCAGCCTTCTCCTCTCCGGGTGGCCATCTCCAAATGCTGCGCGGGGAGCAACGGGCCGGCCCTGCGAGGGCTGCCTGGACCCTGAAGTTTGGAAAAACAAGAAGAGATTGAAAGGGCTCCCTCCCTTCTCCGCAGACACACACGCACCGTCAAGCCGCCGCCACTTCCTGCCTTTGTTTTTCTTCCTCCAAAACATTTTTGGCCTCTTGCATTAGCTGCCGTGGGGCTCCGGGTTGACGATAAAAGGAAATACACACTGAAGACTGTTTTCTGGAGATGGCCTCACACTGTGGAGCTCCTGAGAAAGAACAACTCATGGGAAACCAGTCTCCAGGGCCAATGTCACAGCCATGCCCATCTTGGACTCTTCAAAAAATGCAACTCGCACTTGGCCTTCCAGGGCAGCCTTAGCCCCCCCCCCCCGGTCGGGTGTTCTCTTGAGCCGGGTGGGCTCAGCTTGGCTGTTGGGCCTCCTGCAAAGCGGAAGAGTCAATTAGGCTCAGAGTAAAGTCAAAACCAAGGACCCGAAGCTCTGCCTCCCCAAGATTTGGTCTGATCCTCAGAGCTGCACCTACCTCCGAATAGCCCCCCCAAAAACCTTCACACCGCCAGTATATTCCAGGCAAGAGGGGCAGAAGCAGGCAAAGCTGGGAACAGTGCGCAGCACTGGGGATCAGAGCATCCGCCTCCCGTCCCTGCCGGGAACTAAAAGCATTCGCCGCTCCAGGCGGTTTCCCTTCTGGCATCAAGAGCCTTTATCCTCATCCATCTTCACAGCAACGCCCCCACTCACCCCCTTCCAGGCTGCAAGACCCTCCCGGCACCCCGCTTTGGTTCAGCCGAATTGCCCTTCCAGCCGCTCCTAGAGCGCCTTCCCCTGCCCCAGCCTTTCCTCGGGAATTCGCCTTTGTCTCCTGCAGACACCCATGGGATCCAGACTGACCAGCACCCTCTCGGCTTGGCTCTCAAGAACATGGGAGGCACTAGTTCTACGGAACGGCACATATCCCTATACCAACCTTTCTGTGGTGACCCCCCTCTCCCTGGCACCAAGGGGAAAACCGATCTAATGGGGAGAGGGGCTGCGTGCAGCTAGGGTAGGTAGCCTGGCGTCCCCCGCTGGTGGGCCACTGCAGCCGGTCTGCTCAGGCACAAGCTGAAGTTGACTGCCAACACTGCTATAAAACCCCAGGTCTGTCTAGAACAGTTTTTGGTTCTCCTAGACGCCCCCGGGTTCAATTATAGTCTTAAAAGCCCTAATACAAGTGCAAGAATTTGTTTGCCTTCACCCAGGGGCAGGGCAAGCCCCGCAATGGTGGCGCCTTTGTTATGGCAAAGTCACTGAAACCCCTCAAGCATTCCTTTTGTTCGAGGGTCGGGGTGGCGGGGACCGGGTGGGCTGCTGGGAGAGAGTTTGAGAGCCAAAATCAGTCAGGGAATGACTTAAATACTGCTGTTCACAAACCTCTCCTTCTCCCTTTTATATTCAGTCTTCAAGAAAGAGATGCTGTGGAGAAATAAATATTTTGCCTTGTTGGTCACCGCTGGAAATAGAAGTTTTTTCGCTGCAGGGCAATCCTGTAACTGTGATTCCCAGCTTTAGGAGGTCTCAAGCTGCCCTTCCCAATGACCTTCCTTCCCACCAGACCTTTTCACTCACCCCGATACTGCCCTCTGCACAAGCCACAGTGGCCAAATATGTCAAGCTGGAGATGCACAAATAATTTCAAGTTCAGCTCTCAGGGATTCAAGGGGCATGGAAGTTCTTGCAGCAAATCCTGAATAAAGCGTTCATTAAACCAATGTGTCGGAGTAGTTTGATTTGTGATACGCAACCCCTGTAAAGGAGGGGGTGGGTAGGAGCCACATAAACATAAATGCTAATAAATTAGTGTACTCCACTACAGAGTAATTACTCGATATTATTGATATTTACAGCGAGTATTCAAATGCAATGGTGGGCCATCATTTAGAGAAAATACATAATGAGAATATTTCTTTTCCAGTGCAATACACGATTAGATTTTGTTATTGTGTCAGTTACAGTTAGCTCAGCAATAAATAAATAAATCGATGTTGACACTTAAATACCAAAGATCTTAGAGGTTATACTCTAAATCTCCCCAAGATACATAAATACCTTCGGCTATTTCCTGGATGGGGAAAGGGAAAAGGTTATTCTTTTTCATTTTTCAACTTTCCTTCAGCGACATCGAGTTCCTTCCAAGAAGATAGGTGTGGGGAGGCCTCAGAGCTGGACCCCTCCCAGCGCCTGGCCCTGCCTGACTGCTCTATGCCCTCCTCTTCTGCTTCTCCCAAACATTGTTCATTCAGTCCTGCAGGATGGCAAGCATTTTTCACCATTTCATTTTTTTTTCTCTCCTCTTCCCAAGAAAGCTAGACTCATACTAGCTGCTATGGCCTCTGTCTCTCTCTTTAGCTCAAACCTAGCCTTTTCAAAGCGTTCTTTTCACCCAAGGTGCTGGGAGGTTCAGAAAGACGTCTCTTTTCTCTGGCATTGTGTCCCTTCTGTGGGATGAGTAGCCGGAAAGGCGCCGAGCCTTCTGAGTTTCTGTCCTGCATATCCCTGGCTCTCAAGCTTTGCAGAGGAAGGGTGGCGTGTTACCCCTTTCTCAGCCACGGCTCCCTGGCCCTCGCCCCCTGCTCACTGCCCCCACTCTCCCTACAGCTCTGGAGCTCAGCTGTGGGCTCCCGGAAGGTGCAGCATACCCAGGAGAAGTCTCCTTGGATGTCAGCGCCTCTAAAGCAGCCCAAGGCTCGCCTCAATTCCATGGTTCCCCGAGTCCTCAGCTCCAGAAGACCCGGCAAGGGGACGGGCGGACCAGTGCGCAGCGGCGCAGCTCCCACGCCTCTGGCTCTGCGGTGTCACTCCGAACCCGGCAGACAGCGAGGAGGAGCGGGTTTCTCCAAGGGCAGGGCGTGGGGTGAGGAGGCCGGCAGGGAGAATGAAAGGGAGGTGGATCCCGGGTGAGACGAAGGGCTTTCCGGGACCTGCGGATCCCTGACAAACCGCGGGGGAAGCCGCCCAGGTTGTTGGCGGTTTAGGGACGGAAGGCACTAAAGCGCTTCGGAAGTGACCATGAATGCGAGCGTGTAATCAAGACACCGTGCAAATCGGGCGAGCCACGAGGCAGGCACATCCACGGCTGCAAACCCTGGCCCGAAGGGGGTCCGGCCAAAGTCGGAGGCAGAGGTGGTTCCCAAAGCAAGCCTGTGGGAGGGGGACAGCCAAGAAGGAGGTGCGAACGCGAGCCTCCAGGCGAATAGATTCCAAGACCACGCACGGGCCACGCAGCGACGAGCTCCCACCCGGCCACCCCCAGCCTGTGGCTTCCCTCACCCGGGGAGTGGTGGGTGGCAGGAGTTGAGCTCTCTCACCGCCCTCGGCGCACTCGAGGGCCAGGACCGTGCAGCTGAGCACAAGCAATTGGTACGGGGTAGCACCCAGCCTCGTCGCGCGCCGGGAGGCCGCCCCAGCCAACATGAGTTACACCGGCGATTACGTGCTTTCGGTGAGAACACCGAGTGACGATCTGTTGCTTCCCTTGAGGTGGCTACAAAGAAAGGAAGCCGGGGGCGGGTGGGGGGGTGGAAGAAAGGAAAGGAAAGGGGGGGGGGGAAAGGCCCGGACTAGCTAGCAGCTTGTCAATTTCAACATCGGGTCACATGACCAGCACCTCCCTGCTAAGGATGGGGATAGATTTCCACGTCAGCTTACGTCTCCAAATTTCTACTTCACGGATCCGCTTCAAAGAGGCAGCTGCAGTGGAGAATCATGTTAAGCTCGGCTACTGCGGAAAGCCCAAGGTAGCCCAATGATGGATTTTGATGAGCGTGGTCCCTGCTCCTCTAACATGTATTTGCCAAGTTGTACTTACTACGTCTCGGGTCCAGATTTCTCCAGCCTCCCTTCTTTTCTGCCCCAGACCCCGTCTTCGCGCCCAATGACATACTCCTACTCTTCCAACCTGCCCCAGGTCCAACCCGTGCGCGAAGTGACCTTCAGAGAATACGCCATTGAGCCCGCCACTAAATGGCACCCCCGCGGCAATCTGGCCCACTGCTACTCCGCGGAGGAGCTCGTGCACAGAGACTGCCTGCAGGCGCCCAGCGCGGCCGGCGTGCCTGGCGACGTGCTGGCCAAGAGCTCGGCCAACGTCTACCACCACCCCACCCCCGCCGTCTCGTCCAATTTCTATAGCACCGTGGGCCGAAACGGCGTCCTGCCACAGGCTTTCGACCAGTTTTTCGAGACGGCCTACGGCACCCCGGAAAACCTCGCCTCCTCCGACTACCCTGGGGACAAGAGCGCCGAGAAGGGGCCCCCGGCAGCCGCGGCGACCTCCGCGGCGGCGGCGGCGGCGGCGGCAGCGGCCACGGGCACGCCGGCAACTTCAAGTTCGGACAGCGGCGCCGGCGGCTGCCGGGAGGCGGTGGCGGCGGCGGAGGAAAAGGAGCGGCGGCGGCGCCCCGAGAGCAGCAGCAGCCCCGAGTCGTCTTCCGGCCACACTGAGGACAAGGCCGGCGGCTCCAGTACGTATAAAGGCAGCGCCCTGCGCTTTATGAAAGGGGAGTTGGAAATCTAGCGCAGCACCGCTGTTAAATTTTTATATGCTGTTTTATAAGCATATAAGGTTTATGAAGGGCCTTTAGGTTTCCCCCAACAAAACTTTGTTATAAAAGGCGGGATCACGTGGCGAGTGCTGAAATTGGCCGTGAAATACCCACCGGCCAAGGCATGCCTGCAAAAAAAAACAAAACAAAACAAAACAAACAAAAAACCCCACACAACTGCCTTTTTCCCTTTCTTCCCTTCTCAGCTCCCAAGCCCAGCAGCTCGACCCCTCTCGGGACCAGCTCGGGGCTGGGGAGCCGGAGGTGGGCGCCTGTAAATTCCCCTTGCAAGGGCTCCGGAGCCTTTGATAGCGAGGTAATCCGGAGATTTTTATAAAAGCCATGTGTTGCGCCGGGATTCCAGTCCCGGCCGGGATTCAAAGACATCGCTGTTTAACGATGGCGCTAGGAGCGTGTTTAACAGATAAAATAGCCCGCTTAGCTCGAGTAATACATTAAAAGAAACAAATTAACCCAAAGTTGGCCTTTTTGTCCAAAGGAAGCCATTTTCCTGTGGCGCGGTGGCAATTACGTGCTGCCTTCTGTCCGACTGCATGTTACAGTTGTTATTCAATCTGTCAAAAGCGGGTTTTTTTCTTTACTTCTGGTGGAGTTTTATTGAAAGGGGAGCAAGTCGAGACTGCCCGCAGCTCTGGGAAACCCCTCGTTCCTCCACCCTATCTGGAATAGCACCCCTGCTCTGCCGGGGAACCAGGATGGCTGTGTGGCCTTGGTCCTCAGGAAAGGCCCAGGGTAGGGGGCTTCCGCTGCCACCTCCCCACCTCGCGGAAGCCAGGAGGCAGGAGCTGATGGCCAGAACTCAGGCTGACGAAGACCCGGCAGCTGCCCCAGATGTTAACGAGGGCCGAGTCCCGCCGCAGCCGGGAAAGACTGGGGCTGGGGCCGCCTTTACTGCCTCGGGAACCGGCCGCCCAGGTGCTGGAAGGTGAAATGTCCGCGGGCGGGCGGCTGTTTGTTTAGTCTGGCCAGGCTGTAGGCAGCCGGCAACCCCCGCTCGCTGCTTTGAAAGCGGTTTCAGCGGCACAAACTCGCCTGTTGCAGTGAGGAGCCCTCCTTTCTGCTCTGGGGCAGAGTAAGCAGCTTCCCTGGGGGCCTATCTAGGGAGCTGGCTTTTATCTGGAGCTGAGCCTCCGCCGGCAGCTTCTCCCCAGCCGGCAGTAGGAGCCTGAAGGCAGGGACCTGGGGGGACCTTGATGGGGCTTGGGCAGGGCCTCCAGTCCCTGGGGCCAGCCCTTTTCCTCCACTTGGGGCTCTGGGATGGATTGCAGCCGTCACACCTGGCTCTCTCCCTGCCTCTTTCTCCCTTTACAGGTGGCCAACGAACCCGAAAAAAGCGCTGCCCCTACACCAAGTACCAGATCCGGGAGCTGGAGCGGGAGTTCTTCTTCAGTGTGTACATCAACAAAGAGAAGCGCCTGCAGCTGTCTCGCATGCTCAACCTCACTGACCGTCAAGTCAAAATATGGTTTCAGAACAGGAGAATGAAGGAAAAAAAAATTAACAGAGACCGTTTACAGTACTACTCGGCCAACCCGCTCCTCTAAGGCTCCAGCCAACTGGAACTGGGTGGGGGGCTTCATACACATGAGATTATATGCAGATTTTGACCTTGACAAGGTCAAGGCACGCGGTGACTTTTGAAGAAAGGCGATGTGCAAGAGAGGGGAGGCTACACGGAGACAGCCTGGAAGGAGGCCGCTCGGGACGCTCCTGGGCATCGGTGGTTAAGATTTCTAACAATAATTGGATTTGGAGAGTTGTGCATCAACGAGAGTGAATGGTTTGGGGCCCCTGGTGGTTCACTCTTGGAGACTGCAGAGCTTCGGGTTGGGTGTGGTCTCCATCAGGGACTGGGCCCCCTCCAGGCCCCCTGGAGAATGACCCCGACCAGGGACCCTCCACATGGAGCCTGTCCACTTCCAGGACCCCTGCGTCAAGATCTCCAAACCCAGTTCAGTTTGGGAACAGGAGCAGAAGGAAGGCGGGGGATTCCTAGATGTCCGGATTGGGGCTCCTTTCCAAAGCCAATGTGAAAGATGGCTGGACTAAGAGGTGGCTGTGCGGTGGGAGAGGGCTGCTCATCCTTGAGGGAAAAATAATCTACTATTCCAGGTGGCATTAGGGGCTCTCCACCCCCTCCTAGCCACTCACCACACGGTCCCAGGCCTGAGCTTCCAGCAGTCGACTTCTGCAGCTCACCTAGTTTTTCCTACCGATTAGGGTGTTCGTCCTGGCCTGCCACTCTGGCCTAAAGCCTGGTGGCAGAGCAGACCATTCCCTGAGGTGGAAGACATAAAAAAGCCGAGAGGCTGCACCCAGGCCACTGGCCACCAGATCCCTGCAGGAAATGCCTGTGGAGTGCGGCAGCTTGGCAAAGTCTACAGCACACTTAAATCAAGCTTGGATTTGCTCAGCGGAGCGGGGGAGCAGCAGAGCAGCGGACCTGGCCAGCGGTCCCCAGCGATGAGGGGCTTGAGCCCCGCAAGCACCCAGTTCCCACGCCACGCTCTGCCCTTCACCACCCCAGAACTGAGCTTGGAAGCTTCCAGCGACCTTCCAAGAGCTCGAGAGTGATTTGGAATTATTTTAAAAGATAAATATTATATTATATATATATATTTCCCTGAAAGAACCAAAGCAAATTTTAAAAGATGCAATGTAGAGGGGGAAAAAAGATGAAGAAAATATTTAAAGGCTCTATCTGTTTACAGTGTTCCATGGTTAAACTCACTCACTGCTAAAAATATTTGAATGTACGCTTCATACAGGGATGGTGTTCAAAAGACTTGTAAATAAAGGAACTATAACCTATTTTGTTTGAATACTTTTTTTTTTTTTGCCATTAGTTGATCGCCTTTGGGGTATTGGAGGGGATGGGAAGTGTGTCGGGAATGGTCTTTTTAATTTCTTGCAATATTTGAAAAGTGTTAAGGAGATGCTCTGAGGTTGTTCGGCCCTCCATGGTCTGGGGACCCCAGCTGAGAAAGGCAGGCACCCTTCCATTAAATCTCCTCTGCCCCCCTGTGTTAAGAAGTGTCTGGTGGCTCTGTTTGTAACGGGAGTATTGGCCTGTCCTCCATTCTCACCCACTGCGTATGTCGCAGCATGTATACAGGTGACAGGGCACAAGGAAAATAAAGACTGTGGAAACTTGAGTATTGGGTCCTGGTGTGACATTCCTCTCCCTGCTCGCCTTTTACTGCCAAACGTCTGCCACCCCCAGCACCAACACCACCCCCCCCCTTAGGAAAGGGGCAAGTTACTAGGCCCCTGAGCGGGTGGGGAGGTGACTTAGGATTTAACTCCATTAGAAGCCAAACTTAGGAAGCCAAGGTGAATGGCCAGGTCCTTTGGGGAAGTGGGATCCCAGCAATGGAGTATCTCAGGGCCTGGAATACGGGGCTTCATCCTCTCAAACTGACCCCAGCCCTGGCAGAAAGCCTTGGGACTTGAGGTGGCCAGTGGGTCTGATCCCAGGCTGGACTCACTTACCTCAAGACTAGGAGGCCTGAAGTGGAAACACTCTAGGGTGCCCTGGGGAGCCCTGCAGCAAGAGGGAGACTGGTCTGGGTACAAAGACAGAGCAGACTCTCAGGAGTCTCTAAGAGCGCTTTCTTTTCTCCCCAGCTCCCAGTTGAGGCTGCCTTTTCCCTTTGGGGAGAGAAAGATACTGGTTTCCTCTTTGTTTCCTGCCTTTGAACTTCTGCCTTAAATTTGGACATCACCCATAACCTTGAGGGGCAGGGCGAAAGGCCAGAGCCTTTTGTTGCCCACCCCCTCTCCATCCCCACTCTCTCCCTAGCCACTCAGGCAGGACCAGAGCAGCAGAGAGGATGGAATTTGGAGAGAGGCCCCAGACCCCATACCCCCGCTCTGTTTATTTGTTTGTGTGTTTGTCTAACTTGCGCGACTGGGGAAATCAAGCTCAAAGGAGAATGGGACGGACCCCCGAGATGAATGTCTAGGTTGATAGACAGACACACAGAGGTGAACAAGGACTCTCCTGGGGGGCAGGGAAGGAGTGGGCAGGGAAGCCTAGGATTTAAGGAGACTTCCTTTGGGACGGTTAAAGATTAACCAGGTCTCACAAGTTGCTACAGAGAGTCTAGCCAGGAGGACTGTTAGAGGGAGGGCGGCGAGCGGGCGCGGGTTTGATTTCTGAGCCCTATAAAAGCCCATCCTCCGATGGCTGTGACAATGTGGTCGTAAACCCGTCCGGGGCAGGCCAATTTGCATATTTGGAATGAGCCGCTATAAACCCGGCTGGGATTTTGCAGCAATTTCTTAGATGTAAAAATGAGATCTCTTTAGCAGCGGGCTGGGCACACTCTCTCCCTCTGTCTCTGCCTTGAGCCTGCTCTCCTTTCCCGGCTCCGGGCTGGAGTTCGGGCCCGGCCTAGGCGCTCAGCCGCCACGAGATGGCGCACTTCCGATCAATGTCAAAGCCGCCGGGGAGCCGAGAACCCCAGCGCATTTCTTGGCCTTTGTTCGCTTTAGATACTAAGAGCGGCACGTTACATTATTTCACTTGTCCCGCTCTCCTTCGTATCAAAAAAAGGGGGGCTCACCTTCAAGAAGTGGTTGGTGTTGTAATTTAAAGCAACGCGCCTTCTCTAGGCCTCGCAGGCGTCGCGGCGCGGAGAAGCCAGCTTTTCCCTTGGCAGTGATTTCGGAAATGTGTCAAGGTAAGAGGCCACAAGTTTAGCAATTTCAATCTGGCTGGGGCGGGAGTGGGGCCGGTGTCTGAGCAGGGCTGGGAAAGTGGCTGGGTTTGTGAGCTGGGGGGTGACGCTATAGGCGCTCAGCCCACTCGACCCCCCTCCTCTCGTCGCCCCCTAAGGTTGGAAAGCAGGGGGAGGCCTCAGTGGAAAAGCTGACGATTTTAACTCTATGCGCCAGCATTTCACCTAAGGCGATCTTTAGATTTTGTAGAAATATTCAGAATGGGATGAACCTGGGATGGGGAGCATCCAAGCAAAAGGGTCCCAGCTGTGCTGGGATACGGGATTGTGGTGGTAAAAAAAAAAAAATAAGGGTCGGGGGAGATGGCGGGACTGGGGAAAACTGAAAGTTTCTACTCGAAACAATGAGGTGGTCAGCGACCGTAGCTGCTGGGGCAGGCTTATTCCCTGGGGCAGAAGTCTGGGAGGCAGCTGGTTTCCTACTATGTGCGATCTCTAGGTTTGCCGAGCAGATTGGGGGTAACATTTGTTCCAAAAAAGGTCAATTCAGAAAAGTAGCATTATATTTTTGAGGCTGCCAGGGAAGTCTGTGTTGCTTATTTGGAATGTACCGCTATAAATCTGGCTGGAGTTTTGCAGCAATTTCTTAGATGCAAAAATGAGATCTTTTGCACATTTTGCAAATGCGCAAAAAATGTATTGGTAAATACCTATACAGTTTCAAAGGCTGGCACTGAGGATAAACTCTGATCAATTTCTCCATCAGAGTTGTCATAAAACAAGTTTTAAATAATCATATCACTTACATTTCGGAGGCCAGGTTCAAATTTCCTCTTTTCCTAGTTTCAAATTTTTTATTCCAGTATGTTTTCATTCGTTTCTCGAAATGGTTATTTTCTTTTCACAAATATACTGTGCATGGGTGAATAGGGGGGAATCTCAGAGAAAGTAGGTGCCGCCTGTGTGTGCATGTATAATTTTGCCGATCACAGTCACTGGTCTTTGTTGAGCATGGTCTCCCAAACTCTGCCAGAATAAAGCAAGGAGTGGGCGCCCACACGGTGCTCTCTGCAGCCTGAGCCTTCCCTAAAATCCCAAAGCTGCCTCTAGTTTCAAGGCCAGAGGCAGTTTATGATGGATGAAACTAAGGATATTGCAATTGAGGGGTGTATGTGAGGGGTGAATGAAAAGGCCCCAACACTCCCCCCATCAGGAGAGAAGGGTCAGTTCAGTGGTTGGATATAGAAAAAAATTTAGGGACACATTGCACCTGATTGATTCTAAGCAGACACATCAAATACTGTATCCCTGAAAAGGTTGACATTCTTAAAGATGAACAGGAGAAGAAGTTTACTGCTCACCCCCCAAAATTTTAAATATGCAGTAAATGCGTGAATCAAAAAAGTCCAGAATTTTTGTTAAAGCTGGATTTGTGGAAGTAGCATTTATTTTTCCTCTCTGAGGCTGCATCTCAACTCCACAGCTGATCAGATAATTCTGAGCCCAGAAAGCATTGAGAGTGACCTTCAGATATTGTTTACTGTAAACAGTAAAATTGTTTACTGGCTATCTCAATCTCAGTACCTGGTATTTTTTATAAGAATATTTTTTGGTAATAACAGTTTATTATTTCTCGTGGTTTGCAAGGGCCTACTCAGGAGAAGCAATCCACTATCTGGTGAACTGCATGGTAATCCTTGCCAAAGGGCTTATTTCACCAGCCTGTCATTTACTTCGGCTCCATAGCTGAAGGGGCATGTAATTAACCAGGTAGAAATGAGCAATATTTACTCCTAAATAAAATGTGGGCCCTGGCAGCTGCACAGGCCTGGTTGAAGCAAGTAGACACCAGAGAGTTTTAGGTCAAAGGCATCCTGACCAACAAGAGAGAAATTCGGCAGCTGGGAAAGAGGGTGAAAGAGAAAAAAAGAAGGCAAATGGGCGAGAGGGAGAGAGAGTGTCCAGAAGCCAACCCATGCTGCAATTGAATTGTTTTTCTTAATCTCTTGGGGGTAGGGAACCCCCGGAAAGCTGAGATGATCGATAAATGGAATATTTTATTGAGGAAGCTAACACCTCGGTGTTACAGTCTGGGGAGTGTGGAGGCTTGGGGGCGGTCGGGGATGCTGGGAGCGCTAAGACTGACTGAGAAGGCAGCAGGCGTTTTACTTGAGCTTCTGCTGTGTAGATATCTTCTTGTTCGAACCAGCCAGCCAGGCAGGCCAGTCTGCTTCCCAGGCGCATCTGCAGGCTCTCCACACACTCTCGGCTCAGCAGTGGAGGTGGAGTGGCAGTCTGGGCCAGAGAGGGGATCCCACACAGGCTTACATATTCTTTTTTTTTTCAAGCAAGAAACCGCACAAACTCGACATCCCGTTTGGTTTATTAGAAGGGGGGAAAAGACGCTGGAGAGAAACCTCCAGCTTTCCCCAAAGGTCCATGAAGACCCAAGTGCCAATGCCATGGTGTGTGAGCCTTCAGCAGGCCTTCCACCTCCTCTGCTCCACAGCTGAGGTGGCCTTCTCATAGCAGATGCGGTACCAAACTGATATTTGTAACCTTGGTTGGAGCGTGCATGCTCTTGGATCCCATTCATCCTAGAAGCCCATTTGGCCACCCTACAGAGCTCTAACTAGATTGGGCCTGAGCTGCCTACAGCCGGGTACCCAGCTTGTCTTACTAGTCAAACTGGCAGGGCTGCTGATTTCCCGGAGAGCCCTGGAACATTCTGGAGACCCCAAGGAAAAGGCTTTGAGGGGTCTGTGAACTTCCTGAAAATAATGGGTCAAATTGTGGGAATGCACAGATGTGCATTTTTCACAGGATAAGAGTCAGAACCTGGCCTTAGATTTACCAAAGGGGGCCTTAACTTCCAAAAAGGTTAAGAAAGACAGGTTTAGATCCTTTAGAGCGTTGTCTTTCACTTTATTTTTTTAGCCTCCACCATCTCAAGCATTCTCTCCTGTGGCCACTGGTCCTTCCTAACCTGTGGGCTGGGAAGTTGCTTTCTGCATTTTGTCTGAAAAGGCACCAAGTCCTGGCTCACTGGCCTACTGGGGGCTCATTCTCCTCAAGGGACCCTCTCCTGTACTTGGAACCTACTTCCCACTGGGCAGAGATTTCCTGAGAGGTATGGACAGTGCTGAGGGGCAAAACCCCCTTCTCAGGCAGTTCTCAGCTTTGTGGCATTTCCCAGTAGCACTGCTGAGCACGAGAGTCCCAGTCAGTTTCACTCTCCTTACAAGGTGGGTAAGGACCAAGTCCATCTGGGGAAGGATCCTGGGCTGCGTGGTCTGAAGCTTTTGGTACTCAAGTTCGTTGACCTCGTGAGCCTAGCCCGATTAAAATTTGCCTTGGCCTTGTGCGTTTGAGCGATATGGAGAGTGAAGGACAGATCCTGATCTCTCGGCACAGACCCCTCACTTGATTCGGCTGCGCCGCTACTGCAGCCTCAAGACCCTGTCGGATTGGAGAGAGCTGACTCTCTCATGCTCTCTCTCCCCTTTTCTCCCTCTCTTTTCTCTCCCTCTGTCCTTCTTTCCTTCTGTTCCTCTCTTTCTCTATCCCTCTCTTCTCCACCCCAGACGTCCAGTCTGCAGAGCCGGTCACCGCGGGGCGCAGAGGTGTAAGTGGCTGGAGCGCAGCGCAAGCGGTGGCACGGCCTCCGGGTGCTGCGCGCCGAGCAGCGGCTGCCGGCAGAGACCGCAACTGCTTACTTGCATCTCAGAAGCCAGCACCAGGGCTCTGCCGCCAGCTCTCCCATACGCTCTCTCTGGGTCCTCTCAGGCTCGGCTTCCTCCTCCGACTGAGTTCACGTTGGGAGGAACAAGGCCAAGTGCCTGGCAAATCACCCGGAAGGCAAGGGTCTTTCCCCGCCGCCGCCCGCAGCGGGATCCCGGCGTTCGGCAGCTCCAGTCAAGCCCTCTGCAGGGACCGGAGCTGGCGGAGTGGGCAGGCCTGGGGCATCCTGGAGAGCTCTAGCCCGTAGGCCAGGGGCAAGGCAGCGACCTCCTGGGATCCCTGGATCCGGCCGGAAAAGGTCGCATTTCCTGAGACATGTATGAGGCCCACACTTGGGGGCTAGCGCCCTGGGCCTGCCGTTTCCAGTTGACTAAGAGCGCGGTCCCTACAGCCAGGGAAGAAGGAGGCCCCGGTGTCTGCTGAGCAAAGGGCCTGGCCTCCGAACGCGCCTATAACTGGGCCACGAGCCCAGCCAGGCCTCACAGAGAACGGATTTCCTCACCGCGGGCCTCGTTAAAATGCGCACTCTGCGGGAGTGAGGGATGCCCCAGCCTTGGGTTTGGAGGGGAGGGAGGAAGAGGGGAGGGGACCGAGACCTAGGAGTGTGGTGACACTCGTTCTTGTCGTAGCCTCCAGCAGCGTGCGAATGCCAAGGCTAAAGGGAGAGTTCGAGAATTGTGTGGCAGAGGTGTCCGTTTGCCACCCCCCCTCCAAGTTTCCCCCTCCAGGTCTTCGCCTCCCGGTAAGCCAAAAACCCTGAAGATCAATATTTCTTTCACTTCCCCCAAAGGCGTATGAGCTTGGCGGCTGCCAGGGTGATGTGGCTGCGGGGTGGCTGGACCTCCCTCTGGCCTTGGAGTAAGGGTGGGGAAGTCTCTCAGCCAAAGTTGTCAGTCGCCTTGACCCCCCACTCGTGGCAGCCCACCAAGGTTCACCGACAGGAGCTGCAGAGAAGGCAAGCCAGGTGAGCACGCCATAGGTAAACATCCTAACTGGATCAACCCACTGGCGGAGGAGGAGCGGAGCGCATACGGGGTTGAGAGGCCAGGGCGTTGCATTTTGGGAAGAGTTCTGTGAGGGATGCAAGAAAGAAGTGGCAACTGCCGGCTTCCAGTCTGCTCTGGATTTCGGACACTCTGAGGATCCTGGTGACCTTAGGAATAGGTCTACCACCTTGGGGAGACAGCTCCAGTTCCAGGGCTGAATGGGAAGAGCTTGAGGCCCTGACGGCCCCCCCTTAGTGTCTAGAGTGCACCGAGGTCTGGTGGCTGATTCCGAAATTAAAATGGGGAGCACCCAAGGCGGGCCGGGGTGCGCACCGTAAACACCCCACTTGTTAACTGCGCGGGGCCCAGGGGCCCTTCAAACAGGCCCCAAAGGAGGGCGCGCGCCTGGGCATGGGGGGAGCGAGCCCAGGGGCCAGGGCCCCTACCAGCCACGTTGGGGCGGCCCCCGCAGCTCCTGGCCTTTGGGCTGAGGTATTGGGTGTGCGTCTCGCGGCCCATCAATACAGATTACATATTTATATCAATCGCGGGCTCGGAGGGCGCCCTCGGAGAGCGGCCCCGCGCCTACGAAACCAAACTGGGAGTGGTCGCGCGGAAACTCTGGCTCAGGATTGGCTGCGGGCGCTCGCCGCGGTGCGGGGGGATTGCTAATCGTATTCAGCATGTTTTGCACAAGAAATGTCAGCCAGAAAGGGCTATCTGCTTCCTTCGCCAAATTATCCCACAACAATGTCATGCTCGGAGAGCCCCGCCGCGAACTCTTTTTTGGTCGACTCGCTCATCAGCTCCGGCAGAGGCGAGGCTGGCGGTGGTGGCAGCGGCGCGGGGGGCGGCGGCGGCGGCGGCTACTATGCCCACGGCGGGGTCTACCTGCCGTCGGCCGCCGACCTGCCCTACGGGCTGCAGAGCTGCGGGCTCTTCCCGGCTCTGGCAGGCAAGCGCAATGAGGCGGCGTCGCCGGGCGGCGGTGGTGGCAGCGGGGGCCTGGGTTCCGGGGCTCACGGCTACGCGCCCGCGCCTATAGATCTGTGGCTGGAAGCGCCCCGGTCATGCCGGCTGGAGCCGCCCGAAGGGCCGCCGCCGCCGCAGCCCCAGCAGCAGCCGCCGCCCCAGCCGCAACCACCCCAGCCCCCGCCGCAGGCCACCTCGTGCTCTTTCGCGCAGAACATCAAAGAGGAGAGCTCCTACTGCCTCTACGACTCGGCTGACAAATGCCCCAAAGGCTCGTCCGCCGCTGCCGAGCTGGGCCCCTTCCCGCGGGGCCCGCCGCCTGACGGCTGCGCCCTGGGCACCTCCAGCGGGGTGCCAGTGCCTGGCTACTTCCGCCTCTCTCAGGCCTATGGCACCGCCAAGGGCTACGGCAGCGGCGGCGGCGCGCAGCAGCTCGGCGCCGGCCCGTTCCCTGCTCAGCCCCCGGGGCGCGGCTTCGACCCGCCACCCGCGCTCGCCTCCGGTTCTGCGGATGCAGCCCGGAAGGAGCGAGCCCTCGATTCGCCGCCGCCCCCCACGCTGGCTTGCGGTGGCGGTGGCGGGGGCTCGCAGGGCGACGAGGAGGCGCACGCGTCGTCTTCGGCTGCGGAGGAGCTCTCCCCCGCCCCTTCCGAGAGCAGCAAAGCCTCGCCCGAGAAGGACTCCCTGGGTAAGCAGGGCGCGCTGAAGGGCCGCAGTCAGGCGGGCCGGCAGACAGGCAGACCCAGAGAAGGGAAGGAGCAGAGAGCTAGGAGTCCGCACGGCAGCCGGCCGGCCTTGGCCCGAACTGCAGGCAGGCTGACCTTGTGAACTTGCTTTTTAATATTTGGGCGTGGGGACGCAGTAAAAATTCATGTCAGGCTTAGCGCCCCACACCAAGACGTCCTCCGACTGGGGGCGAGGACACCGGCAAGCAGCTCCCCTCTTGTGCGTGCCCTTCTCCGAGCCCCGGAGCACCCTAAGCGGTGGTCGGGGCCCAGCCTGCCAGGCGCGGCCCACGCGGGGGGGAGGGGGAGGGAGGGAAAGTGTCTCGCCCGCAGATAGCGCGGATGTTTGTAAGGCATCCAAAATAAGCAGCCGCCAGCACCAATAAATAAGCCCATTAACCGGCGAAGTTCGAGTTTACGATCCCCCTTGCTTTTTTCAAAGTTGCTGGGGGGACGGGAATCCTCGTCGCGGGGAGAAGAAAAGGCATATGCAGCCCGGATGCCTGGGCCCTGATCTGAGAGTCAGAAAGGGGCCATTTCGCTTCCCCTGGAACTCGAAATCGCCCAGATTGCACGTCCCTGGCTCCTGGAGAGACGCGAGGCAGGGTCCTTGACCCCAATCAGTTTTTCGTGCCTTCCCCATGTCCCATCTATGTCCTTCTTCCTCTCCTCATCAGGCCTTGGGCAACCAGGGAACTGGAGTGAGACACAGCCACGTTGCCTGCCCCCCTTCCAAGTAACCACTCTGCGCCCCCAGCCTGGGGGCTGCAGGAAATGCTTGTCTGCCTTGGGACGAGAAGCAAAGAAAGGCGTTAAGTTCAAGATATACAGCCTGCCCTCCCAGGCCGTTCCTTCTGCAAGCGCCTGGCAGCTTTGTGTTAAAACAGGTGTTTGGAAAAAAGTGGAGGAAAATGTAAATTGGGAGAGTAGGTGTAGATTGGAGGCCCACTCGATTTTGCACATGACTTTTGGAGGAACTGCTCTCCCTGGGCATGCTAAAGGGGGGCATAACTCTCTCCGTGTGACTCAGGGCATCCCTCTTACGGTAGGCACGATCCGAATTCACCCCTGTGTGCAGCCCGCGTGGCCTCGATTTAACCTTCCCCTCTTTATTCTCTTAAATGCCAGGCAATTCCAAAGGCGAAAACGCAGCCAACTGGCTCACTGCAAAGAGCGGCCGGAAGAAACGCTGCCCCTACACCAAGCACCAGACGCTGGAGCTGGAAAAGGAGTTTCTGTTCAACATGTACCTTACTCGAGAGCGGCGCCTAGAGATCAGCCGCAGCGTCCACCTCACGGACAGACAAGTTAAAATCTGGTTTCAGAACCGCAGGATGAAACTGAAGAAAATGAACCGAGAAAACCGGATCCGGGAGCTCACAGCCAACTTTAATTTTTCCTGATGAAGCTCCAGGCAATACGGTTCTTTTCGCTTCCAGAGAGCCGTTCTACTCCCTCTGTCTTCGGCTCTGCCCAGGAACTTGCACCTGTGCGGGAGCCCCATTCCTCCCTCCCACACTCACCATTTCGCTGGCCGTTACATCTGTGCAGGGCTGGTTTGTTCTGACTTTTTGTTTCTTTTTCTGTTTGCTTGGTGCTGGTTTATTTGTTGTTTTCTGGGGGAAAAAGCCATATAGCATTAAAATTCTATATAGAGAGATATTGTCCTAAATGTAAAGCGGTGACAGGGATGGTTTGCTGTCTCGGGGTTCCACTGCTTGAAATGGCCTCTGTCCTCCCGGTGGAGCTGGTTTCCTGCAGGGCCGGCAAACCTAGCCAGAAGGCGGAGGTCGCATTGTAGGCAGCTGAGGTGTCTGGCCTGAGGTCAATGGTGCAAGGAGCCGCCACCGGGCTTGCCTGCCTGGAGTGCTGGGCTGTGTTTAATCAGGGGATACAGGCCCCTGGGTTTCTTTTTTCTTTCTTCCTTTCTTCCTTGGCAAAGAGAAGGGCTTGCAGGCATGGACACGCAGGTTGGCAAAAGGGCTTGACTTTGGCTGATTGGCAAAACTGAGAAAGTCAGAAAGATTAATTTTTCCTTCCTCTGTAAGATATCCCAGCTTTAAAAGAAGAAAAGAATGACCAGGAGAAGGAAACTTCTCTTCCAGTTTGTGTAAGGTCTCGCATTGTGGGACTAAATTACTTCACTTACTCTGAATTTCCATGCCCTTCTGGCTGTAGATAAATAATCATATGTTGTTTTGTTTATACCTGCAGATTTAGTGGATTTTTTTGTCATTAAATAATTGTTACCACTGGTAACACACAACAAGCACACCATAATTCTCCCTACCTTGTGGAGGTTTTTTTCCTCGTTTTTCCCTTTTTTCTTTTCTTTTCTTTTTCTTTCTAAAATTCACGGAAGCCAAGGAGGGCTGGGGCAAGCGGAATAGACTAGAGAAGGGAGACACTGTTGGGTTTCCTTTATACTGTGAAGTTACATGCATAAAAGGGTCAAACCTGTAGGTGCAGAAAAAGAAAAAACTATAAAATACAAATCTGTATAAATGTCTATTATTATGAAAAATTGCCAATCTTGTTTTATGCAAATGCATTCTATCGTTATTATAAATGTTAGTTCTAGCTCTATTTACTTCTAATCTTAAATCAGAATAAATTAATATTGTAATGCTGCTGTGCGTGGAAAAGACGATGTTTATGTTCTTATAGAAGAATAAAAGCTGTGGAATGAAGCTTTTTAATTTTACCTCTTTTTTTTTTTTTTTTACTTCTTATCTTCACCTTCCACTTTATCCCGTCCACCACTTTTACAACAGGAGGACTAGCCCGCGCCCCCTGCAATTACTTTAGGCATCTATTTAAATATTACCTAGACGGTCGTAATTTGTCTGGGCCCTATAGCCCTGGTGCCGTAAGGTTTGTCGGCTTTTGTTCAGTTTTATGACTTGCTAGTATATCTGGATTGTGGCTGTCTTGGACCAGTGGTTTCAGTTGAGAGGGGAGCTGCATAGACAGAGGAAGCCAAACAGGATTTCTTTCGGGAGCCCCCGGGGAGGTTCGCAGAGGCTGGTTATTTCGTGGGTCTCCGGGTCCTAAATGACCCCCAGCCTAGGACTCCGGGGAGCAGGCTGGGCCCACAGCGCGTCACTAGCGTCCGCAGCAGCGGTTAGGTAGACCGCGGCGGGGCTGCATGGGTCCTCCCTCCCCCAGCAGGCCTCCCCGACCTGGTCGCCCTCGGCGGGGCCACGCGTTTCCTGCTCGCGGGAGGTGGGGGGGGGCGACAGCAGGGGGGAGGGGGCGCAGGAGCGCGCGCCCCGGCTGGCTGGCTGGCTGGCGGGGAGGGAGAGAGGGGGAGAGCGAGTGGCAGGGAGCGAGCGCGGGAGGCCGAGGCCAGACAGGGAGCCGGACTCCTTGCTGTCCCTTGCGCTTTCGAATCGCCCAGGGCTGCCGCCGCTCGGCGCCGCGCCGGGTCGCTGAGCTGCAAGATTTGGGAACCCAGCCTGCACACTGCTCGTTCCCTCCTCTCTTCTCGCTTTCTCCCCTCCTTCCATTTTCCTCTCTCTCCTTTACCTTACTTCCCTTCTTCTCCCAGGTTTACCTTACCGGGGCCGGTGGCTTCTCCCTCCGTGATGCCTTAGCGGCAGCCTGGGACACACAGTGACAGCGGCGGGCGCAGGTTGGCGAGGGGCCGGGCGCGATCACAGGGTTCTCCTTTGGCGGCGGCGGCGGCAGTAACGGCGGCGGCGGCGGGCGAGGCAGCTCCGCGCGGGCAGCACCAGAACTGGTCGGTGATTTAGGTAGTTTCCTGTTGTTGGGATCCACCTTTCTCTCGACAGCACGACACTGCCTTCATTACTTCAGTTGAAATCGTCTCAGGTACCTGTGCGCGCGGGGCCGGGCCGGGCGGGGCATCCGGGCCCTGGTCGTGCCAGGCCTGCGGTGGCAACCGCGGCTTATCCCGCGCAGGAGCCTCGACGCTGCCTCCTTCTCAGCGCTCTGCCAGGCTGCTGGCCTCACCCCCCCGCCCCCACCTGGCCCGGAGCAGGTACGGTCAGGTTAGCTGCTCCTTCGAGGACGCCAGGGGCGTGGTAGGAATTCTGGGCCTCGGGCCATTCAAGGTCAGGGGCGCACGCTTCCATCCTGGGCCTCCCCCGCTCCAGGCCTGCGCCTGGCTAGGGACTCTGCCATTCTCCTGCAAGGCTGGGACACCTCCAGCCCCAATCCAGGGTACGGGATCAGGAAAGATCCCTTTGCCAGTGGAGACTCAGTCTAAATTATGAGGGACAGGGCTGACAGGAGCTGGGATCCTGGTTTTGTCACTTACCCTTCTCTCTGTAAACCGCCCTCTACTCCCAAGAGCTGCCTTTGACTCTTCCTTCTTTCCTTCCCTCCTTCCTTCCTCTTTTTTCTTTCTTCTTTACCCCTTCCTTTTTTTCTTTCCTTTTCTTTGTTTTTCTTTCACCTTCAGTCTATGTCCAGTTTTCTATCTCCACCTCCTCTCCTCCCCAACATTCCTTTGGAAGGGAACTGGGAGAGATCCAGGGCTTGCTTGGGGAGAGCGGTGGAGTGAGGGCGTCTTATTTTTCTATGCGCGTTCAAGTAGAGGTCGGAATCTGCAGAGGAAGGGCTCGAGGATCGCGGCTGTCGAGGGCTGTGGATCTGGGCCTGGTGTGCCACGGCGCAGACAAGGTCTCGGTTACGATCACGACCGGATGGCGGCGGCCTGGCGTTTCTACTCCACGGCAGCCTAGGAGATCTGATTAGGGGCATTCACGCGTTTCTGTGTGCCCACTCCGAGGGCAAGGAGGCCTGTCGCCAACTTCACTGGGGAGCTGAGGCTGAGACCTGGGCTGAGGCCTAGCCAGGCTCGGTGGAGCATCATGCAGGGAACTCTGCCAGGAAGCTTCCTCGGCTCTCCCGGCCTGCGAGTCCAGGCTCCGGCTTTAACCGAGATAAGGGAGCCCTGCTAGGGCAAAGATTGGCTGCTTGCTTGCCAGTAACTTCTGTCAGGTTCAGAGTATGTTAGATATGGCATCCTTGTGGGGACAGATGCTAGAGAAGGGAACCCTTCCAGTGCCAGTCTGTTTCAAATAATAGGGGAAAGGAATCCTAAATTCCAGAACCGTTGGAATACAAACTTGAGTCCGTGTTCCAAGTTGTAGGCCACGGTTTGAAGCCAGAGGGACCATTCTCGCTACAGGGAACTGAAAACAACTTCTACCCCTCCATATCCCCCAACACACGTGCGGGCCTTCAGGCTAAAGCCCACGGAGCAGCGCTTCGCTTCCCAGCTCCAGCAGCCCAGGAACTATTTTCACTGCTCAGCCTGCCCTCCTGTTTTCTGAAAGGCCGGCATAGGGCATTCGCCTCAATTCCTCCCTGCCATTTGCAGGACCTGAGTATTGGATTTGTTTTGGAGGCCAAGGTTTTTGAACTCTCAGGCTTAGAAGAGGCAGTTTGTAATCACACCCATTTAATGTTTCTGTATGCACACACAATCCTTTTCACTTCCAAAATAAAAGCAGACACAAAAGCCTGAATATTCTCTCCCCAAACCTGTGGGCTAAATAGGGATAACATTTAGTTTTGTGATTTCCCTCCTTTCTAGGCATCAGTAAAGACTGCTTAATTCTCGACGCCTGCTAATTATTTAGTAAGCGTCCTATTTGGGGGCGCTAAGGCTATTTAAAGAAACCCAGCCTTTTAATTTAAAAAAATACTAATAATCACTGGTGTCTTCCCTGGCTACAAAAAAAAAAAAAAAAAAGGAAACGGCAAGCAGGGGTATCCAGCCCATTGGCAGACAATTTTAATTAGGAGTGAAGGTTTCCTCCAGGGTTAATTTTTCTTAATGAAAATCTAAGAGGTCGATATTTGGGACACCCGGGGCTGCGGTGAGGGTGCGGATAAGGCGGAGGAATTTACAGGGAAAGGAAAATATTAGGGAGGAGGGGGCCGAGGCGGCCAGGACCGGCCACGTGGGAGTTCATTGTGTCGGCCACTTCCCTCTTCCGGCGCGGGCCGAGGAAGGGGCACCCGGTTGGTCTCTGCTCGGCTTGGCAGCCTCATTCTCGGGGAGAGCCTGGCATTTGAGGGTCCCCGCCTGGGATAGGGGTGTATCAGGGTTTGGGGGATTACTGGAACAGTTGGGGAGGATGAAGGCAAAAAAGAAGATGGAAGCGACCGATGCCGCCCGCCCGCCCGCCCTCGCCTCCAGGGAAGTGGGCTAATGAGAAACACACTCTTGCAAGCACAGTGTTCACACGTGAATTTAATTACCCCGTTTTTAGGAGTCGCCTCTTTCTGTTCGGGTTTGGAGTAGCTTTTTGTTTTTGTTTTTCAATTAACATCCAGGCCGAGGCCTTTTAATTTACCTCTGAAAGACTCTAAGGGGTGAGAAATACTTTCCTCAATTTGGCCAAACTAAGGAATGGGATTAAAAGTCAATGCCCTGTGCCCCTCCCCGTTTTAATTTCTAGCCCTGGACTTGAGCGGCGGCCCCTCGCTTTGGGCCTTGTAACTCTGCCGAGCCTCGGGTCGGGTGGGTAACCGAGGCGGGCCCGGGATAGGAGCCAGGAAGGAAGGAGCCCTGAAGGACTCATACGGGGGCCCGGAGGCCAACCGCTCCGGTGCGGGCCTCCCAGCTACTGGAGCCGCGGGATCTCTTAGGCGGGTCTGCCTTTTCGCCAGCGGACTCGCCTTTCATTGATAACTGCCTCGTGTTTTTTCGCAGCTCAGATTCAGGGAATGCGACGAGGCCTGCAGAGCTCAGCGTTAGGGCCTTCGAGGTTGGAGCACGGGGCTGGGCCGCCTGCTGCGTCCGCCGGGGGTGGGGGATAGTGATTCCGGGCTGACCACGAGCAGGGCGCGCTAGGCTCGCGTGTGCGCGGGGTTGGGGCCGAGCGCGCGTCACAACCAGGTCCGCAAGCCCATCGCCTCAGGGACGGCTGGCCGCTCCCTTTCTGGCCGCTCCTCGATCGGGCCCTCGCTGGAGGCTCAGTGGCGAATTTGGTAGCTGTCCGGGCGCCCTGCGCTCCAGTCGGGCAGATTCCGGGGGCCCACAATAGGTGCCGCCCTCTCGGCGGCCCGTCCCTGCGCAGCGCCCTCCGACAGGGGCGGTGGTGGCTCAGTTTGGGACGGATACTGCGTTGAATTTGACTTTTCTCGACCGGCCCCGGGTAAACTCGCGTCTCCTGGGACCACAAGGATTATTTACAGGGAGCTCGCCAACCAAACACAACAGTCTAATTTAACCTTTCCAAGTCCTCGTAAATTTTTACAGCTGGGAGCCACGACGAGTCAAACGGATCTGTTGGTCGTTCCCAACTTCCCACCAGCCTGTGTGGCTTCTGAAACAATAACTCCTTATGAAATATCATAAATATAGATTTAAATACAGTAGAGCGAGAATGCGATTTGGCTGCCTTTTTATGGCTTCAATTATTGTCTAATTTTATGTGAGGGGCTCCACCGGCCGCACTTGCACGCGGGACCCGCGCCTTGCTGATGGCGTGATTAATTGTGATGTAAAATAGTCCGCTTAAGAAGTGTATGTCTGGTGGTGGCGGTGGGAGGGGAAGGGAGTACAGCGGCAAGGCCAAATTTGATCTTTTAATCTTCGTTGGCCACAATTAAAACAAACCCGATCGTGGAGCGCTGCGATCCCTTTGCATAAAAACATATGGCTTTTGCTATAAAAATTACGACTGCAAAACACTGGGCCATTAATAGCGTGCGGAGTGATTTACGCGTTATTGTTCTGCCGGGCGGGCACGTGACGCGCGCGGCCAATGGGGGCGCGGGCGCCGGCAACTTATTAGGTGACTGTACTTCCCCCTGGTGCCACCAAGTTGTTACATGAAATCTGCAGTTTCATAATTTCCGCGGGTCGGGCCGGGCCGGCCGGGCGCGGGGCACGGCGATGGCCACCACCGGGGCCCTAGGCAACTACTACGTGGACTCATTCCTGCTGGGCGCAGATGCCGCGGATGAGCTGGGCGCGGGCCGCTACGCGCCGGGAGCCCTGGGCCAGCCCCCCCGGCAGGCCGCGGCGCTGGCGGAGCACCCCGATTTCAGCCCGTGCAGCTTCCAGTCCAAGGCGGCGGTGTTTGGCGCCTCGTGGAACCCGGTGCACGCGGCGGGCGCCAATGCGGTGCCCGCGGCAGTGTATCACCATCATCACCACCACCCCTACGTGCACCCCCAGGCGCCCGTGGCGGCGGCGGCGCCGGACGGCAGGTACATGCGCTCCTGGCTGGAGCCCACGCCCGGCGCGCTCTCCTTCGCGGGCTTGCCCTCCAGCCGGCCTTATGGCATTAAACCTGAACCGCTGTCGGCCAGAAGGGGTGACTGTCCCACGCTTGACACTCACACTTTGTCCCTGACTGACTATGCTTGTGGTTCTCCTCCAGTTGATAGAGAAAAACAGCCCAGCGAAGGCGCCTTCTCCGAAAACAATCCTGAGAATGAGAGCGGCGGAGACAAGCCCCCCATCGATCCCAGTAAGTGTCTCCTCCCTCCAGACCAGCCACCGCCTCCACGCCGGCCACCCGGATCTGCCGGCCCGCCAGCTTTCTCCGGAACCAGCCTTCGCCCGCGCTGGGAGCCTCCTGAGCAAAGGCCGGGAGCCAGAAGTTGCTGTTTGGGAGGCCTCGGATGGGGCCCCAAGTCCTGAAACCAGTGACAAGCGGGCGCGCCGGGCTCCGGGGAAGGGGAGGCGGCTGCTGCCGAGAGAGGGGGCGGGGCAGGCGCTGCGGTACGAGCCAAGACCCACCGCCCCTTTCCTTGGCTGCCCGGGACCAAGACAGAGATACTTTGGGAGATTCTTCGAAAGCAGCGCGGCAGAGAAAGTCTTTTGTGCGGCTAGATTGTCCGGGAGCGGCGGCAGCAACTGCAGCCAGCCGGGGCAGCCTGACCCGGGACGCTGGGGAAGACTGCTGATTCCCTCCACTTCTTGCTCCAGCCAATGGCGGTGTAAATCCTGCCCAAGATGTGGCTGCAGGCGACCGGGACACGAGGGTCCCCATGCTAGATTATTCAAATAAACCCGAGAAGTGATCAACGGTCTTGGGGTGCCTAGGGGCACCGTGCCGGCCTGCCCAGCTCCCACGGCCTTCCAGGGAGGTCAAAATAAGGAGTGGGGAGAGTAGTAGAAGGAAAGGTGGGAAGGGAAGATAGTGAGAGGGAGAATAGAATATTAATCTTGCTAAGGAATACAGGGCAGAGTGGTTTCCCCCTGTGTGGCAAGAAAGAGATCTGTTTTCAAATTTCACTTCTTACACAATGTGCGGAGAGCGGGAGGAAGGAGAGGAGGGGAGCGGAGGACAGAGGAAGAGAAAGGAGGGCTTCAGAGGGGAGGAGGGAGCCGAGGTTTTACGGCGTGCAATTTTAAGTGACCGTCCCTGCGTCTGTGCCAGGGTTCCATTGTGTTGGAGGCTCGCCTGCCTTCCCTAACCAATTCAGCAGCGTCCTGAACTTTGGCTGAAGACCCCAGGAGTTTTCCTAGCCCCCAGCGGAGAGGGGTGGGTGTGCTGCTTCTCCTCCTAAATCCCTCCTCTCTCTCGCTCCCACGCAGGTAACCCGGCTGCCAACTGGCTCCACGCTCGCTCCACGCGGAAGAAGCGCTGCCCCTATACAAAACACCAAACGCTGGAACTGGAGAAAGAATTTCTGTTCAATATGTACCTCACCAGGGACCGCAGGTACGAGGTGGCACGACTGCTCAACCTCACCGAGAGGCAGGTCAAGATCTGGTTCCAGAACCGCAGGATGAAAATGAAGAAAATCAACAAGGACCGAGCAAAAGACGAGTGATGTGACTCAAGTTAATTTGAAAAGAGAGCGAGCTAGAGAGAGAGAACTGCCCGTCCCCTTCTCCTAACCCCCACCCCACCCTGGCCTCCACCACCCCGCAGAAAGCGGCTCTAAACTCCAGGCCTCATCTCCCCCTGGCAAACCCTGCTCAGGCTGGTTCCTTGGCCTGCCGCTTTGATGGAAGAGGTATTGTAAGCTTTCCATTTTCTATAAGACAGAAAAAGGGGGGGGGGGCATTAGCGCTGATGGCTGTATGTGCTAGCTTGTATATATTTTTTAAAAATCTACCTGTTCCTGACTTAAAACAAATAAACAAACAAACAAAAAAAAACTACCTTTTTATAATGCACAAGTGTTGACGGCGGGCTGTATAGTGTTTAGTCTGTGTAGTTAATTTAATTTGCTTTTTGTGCGGCAGAGCGATCTGCCCAGATACTTGAACACTGTGTTTTATTGTGGTAATTATGTTTTGTGACTCAAACTTCTGTGATGGGTGATGCACCCGTTGTGATTGTGAAAGCTAGAATTCGATTTGAACTCAGGTTGTTTATGAGGGGAGAAAGCATTGCATAGGGGTATAGCTCTGTAGTGGAATATGTCTTCTGTATAACTAGGCTGTTAACCTTTGATTGTAAACTAGCTGTAAGGATTTCCCAGTGAAATAAAATTTTAAAAAAAGAAAAGAAAGGGTTCTCCTGGACGCATAGATTCATGGTTTTCTCCATTTTTGAAATGCGGACATTTTAGTCTCTACATGCTCTATAGACCTGTCTTGTCCATTGTGTATATATAATCCACATATTAAAGAAAAAGTAATCAAACAAGTTTGAATATTGTTTTTGCACCAAACAGTGAGGAAACTTGGAGCTATACGTATGTGCAGAAGGTTACTACCTATGGTTTACGTTTAATTTTAATTGGGGGAAAATGAATGCTTATTGTAATGGAGTTAATTTTATTGATAATAAATTATACACTATGAAACCGCCATTGGGCTACCGTAGATTTGTATCCTTGATGAATCTGGGGTTTCCATCAGGCTGAACGTACACTGTATATTTTGCAATAGTTACCTCAAGGCCTACTGACCAAATTGTGTTGAAATATTTAACTTTTTGCCAAATAAAATATTGATTCTTTTCTAATTTTTGCGGGTCAGCTCTTTGCACCTTCTTCTCCGGGACAGGGGAGCCTGGGTAGAGTCTGGGGTGGGGGCGGGCTGAAATGGAGGACAGAACCTCAGTTTAGTCTCTAGCGGGCCTTCGGGAGCCAAAACCTGCAGCAGCCAGGCTCGGACGGGCCTCAGCTCTGCCTACCAGGCCGGCTGTCTGGCGATGCAGGCAGCGGAGGAACGCTGGACAACAAGGGTCGGCGAAGCCCTGCTCCCGGCTTTGTGTCCATTTGCGGGACGGCGGGGAGGCCTCAGAGAAGTCGGGCTGGGGTGTCGCGTACGGTGGCCAGTGGCTGGGAACGGCCACTCTTTCATCTTGGAGCCCCAAGAGTTTCCCAAACCGGATCCATGGCGACTCCGGGGAGGCCTTCTTCCCTGGCGGGGGGACGGGGGTGGGAGCTGGGGTCGGGGCTGCGGCAGGACCGAGAGCTGAGGACGTGCCTCCTAAAGAATCTGCCAGAAGGGAAACTGGAGCCCGGCCGCCCCAACGTGGCCGCGGGCACGGAGAGTCAGGGGCTCTCAGGGGACTGAAGGACTGCGCCCCCGCGCCCTGCCAGGCCTGCCGGGGGGGTGGGGGGCTTCTGGGCCCCGCCCCGCGCACCCCTCCCAAGCACAAGTCCTGACAGAGGCAGAGCCCAAGCAACCGACCAGCCCCAAGCGCCATAAAAGAAAATGAGGGCTGTTACCGTTTATGGGGTGTAAAGGGCTGCGGGGGGAACGGCCACAACTTCGGAGGCCTGAGCGCCTTCTAGACGTGGAGGAGGGTTCAGCCTCATCTTCCCCTTTTTCTTTTCTCGCCTTCCCCCCCTCCAACCCCCCGCGATTTCTGCGAAGTTATCTGTGTTTGGGCTCGGAAAAGGGGAGCCTGGGCGCCGGGGGATGGGGCGTCCCCTCTCTCCCACCCCCACCCTGCCGCCAGGTTGGGACGCCCTCTGTTGTTGCAGACAGAAGGAACTTCAAAGAATGGGCAGTAAGGGTGTGCCATAAAGGCCGGGTCTGCGAACTGTCTGGAATTCGGCCCTTAATGAGTTTACAACTGTCCAGCCCCAATTAAGATTTTCCACCAAAGCTCTTTCATTTGTTTGCTCTGTCTGCCGCCGATAAAGCGGCTGCGGAAACAGCTCGCTTTTATGGGCACTGCCCTCTCGGCAGCGTAGATTCCGGGCTCCGTGCAGACCCCCCGGGGATAGGCCCTTGCCCAGCTTTGGGAGTGGGACGCCCAACCCGCGGCGGCTGCTGACGAAGTTCAGGCTGGGCTGCTGGGCTGCAGTGTCAAGATGGGGCCAGCAGATGGCAGTATGGCTCCACGCAAAAGGCGCCCGCGCCGCCATCTCCCGCCGCCTTGACTCTGGGAAGTTCCTAAGATGTCGACTTGATGCAAGCTTTTCTGGAATGGGAGACCCAGATTTGAGCGAACGGTGGTCATATATTTTCGGTGCTGCTCACGCCTGGACAGAAGCCTCGCTGCGAAACAAAAAGGCAAGCGGCGGGGGCTCGCCTGACCTGCACCGCTCCCGCCCCCTTCTCCCCCATCCCGGGGGCCTAGCGCTGCGGGGCTGCAGCTGTCCGGCGGCTATGGGGCAGTAGCTCCAGGCGCGGGGACCGATTTAGGGTCACCGTTCCCAGCCCAGGACAGGCCTCGGGGCATCACGACGACGCTCGGAGAACGCGACTGACCGGCGGACAGACACAAGGACTAAGGCCTACAGCCCGTGGACCTGGTGACCCCCCAGCGGGTGTGCAGAGGGCATACACGGTGGCCAAGGGTCCTGCGGCTGCCCGAGAGAGAGCCCCGAAGTCTACGCCCCGGTGCAGGGTCGGGAGAGCCAGCACCCGCAGGCGAGCCAGGATCCCCGGACTAGGCCGCCTTAAAAACGTGATAATAAAATTAGGCGGCTGAAAATTGGGCGTAAAGGCATTCTTGGTAATTGTCTGGTGTGGGTATGGCAGGATGGGGAATCCCGGGGGACAGACCAGGAACTGCTTTAGTTATTCTAAAATAAATGTGATATTTAAAATAGTTATATTAACATCCCAGCTCCAGGATAGGAGCTCACGTGGTGAAAGCCTCCCTTGCTTTCTCTCGCCGCCGAATTTCCTGAGTAGTGGAGGCACTGAGGTTACTCTGGCGTCCCCTGCTCAGGAGGCGAGGAGGAGGAGGGAGGGAACCCCAGTCCAGGCCCAGCCTATTCTCGACCCTGGGCGGGGGAACAAGCCTCAGAGCCTTCCAGGAGGCGGTACGGAGCGCGGGTGCGAGGATCAGCCCCGGGTGCAGAATGGTTTCAGAGGGAAAACGCAAAAGCAGAGAACACTTCGAAGCACTCCCGAGCCCTGTGAACACACCACGCGGTGCATTTATTTGGGTTGTAATAATCTCCGCCAAGCCCACAAAATGTTTACAACCCGCATCTCCGCGCTGTACACGCTGTAAAACCGGCGACTGGGCTTTTGGCTGCCATCTCTCCTATCTCTCTCTCTCTCTCCACCCTTTTCTGTTTATATACACACGTCGGTATTACAGACACACGCCTTCATTATATTTCCTTATATAATACATAAAATTTCACAACCTCTGATGAAAGGGGTTTTTATAACTTCCCCAAGAGCCGCCCGCCCGTGGCCGTGTATCCAAGCCTCAGATACAAAGCTCGATTTATGTAACTACAAATAAATGGCGGAGGAGCAGATCGGTGGCGACCGCTTCTCACCACCGATCACGGAGGCTCCAGGTAGGTGCAGGCCGGTTGGGAACTCGGCTTCGTGGACTGCCAGGCGGGGCCTCTCTTGCCCTTGGCCTGCCGGTGGCTGGGAGGCGGCTCTCCCCGCTCGGCTGCCAGGGAACCGATTCCCTCTGAGCCGCGCAGACAGGACCCCGAGCCAGGCGGAGCTCCTTTGCACTTGTCAGGGATGAATCCGCCCCCGCGCCGCGACGGAGGACTGCGCACTAGGTGGAGAAGAGACGCGCAGCCCGCGAGACGAGTGCGGGTGGAGAAGTTTGCAGAAGTAAATCGCCAGCCGCCCGACTCTCGGCAGGCTCCATTCGCTGACCCAGAGCTGGGTTTACCTTCTTAGCTGGATTTAAATATTGAGGACTGTTTCGTAACGAGAAGCAGGGGAAACACACTCTGCTTGGTAGGTAGGACCCCAGCTCCAGGAGAGCGCTGAGAAAATGTCTTTAAATAAAGACAGCTCGGCTGCTTAGAAACTCGCCTTCACGTGCCTGCCCCAGGTCGAGCGTCAACGAGTATTTCTGTGAATATTATCACATATAACCCAGTGCAGGTGTCTCTGTTCAGCCAAATAAATAGAAAACCAGAAGCTCCAGAACACGCGATTCAAGAGGCCATATTGAAAGCCTGGTTTTGTCTGGCCTTTTCGTTTTAAAATCCCGCTGCAGAAGGCAAGAGGGGAGAGAGAAGCTCAGAAACGAAAGGGAGGTTTCAGCACCCGCGGGACTCGGCCCAGTTGGCTGACTTGGGCCCAGAAAGGCCAAGGCCTTGCCGGCAGTATATGGATCCTCTTTGGCCCAGGAGGAGCTTCAGCGCGTCCTGCCAGGACGGCTTGGACCTGCGCCGGACAAACCCGGGCAGGGGTGAGCCTATGGTACAGGCTCCCAGCCCTCTTGGCTGGGAACGCGTTCTTTCCTGCTCTCCCAGAAATCGCTCCCCCTCAGTCTGTCGGGTCGCCCCACGAGGGCAGGTTCTACTTTAAACGCCATCGCTGTCGGCTGCTCCAGCCACCGGACTCTAGACAGACGGCGGCGGCGGGGCCCGTTCTTTCTCTTTGCATCTTGCTCTGTGTCACCCGAGGAACAATTTATTGGTCTAAAGCTGTCTAATTCCGCCTCTTTGATCTCCTAGCCTTCTTCTTGTTTGTTTGGTCTTCCTTTAACTTTCTTAGGCTTTTATTTCCTGCCAGAAAGTAATGCTATTTGGAATATTTGGTATTTTCTTCTCTTCCAGTCTTACCCCACCATTCCCCAGCGGAGACACACCATCATCCTGGTCCTCCATAAAGGGCATCCCTGGATATTGCCGCACTATGGCCCCTGTGCCCCCAGGGGAAATCACCAGGCACCCACCTGCCCAGACAGCCCCCGCCTCCCCACTCACGCCTCAGGCAGTCCACTAGGCCAGAGCTGGGGCTCCGTTGCATCCAAGCATGAACCCTTCTGCCACCTTTTGTGCTTCTGGGACCCCCTGAGAGCGTGCGGTGAACGGGGGCGGCCTGGACCCTCTGAAAGTGATGGGAAGTGTTTTGTATACAAGGAATCAAACTCTATAATTCAGAGAATTTCCGGGGCAATTCCATTGTGAGGTCGGGTTTATGGTGTGCAATAGAGCTGAGCAGTAAAATGCGTACTGACCTGGCTGCTGGGCTTCCATCGAAGCCTGGGCAGTTTATGAGGCGTTTAGGGGAAGGGTTCGCCCCACCACCCTCTAGGGAGTGGTGGGCAGCAGGGCATTCTGCTGCTCCAACCCTGCGCAGAGGTTGGAGGCTTGGGAAGGTAAGCTCCGAGAGTTGGGGCCCTGGGTGGGAGTGAGTGAGACTACTTTGAGCTTCAGTCTTGGAAAGGTAAAGCCAGTCCTTGGAAAGGTGAAGCCGCCAGAGCTGGGTGGCCTTTTGGGAAAGGTCCCCCTATTTGTTTTTGGGGTCTCCAAAAGAAATGGAGATCTATAGTGGGCTGCAGTCCCCAGGCACCCGGGCCCGCTCTCTTCTCCAAATTGGCTCTAAAGCATGTATTGCTCGCAGGCATCCAGGCCCATGAGGAGCTAGCTGAGGCCCAGGGGTGGCCCCAGTGAAAGCTACCAGAAACCTTACAGCACCACTGGCACCTGGAAAGTGTTGGTCTGAGGTTCCAACAAGCTGGGGGAAAGAGACTTGGTTTCCCTTGAGCGAGGGGGAACCAAAGGTTGCAGGGAGGACAAAAGAGTGTCCGGCCGTTTCTTAGGCTGCCAGAGGCCAGCCAGGTGCCCAGGAGAGAACGCACAGAGCCTGCCAGGCCAGAGGTGTCCAGGAGGAGGGGGGGGGAAACCTCATGTTAATAAATCTGCTGGCAAATGAGGCTCATTAATAGATAAATATTTCACTGTTTCCTTTAGGGCAGATAGTGCGCTGCTGATTAAGGAAAGGAAGCTGAAAGACCTTGACTTTATTCCAACCACATGGTTCCAGTTTGTGGTGGCTTTCTCGCTGTAGCTGAAAGCGACGCTGCGCCTGCCCCATCTGGATCAGAGTCTAAGTCGGCCTCCGGCCCACTGGACCTGGGAGGGGGGGAGACACAGGCAAAGAGTCGATTTGCCCAGAGTCGAGACTTGCCCACCCGGCCACCGTGGGGCGGGCGGGTACTCGGAGTGCGGAGACCCTCCCTGGGCTGCGTCAATGGGCAGAAAGAGGGGCAGGGAGGACACGCAGGCTTGGTCCAGCGTTCGGTAATAAGCAAGAGGGGACTGCGCCCGGCCGGCTCCGCGCGACCTCTGCAGGCCAGGGGTCCAGGTTGGCGGCGGGCTGAGCGCCCGCGCGGAGCCTCAAGAGTCCTTTTCCAGCAGGACGCGCCAGGCCGGCCAGGCGCGGGCAGATTCATTGGCCACATATTTGAGCCTCTTCCCCTTCCATTCTAGGCTGCCGCGGGCCCCGCGAAGCGAGACCACCTGTGAGGGCTGCTGAGATTGGCGGAGGCGATCATGTGGGCGGTCACGTGCTGCGGCGACCTCCGTCCAAAAGAAAATGGGGTTTGGTGTAAATCTGGGGGTGTAATGTTATCATATATCACGCTACCTCGTAAAACCGACACTGAAAGCTGCCGGACAACAAATCACAGGTCAAAATTATGAGTTCTTCGTATTATGTGAACGCGCTTTTTAGCAAATATACTGCGGGGGCTTCTCTATTCCAAAATGCCGAGCCGACTTCTTGCTCCTTTGCGCCCAGCTCGCAGAGAAGCGGCTACGGGGCGGGCGCTGGCGCCTTCCCTTCGACCGTACCGGGCTTGTACAATGTCAACAGCCCCCTCTATCAGAGCCCCTTCGCCTCCGGCTACGGCCTGGGTGCCGACGCCTACGGCAACCTGCCCTGCGCCTCCTACGACCAAAACATCCCGGGACTCTGCAGTGACCTTGCCAAAGGCGCCTGCGACAAGGCAGACGAAGGCGCGCTGCACGGCCCGGCCGAGGCCAATTTCCGCATCTATCCCTGGATGCGGTCTTCAGGTAGGCGCAGCCGCTAGGCGGGCCGGGTGGGCGCGCGGACTGGGAGCTGGGAGCACAGGGCTGGGAGCGCGGGGCTGGGAGCGCGGAGCACGGGGCTCGGAGCGCGGAGCAAGGCGGCTGCAAGCCGGCGGCCCCGTGACTCTTGGCGGCTCTGCCTTTCTGGTTTTAATTAGAGCCAAGGCGCCATAGCGTGGAGAGCTCATAGCATTGTATGTAAATGAGGCTCATAAAACTTTTTATTGCCCAGTTAATGGATTAGATCCTCGTAAATTTATTTAACTCCATTTGCCTTGGAATTTCAACACTAAGTTTGTTCGCTATTCTCTTCTCTCTCTCTTTCTCCCTCCCTTTCTTCTCTCTCCCTTCCTCCTCCTTTTCCTTTCAGCCAGGCTTTTTTTTCCCTCAAAAGCAGGGAGAGCCAAACCCTTTAGGGTCCCTCACACGCCCCTGTGCCAGGGGCCATTTAAAGGCGGGGATGGGTGTGTGGGAGTGGAGACAGAGAGCCGGAGTGCCCTAGGAAGGTCCGGGGTTGGGGGCGCGGGCTGCTGGGGAGGGAAGGCGCCCCTGGAGTGCTGGCCGCCGGAGAAGGTCTCCCTTTTGCCTAGCTAGGCGGGGAAGCGGCCCGGCTCGCCTTTGAATGGCAAAAGCGCAGCATCTCCCACTTGCCCACACTCTATATTTACAATTTCTCTTTGTCAGGGGGAAGCAGGACATTGTAGAAGCCTAGCCGGCTGGAAAGGGCGGTTGTAAAGTTGGGATTCTGCGCCTTCGCTCCTCACAGAGCTGCCTGCGCGTCTCGCACCGCAGTCGGGGTCTTCAGCTAACACTCCCGCTCCTTCCGCAGCTCAGTTTGGGGGCGCGGGGCGGAGGGGGACTCCCGCCTAGGTCAGGGCCGGGAGGAAGGTGCGCGCTCTGGGATGGCGGCCTGGCTAATGCACTGTCCTGTCTGTGTCCCTGTCGGTTGTCTGTCCGTGTGTTCCATGTGTCTGTATGTCTGCTCGCAGGGCCGGACCGAAAGCGGGGCCGCCAGACCTACACACGCTACCAGACGCTGGAGCTGGAGAAGGAGTTCCACTTCAACCGCTACCTGACACGGCGCCGCCGCATCGAAATCGCCCACGCGCTGTGCCTCACCGAGCGCCAGATCAAGATCTGGTTCCAGAACCGCCGCATGAAGTGGAAAAAGGAGCATAAGGATGAGGCTCCGGCCGCTTCCGCCGCCCCCGAGGGTGCCGTGCCCGCCGCCGCTGCAGCCGCCACCGCCGACAAGGCCGACGACGAGGACGACGATGAGGACGACGAGGAGGAGCAGGAGGAGGAGGAGGAGGAGGAGGAGGAGGAGGAAGAGGAGGAGGAATGAGGGCTGGAGCCAGGGCCCTGGCTGCACCAGACAGTCGGGAAGTGTCTTTAGAGACTGATTTTATTTACAAAAGTGGAAAAAAATAAAAAGAAAATGTTAAAAAAAAAAACCCAGTCCCCAACCTGCACCCAATCTACCCCATTACCCGCTCCAGCTCCCAGCTTATTTGGACTGAGCAGCCACCTAGACTGGGTCCCCTTGGGGATCCCCTCTGCCTTCGAGGACCACCCCTCAACAGACACCCCCAACCCCAGTCCCGCCAGCTTTGCTCTGGCACGGTTAAAATACTACCTAGCACAGGCCTCGGGGAGAGGCACCCCCAAACTACCTATGGGCCCAGCCCCAGAGGGCCTCCACTCCTAGGAAGCCCAGACATGTCCCAACACTGTCAGACACCCAACACCTCCGCCATACCCGCAAGGACCTGACTCTCAGTACTACCTACTCGCCCCAAACTACCTATTTTGTGCTGGCTGGCTCGCCTGCTACCTAGTGCCGAACCCTCCCCCCTCCACGGCCAGGCCTCTGCTGCTTCCGGCTAGCAGCCTTTGGGGTCTCTGAGGCTGTGCTGAGAAGGCACTGGGGTCCGGGGACCAGGGCATTGGCTTCTATTTAAATGGAAAAATAATATATTTATTCCAAAGCATTCTAAGTGCTGCAATCTAGAATCCCTCCTTCTTTGACCTGGGCACCCCATGTTCAGGCCCATCACCCCCTATTTCTGGAAGGGAGCATTCCCAAGCTAGCTGAAGGCCTCTGGGTTCGCAGAGATGCTCCCAGCCTCCCTGCTCCTCCCCTGGCCCTTGTGTCCTGCTGTCCAGCCATGTTGAATATGTACACCCTGACTTTTCCTACAATGGCAAATATTGTATATTTGAACAAGATTTTTTTTTTGTCATTTATATAGTCTTGGAGCTCATTTGTAAGGCAATGTCCTGACTTGGGAAGGATGTGTTAATGGGATGACTTTGTAGCATGGTGTGTTGTCTTGCCCTAACTCTATAGCGTGTGGGGAGGGCAGCCCTCCCCAGTGCCCTCCATCTCCTGTGTTGTCCTGTGTCCCCCTCATCCCTCTTGGCTCTAGCCTGGGCTTGCAGGAACAGGAGGGTACACTTCCTGTCTTGCCCAGTTAACAGTGTTTTATGTAACAGAAAAATAAAGATGCTCGATGACAAAGAAATGTGGACCGCTTTATCTAGGGGGGAGGGGCCCTGGGGAAGAGAGGGTGAGCATGTGAGTGGAGAGCAAGCCCTGGCTGTGTCTGTGTGGCCAAAGGGGCTTTGGGACAGCAAGAATGGAGGAAAATAGAGTCCACGTGCTGGGTGTCACGTATTGGTGTATACACGTTGAATCCTTTTTCATGTGGACTTTTTATGTGTAGATTCATATAGGTGTGTGTACCTCTTTTTGTATGTGTATTTCTGTGTATTTTTGAGTCCATAATTGTATGTATTTCTTTGTCCATAATTGAGTGCAGGTGTTTTTGTGTGTAAACAATTGCAGGTATTTCGTGTCCATAATTGTGTGCATGCGTTTCTGTGTGTCCATAATAGATTATGTGCATTTCTCTGTGTGGAGATTTTTGTCCGGTTTGCATGTGTGTACAAACATCTTCCAGATCCCTTGAAAACGGAATCTTCGATTGATACATTATATTCTATGAACCTCCCCAAAAACCTCTATAAATTCCATGAGAGAATCCCAAATCCACCCTTTCCTATAAGGCTATAGGGTGGGCTTGGAAAGGGGTATTACCCTGCGATTGATTCCGAATTTTCCACGAGCCCTGAACCCGACCCCGGGATAGGACGCGGGATTCAGGGCCTCTGATGCAGACCCCAACCCCACATTCAGGCAAAGCGAGGGCGCCCCAGGACCCAGCACTGAAGCTGAGGGGTATGGGAAGGGGCAGGGGCCGCAAATCCGGCTGCGAAACTTTGGCGCTGGCGTCTGGATGCGAAGGATGAGGGGCTGGGGAAGGGGCGAGGGGTGGTGGGGACAGCGCAGAACAGGGTGAGCTCGGCGGGCGAAGACCTCGACTCCTGTCTCCTGCTTGGGTTGGGCCCACTTCTTATTACTCTTAATAAACCCCGGCCCAACTGGGTCTGTAAAACCTGCGGCCCCAAGTCGGGGCGGCCTCGGTGGTAAGATGGCGCCGGTGTAAGAGCTGCCTCCTCTTAGTGATGGGGAAAGGGTCATAAATCCGTTGTTGTTTATGAAAATTTACAACTTTGCAATACAACTTTATGAGTTGTTCGGCCCTTCCATTGGCCGCTGTCGGTCATGTGGATGGGAACCGTGAACATGAACTTTTTTATAATTTCCCTTGCGAGAATAGAGCCGCATTCTTTTGCTCCGCTCCGTCCTGCCTGCTTCGGCGCTCTGCCTTCCAGCCCGGCTCGGCTGTGCTTTGTCCGGCGATGGCGAGCGAGACGAGGCCCCGGCCTGGCCCGGCCCGGCCGCTCCCGCTGGAGGTGGGGCTCGTCCAGTTCCCGACGCCGCTGAGGCCGCTTTGCAACTCGCAACCTGGCTAATTTCCTGCGTCCTCTAGCACCAGGAAGGAGGACAATTCGTCTCCCCGGGCTGCCCAAGCGACAGCTGTCAGAGGGGCAGGAGCTTCTGGGAACCGCCATCTGAAGGTGAGACATGTGGGGAGACAGGAGCAAAGGTTGTGAGACGGTAGCCGGCGCCGGCGGCAGTGGGAGAGGGCACCCAGGGCGGCTCTGAAGAGGGGCAGACTCACCCTCACCCACCCACTCACCCGTTCACACACGCGCCCCCATCGCACACTACAGCCCGCACTCGCCAACACACACACACACACACACATTCACACACACCCTCCCTCCCTCTCCTCTTTCGGGCTCACCGTGGCAGTGAATGCCTGCTTTCCTTCTGTGGCACAGCGCCCTGGCACGGGGCAGGAACACTGAGCTCTTCTTTCTCCACTTCCCCGGCGACCTCGCAGAGCCCAAAAGGAAGTGGCCCTGCACCCTGCGTTCCCTGCCAGCCTCCCGGGTTTGGATTTTTTTTTTTTTATGACCCAATTGGCAGGATTGAATCCCCCAATAACTGGAGACAGTTCCCGACCTGGGAAGGTGGTAAGAGGGGAGGGCAAAGTGAATTCATCGACAGGGGGTTTATCAGCATCAACACAGCACCTTCTATTCCGTGGGAACTGGTTTCTGGAGAGAAAGGTAGACTGAGGGAAAAAAACAAACAAAAACTTACTAATTCAGCCAGGGTCCTCTCCTGAGTGCCTGCTTCCCTTCACGCGGTGTTCCGATGAGAGAGGTGTCTGAAGCGCGGGGAGAGGGAATAGGTTCGTGGGTGGAATTCTGTGTTGGGGGAGAGGATGGGGTTAATTGGCTGGGTGTTGCTTGGCGGGAAGTTTCGGTGCAGAGGATGTGGTGGTGTTATTGCGAGTGGCAGGGACCCGCAGTCAAGGTTGAAGGAAGGACGAAAACCGAGTCTGGGCGATAGGGGACCTCCTCCCAGCCACAAACACCTCGGCGCAGCGGGCTGGCTGGCGACCGCGCTGCCCATCTCCGAGAGCCGGGGGAGGATTGTGCAGCCGACCGGGAGGAGGCGCGGAGGGCGCCGCGGGCGTGGGCTTGACGAAGCGCGATGGCACAGACCCAACTTGACCTGGGTGTACCTCGACCAGATTTGTCCCGGGAGCTTCCTGGGACAGCGACCAGAAATGATCCTGAGGTTCTGGGCTCGAGTTCTTTTTGTTTGCTTTTTGGTTTTGGTTGTTGTTGTTTCCACCTTAAGATGATGCCTTGGTATGCACTCTACAATTAAGAAGGGCCTGTGGACGTCGGGGACGTCCACCCGCGCTGGGGGGGTGCGCTGGGGCGGATAAAGCGGCGCATTTGCATCGCGGGGCCGTGGGCTGCCTGACTACGGCTGCCGCGAGCAGATTATTTATTGCGACCGCGCCGGGCGCTCGCTGCTGCCACGCTGTGGCCATCGCCGGAACCGACGCCAGCCGCAGCCCCGCGTCGTGCAGCCTGGCGCGACTGCTGCGCGGGCCCCTCAGAGGTTCCCAAGCAGCCCGAGGAGAGGGGGGCGAGGGAGGACCTCAGGGGCGGCCTCCCAGGGCCTGACTGGCCGGGAACCTCCCCCGCCTTGGCCACCCCTGACCGGAGCTGGACGCCCGACTAGACTCGAGTCCTGCCGCCAGCCCAGCACCATGGAGACTGGTTGCACAGGCCGCCTGGCACGTCATGGCTGCTTCTCTCCAAACTGCGCGTCCCAAGGCGCCCCGGGGGCGCACACTGGTTCGGGAAACGAGCCCGCTGTGGGATTTTGAAATCGGAGATAGCACTCGTGGTCCTGAGGCCTGCAGGCCTGGCTGGCCCTGAGGAGGATTGGCTATGGCAAGGAAGGCGGGCTTTGGCTCCAAGCGAAGGCCTGTGACAGGCAGAGGCCACACCTGTGTGCTATGGGCTCTGGCCTGGGCTAGCGATCCCGGCGGACGCAGTGGCCTTCAAGGAACCCCCCAGCAGGCCTCTCTCCAGGCCGGCGGAGGTCGAGGAGCTCAGTGGGCAGCCCCAGAAAAGGGCGAATTGTGAGGCTCTGCTCGCCATCCCGTCCCCCTCGAAGAGCAGCTGAAAGGTGAGTGGACTTTCTATGTGGCTTTGACCTAGAAAAGAGCCCTGGTGGCCATTCTCACCATCCCAGGAGAGGCTCCCTCCAGCGTCTGGGGCTTCTATTCTTGCATGAATGGCTCTCTCTCTCCATATATATACATATATACATATATATATACACACACATATATATGTATATATATATTCATACATATATATATACATATATATATATTTTTTTATATATATATGCACCTAATGCTGGTTGGAGAAATAAATTGGGCGGCTGTCAGCGTGATATGTACCAGCCTTGGCTAACACGTAGAGATTTCAGTTTAATATATTTTTTCCATCTTAGTTTCTATAGAAGCTAGAAATATACTGTTTTTTGACTCTTAGCTGAGAAATCAAATTCTTTCGTTGACTGGGACAATGATTAAATCGAGAATCCGGGTCAAACCATAACAAATACTAATAACAGTAGTAAACTGCCACCAGCCCCAACACCGTGTGGGACCTGGAGGAATGAAGCAGAAATTATGAATGTAAACATTTATCAACATCTCCAAATGATTATTTTCATCTTACATGATAATAACTTGCTTGAAATCACCATCATCTGATGGTCTTTTTAAAGAAACAACAACTCAAACATGATTTTCTTCTAACACAACTTTTTAAAAAATCCCTTTTTAATTTTTGACTCTTGAGTTTTCATTTTCACCTATCAGATCCTTTCCCTAAAGAAATTCGAGGACAATTTAAAATTATATCCTTTCCTGCCAGGCCCTTATTTATATATGCAAAGAAGAAACTTTCCCCGCTTCAATTGACTGGGTCACAGTCAGAAGGCTTCTGGGTGCAGCCCCCATTGGGTGGGCAGCAGCCGATTTCGAGGATGCACCATAGTCTCTGGGGAGGCCAATCATAGCCCAGTCCTTTCCCAATGTTTTCTCCTTGGGGGAAGTGAGGGGAGAAATCGAAAAGCAAGGAAGAGATTAAGGAAGTCGTTGCCAGATTCCTAGGGGGGCCTTGCCACACACCCCCAAGTCCTGAACCCCATCAGCCTGCATTCACCAGTTTTACAGATCTTATAAACACCCTCTGGATATTCAACCAAATCATATAAATAAATCGTTCTTCAAGCTCCACAGAACTGAGCATTTTAAAGCTAATTCAAGGGGTTTTACAAGCCTAACAAATACAGTTGTAAAAATGCCATTGAAAAGATATCACATTTACAAAATGAGATTGATCCATGTGCTATAAAAGTCAACTGTCTCAAAGGAACACCTCTCAGGCAAGAGAGCGCAGCCCAGGACAGTATTTTTCCTGTCCTGTTTGGAGAAGGCCAGGCCTGGGGCTGCAGTAAAAGCAATTCAGAGAATTTCTGGAGCTGGTGAGACAAACTGTTTCTGGTTCTGGAGCAACTGTGGGTGGCAGGTCCCCCAAAATGTCCCAGAAAAGGCAGGAAAGGGGACATCCCAGGACACTGTCCATGGACAGGCGACCCAGAAACCAAGCACATCCATCATTCCCGCGGCCTTGGGCCCGCAGAGCTGCCCTCTATGCCCAGCTGGGCCAGGGACCCTGGGTCACCAGCACCTCTGAAATGAGGACAGAGATTCCACATCTGGATCTGTCTCATCTCTGAGCTATCAGGGTGGCGGAGGGAGAGTCTGGCGAGTTGGGCTTGGGCAAGGGGAGCAGGTCCCAGGGCTGGATTCGGAGCTCAGTCTCACAACTACTCCTCTGTAGGTCCCTTTCTTGTTGAAACCAGTGGTTTCTGCCCTCTCGGTTCCTGGGTTCAGAGGCAGCAGGAGCGGGGCTCACAGCTTGTGAGGGTTGCTTTGAGGCCAGGCAATCGCTGGCCATTGGAAGGAGGCCCCTAGAGACTCAAAGGAGACGCGTTGTATGTGGGAGTAGGGGGCCGGCGGGGGAAGAGACTAGCCTCGTCCTGGTCCTGGTCAGCTCGAGGTGAGCCTTTCCCCTTGGCGGCGAGGCCCAGGCCCTTGGTGGGAGCGGGGAAGGAGAGGAGGAGGTGATGCCCCGATTCCTAAGGCGCAGGAGTGAAGAAGGCCTGGTTTCTCAGAGCCCTTCTCCAGCTCCGGAGCCCGCACCCACGCGTAGGGGAGTGCAGGGGGAGGGGCAAACTCAGGTCCCTGCCGGGAGGGCAGGCCGGCCCGGAGCAAAGACATCCTCGTCACCGCCCCTCCCTGAGCGAGGCTGTCAGGTTTCCTGTTTGGAGAGAAAACCCAGCAAAATCCAACAAGGCAAAAGGGTGGGGTGGGGTGGGGGGGTGATAGAAAGAGCGGGCCTGGCCAGGTCTTTGCATCAGCCCGGACGCGGGTGCCCCTACCCCGGCCCGAGCCGCACGCCCCTGCCCAGGCCTCGCCCGCCACCGGCTTTCGGGAAGAGAGCCGGGCCGGCTGGCTGTGCGCGCCCATTAATCTGCCGGGCGGGCGGCGGCGGGCGGGCGGGCTGGGGGCTGTTTGTAACTTTGCTGCCTCGGTCGCCGCGGTCCCCGGGGAGCGGGCTCCGGCGCTCGCTCCCATTGGCCGCCGCCGCGTCAGCTGGTGCGATTTGCTGCTGTCGCTTTTGGCGTTCGGCCATCCAGAAACAAACCAGTTCGATGACTACTAATAGTTATAGCCAGATATACTAATACACAACAAATCACAGTCCTGCAGAGGGGCGCGCAAATGAGTTCCTATTTTGTGAATCCCACTTTCCCCGGGAGCCTGCCCAGCGGCCAGGACTCCTTCTTGGGCCAGCTGCCCCTCTACCCGGCCGGCTATGACGCGCTGAGGCCCTTCCCAGCCTCGTACGGGGCGTCGAGCCTCCCGGACAAGACGTACACCTCACCTTGTTTCTACCAACAGTCCAACTCGGTCCTGGCCTGCAACCGGGCGTCCTACGAGTACGGGGCCTCATGTTTCTATTCTGATAAGGACCTCAGTGGCGCCTCGCCCTCGGGCAGTGGCAAGCAAAGGGGCCCCGGGGACTACCTGCACTTTTCTCCCGAGCAGCAGTACAAACCCGACAGCAGCAGCGTGCCGGGCAAAGCCCTCCATGACGAAGGCACCGACCGGAAGTACACGAGTCCTGTTTACCCCTGGATGCAGCGGATGAACTCCTGCGCGGGTAAGGTGTTTCCCTGCAGCCCCTCAAGAGAGTGGAGGGAGAGGGGGAAGGAGGCAGGGAAAGAAGGAAGGAAGGAGGAGACAGAGAGAGTAGAAAGAGGAAATAGAAAGAAAGGAGGAAAGAATGAACAAAGTTTCTTTGGGTTTTTTAAAAAAATAAAAAATCCAACCCATTCCCAATGGGACAATCAAGCTGTGGCAGCATGAAGGCAGGGCACTAGTGTCCATGTAAGGTGACAACTTAGGGAGCGTGTGGGGGGGTCACTGCCATGCTATGTGAGACCCAGTGACAGGGGCAACCTGAAGAGAGAGTAAGGCTGGATGGGAGAGAGCGCCTGCCCACACTGCACCCTGGTAACACCCTGCTCAGATCCCCAAGCCGTGATGGCCTTCTGCACCCATCCTGAGAACTCCCCTTTCCCTCCCAACCCCCTCACCTTTCTGCCCTTCAGAAACCCATCTAGATAAAGGCCCTCATTTGGCCCCTTGCAGTGTCTCCCCAAAGCCTTGGAGGGCCACATCCCCAGCCTCAGGATTTTTCCTCTCTCTCCTCCCTCCCCTCCTCCCCCTTCCACTCAACTGTTCACTCACAGCCAACTTCTGCCTCCTTCTGAGGCCCTGCCTGTGTCTCATACACCCAGCTTTGGGGGAGCCCCCCACCCATGGGTTCCTTTGGCACCAGAACAGATAGCCCATCACAGTCCTACATTCCAGAAACCCCAGATGGCCCATAGTTCCATCTCTTTGCTCCTGGTTTCCAAAAAAATCTACAGGGAATCCTTGGAGAAGGACAGAGGCTAATGCGGATTTTTTAACTTAACAGTCTTTTGCTTTAAAATCCACTTGTGTTTTCAAGAGCTCTGCGTTTCTCAGAAGGGCCATACAATTGGAAGGCATTTGCAAAGATTTGAGAGGGCTCACCATTTAAAAATTTTTTAAAAAGCATGTTGTGTCCTGACATGGCTGACCAAAGTAACATCTTCACAGAGGTCCGTGTGTGAATTTGGAGTGTCTACCCTACTCACAGGGTTCCATACCCACCATTCCCAGACACACACACTGTACTCCCACAAAACAGGCTTAGGTACCCCGATTTAAGAATGCTGTTCTATTCTTTTGCTTGTAATTTTTTTTACAGAGCAGATTTTTCAAAAACAATAATTTCCCACCCCAAGTCGTTTTAGGTGGAACACGTCTCGCTTGGTATGAAATAATCTTCTCCCATCCAGCCCGCTTTCGGTCCCAGACATAGTGGGAGAGGCGGGTGGTTTCCAGCCCCGACGCCGGGGCGTGGGGCCTGGGGCGCGGGGCTGACTGGTCAGGCTGCCCGGATCCTGGCTTACCGGCGCCCGGCCATTTCTGCCCGCAGGTGCTGTGTACGGGAGTCACGGGCGCCGAGGCCGCCAGACCTACACGCGCTACCAGACGCTGGAGCTGGAGAAGGAGTTCCACTTCAACCGCTACCTGACGCGGCGCCGCCGCATCGAGATCGCCAACGCGCTCTGCCTCACCGAGCGCCAGATCAAGATCTGGTTCCAGAACCGCCGCATGAAGTGGAAAAAGGAAAATAAACTCATCAATTCCACACAACCCAGCGGGGAGGACGCTGAGGCAAAAGCGGGCGAGTAGACGCCTGGGCAGGGACCAGGCCCGCGCCGCAACCTCCCTCAGCTTGCCCCCTCGCCTTCTCCTACTCCCCAACTTTTCTTCCCTGCTGCTCCCATCCGGGGGGCTTTCGCAGCTTCAGGGGGAGCCCGGCGCTTTGCAAACGTCTGAGCATTTATTTCTTACAAGAAAAAAAAAAAAAAAAAAAACAACCTCACACACAGCCAATCCCAGCAGTAGAGCGAGGCGCACTGCACACGCAATCCCGCTCTCCAAGCCTGCCCAAGCCCGCTCCGGGTCTCAGGGCGCGCCCCAATCGGTCCCCAGCTCTTGTGTTAGCGCCTCTGCACGCCCCTGAGCTCGGGTCCGGGGTTGCTGGAGAGGAAAGAGCCGGGGGCCGAGCCCCCTTTGGTGTCTGGGCGTTTCCGCCTCGGTTCCTCATCACCAAGTCCCGGAGGGCATCACCAAATCAACTCCGGCCACTGGGAAGAGGGAGCCTAAATTCTGGGGCCCCAGCTCTGCCGAGGCCTCCCAGGCCGCCCCTAGAAAGGAAGAAGCGCGAGGAACAAAGGGGGCCCGAGAGAGCCTTGTCTCTCGGCCCGGCGCGCAACCGTCCTTGGAAGAGAAGCAGCCTCAGCACAGCCGAGCCAACCTGGGCGCGGGTGGAATTTTACAGCCCTGGGAACGACTGGGCTCCCCGAGCTCCGGATTCCGGCTCCCCGCCTCCAACAGGGCTGGCGCTACCACTACAACAGCTTTCAGGACCTAAGGAGGCGGCCCAGGGCTATGGGAGCGGCAAGAGTCCTGGTTTCCAAATGTGCCAGGGGCGCCTGAGACGCCTGGCCTCTCCAGCGGGGACACCTTCCCCCACACCCAACTTTAGGCTATATTTGTGATTTACTTTCGTCTTTCAGAACCCAGGAAGATAACTACGGAGGTACTAGGCACTGCCACAAAATGCTTTCATTAGCGTCCTCATTTTACTTCTGGAGGTCTAAGCAAGACCCTAATAACTCGGCCCACGAATCCCCAGGCCCCAAGCAGCTTCTGTGGCTGCGGGGAGCTTGGGCCCACTCGCTGGGTTCACCGAGAACCCTCCGACTTGGGGCCCGGTTGGCTCGAGGAAAGTGACCCGGTGGTGAAGACTCTCCAGGCTGGATACTTATAGCAAATCAAATAGCAAACTAATGACACGAAAACCATATTTACACGAAAGAAAAATCGACTCCGGCTATAAAAGTGTATGGAATTTGACCTCGCCTCGGAGAAACGCTACACAAAAGCTATCTTTAATAGACGCGTGTCATTTAAGAGCGGCAGGGACACCGTCCCTCATGCGCTCGCAAAAACAGAGCCGTAATTGTAGCTGCTGCTGCGGGTAGGATTTATTTCTCCAATTGGCTAAATGGCCTCCTCCCCCTTCCCCGAAGGTGATATCTGTATTTTCAAATTTCAGAGCTGCCGGCACGACGGTCAGAACCGACCCCAACCTCGACACAAAAATAAGAGGGGCTGCACAGCAGGGAAATAAAGTTGTTGTAAATAAAATCCAAGTCACCATCTCCCTTCAGTCCTCTGCATCCTCGCCGGGCACGCGATCGGCAGCTGACGGCCTCACAATTGGTACATCCTAATGGAACTGCGAGGGAAATGCAATAATTTTGCCATAATGGGCTGTAACCTCAATTCGACCCCGGCCCTTGCAGCCCCGGGTCGGAAGCGGAGGGATGCGCCCTGCCTCCAGCGGGTGGCGCTCGAGTCCGACTGAACGACGGCGGCGAGTGGCGGGCACGCGCCTGGGGCGCGCGCGCCACTCCTCTCGCCTCCACCCAACTCCCCCATTAGTGCCCGAGTTTACCTCTAGAGGTCATCAGGCAGGATTTACGACTGGACAACAAAAGCACGTGATTCGAAGTCGTACCCCATATTTGGGTGCCTACGTAGGAGGGAACCAAGTACATGTCCCAGTCATTTCCATAATTCATCATAAATTGTGCAAGGGTGCTATAGACGCACAAACGACCGCGAGCCACAAATCAAGCACACATATCAAAAAACAAATGAGCTCTTATTTTGTAAACTCATTTTGCGGTCGCTATCCAAATGGCCCGGACTACCAGTTGCATAATTATGGAGATCATAGTTCCGTGAGCGAGCAATTCAGGGACTCGGCGAGCATGCACTCCGGCAGGTACGGCTACGGCTACAATGGCATGGATCTCAGCGTCGGCCGCTCGGGCTCCGGCCACTTTGGCTCCGGGGAACGCGCCCGCAGCTACGCGGCCAGCGCCAGCGCGGCGCCCGCCGAGCCCAGGTACAGCCAGCCTGCCACGTCCACGCACTCGCCTCCGCCCGACCCGCTGCCCTGCTCCGCCGTGGCCCCCTCGCCCGGCAGCGACAGCCACCACGGCGGGAAAAACTCCCTGGGCAACTCCAGCGGCGCCTCGGCCAACACCGGCAGCACCCACATCAGCAGCAGAGAGGGGGTTGGCACGGCGTCCGGAGCCGAGGAGGACGCCCCCGCCAGCAGCGAGCAGGCTAGCGCGCAGAGCGAGCCGAGCCCGGCGCCGCCCGCCCAACCCCAGATCTACCCCTGGATGCGCAAGCTGCACATAAGTCATGGTAAAGCCACTCTTTTCCGAAATCCACGCGGCCGCGGGGGCGCGGCTCTCGGTCCCCCCTCTCTCCTTTACTGCCCTCTCTCTCCCCGTCTCTGTCCTGGTTTCGCCTCTCCCAGCCCTGTGGAGCCTCTCCCCGCCGTTCTCCTTCCCCTGCCTTCCTTCTTCCTCCTTCTCTTTTCTGCAGCGCCCAGCGCTCACAAATGCGGGGAAAGGGGCCGCTGGCCAGCCAAGTTTAGACGTTGAAAGGGGGGGAAAGGGGAAAAAAAACCATATCCAACCCCAGCGCCTCGGAACGCGCTCATGGGTCAGGCCAGCCGAGCAGGGCGCAGAGAGGTAGAGGATGGCAGTAGGGGCCGTGAATCGGGCTTGTCAGGACGGATAATTTATGAGGAGGGCTACGCTGGGGAAACAGCGTTACTAATTAGAGTCCCCGAAAAGGGACTTGGTGGGGGGAATAATCGAGGCGAGAGCCGGCGGGATTCTGAAGTTTGGGGGCAGGAGGGAGAGCAGGAAAGGAAAGGAAAGGGAAGAAAAAGAAAGCAGGCGCCCCAAGCGTGCAGGCTGGAACAGGAGGCGGCTCGCGGGGCTGGAACTTTAAGGGAGGGTGACCTGGAGGCCACTTGGGAGCACAGAAAAGGGCCTTGCTTTGGTGGGTTTCTGAGTGGTGGGCAGCCTGAGAGGGCTGTGCCCCGCCTCAGGGCGCCAGGGGCAGGGCCAGAGGGCAAGAGTGGGGCGAGGGAAAGCCGGGCGATCCTCCGGGACGCGGCTCCAGCCTCGCATGGGCCGATTGTTCCCAGAGTCCAAATCGTATTGTTTTCTCTCTAGAAAGGAAGAGGGAAGGAAATTCGGGAGGGGTGGGCGGGCGAGCGAGGAGGGAGACTTGTTGAGCTTTTCTCCCCTGTTTAGGACCCTGGCTGGTCCAGCTGGCGGACTTTGGTAGCCAGAGGCTCAGGAGTGGGTGGCTAAACCGCTGACTTTTCTGTTGCAGACAACATAGGCGGCCCGGAAGGCAAAAGGGCCCGAACGGCCTACACGCGCTACCAGACCCTGGAGCTGGAGAAGGAGTTCCACTTCAACCGCTACCTGACCCGCCGAAGAAGGATTGAAATAGCACATGCTCTTTGCCTCTCCGAGAGACAAATTAAAATCTGGTTCCAAAACCGGAGAATGAAATGGAAAAAAGATAATAAGCTGAAAAGCATGAGCATGGCGGCGGCGGGAGGGGCCTTCCGCCCCTGAGTATTTGAGCGTTTAAAGTACTGAGCAGTATTAGCCGGATCCCGCGTAGTGTCAGTACTAAGGTGACTTTCTGAAACTCCCTTGTGTTCCTTCTGTGAAGAAGCCCTGTTCTCGTTGCCCTAATTCATCTTTTAATCATGAGCCTGTTTATTGCCATTATAGCGCCTGTATAAGTAGATCTGCTTTCTCTTCATTTCTTTGTCCTGAATGGCTTTGTCTTGAAAAAAAAATAGATGTTTTAACTTATTTATATGAAGCAAGCTGTGTTACTTGAAGTAACTATAACAAAAATAGAAAAGAGAAAAAAAAACAAAAAAGTCCCCCTTCGACCTCGTTTAGTGCCAATGTTGTGTGTTGCACTCCAGTTGTTTAACTGTGCATGTGAGTGGAAGTGTTCCTGTCTCAATAGCTCCAAGCTGTTAAAGATATTTTTATTCAAACTACCTATATTCCTTGTGTAATTAATGCTGTTGTAGAGGTGACTTGATGAGACACAACTTAACTTGTTCGACGTGTAGTGACTAGTGACTCTGTGATGAAAACTGTGACTCTGAGCGGTGTGTCCCTGCGTGCCTTTGTAGGACCCTTTGCACGAACTCTGGAAGTGGCTATTATAAGCGCAGCTTCAGTGATGTATGTTTTTGTGAACAAAGTTACAAATATTGTCCAAGTCTGGCTGTTTAAGCAAACTGTGATCAGCTTTTTTTTTTTTTTTTTTGTATTTGTTTTTAAGGAAAAAATACTGACTGGAAACAAAAAATAAACTTTCTATTGTAAGTTTTCTTGGTCTGGTTTGTGCCAAATAGCAAGTGGCTCTTTTTGCTCTTCTGTCTGTCTGTCCAGTGCTGGGAGGCAGTGAGTCTGAGGCTACCTGAGCAGTCTGCCTGTGCAAGGGGACCTCAGACCAACACCCTGACCCGTGGCCTCCCTAACTGACCCATCAGAGAGTTCAGGGCAGAAGGTGGAAAAGCTTTAGGTGGTTGCAAAGCCTGAGTCTAACCTGCCTATCTCTGAGGAAACCAGGTTAACTTGCTGGGTACAAAAAAGAGAGGAAGAGAGAGAAAGGAGAAAAAGCCCAGAGCTTTGTTAGCGGCCCTCGGGGGCCCACACAGATGCCGCCTCTCTCCTAAGGCCATCCTAGGCCTCCACTTGCTGAAGAGGCTGCTATGTCAAGTTGTGGCCCCCAGACCCTTTGCCCCTAACCCAGCCAGGCACCCTTTCCCACTCCTCGCCCTCCTGAACCCAGTTGGCTTCTTTTGCTACAATTAATTTGCTACAAATGGAAGGTACTTACCCCATCCTAGCTCGATTGGGAAACTCCTCAGAGCAGCTAAAGCGCAACTAGAGATTTGCACATTTACCGACTGCTTACACTGATGCCGTCTTTCCTTTTAAAAGTTATAAAACAGTAAACTTTATAAGCCCCAGTTCCGGCTATATGACATTTGGGTGCCAAATGAATAGGGTTTTGTCTATGAATTAGATCGTAAAATCATCCATAGCACAGACAGATCGGCTCACTGGCTATAAAACGTCACGTGGGGCCATTAAAGTAAGTTTTATGGTTTTGGGGAGTTGACATCCAACATTATATACCACATAACATATAATCTCACTGACGCTGGACTCCATTTGACTCTTTTGCAGGCTACGTGTGCCACCTGGTCATGCAAATTGTCAATTTTAGGTCCAGAAGTGTCCAGACCACAAGTTTCTCAAAACTCTCTGAAAAAATGGCTCCCTCCGAGTTAAGGTAAGCTCGCCCCCTTGAGCGCTTTCAAGTTTATTTGTACTCTGAAAACTTTCTTTCTGGATCTTTCTCTCTTTCTCTTTCTGGTTCAATAACTCTGAGGTTGCCTCGGAATTCCAAAGGGGAGAGCAAACTTTCCCTCTGCCCAAATTAGGAGCGCGAGGAGCCAGCTTTCGGAGGCACCACGGTGCAGAGCGCCTGTGGCCGCGCCGCATCCCTGGGCCTAACTTTAATTGCTGCACCAGCGCGGATGTTAATGACTTCCGCTGCTCTCGCCGGCGTGCAAAAAGATGATTTTTGTGTGCGAGTGGGCCTGCGTGCGGAGACCGGCCAGGGCCGACCCCCATCCCGGGGCTGGAGGGCCGAGCTCTGCTGGGTCTGCGGAGCCCTGGGTGGGAGCTGGGAGCCGGGGGGGGCGCCGGCCGCGGGCGCTGAGGCCGCGCTGCGCTGGGGCGCGCTGGGGAGTTTGAAAGAAAGGCCCGGGCAGGACCGAGGCGGACGCTGGCGGGATTTCTGACGGGGCTGTGGCAATACGTCTCCGCGGGCCGGGGTCATTTGGCAGCACTGAACCGAGGTGGCGGCCTTCGGGGCCGGGTCGCAGGCTGGCTCGGGAGAGCCCGAGGGTGCAGAGGCCGGCCGGGCGCGGGCGGCACCTCTAGGCTGGGTCCCTGGGTCGCCAGGCCGAGCCCAGGCCGCTGGCGCCCGCGGGATGCTGGGGACCGCGTGTCCCCACCTTGCGGGGGAGGGCTCAGCACCCCCTCCCCCGCACCAGGGACCAGGCCCTGAACCTTGTTTGCCTGCACGTTCTTTTTATTTCGGTGGGACTGTTCTCACCAGCCTGTGAGTCTGAAGCAATAAACTTTATGGCCGGATTTAACTTTAGTCTTTGAATCCCCAAGCTAAATGAAAGGCGTTACAGTGCTTTCTTTTCTTCTGCCTTGCCTTTCTTATTCTTTCCTTTTCCTCTCTTCTTTTGTAGAATTTAAAATCTATGCACAGGACCCTCAAAAGGCAACTTAGGCATCTCCCTAGATAGCACTAAAGATTAATTTATTCCCCCTCAGTATACAGGCAAACTCTGTCTTCCAAACTGTGCCCTAAAGTTTGGGGGGAAATCGAGGTGTCTTCAATGTCCAACTTAAAAGTCCCCAGAACCATTAGGTTGTTTCTCCTCACACATCATAAAGGGTAGTTTAGGGAAGAAATTGGTCGTTTGTCTGTAGGAGATTTCCGCCTTTCTTTTGTTAGTTGCTCTTTCTGTTTGATCCCAGGAAATTTACATAATTTATGATTTCCAAAACAGTCCCCAGTATTGCACCAATGGGTGAGATAGATTTTTCCTAGGTACAATTCCACCTTGGTCTCAGCCACCCTTTCTGGCCCCAGCCCTCTACATTCTTCAGTGGCAAAGCCATGACTGGGGACACTGTGGCCTGCCCTGGGGTCTTTCTCTGAATGGGTACCCACAAGGGATCTAGCAGATTTCCCCCATCCTGTATTAAGAACTAAGCCAAATCCTCCAACTCAGAAATGAAACAAAAAAATGAGATCTTCTGTCTCCAAATGCTTTTCTCCTTAGAAGCTAGCTAGGTGGATCTCTGCAAGTGCTAATTGGTAAAGATATTTAGTAAGTCCTTAAAGTGAAAACATTTAAAGTGTAGAGTTGGAATTTCCACAGACTTTATTGTGCAGAGGCCACTTACACTCAACATAAGTCCAACAGATGTCCCCAAAGTCAGAGGTTCAGAAAGCAAAACCTGGGAAGTTTTTTGAAAAATCGAAACCCTCCCACAAGTCCCACTCCTCTTGAATAGTGGCAAGGCAAATCCCTGAGGTCGTTTTGTGTAACCTGTTAAAGTGAGCATTTTCTGAGAGCAGTTCAGCACTCAGGAAGATGTGTCTGCACCTTAGTGGGAACCAGAATATAAACTTTATTTGGGTTCTCTTTTATTATTTTATATGTCTGTGAGAATTCTGGAGTCTTTCTTCTGCTGCTCTGAGTTTCAGATTCTTTACTGGAAAATACTAGGTTAAGGTTTTATTTTAGTTATTCATTTGGTGATCTTGATTGAGTGATTTCTTGGTGACTAAAATTAGCGGCAGAAAAAAAGAGTGATAGAGCTGCTGGCAGGTTCATTTGAGTAACATGCCTGGAAGAAGTGTCCACACCACCTCTGTGGTCACGTCCCACTCTGGGTATGGGAATGGGCAGAAAGTTTCTTGGACCAGCATCACACAATATGGGGGAATCTTTCCCAAGCATTAAAAAAATTACAGGCTATAAATATTGTCAGCTTGCTTATTTCTGTCTGTTGTAATCATCATAAAACTTCAGAGTTTAAGACGGCAGGCCAACTCACATGTGGTTAAATGACTTTAAAATACAGCATCCAGTCAGACCTATGTGAGCGTTATTGTAGGAATTTTTTTCTTTCTTCCTATTTTCATAGGAAGCATAGTAAGGAGGATGGCTGGTTATCTGCTCATTTTGTAAATAAGTTATTTTTTTCTCATGCATTCTTTTGGGTTGCTTTTGCAGAGGAACTTACTTAGGAAAAAAATCTCTGTCACTAAGGGCTTTATGAAGACATCTAGCCTCAGCTGGTGGCAGAAGTGTTTGTCTGTGCTCCTAGCTTTGTAAAAGAAGGCATCCGAAACGTGCCAGGCCCCGTTTGTTTCTACAAGCTGAAGAGACAATATTTCCTGAACTATAAATATAATAGGAAGCTTCTGGTCACACTTACTTAGGGGTTTGTTAGGGTTTCCATGCTCTAATTTCACAACGTTATGCCAAGATTCCTTTTTTCCCCCCTGTTCTTTCCCCCACTTCATTGTTGGCAGCTCTGGAAGAGCAAGACAGAATTTTCTACCAGAAACGGAGTCATGTTCGTTTGTTGAGATGTGAAGAGTATTATATCCAAACAACTAGTGAGGGGAGAGCAAATTACATCCTGAAAGATAGGCTATTAAAGAGGAAAACAATCCTTTTAGCTTGAAAGATGCCCTGCAAATCCTCTCCCCCACCTTCGCTCTGGAGTCTGTCCGAGGTTTGCCCACTATGGAGAGTGCAGAACGTTGTGGGCGCCATCCCTTTGGTTTCTAAGGCAGAATTTCTTTCTAGACAATGACAAAACTATAAATGGGGCTTCCAGACAGGGCTGAGGGGGTCTGCCTAGGCTCCCACCCACATAGGAGAGGGGAGCCACAGTCCTAGCCATTCTAAACCCCAGAACCGAAAGATCTGCCTAGGACTGTTTATTTGGTATTTTTTTGCAAAGAAAGCTGCCTTTCTCCCACTAGTTCTCTTCCCCACAAACCGGTCTTTTCAATAATAATATTTGTTATGAAGGTTATTGGGTAATTATTGCGATTTTGTGAAGCAGCCCTTGCTGGAGGTGAAGTCTGTCATCGCCTAACAAATGACGCCCGTGCAGTTCACTGCCGGGTTAAGTAAATGCAGAGAAGATAAATCTGCACACCCTAGGAATCGCCAGCAGAGCACGCTTTAGTACAAGTTCACAGTCAACTCTCCTGCCTGGGCCAGCTTTCCCAACAATTAGGGCTGCGTCTTTATTTTTAAATAAAGGAAAAGTCTCCCGCTTCCATTGCCTGCTTTCTCCCCGTCTTTTTTTTTTCTTTCGCTTTTCATGAGGTTCCCCTCGCAAAAGCCTCCTACTCCAAATTTTCCTTGTAAACGTAATGATGAGTGATTTTAAAATAATCTCATTCCTATTTAAGTGATGACAAAAGGAGGTAGGAGGCTGATTTGACAGGAAATACAGTCACAAACACATAAAAATATCCAATTCACCCTCTTACTCCAAAAGGCAGTGGCAGAAGCAGGGCATCCCTGAGCTCCTGGGGTGGGGGGCTTCCCCTTGAAAGAAGAGGCACAGCTTTGTGTATCTTTGTGGTTGTAACTGCAGGTCAAAAAGTTGAGGGTCAAAAGTTTACGTTGTGCAGCGCTCTTCGTCATCTGCCCAGACAGAGTTTGATGTCAATGTTAGAGTTGCGATCTTGACTATCAGCACAAAAGATAAAATGGCTCAGAGTGACGCGTGTATCACGGTATGGACTCCAGGTGAACCCTAGTGGTTGAATGACCTCAATTATGAAGGAAAGGATAGAAAAATTCCTCTTTTCAAGACTAATACATGCTGTATTTCATCTTGAATTATCGCTCCCATTCTAAGGGAATAGCAGCAGGTAAATAGGCATAGATTATTGAAACACCAACACCCTAGATGCTGGAGAACCAGGAGTCTGTTTGTGGGTTTGTCACAAAATAAAAAAGCTCAAACTCATCAGTGGACCTTTAAGAAATAATGTAGCAAGTTGCCAATGTTCCATCATACCTTCAAAGGAAAGAGATCGGGCAGGAAACTTCCTTTATTTGAAAACTGTGATTTTGATTGGCCAGTTTTTTTCCTTTTTAGTACCTATAATGATCCCTAAAGTGTGTGAGAACAAGGGCAAACACAGGCACTTCTTGCAAAATGTATCCTTTGCAATTTTCAAGGACAGAATGCTTTTTCTGAAACTGCCACCCACTAAATGCAAAGAGCTGGGAAGGGGAGAAAAGAAGTGGAAACCCTCCCAAAAGGAGCAGGATTCCTCCACCCTCTCCACCAGTGAGAAAATGCTTATTGGTACCAGGAAAATATTGCTGTTGTTGAAAGTTTTTCATTATGTTTATTGTGAACCCTACACTGAATGTAAGAGAAATGCTACAATCTATGGGTGAATAAACTGTAAAGAATATGCCGTTTGAGCAGGAAGGTAGAATCCACAAATGCCAGACCTCTTCTCAAGACCACCGTGACAGACTTCTATTCTCCAGAAAATACTCTTTAAAAATACATTTGGAATGAAAGCCAAGGAGAGGGGAAGCAAGCTAAGGAGGGAGGGCGGGAGAGTAGAAAAGAAAGGGAATAGTGTGTGAGGGAAGCCTACTGGAACCATGCCTTGTGTGTGCGCTGCAACTGGAGAGCTAAACAATATTTTATTTTTCATGCACCTATATTAACATTAAGTGTTGGTGCCATTAGCATCTATTTTCTGGGGGACATATTTTCCTTTTCTGTGTATTGATCTTCAAGTAATTCGTGTAGGGAAACAGAGAAGAGAAAGATGACATTTTTTTCCTAGGTTTTTCTTTTAACTTTAGAGATAAGCTAATTCAACTACTCAAAATGTAGACCCTTGCAGGGACATTTAAGATCATCCCACTATAGTCTACTTGATTAGATTTGCTGGTGCCAGGTATGTTCAGGGGTAAAAGCAAATATTTCCCAAACACTGCCTTTGTGGAAGTAGTCAGGTTGCTTCCACTGTGCAATGTGTAAAGTTTTCACTCTGGCCAAGAGCTTGAAGCCAAATGGGGGTGTGCCAGATGAGAACAGAGGAAAAGGAACAACTGTGGTGACTGCTGTTACAGCAGCGAACACTTCACCACATCTGGGCCAGTGAAATGGAGAAAACGGAACCCCCCCCATTACTCACCAAGACAATTATGTGTCTCTTTGAGAAAACCCTGTTATTGTGTTATTGGTTAAAAACGCGCCACACCTTAGGAACATGTCAGCTTCAATAATCACAGACACCTCTTAGCTAGTTTTTCAACTCAAAGAAAATGTACCTGCAGAAGTTATTGATTTTAGAGTGCTTACTTTCTTTATTTGGAAGATTTTAATCTTTAGGCCTTTCACACAATCCTGGTTAAAATTCATGTCTAATCTGGATATGAATTTCATATTCCTTATGCCTGGGTTGTGTTCATTAGTATAAACTACTATAAGGAAATTACCCCCAAACAATTAATTGGTCAAATGGCTGATAAAGTATTGCTTCTCTAAAATCCTATGCCGACTGTAGGTGGGGGAAGCCCTCAGATGCCACCATCAGGCATTTTGAAATTCAGTCCTTCTCCTGTGCCCTCCAGAGACGTGCTTCAGACAGCGAACAGTCAGTCTGGGGGACTCTCGCTCTAGAGAACAAAGGACAAATACAGTCAATACATTCCATAACGTTTACATTTCCTTTGCTCCCCCCGCCTTGGTTTTCCCTGAGAAGGAGTGACCTGGGCAAAGCACCCCGCTCTCTAAAAGACACTGTATAGACCTTTTAGAAGCGCAAAGTCCAAGGCCGAGGTGAACTTCAGGTCAGCGCGTCTAACAAATATGAAAATGTCGGCTGGTGAAGGGCGCGCCTTGTGATTTAACAAAGACTGTCAATGTGTAAGATTAATAAGAAACAAAATGCACACGGTGTCACTGTTCGGTCACTTTGAAACTTGGGACAGGGCTGTATTCAAGAGGGAAGGCTGTTCCAAATATATTCAAAATGATTCAAATCAGATTCAAACTAGGCTGCAAAACACTGCCCCCCTCTCGCCCTCCCTCTCCCTTGGACTCCCTTCACTCTCCTTCTCCATCTGGGACTCGAGGACGTGATGAAAAGTTATTTCACTTAATGGGACTTTAAGAAAGCTTTTGTTGGGAATATATGTTATCCCTGCACGTGGAAATGAGCAAATGTGCTTACCAGTTTCCCAAGAAAAGGATAACGCTTTCACCCTGCTTGGGACTGGAGCCAGTTGGCGTGTGGAGATTAGCACACCCCCTCTCTGCTCGATTTCAGGGCATCCCATCTTTTTTCGGGCAAGATGCTGCTGGTAAACCTCAGTTTATTTATTAATTGAGTTAGTTTCTTCCTGGCTTTACTTTGGTGTCTTGGATCGCATATGAAGGCAAGAGTTTTTTTGTTTTGTTTTTTAAAAGATTATTTGATTCAATGGAATGATGCTATGGCTTGCAAAGAGAGATTGTGGAAGGATCAGAAAAGGTACTGAGATTGTTTATTACAGCCATAAATCTTGCAGTAAAATGTCAAAATGTCGGTGTGTGAGATAACACTTGGTGGTCCTGGCTCCGTTTGTGTTTATGATACGAACCACAAAGACAAGTTACAGGCCTTGGGGGGATTCTGTGTAAGCCCATCTTCCTAAAGTAATAGAACCACATGAAACACAGGCGCAGTTAACTCGTTTAGGTTAACCATATACAAAACAGTGCCTGAGCCTCGTTAATACTTTAAAATAGAAACTCGGTAGAAGGTTCTGAGGCTAAACAACATGAATTTTGTGTTTTAGTGTCTGTAAATAATATTGAACAGACATGGTTAAGACCTTAGTCTGATGACACGAGGAGGGAGGCAAAATTTCCTTGTCATGTTTTTTCTTCCCAGAAGCTTAGCCCAGTTTTGCTAATTACTTTATGTATGTACATATTATTCATGTTATATAGTACATATATGTATATATTATTTTTTCTTGCTGTAGAGAGATATTGGTTTAAGCAGCTATATCACAGGCTAGAGAGTCTAGAGAGGATGTCTAAAGATTTACACTCAGCGTTGATTTCTGTCTGTGGCTTAGATTTCATTTTTTAAAATTTTCAGGGTGTGCCATGTCAATGGACAGCACTCTTCACAGACACACATCCAATGTGGAAAACCTCTTTGTACCACTTCAGGGTGATTGCAGTTAGAAAGCTAACATGATCCCTTTTTTAACCTCTTTTCCTAAATTAGTTTAAAGATTAGTCACATATAATGGGCTTTATGTGGCTAAGCATTAAATGACTATCCATCAAATGGATATATTCCAGCATTTAGTAACTCATATGAGTAACCGATATAAATGAAGATAGAATTCACATTCCTTTTGAAGTGTCTCCAGGCTTAGGCTATGACTTTCCTTGCCTGCGTTCCAGACTCAGTTGTGAGAAGGCAGTTTATATTGCTCTTTGAAAAACCAACTAAGGTGCACCAGCTGAAAAATCCTTGCTTTACATGCCAATATGAAAGTGTTTTTAGAATGGTGACTACGCTAGTTAAATGCACTGCTTTAATCTAGGCTGAAAAGTAGAGGATCTAGGTGTGTCTGTCACTCAGAAAAGGAAAGGGAAAGTACACACAACGAGTAAGGCATCAGTATTTACTTCGGAGATCAACATTACGTGGAATTAATAAGTAATTTATTTGTTAATAATGGCATAATTAGTTTACCCATCAAATTTCAATTACCAAATGGCAGACAACAGTCCTCTCTCCCCACTTTCCAGAGCTACTGACACCATTAATATGCTAATTTTCAGCAATCCAGAAATTATAGACCGTCCTTAAATATAACTTTAGCCTCAGATACAGCCTGGAAAAGCAACAGCTAAAAGACAAAACAAAATTCTTAGCGGGAAAAGACTCGTCGGCACAGTGCCTATGCTATCCTTAGCTTGTTTTTGTTTGGGGATTTTTCTGCAGTAGGAAGTTGTTGGTCTCAACGCTCGATTTTGTGGCGGCATCATCGCTTCTATCCATCGCCACCCTTGGGCCACTTTCTCACAATCGCATCTACTACATTCGAGCATGTTTCATTCTGAATTGACACCTCCATCAAATGAGATGCTATTAGGAAGGTTCTGTTTGCTTTTTTTTAAGGTAAAAAACCAAATAGCTTCTGCTTCTAAAAGAAAGAAAAAAGGAAAAGTGCTCATCCGGTTGTATTGGAATAGCCTTGCTTTACATCCAGGGGCCGATTTCTCTCAGCTGCTCACCCACCCACCCTTTTCGGTTCCTGCCTGGCTTCTCAAACTGGGGACGTTGGGCGCGGACGCGGCGAGCATGATGTGCGGAAGGGAATCAGTTGGTGAGAAAACCGGTGTTAGCCTCATTCGTTTTATTCCCCGGCCAGGATAAAAAACGGAATACCCCCTTGGTCCCGACGCCATTCCCTCCCCCAGGCGGCCTCGAACCCTTGAGGACGCCAGGCCAAGCTAGGCTGGGCCCCGAGGTCAGCGCTGGGCCGCGGCCGCCTGTCTGCCCCGAGGCCTAGGCCAGAGTAGGGTACGCATAGGGCTCGGTCTGGGCATCCGAGAGGACCAGAAGACTGCGGGCCCTGAACTCCCAGCGGAACTCAAAGTTGGGGGGTTGGACGCCCAAAGCTCCAGCTCCCTCCCTCCTCCTGGAGCCGGACAGCAGCATCCATCACCCGCCCGCGCGCTTCCTGATCCGGGTCCGCGCGCGCGGCGCGCACATTGGCGGGGGCAGGTCACGTGGCGGTACTGGGCGGGGCGCGCGCGGGGCCGAGACCGAGGACGCACACGCGCGCGCGCGGGCGAGCCGCGGGGGAGGAGCGGCGCGAACTTTGGTGGCGTCGGCGGCGGAGGGAGGGGGGAGGGGGAGGGGTGGGCGCTTGACAGCGGGGGAGGGGAAAGGAGTGGAGGAAAGGGGGGATGGGAAGCGAGGCAGGAGGGGGAGGGGCCTCGGCGAGCCCAGAAAAACGACAACGCGAGAAAAATTAGTATTTTTGCACTTCACAAATTAATGACCATGAGCTCGTTTTTGATAAACTCCAACTACATCGAGCCCAAGTTCCCTCCCTTCGAGGAGTACGCGCAGCACAGCGGCCCCGGCGGCAGAGACGGCGGCCCTGGCGGGGGCCCGGGCTACCAGCAGCCCCCAGTGCCCGCGGCCCAGCACCTGCCGCAGCAGCAGCCCCAGCTCCCCCACGCGGGCGGCAGCCGAGAGCCCCCAGCCTCCTACTACGCGCCGCGGGCCGCCCGCGAGGCCTCCTATCCCGCAGCCGCGCTTTACCCCGCGCACGGTGCCGCAGACACCGCCTACCCCTATGGCTACCGCGGGAGCGCTAGCCCCGGGCGGCCGCCGCAGCCCGAGCAGCCCCCGGCGCACGCCAAGGGTCCCGCGCACGGCTTGCACGCGAGCCATGTCATGCCGCCCGGGCGGCAGCCCCTGCCGCCGCCTGCCCCGCAGCATCGTGCGGCTGCCTCCGCGCCCCCGCGGCGCTTCGAGGCGGCTCCCGCCACCCCGGGCGTCCCGGCAGGGGGCAGCGCCCCCGCGTGCCCGCTGCTCCTGGGCGACAAGAGCCCGCTGGGCCTGAAGGGCAAGGAGCCCGTGGTGTACCCCTGGATGAAGAAGATCCATGTCAGCGCCGGTACGTGGCGCCGCTGGGGAGGCGCGGGAGGGTGGGCTGGGGCCGAGCCCGGGTTCCAGGGTCGGGGCGGGGGTCGTGGGGAGAGGCCGAGGGGTAGGGGGCCTCGGGAGGGGAGCCCCTAGCTGGCTCAAGCTACAGTGGGATGTGGGTGTGTGCGCGCCAGCCAGCCGCCTGATCCCAACGTGAGAATCCTTTTGTACCCGGGGTCCCTTTATCGGGAGATTTACGAGACGCCAAACTGTTAGGGCAGTAATTATAGCCCCCATAAATTTAATTGCCCTGGCAGAGGCTTCAGGCCATGTGTCTTTGAAGCTTTTCTTCAGCCCCAATGCCCAGCACTATTCTTTATGGCTCTCGGGTGTTTCCCGTTGTCAATAGCCTGTGAAACATTTTCTTTGCCGTTTTATGTATCTTGCGTGAACTTGGTGTCAGGTTATTATATAATGATGATGTCCAATTGCTCTTCCCCCACCCCACCTTCTCTCTCCTCCTCCTTTCCCTCTCTTCCACTCCCTCCTCCTTGGCTTTCTCCTTCGGGGTTATGGGCTTTCAGTCAACCCCAGTTATAATGGAGGGGAGCCCAAACGCTCCCGAACCGCCTACACCCGGCAGCAGGTCTTGGAGCTGGAGAAGGAGTTCCACTTTAACCGCTACCTGACCCGGCGTCGCCGCATCGAGATTGCCCACACGCTCTGCTTGTCCGAGCGCCAGGTCAAGATCTGGTTTCAGAACCGAAGGATGAAGTGGAAGAAAGATCACAAACTGCCCAACACTAAGATGCGATCCTCTAACTCGGCCTCGGCCTCAGCAGGCCCACCGGGGAAACCACAAACTCAGAGCCCACACCTGAACCCGCATCCTCACCCCAACCAGGGCGCCTCCACGCCCGTTCCCTCGTCCATATAATCTTGCAGAGCTCTAGACCATTTCTTTCCCTCACATGCTTTTCTTTCCTCTTCTGCCCCTTTCCCATCCACCCCTCCCCATCTGGACTACAACAGACCCCAAAACAAAACTCAGCTTGGTGAAAAGGATAATAAAAAGAGAAGACATTATCCGGGTAAGAGTGTGAGCTGGTTGCCACCCAAGGGAGGACAATGGCCAAGATGCTGGCTGGTGGAACAACTTGCTGGCCTGAACAAGGCTGCCAGGTTTGGGTACCTGAGAAGAACCACTTGGCATCAAATACTTTTGAGATGGCTAAAGTCAGTCGCACAACCCATGCTGACTGGGGACATGTACATGTATATTTGTTGCAAGCAGAAGAAATCAGACCCTTTTCCTATCTTCCTTATTTCCCCTTCCCTCATTAAGGCAGCTCATACAAGCTTGTACCGAACTGAATAAATGAGTAGACATTGTGGACGTCACAAGATTATTTAATTCTCAAAATATACAGACCTTGATGGTAGATGTGATACATGTTAGTTTCCTTTTCTTTCATTTATTTAAAATATTGTTGTGGAGATATTGTTGTCTTATTCTGAGGCACAATCTTGGGTGAGGGGGAGTGCATTTAGACCCATGTGCAACTCTACAAATTGTGGTGTGGCTCTATAGAAAGACATGTGCTAAGAATAAACTCCGTTTAAAAAACAAAGTTCTGAGACATATTTGTGTGTTTCCTACTTTTAATTTTAAAAAAATATTCTCTCAATTGAAATGGTTGACCTTGCATGTAAAAATCCTGTAGATGGCTTGAGTTGCATTCACTTGGACTGACTGCCCACATAATTTGTTCAACTTGAGCTGAACTCTTGTCAAGTTTGACCCACTGTGGGAAAAGTTCCAAAGAGCAGGAAGGCTCTTGAGCTTTGAGAGGGCTCCTCTTCCCAAACTTGGCCAGGCTTTCAGGCTTCAAGTCTCTGTAAGGCATAGAAACGTGTCCTTCTCTGCAATGAAAGGTGAAACTGCGCAGTGCTGTGGGCCCAGGAGTTTCTGCAGCTGTTCTATATGCTGAACTCTGAGCACACTTGGAAAGAAGTGGTCTCTTTGGTATTTATTGCACCTTCACGCTTAATCTGTCTGTTTCCCTGGAGATAAAAACTAGTTTGTGCAAAGAGTTGAGATTGCTTTTTGTTTCTTGGCTGTTTTTAAGGTTCTCTTCTTCACTAACTACAGCTTGGGATTTTTGTTTGTTTCTTTTTCTTTCTTTTTTTTTTTTTTGAAGCAAGAGCTTTCAAAATAAACTGAATTTTCCCAGTACACCCTCCAGAGTTTCTTCTGAGGAAAGAAAAAGCATAATGATACCTTAAGCAAGGTAGACCTGGGAGTATTAAGTGCTGGAAGAAAGCCAATCTCTGAACTAGGGTCACCTTCCTCAAATGCTCCCAGATCTTTCTGCCCAACCTAGAGATCTACATTCAAAAGGTTGAAGTCAAACCCCACTTCTCAATCTTCATAGCCCTAGTATTTGTTTACTGATTTACAAATTAGTAAAGAGGATTTAGACTTGGTTGTCACCGAAGGGAGTTCTCTGCAACAAGATTCAGAAAACCAACAGCCACTAGCCCCAGAATATTAGAACTGTCACCTGGCCTTGAATGAGTGTAGTTTTTAGTTCATGTAACAATTTTAGCAGAGATGGGAGGGGGGAACTCACCTACCTCTGCAGTATCAGAGGGTTTTTAAACACATTTTCCCATCAGAGGCTAACCACCCTTAGCCAGTGGTCAGTGCTGTTACCCCTTTCGCCTCGGCTGCTCTGTGTGTGATAACAGGCAAGGGTGATCGTTCTCTACCTAGGAGCAAACCAGATCTGAGAGGAAAGTGGACACCAGTCTCTGAGGGGCCACCTCCTCTCCCCAAGAAAATTCAGGGGCAAACAAATACACTCCTTCTCAAGGCAGGCCAAACCTGGCATAAAGTGCATTTTATAAGGTGCCAGTGGGTGCCAGGGATTTTCTGAGGCCCTGCAACTGCTGCTAAAACTTATTAACCCTCCCCCTACTACACTCACTTGTAAAACGAAATTAAATCACGCTGAAAATAGCAATTTCCCCAGGAATCATTAATCACCTCATACAATAAATACTTCTTTGTAATTCAACAGCAATTCTGAAAGGCATTCTCTGGGAAAAGTCTGTGGAGAAGCAAGGGATCTTCTTGAAAATAATGTGGTCTCGGGCAAAGACTCAGCATCTTGGCTGTCTGCTCAAAAAACGCCTAGACTCTTGGTGGAAATTGAGTGTTGAGCTGCAAAACCTCGAATGGCAGATTATCATCATTTAAGGTAAATTCTTATATTTCTCCTTGGTAGGGAAGGAGGGGTACGGGGGCACTCATTAGCTTCATACTGGGGGCACTTGTATAGGGGTGGAAGGGATAACTTTCTTTCACTTACTCTAAATCTATCCAGGAAGAGAAGAGAGAGGATCGAGATTGTTTTTCTAATATTCCAGAACAAAATGGCAGGTTTTGCCCAAGCTGTCTTGATTGTTAAGGTATTGGTAAGTTTTACAAAGCCAAAATTACCCACAATGATCCAAATGATTATGTCATTTCTTCAAGTGTTTTGCCTGCTTCAGATTTGGTCTTTAAGGGAGTTTGTTATAACAGCTTAGAAAATCCCACTTTGTGCTTCAAAATCGTTCATTGTCTGCCCCTTGCTAGGGCAACCATAAGAGTTCATCCAGAGGACAAATTTTCTATCTCATTAATTTTTTTTTTTAAAGCGAACCCTACTGGCCCCTCAAACCCTTGGCCTTTAAAGACAGTATTTTGCGTAAGCTCTATAAGCCTCCTACAAAAATGACCCTTATACATGCTCCCCTCTTTTTTCTCTCTTTTCCCCTCCTTCCCTCTAACACACACTCATCTGCTTTAGTCACAGAGCCACACTGTGCATGACTCCGGAGATAAAAGTTTTGTCAACATCTGAAATCAACCTAATCGGACAGGAGACACTTTAATGGTCACAGTTTGAATTAAGTACTTAACACTCTCCCCCATGAAGAGAAATGGCATTTTGCAGGCTCTCTTTCCTAGTTTTGCTGAAATCTACGATATACCCGGTGTTTTATTACAGCAGGAATTCAACTGTGACAGGCATAGTAGAGTACTTAATACCCAGGATGGAGCTCCTGGGAAGATTACCTAGATATATGGGGAGTGGGCCCTCCACACAGCATCTCTGACTTTATATTTACCTGTCCCAGGGTGCCCACATTCCCCCCACTTCTCAGCCTCCTCCCCATGGGATGGGTATCACCATCTCTCCTCTGTCCGCCTCCTTCCCTGAGCTTCCAATCTGTGCTGCTTTTCTCACCACTGCCTTTCCTACAGCCCTTTCAACATAGAAACATATCCACAGCTCTTTGGAATGGAAAGAAAGAAAACCCCCAAAGAATCACTGTAGCAAACAGAAACCTGGGACTTCCTGTGTGAATGAGGTGGTTCTGTGCAGGCAGTAGGCTGTTCTTTGTACTCTCTTGGTCTCTGCATCCCTAGCTGCGGTCTGGTATTGAAGAACACAGGCTCACCTTTCCCAACAGCTGCTCCTGTTGCCCCTTGTCTATATTATACACTGGCCCAAGAATAACTGCTTCCTCTCTCATAGAGTAGGTAGGGGCTGGGAAGGAGGAGGAAGAGAGTGTGTTCTAACTCCTTGATAGCATCAGGGAGGCTGCTGGCGCTGTTATGAAACATTCTAGTCTGAAACTTCAGTCTTGGAACTCTGGCATCTCTTCTTCTCAAGGCCCCAAACTCATGGGGGCCCCTCTCCCCCACCCCAGCTTTCAGGCCAGTCCCACCCTCTCTGGGATTGATTCCTGGGGCTAAAAGAGATTCCCTGATTGAAAGGATGTCCAAGGCAAAAGAGATCTGGAGCCCGTTTTGGTTCAGTCTTCTCATTTTACCAATGAGGAAACTGAGGCAGCGGAACGCTTCCCCTTCACGTTCTATATGTTAATGAGTGTGTAGTTTGAACAGAGTCTTTGGTCTCACCTTGGGTAGGGGTAAGTGTACAGACATCTTTTCTCTGCAGAAGCCTGGAATGGACATATGCATCTGAGCTTACACTTGAAACGGAGGGCCACAGGTGTCCAGAGGCCAGGGAAGAAGGGTGGTTTCTTGCCTGATGAGCCACCAAAGCAGCTGGGGAAATTATGTAACCAAACTGCTTTAGCCAGTGCGCTGAGACAGGTGGGCTGACCTCTGGGCTCAGGAAGGGACCGACATCAGGGCACCTGACTGTCCACAATTCTCCTAGTCCTGGAATGACTAATTCTCCTATGGCTGGCCCTGGAATTTACATGGTGGTGGCTTGCCTGGGAGCCGGGCAAGGGCATCTGCGTTTCGGAGGCCTGGAAACTAAAAAAGTCAAACAAGGATCCTGGTTGCAGCAGATAAAGGTGTAGCGCCTGTTCGAGGGAGATATTGAAATTGTAATCTTTGTGGTCACGTGACTCATTAAATAATTAATGCGGATCGTCAGGAATGGATCGGAGTCGTCAGGGCCTCACTAGGAATGAATCTCTCAGAAGAGAGTCCCCCAACTTCCTATTTGAGTTTTAAAAGCACACATACTCAGATTTGTATCCAAAGGCTTTTTAACTCCTTCAGGAGTGGTGGAGTGAGGCCGTCAGCGGCCAGGACCGGAGCTGGCGGGCCCACGCTGGGTCTTGGGCTTTTCCTGCAGGGGTTCTGCGAGTCTGCGGAGCACGCCGCGTCCGGGGAAACGTGAGTTGGGGCTCGGGATTTCTGCGGTCACATCTTGGCTTTGGTGATGAAGCGGGACGGATGCGCAGACAGTTGGTAATGTTCTGATTCACACTGGGGAAGGCTGCAGAGATACCACAGGACGGACGCGCGGCTTTGTCCAATTTTCCCGGTGTTCATAAATCACCCGCGCCGGGCGAGCGCCAAAAACGCGGAGAGAGAGGCCGCGGTGGCGGCGGCCATTGCAGAGGGAGAGACCTGGGCAGCATCTCTTTGTGACTCATTAGTCTGAACGATTTATGGTGGAACAGCAGCCACGAATATTTGACTTGGGGATAAGGAAATAGCAACAACAATAATCACCATAATAATGACAGTACTCCTAAGCGTGAGGGGGTGGGGATGTGTGTTGTGGTGGATGGTGGTGCAGCAGACCCTTCTGGGGCTAAGTTGAGTGGTAATATGCAGGATAACTAAGCCCCACCTTGCTCAGGGTCAGGCCAGGATCCCCAAGGCCAGGGGGCACTCCCTTTGGGGACATAGAGGGCAAGTTTGAACAAGAGAAAGGGCCCAGCATGGATTCTGAGCTCCAAGTGCCTGATGGACAATGGGGCCTGCAGGTCGAGGTGGTGGCAGAGGGCAGCTAGCTGCTGGTGTGCGGCCGCTTGTTCAGTGTGCTAGAGGGCCCTGAAGCCTGAGGGTCAGGGGACTTGCCGGCTGTTTGGTAGCCTCTCTTGGCACTATCAGCAGGATTGCATGGACGCGGGACAGCCATTGGGGCTGATCTGGGCAGGCTGGAGTGTGGGGAGGCCACCCAGGCCTGGGTGAAGGGATAGTGGGGCAGGGACAGAGCTGTGGAAGCAACCGGCCCTCAGAGTCCCAGCCCAGCAAAGAACTTCTCCAAGCCTGGACCCAGCGCCCAGTAGGATTCTTTGTCCCTCCTCATTGTCTTCCCCCATCCCCCGAAAGTTGGCTGACCACTTGCTAGTTAGAGAGCAAGAGAGGGTTGCAAATATCTTAAGGGATGAGGCGGCAGTGGAATTAGGGCCTGGAGCGGCTCGTGGCTGCTGCGCAAGGGAGGCTGGGTAGGGCCCCCAGATCGGTTATTGTCTGATGCCCGCGTCCTTCCCAGTTTCTCCCACTTCCAGCAACCATAACTGGCCTACGCTGAGGGACTGGGCGCTGTGGTGGTCCCGCCAGCCCACTGGGACCAAGAAAGGACGCCCCAGGGCTTTAATGAACCAGAAGACAAAACCTCGCAAGACTGCCCCAGCCCCATGGGCTGAGCTGGAATCTGATTTCGCGCCAAACAGAAATGAACACTATTAGTGAGGTTTCAGGAGAGTCCGTGATTGAATGCTCCCAGACAAGGCTTCCCTTTGTTAGCAAAAGAAAATAAAGCGTGCATTCACATCCCCAAGTTGAGGTGCGAGAGGAGCTCTCCCAGCAGAGCGGACACCAACAGAAAGCCTCTTCCACCTTCTTGTCTTCCTCCGTCTGGTCCATTTTCTTCCCGCTTCCCCTCCCCCACCCCATAAAAAGAAAAAAAAAAGTGTGGGTGCGGAGATGGAGTATGTATTTATTTTACAAAAATAAATCATCATCTTCAGGCTATTTGTAGACCGGAACCTTTCGAGCAATGAGTGCGCCGCATGGACGAGTGCCCTGGCGACTCCTCCGTGTCCGCGTCACCCCGGGGGCCACCCTGGTGCCCGCGCCGCCTGCGCCTCGGACTCCGGCCTTCCAACTCCCTTCTTCCGCAGCCGCTGTTCACCCTCTGCTGTTTGTTTGTCCGCAGAGCGCCCAGACACCGGAAACGGCGGTTCCCTGAGCGCCCGGAGCTGGAGACACTCTCGAGTTCAGTCTTCGACATCTTTCGAGGTAAGCGCTGCGTCAAAACTCTTCACTGCCCCGGGCTTCGCACCGGGCCTTTGGGCAGGAGTTTACTTTCCCTGGCAGCTGCAACCCCTTGCCCTTTGAAAGAGGTGCTGGTCAATATTTAACTTCAAAGGAGTTTTGGGGCTGGTTCCCCTCAGCTGCACGCCCCGCCAATGCGGGGTTTCAGCGGACAAAGCTCTGCCCCAAAGCCGGCTTCGTGCGGAGGGGCGGTTGCATAGACCAATGATGTGTGTCTGTGTGTGGGGCAGGGGGCTCAGAAGGGTGTGTTTGTCCCCTCCGGCATGCCCCAGACAGACCAAACCGCTACACAGAACAGCAGGGCAAAAGCAAGTAGAGGCCACTGGCGCGGCGGCCGCTGCGTGGGCTGCTCTCCTTGTGGACTGTTTGCGGCGCCTGCGGAGACTGTGAGTTCGGCAGTTGTGGTCAGTCCCAGCTCTGCGTGGAGGAAACTTGTGTCGCTGCCTTGCAGTTTATCCTATCGTTTTGCCTTTCCTTGGCACGAGGGCAGTTGCTGTATCTCAAATGTGTAGACCGTCGCAGGCAGCTGGGCTTCTCGGTTTCTTTAGCCAGGCTGATCCGCTGATCCTCCTATAGGAAAAGCACGAGTTTTGTATGTCTCGGCGTTTTCTTTTCCTATTTGGAACAAGGGAAAACTCTTTAAAATTCTTTTCAAGTTCTGGCTTAATTTGTTCTCTTAGTTTGGGATGCAGGGAGGTAATTACTGTGGTTTATTACCTTGTAAAAGATCCATAAATTTCGTGCCTATTTGGGGGAGGGGCTGCTGGAATAGCTTTCAAAAGCTTGGATTGAAAGAATGGATTTGCTTTGTTCCTTCAGGAATTACTTATTTTAAAAAGTTTTCTGAGATTTTTATCTTCTATTCCCTAGGCCTCAGTCTTCCCTGAAATCTGCTCCTACAGTAGATATCAGATTGTTAATTAATCGAAACATGCTATTCAGTGTTGCTCTAAGACTGATATGGTATTCCGGATACAATTATTACTTTATCAGATAAGAAGTAAACAGAGTAATTGTAAAGCTGGTTACATTCTCAGCTACTGTATGTCTGTTTATACCAAGTATAGATGGAGCATTTCAGGAATTTGCAACTCAGTGTGTACTTATGATTTGCATCTCTGCACACAGCAGAACCACTGCACGTGTAAATAGTTGCAGAGGTCTGCGGCCATGTGTATAAAATGATATACACATCCATATGTGTCCAGAGAACTTGGAGCTCATTTGTACTGTAGCTGCACCCACAGGAAATATCTTATGTTAAATAATGATCTATAATCTACTCTCTCTCTCTCTCTCTCTCTCTCTCTCTCACACACACACACACACACACACACACACACACACACCCCGTGGGCAAAGAAGGCCCTACCTGACGCTGAGTAGAGAAACCACTAGAGTTAAGTAAAGGGAGAAAAATGTTAAGTGTATTTTTGACAGAGAAATCAGATTGCAGTGTTTGAGTACAGATATAGCTAATCTGCCAACAGCCTTGCAAATATTGACTAAAGCTCTGTATCCTTGGTCACCTGCTCCTTCCAAGACAACTTCATGGCTATTTTGGCTCTGGTGCATGGATCTAGGGTATGTGTCCCCAGCCCTGGCCAGGTTGGGTGGGGGAGTCAGTAGAGGAGGGATTGGCAGCTGGGTTTCCCAACCTGGACTTAGATACTTGAGCATCTCTATTCTTGTTCTCTGGAACTGAACCATAAAAGACCCACAGCCTTGCTCCAGGAAAGTGGGTTTCAGAGTGGTGAAGGAGGACTCTCAGCTGCTGGTTCCCCGGGGGCTTGCCCAGACCAAGGTCTCTCATAGCGAAGCTGTTTTCACCTCAGAAGTTAAATTTCCTTTGACTTGCTCAGATTTTTCCCTTCACGTCCCACCCAATCACCCCATCCCACCCCAAGTCGTTAATGTTAATTGTTAAACAGCAGTTGGAGCATTAACTGGGCTGTTAATAGCGGTATAGAGGCTCCTGGCTGGAGCTGAGATGCTGCTGGGCCTTGCTGGCGTTAAGGCATTTCTCTGAAGCAGTACCAAAGACTTCTCCCATTGATTTATGGCCTCGGGAGTTTTGGTTTGCTCCAGATTGCTCTGAGAGTTCTGAAGGGGGCCTCTTCTCATCTTTGAGTCGAAGCCTGTGCAGAAACTTTGGTTGGGGGCAGGCAAGGGGGTTTGCCAGGCTATCTGGAGAGCTCAGGGTGAAATTGTGTGGGTGGAGGGGTAAGGGGAGGACAGTGTATTAGTTGTCTGAGTCCTTGGGGGACTGGAGAGTGCTTTTTGAAACCAGCCTTTGGTCCTTTCCTTTACCCCGGAAACCTGAGAGAAGCAGGTTTTCACTTTGGCTTCTCACTTTCTATCTTGTAGCTTCGTTCAGAGCTGGGAAAGTTCACAAAGAGGTTCTCTTCCAGCTATCCCACAGACAGAACCTTATTGGAACACTACCTCTAGCTTAGGCCAGGGCTTACTTCCAAGGGATTCGGTCTCCTCCTCTTTTGTTGCCCTTGTGATTTGGACATCCCCATGACCAGGCCGCTTTGCTGAGGGCCTTACATTCTCACCAGGCCTCTTCTGCTCCTCTATGGGGGAGGAGAGGAGGGAAGGAATCATGCACAGCTTCCTGCAGCTGCTACAAGTGAGTTCTCACACTTAGAGAGGCCTAGCCAGCTGAAGACCTACTCTCGAGGAACAAAAGAATATGGCATGAGGATCTTACCACCTCAGAGCACTCCCCTAGTTCAGAAACTAAGACCTGAAAAGAGGAACTTTTTAGATGGCTCCTGAGAGGGTGAAGTGTTAAAGTCAGTGGATGGTGTCACCAAGCAGAAGGTAGGAGTTGGAGTGGGATGGGGAGGGGTAATGCCAGGTTCTTCCTGAGCTGAGTTGGTCCAGTTCAGTTTCTGATGGTGGACACAGAGTTGTCTTGGGGGAGGGTGGGCAGACTGGTCTGCAGAGAGGGCCCTAGATTGTCTTGTAGGTTAATTCAAGGGATGCCAGCAAAGGTTGGTTCTTTTTTTTTCCTCTCTTGCAGAGACAATTAGATCATTTCCCCTTACATTTTTCATCATCAGAAGCCTATAATTTCATGTATCACTGAGCTATGCACTAAGGAAATGCATAAGTGCAGATTTGGCCAGGGCGCTTGGTCCCTCCAGATTTAGCAAACCCTGACCCACCACTCTAGAGCCAAGCATATCTCTTCTAGGGGGTTCCGTCAAACAAAACCAACTGGACTTGGAGGAGGTGCTTCAGCCTTTTGTCAGGTAATTATGGGCCTTTTGGGTTTCTCCAGTGGCTGTGGTGTATGGTGTGGGTGTTAGCAAACGCCATACAATGGCAGGCCATTAGGGAGTCCACTGACTAGGCCAGTCCTTATTGGGTTTTCTTCTGGAAACAGGGCTAGCACCTTGCCTTTTGACATACTGGCCAGTGGGCCAGGCGAGACTAGAGTGCTTGGGTGCTCTGGGTTCAGTTTATGTGTGAGTGGAAGACTGTAAGGAAAGTTCCGTGGACTATAAGAATGGAGACAGAATTGCTGTTCCCTTGAGTCTGGATCGTGTGTAAAGAAATATAAGTGGAGATAAGTGGCCTTGTGTGGCACCACGTGTTGGGGTGTGAGCAGATGCCTCCAGCGTCCTACTGCCCTAGAGAGTGCTTCCCTCCCCCATTGCTGGTCAAGGTCCCCCGCTTCACCTCCCCAAAAGCTAAATGTTCTGCTTGGAAACCTAGTTCCTTCAGTGATTCCCTATTTCAAATAGAAGGATTTAAGTTGACGTATGACCACGTGAGCACATAATACAGCACATTATTGTGGCATTTGGAGCGGAGACCCGGGCGGGCTTTGCCTGTGATTACGTTTTCTAGATTCTCTACAGAGCGAGAGCTTTTCCCCCCACCCCCTCGCACCCACCTCCTCCTTCTCCTTCCCCTTCTCCGGAAAGCGCTCTCCTAGCGGGCTGCAGTTTTCAGCGCTCATGGAGCAGTTCTGGGCGAGCTAGCGATGGGACTCCAGGCCACACCGGGAGGATGGAATTTATTTTAAGGTATTTCCGTTGATTGTTCATATCTAGAGTGAGTTATGGCTGTGAGAGACAAAGGTCAGGTGAGGAGACCCTGGTTCAGGGACAGGACCCTCAGCCCCTCTCTTCCTTTGTTTCTCCCTTAGAACCGAAAGCATTTGAAACATCCCCAGTAGCGCCTCAGATGGAATTTAATTCCTTGGAAAGTATTGGGGGGGGGGTGTAAAGGAAGGGGAACTCGGGGGCTACTAGGTGGGCCTGGTGGCCTCCGACGCTCCCGTGGCTTTGTCCACTGCAGCGGGGCTTGAGTCCCAGAAGCTGAGCCCCAGGCGGAGGGAGGGTCCCAAAGCGCCGGCTCGGGCCAAGGTGGCCCACGCTGTGCTCGCTGGACACGACTGCCTGGAGGGGGGTGGGGGCTGAGTGGAGGAGAAGGGGGATCGCGCCCTATTTAGCCGTGTTTGCCGGCCAGGATGGAGGGTGAGGGCTGACCTGGACAGCCAGAGCAGCTGGGAGAGGGAAATCAATGAGCGTCCAGATGCGCTGCCATTTTATTGATGATGCTTCGGGCCACTTTGTTCAGTGCTGGGTTGCAGGAAGCGCTTTCCCACTTGCCAGACTGAAGGAGCCAGACCCTGAGGACTAGCCATTGTTTCCCTGAGCACCCGAGTAGGGGTGGAGAAGGACAGCTCAAATCTCGGAGAGGCTTGGGGTGGGGGCAAGCGTGCTGAATGCCCAGAAGCTCTGTTATTCTAACATTCAGGAGACAGAGAAAGCAGGGAGCTGGAGGTGCGTTTCGGCTTCATAATGCACAGGCTTGGGCGCCCCCTTGTATGCCCTCAGCCAGCTAGGAGGGTTGGAGGACTGGCCAGTCTGCAGAAAGCAGAGGCAGACATCTCAACGGTTTCAGAGCCCCAGAAACGGTGCTGTAGCCAGAATGGGGGCAGAGAGTTAAACAGTGTGCTTCCAAATTACTGGGAAAGCCTGAGCTAATTGGGCTTTAGGGACCCAGCACTCCCGGGAAGGATGGAAACTCCCTAAAAAGGTGATGGAAACTTCGCTTTCCTTTGCTTTTGAAGCTCTTGGAGCAGAGAAAACAGACGCCTACAAGGAGTCAGGAATCGTATTTGTCTCCTGACTTAAAAAAAAAAATCTTATTTCGTTCTGCACTGGAAAAAAATCAAATCAGGTTTCCCCTACTTGAGTGGGGTTTGCTTCCCCAGACGGAAGGGCTGCTTCAGCCCTCCCCCGCTACTGGCCCAGGCGCTAACCGTGTTTAACTGAGGCCATTTCAAGTGCTCTAAAACACCCCTTGGAAATAAAATGTAAGCTTTAATTGCTGTTCAATTACTTGTCAGCATTTCATATGATTTATGACCCAGTTCTGGTACATTTTTGGCCCAGTTAAAGACTCATAAATAATATAGTTTTGCTAGAAAGAATGAGAGAGGGAATAGAAGAGGTTTGTTAAAGGCATCTTTTTATTGTCGCTTCAGTGCCAGCAAGCGGAATAAATATCTAAGGATGGATTCTTGAGCAGATTCTGTATAAAAGTGTGCACAGAGAGAAGGCAGTAGTGGCGTTTATAGAGAACCGGTTGGTTTTTCCTCCACGGAAAGAGCTTAAAGCCACTCCATCATAGTTAAACAACAGCTATATTTTTTTAAAAAAGGCTAGTCCCCTTTTACCCTCAAAATGCCAACTTCACCCTCCCAGGCAAGCTTATTTCCTCATTGATTTTCCTCCCCAATCTGGGACTTCTATGCCTCTTCTTGCCAACAGTTATTCCTCACCTTCCTCCCTGGCTGCATAGCCAGCCGCGGGGCCACCCACAGGCCCTCGCAGATAAGTTCACAAGGAGACCCCTGTGAGGGGTAGAAAGGCACCAGCGCACCTCCGCCGTTCCAGAGATTCTTCTAGTGCTGAGAAAATGTTTTCTTCTAGTCTACATGGGCAAGGGATGGGGGGCGGGGGCATGGGACTTAGGGGTATTGGGGCAGCCAAGGGGTCCTCTCCCCAAAGAAAACCTCATCGGTTTTGGCAGAGCCGGGTGCATGGCTGCGGGATTTACCTAGAAAGGGCGCGGCGGCAGCGGCGGTGGAAATCGACTGGCGATATTTTTCTTTTAAAAAGCAGTAACAAACGAACAAAAATCCTTCGGCTATTATACATTATTATTTTTAATCACCTCGCCTGCCTAGCTCCAAAAGCCAGTCCGTTGGATGTCAGCAGAGAGGCCTGGACCTGGGCAGTCTGCGTGCCAGGCCGCCAGACCCTAGTCTTGAGGTCCAAGCCCTACTTCTGCCCGCCGCAGCCCGCCGCCCAGAGGCCACCTAGTCGGGGGCGGGTGGAGGCCCGGCCCGAGCTCCCGCCCCGGCTTTCCCAGGGCTCCGGCGGCTCGGCGGGTCCAGTCCCCGCGTTTTGCCGTCACAGCCCTGGGGCCGGCGGAAAGGTACGCGCCCGGGGTGCCCCATCCCTCAACTCGGCGCCCTGGGCCATCCCCTCCCCCGGCAGGTTCTCACGAAGAGCTGGCCTTCCCGGCAGCTGGCTTAGCTGAGAAAGCGGCGAGTCGCGTCAGCAGTTTGGAGGAGAAAGTGCGGGTTGATTATTGACCCACGCCTTCTTTCTTCAAATGCCACATCCAACCCGGCCGGTTTGAAGAGAAAATGCCGCCCAGCGGATTTTTGCGGCCGGCTCTCGCCTCCTACGCTGCCTTGCTACCCCTTTCAAGTCGCGCTGGAGCAATATGCCATAAGGAGCAAGTGTTTGCTGTTTTGTGCTCTGTTTACAGCTTTGGGGCGCCGAGTCATAAATCTTGCCCAGCCATAAATGACAAAAACCATTGGTATGCATGAGGCCACCCTGGCCCGGAGTGCTTTTTGACTTCTCCCTTTTCCCTTGGCTTTGTTTTTGCTCTAAGGTGACACTTTGGCTCCCTGACAATTTAAACATACTACTTATATTTTTAACACCTTCCTTTGAGAAGGACCGGCCGCTGACACCTTGGAATTGCACGAAAGCTCCATTTCTCTCTTTTTGCCACACACATATCCTTGCAGAGTTCACTTCTGAATCTGGGGAGTTGAGGGAGGCATTAAGGAGGAGAAAGACCATCCATCCTCCTTAAAGTTTTGGCAATGTTACCAGCCACGTCGGGCCTTTCCTCTGCTCAGCATCCCTATCTACCACTAATTAGGGGAGAAAGTATAGGTGTCCGTTCGTGCTGGGGGTCAGAACTTTATCTGTCTTTGCCTGAGAGTGAGCTGCGTGTTTGAACTGTGAAATGGGCACAGAAGAGCTGGAGACCCAGGATTCTAGCACCTTTGTGTGAACCTGAGCCCAGAGTGTCCCATTTCACTGCCTGGACAACCTGCATCTCCCCCAGGCTACTTCCCTCCCAGCCGCCAGGATTTCAAGGGTTTTTACTTTAAAAATATAACCAAAGACACCCCAGTTGGCTCTTGGGGCGGTCTCCCGAGAAAGGAGGCCCTATCCCAGCTCCCCAGAGATTGGCTTTGAGGTTCTTGGATTGGGGGTGGCAGGTGAGGTGAGGTAAACTGCCCAAAGTCTGGGGAACTCTCTTCTGGTTCCGTCTTCCCTTCGCCCCGCAACTGGAGATGTCCAGGGCACAGGGTAAGGTGGTTTCCTAAACGGATTCCTAAGAAATAGAGCCCGGCAAGAGAGCCCCTTTGTGAGAGCCGTTTGTCCTCATTAGCATAATTTTCCTGGACTTCAGTGACGCCTAGGAGCGGGGAGAGGGAGGGCGGTGAGCGTTGGGGGGAGGCTGCCCTCCTCCCGCCGCCGCCGAGCTGCCCCGCTCGCTCCCATCCCTCCCCTCGCCTCAGCCCCATCCCCCACGCCGGCCCACGTTCCCCCCTAGCCGCCTCGGCCTCCCCTGCCGCCCGCCCCCAGCGCCCCCCACCGCACCCCCCGACCAGACGCTGCTCCGCGTGTAATATTCATAAGAAACATACCCAAGTCGGTGCCACTAGCCCAGGCAGAGCCCTGCGCCGCGCTAGCGCTTATCTCCGGGCCGCGGCTGCTGCCCTCGGGAAGGGCAGGGGGCGGGGGTGTGGGGGAGGGGAGGGAGGGTGGGTGGGTGGGGTGGGTGGGAGGGGGGGTCCGAGCCGCCCCAGTCCGCCCTGGGCGAGCCGTGCCGGAGCAGCTAGGCGGCCACGCTCTGCACCGCGGCGTCCGGGCCTCGGGGTCTCCCTCCCGCCCGCCGTCTCGGCTGATGCTGAGGGTCGGTGCCCAGCCCGCGCCGAGGGGACCCGGCCGGGCTGCCGAGCCGAGCCGGGCCGGGGGCCGGAGCCCGAGCCTGCGCTCACGGCGCTCGTCAGAAGTTAAGGTAAGCGGGGCCACAACCGGCCGCTCTCAGCGCTGAATGGTGGAGTTTACGTCTCGGTGATTTATGGCTGCAGACTTAAATCTCGGTTCAAGAAGAGTTCACAAGCCGGAGCTTCCTTCCCGGCAGTGACTGATACCCTTACACTTCGAGTTCAGGCCGCTCTCCCATCCCCGCCCCCACCTCTTCCCTCTCCCTAGCCCAGCCTCAACTTTTCGGGGTTGGGGAGGAGAGGAAGCAGTGGGCGAGGGGACGCGGGAGCTCTTACCCGCTGTTCCCGCTTAAACTCGGGGTGAGGGCAGGCCGAGGAAGTGGCGGGAGTGGAAAAAGGGAGCAGTGTCTGAAGGAAGGAGGCTGAATTTGGGCAGATCTTCCAGAGAGACAATAGGGCTTGCTTCCTGCAGTCAGTTTAGCCTCCTCAACTCTTTCAGTTCTTGCACCTGGGGGTTATTGTGCAGAAACGGATCTTTTCAGAGGAATCTCCTCCCATCCCCAGGCAAAGGCTGGGGATGCAAAGCAAAGTTTCCTGGCTGGCAAATCTCCAACTTCTTTACTAGGTTGCAAACTTTGGGGGCTGGGGTGGGGTGAGGTGGTGGATTATGTGGGCCCAAGGTGGTTATCCGCTGGCCTCAAACAATAGGAAGGACTTTGGTGGGTGAATTCACATTTTAAGTTTATGGAGGTTGTTGTTCGCTCTTAGAGTTTCAAAGGTGTTTTTTATTATTTTATAAGACAGTGCATAACTTGACGAAAAGACCGTAAGCCGCAAGCCGGTGTAGCCTGTGATAATGGATTAGCAAGTCACTTGAAATATTGCATGTTCAAAATCAACTTAATTTTGTTTTATCTAATATCTTGCTGTTCAAGTGTCTGGAGTAATTGTCTTAACCTGACGTTTTATTTTACACAAGCCCAGTATCTTAAAAATTTATAATGGCAGACATTAACACTGCCAAATGTAATTGGAGTTATTTTCAGTGAAAGAACAGGAAACGGAGACATTAAATTGCTTATTCTGTTTTAAATTTTATTTTATCCTTTATTTACTTTTGATCATGGTATCTGTAGCTTCCTATCTATTTCCAAAAGAGAAACAATACTCCAGGGCTCAAGATCACATACAATAACTCCGGATAAGGGCTGCTGTAATTTTTAATTGAGGTTCTGGAAAATTAAATTGTGCCTGTTTTCCAGATGTTGGTCAGATTGTTGGTTTAATAATGAAATCCAAAGGAGTCCATTATTAAAAACAAAATTATAATCATCCACTGCTATATGCTTATTACATTAATTTTTTTCTAGTTAACAAAGTGTCTGCTATTCCTGGAATTTTGAATAACTTCAGGACTCAAGTACACATTGAGGCATGAAGTGTAAGCCCTTTTCTTCATGAATTTGTCATTGTAATTTTCTTAAATGGTCAGAGAGACTAACATCCTGATTGTGTGTGCGGGGCGACTATTTGAACTCACGTGAAAGTTTTCTGAGCTGAGTGAGAACCAGAGGTTGACCATGCAAAGGTGAAAACAAAAATAAAACATAGATTTCACTTTTACAGTATGCTTTCTAAATAAAAAGGTTGAGAAGGCTTTCAGTTGCTTTTTAGATTTCCAGGTTTGTCCTTTACTTGGTGTTTCTGAAGCAGGTAACTAGGCCAAGTAACAAATATCAACAACAACAACAGCACACAAAGATCAGGGAACTCTGGCAGGATTTTATGGCTTGTGCTTCCATCCCTCGTCCGGAGCCAAATGACCCCCATACATCACATTACATAGCAGTTTCTAAGACAGAACCTATTATCGTTAAGTTGGAAGGAGAGTTCAAGCCGTGGTCATGGAGATGACGCTGGTTTTTCAGGTTCCTGATGGGTTTTTTTTTTTCTCTAATCCATCATGTTTTAGCAGGTAGAATTTGATAGTTGCCCTGAATAACAGGACCTCAGAAAGTCCAAGGCAGGAGGGTCTGGAGACCTTCTGTAACAGGGGCAAAGAGGTGGGAGTGGCCTGCTGGGACCTGCCTGAGAAATAGGGAGAGGGAAGGAGTAAAGAACTGTCCAAGATTTGAGTTTGACTTCCTGGAGAGGGTGTCCTTGTTGGTCCATCCCCACCCAGAATGTTCCATCCAAAGTTTTCTCTCCCCTCCTTGACCACAAGGGTCTCATTTGGAGGAGGTGAGTCATATTCCTGCACAAGGGTAGATTAACTAACAAGCTCAGCTTCTGAAATCGACAAGGGTCCAGTAGGGCTACTGCCTGAAAAAAATTTGTGCATACCTTTCTTGGGTGCTGGAAGGTCCAAGAAGGGCCTGGATGGGAAGTCACCCTGCGTCACGGTTCTTTTGGCAAATATCAGTCCTAAAGAGAGGATTGGAGAAAAAGTTGGTGACCCAAGCTCCCCTTTGCCCCCTTGCCCCTTCCCTATGATCTCCAGAGGGGAGGAATCCAAGTTGTGGAGAGGAAGGGACACCCCAATTTTCTTCTTCCCTGGAAAAGAAGGGATCCAGAGCCTGTTCCTTTCTAGCCCATCAGGCCTTTCTCCTTTTGGATTCCAGCTCCCCAGACCCGGCTTCCGGACCTCTCACTCTCCTCCTCTCTCCCCGGAAAACACCCCAACTCCAGATGCAAGTTAAGCAAATATTTGTAGCTGCCAGTAAATTCCAGCGGCTTTTTATAGCGCGGCTCTCTGCGCCCGGGGCCAAGTCGTGCTGCTAAATATTGCTGACCACTTTTTCTTTTATGGCTTTCATGTCACTTAGCTATTGAGAGTAAGATGGATTTGCGCGGAGCCCTCACGGCGCTGCGATTCTCGCCCCCCAGGTCTGCGCTGGGCGGCCATTGGCGGCGGAGCGTCACGTGACCTCGGGGGCGTGCCAATGTGCGCCCTCACGGGTGTCAAGCCCCTGTCAGAGTGTGCGATCAAGATCGTGAAACAACGCGATGCAAAAAGCGACCTACTACGACAGCTCGGCGATCTACGGTGGCTACCCTTACCAGGCAGCCAATGGGTTCGGTTATAATGCCAGTCAGCAGCCGTACCCGGCGTCCGCAGCACTGGGCGCCGATGGCGAGTACCACAGACCCGCCTGTTCGCTTCAGTCGCCCTCAAATGCCGGGGGCCACCCCAAGGCGCACGAGCTGAGCGAGGCGTGTCTGCGCACCCTGAGCGGTCCGCCCAGCCAGCCCCCGGGCCTAGGCGAGCCGCCTCTGGCCCCGCCGCCGCCCCAGGCCGCGCCCCCTGCCCCACCACAGACGCAACCCCCGCCGCAGCCCCCTGCGCCTGCCCCTGCCGCGCCCCCGCCCCCCTCGTCAGTCTCCCCCCCTCAGAATGGCAGCAGCAACCCCACCCCCGCCAGCGCAGCCAAGAGCCCCCTACTCAACTCGCCCACCGTGGCCAAACAAATCTTCCCCTGGATGAAAGAGTCTCGGCAAAACACAAAGCAGAAAACCAGCGGCTCCAGCTCAGGTAAAGGGCCGCCTTCCGGAAGAGGGTCCTCTGACCTGGCTCCCAGCCCCCCAGGCCACTTCCAGCCACGGCCAGCAAGGTTTGGGAGTGCTGGAATATTTCCAGAATTCACCGCTCCTCCTCCCCCCAACCCTCAAAGGTTTCCAGAGGCTTTGCAACTAGGGAAGTGATTGGACTCTGTGCCCAGGAAACCCCAGAGAGAGATCTGATGGGAGTCTTTCTCGACCTTTCTTATGAGCAAGTGGGGCCTAGTGACTTTGGAGTCCCTCCTTGTGGCGTTAGGACCTTTGGGCAGAACAAACCTGAGCAGCACTGTCTCTTTTTAGCCCAGCTCCTCATTTCTAATGAAACAGTGGCACCCACCCCACAATGAAATGTGGCAGAATAAAAGCAGGCCTCCAAGTCAGAATCAATGCTCTGCCTATAATCAAAGCTTATTTTTAATTTTTGCTCCAGTAGATGGAGTGGCTGCCTTATCTCTGGGAAGGCCCTACTCAGACTTAGTACAATGAAGGCAGCCAGGGATTTCCTGGGGGAGGGGATGCTAATGGGAACCACATGGGCCTCCTGGAACCAGATTCCAATAGAGGACAGGCGCTGGGTCTTGGGCTTCCCAGCCTCTTGGTTTCCTTTGCTGCTGCCTTCTCCAGTTGCTAGTGCTCTGTTCAGAGCCTGAGCATCTGGGACCATCCAGAGCCAGGATTTGGGGGGCCGGGGGGGAAAGGATGGTCAAGATTAGTGGGCAAAGCTGGGGCAGGCTGCTTGATGACATGGAGAGCCCTAATTAATAGCACCCAGCATCAGGGAGCTGGGCCTCCCCACCAGAAATGGGAACTCTTTTCAATGGGGTCTCTTCTTTTGGGCAGAGAAGGCCTTCCAGATTGGAGCTTCCACTCCACTCGTTTATACTGGACAGATCAAATAAGTGGCCAGTTGAGGCAACTGTCCAATCCTTCAGTCAGATAGTGATGGAGGGAAAGGTTTATTGAGTGTATATTAGGTGCCTCACATTCCAGTTACTGTGAAGGGATTGAACATGGTGACACCTGCCCACACGGAGTTTGTAGTCTGATAGGGCTGAAGGATCAGTAAATGAGTCAGAAAGTGAATAGCTCCAGAAGGGAAATACAGACCAGGAAGGCAAACAGGGGGTTCTGCTTTTCTGTTCCTCCCCCCACCCCTTGGAGAGGCCTATGATTTGCAGCTTTACTCAATGACGGGCGACAGGCGCTGTTTCCCCACCAGGACAGAGGAAAATATGTAGTTCCTTCTTCCCCTTTCTGGGCCCTGACAAACGGAGGGATCTTTGGGGCCTGGAGGAAGGAGGGGCCTGGCTGGGTCAGGGGCTGGGCAGGGCTGCGGGCAGCCCCTGATGCCACTCTTCCTCTCTTCTCTGATCTCGCAGGGGAGAGCTGCGCAGGTGACAAGAGCCCACCTGGGCAGGCGTCGTCCAAGAGGGCGCGCACAGCCTACACGAGCGCTCAGCTGGTGGAGCTAGAGAAGGAATTTCACTTCAACCGCTACCTGTGCCGGCCGCGCCGGGTGGAGATGGCCAACCTGCTGAACCTCACCGAGCGCCAGATCAAGATCTGGTTCCAGAATCGCCGCATGAAGTACAAGAAGGATCAGAAGGGCAAGGGCATGCTGACATCATCAGGGGGCCAGTCCCCAAGTCGCAGTCCCGTGCCGCCCGGCGCTGGCGGTTATCTTAACTCTATGCATTCGCTGGTTAACAGCGTCCCGTACGAGCCCCAGTCGCCCCCGCCTTTCTCCAAGCCCCCCCAGGGCGCCTACGGGCTGCCCCCCGCCTCCTATCCCGCACCCCTGCCCAGCTGCGCGCCCCCGCCGCCCCCGCAGAAGCGCTACACCGCGACGGGGGCGGGCGCGGGCGGCACACCCGACTATGATCCGCACGCGCATGGCCTGCAGGGCAATGGCAGCTATGGGACTCCACACTTACAGGGAAGCCCCGTCTTCGTTGGGGGCAGCTATGTGGAGCCCATGAGCAACTCTGGCCCGCCCCTCTTTGGCCTAACTCACCTCCCCCACGCCGCCTCGGCTGCCATGGACTACGGGGGCGCTGGGCCGCTGGGCAGTGGCCACCATCATGGGCCCGGGCCAGGGGAGCCGCACCCCACCTACACGGACCTTACCGCCCACCATCCTTCTCAGGGAAGAATTCAGGAAGCCCCCAAGCTCACCCATCTGTGATGGTGGGCTCGGGGGCTGCGCGCCAGGAGAGTCCCCACCCTATCCCCCCCCCCCCCCCCACCCCCGCTACCTACCTTTCTTTTTCGTTTGCTTTTTTTGTTTTGTTTGTTTAAGGTTCTTCCCGCCCCTCCCTTTTCTCTCTCCTCCGCCCCCCATTCTCCCCCCCCCCCGCTTTGTTTTCTTTGGTAACACGTTTTTATAGTTTATGTGACGTAGCAATCTTGGTTGCTGGAATGGCTGTCAGTATCAGTAGCGATATTTATCTCCTCCCGCCCCTCGCTCGGCCGCTGGCCCTGCACCCTTTACCTTCTCTACTCTTTGATCAGAAACAGGGTATATGAACAAATTTTCTAGCCAAGTTCTTTGATGTGAATTTGTTCGTACATTATGGCTCCCGAGGGGAAGCGATTACTTTTTTTTTTTTTAGATTTTAGTATTTTTTTTAATTGCACTTCTTGTAAAGAGCGAGAAAAAAATCAAAGGCGCTTTGAAACAGGGGCTCCCTGTGCAAGGATGACTAAGTGTACGTCTTTCCGTGTGTGTATGCTGGTGAACAGTCAGATTTATTTATATTTTTTTTGCAAGCATTGAATAAGTTTTAAATATTATTTATCCCCATCCGTTCGTATTTATATTAAAGAAATTCTGTACCCTGATTGTTCAGAAGGTTTCTTGGGCCTTTTGTTCAATGGTGTATTGGCGTACATAGAAAAAAATTTTATTCGAAAGGGAAATAGAATTCCTTTATAAAAACAGTAATGATGCAATAATACCAGAGAGGATCCAGCTTCTGAAAACAGTGATTTAGGTTTGTAACATCAAGCGAAACTGAAAAAAAACATCTGTAAACGCGAAAAACGCTAGGTTTGTTTTGAGAGTTCTACATTCCTTGCTGCTCACATTCTGAGAAACAAAACAAAAAAATAAAATAAAGTTTCTATTCTGAATAATATCCGTGGTCACAAGGGATTCTTTGGCCGAAGATAAGGGTCTGCGTGGAGTCCAGGCAGAGGCGACCTGGCGGAGCAGGCCGCGGCAGCCCTCCAGCTCCGGCTTGAGGCCTGGCCAGGCGGCTCGCCCGGGAGCGCGGCGAATTCTCGGGAAGGCAGCCGGAGCTTCTCGCGGCGGCAGTTCTGGAAGCGCTGAGCTGCCTGCCCGCTGGGCTGCCCGGTTCCCAGCTGCCACGGAGGCCGGCCGCGGGCGCAGGGGCTGCGGAGTGCTGAGTGCGGGAGGAACAAAGGCAGCCCGGCTGAGGCGCGGCGGGAGGCGCACAGGTGCCCGGGCAGCCCCGCCGGGGGATAAGGTAGGGCTGTCTTCTGCTCCACCATCTTCCTCCGGTCAAAGCGGACCAGCCAACGCCTTAACTCGGGGAATCGCCGGCCGCGCGGCGGATGCCGAGCACTTTCTAGGAGCAACTGGACTCTCCGCGGATGCTTCGCTGTCCCTTATCGCGCCCGGAGGAAAGAATCACTCCTAAAATCGCCACTGGGAGCGGGGCGGCTCGGAAGAGATTGAGGCTCACCCAGGTCTCCAGCAAAAGAAAGGCTGAACTCCAAGCAGCTTCCCCGAGTCCTTCCATGAACTGCTTGAGTCCCAGCATTGGCTTCTTCCCGGAAAATAGGATTTGGCATTCTCTGGATTTATTTCCTCTCCTTCTTCCCTCCCTGCTTTCCTTTTATGGCCCCAGGGGGAGGGGGAGAGAGAAAGGAGATTGGTATCTTTCTAATAAAAATGCAGTTTTACAAGTACTTCTTTTATTAGATGCTACAGGAGCTAAACATTACATTTCTACCGCTGGATTTAAGATAGAGCTGCCTACTGACTGGCTGGCAGAGGCAAAGGCAGGCACGGGAAAGGGAAATATTTTCATCTTCAGATTAAAGAATTGCTCGGAGAAGAAACCAAAATCCGAAAGTGCAAACCTCAGAACTACATCCCCATCAGCAGCCCCCCTCTCAAAGCTGGAAGTGAGGAACCACCTGTGTCTGGGGATCAGGAGCATCTGATGTGAGAAATAAATCCCCCATCTCCCTGGATTGTATCTTTCAGAGGCAGAGATGGGAAATGTCGCCATTTTGTTTGCAATCCAAAATATACATCATCATGGCCTCTATCTTTCCCCTGAGAAGCTCCTGAAGATGAGCTTTAAAAACAAGCAGTGGAGCCATTTTGGGGGTACCTACTGGGCCTGAAGGAGCTGCTTTTAGAGAAACTCCTGAAGTTTAAAAAAAAAAAAAGAAAAGAAAAAGACTGGGCAGATGCAAAGCCAGGCAGCTGTAGAGATCTGGGTGTTTCTCTCACTGCTACAGGTGCTTCCCCCAAATCTGTCCTGGGGCTCCTGCTATGTATTTTTTTCTTTTTAAAGAGTTTGGGCCGTGGAAGAAGTAGATTTGCTCCCTACCACCCCCCCCCCACCAACCTCCCTGCTGACATATGGCACACCTCAGAAATGCAGAGGCTGGAAAACCAGTCTTTGTGAGGACTGGAGCTTCCACCCTTTTGGTTGTTCAGATCTGAACACAGTAGGCTGAGACAAGGGGGTCTTCTTTTAAGTAATAATTTTAGAGAAGTGTGTAAAATTACCTGGGAGAATACAGAACAGTGGCGGAGGGGGGGGGGGTGGGGAGAGAGAGAGAGAGAGAGAGAAAGCTACCCATCCAGAGAGGAAAATCTTTCAGGGATCCCACTGTTTGAATCCGTTTCTAAAATCTCTAAAATCTACTCTTTAGCTGAGGGAGAACTGATTTGGAGGGGTCCTTCTTCCCTCAGGGCAGAGATTTTAAAAAGGAGATTCCAATATGATTTCCCATATCTTGCCAGTCAAGACATTCATTTTGACTATCAAAGAAAAAAATATCAATCTCAACCCCAGCTTCCTAGATATTAAAAAGAAATCCTTATTAAAATATCTCCTGAGTTAAAGTAATAGGTTTGGGGAAGATTTCAGTGTTGAATGGTCCGAAAGAAAGGGTTTTCTTCCAGATGGTATTTGAATTAAGGCCGCTGAGGCGAGCAGAAAGCTCTCACCCACGCAGCCCCTGACAAAGCCTCAACGATACGGGGGCAGCACTGCTTCCTCTCCACGCTCCCCCTCCCCTTAACCCCTCAATATTTTCTGGTAAAAGCAAATGCCAAAAACCACCATTCCAGGGTCCACAAAGCACCTTTCCTAAAAGCAGCCTTATAACTCTTTCTGCTGCCAAAAAAAAAAAAAATCTTTAAAAAGACTAGTTTTCCTTGTTTACTTGCGTTTCCTGCTCTCCTCTTTGCTCGGCCACATTTGATCTTGGAAAGAGCTCGAAGCTGAAATGTGTTCTTAAGGGCCAGAAGCTGTCAAGGCTTTTGGTGAGCAAGATTGATCGCACTCAGACTTCCTTCAGAGCTTTGTTTGGAATAAAAGCAAGAAAACTGAAAAAACCCCACATTTTCCAAAATAGCATCTCTATCTGTAAGGCAATGCTCTGGGCTAGTCAATGACGAAGTCCACTTTATATCTAATTTCCAACCCAAGCCCCCTTTGATGCCAGCCTCAGAGATGGAGTCCTATCCTTGTGGCTTGGTCAGCCTTTCTTGTTTTCTACGTAGATTTTTCTCCTCCGACAATCTCTCTCTCCCTGGCCATCAGAATGATTTATTTTCCTGCCACCGATGCCTGCCGGCCAGGGGGAGTCTGATCACTTGGTCCATTTCAAAGGAAGCAAAAGCGAATCATCATCCTCAGGGTTTGGGGGGAAAGAGATACCTTCAGATTTCTCTCTCAGCCTCCTTCCCTTTTTCTGGCTTGGTGGATTTTTTCAAAGTTATTGTTTGGTATCTAAAGGTGTTATCTTTTGAACCCTCCAGCACAGTCCAAGATTTGCTCAGTCTCAAGTCTCCAAGTTGGAAAAAAGAAAAGTGAAGAGAGAAACAGAACCTTTATAATTCCTCCTTGGGTCGCCCTCTGTCACCCGCGGTGCTGTTTCTCACAACAGAACCCGAGTGCAAACATCTCTGGTGGCCAAGAAGCGGGACAGTGCAGGAGACAATTCGGGCTGCCAGGGAGCACTCACTGCATCTGAACCAAGAAGCCCCCACCAGAGCGACAAGGATGAGAAGAAAGGGAGGAAAAGAAAAAGAAAAAACGAGAGAACAAGCAAGCGCCTTCTCCTTCCGTGCTGCTAACTTCCACCAGACTTCCTGGAAATCAGAAATACTTACCGCACCCGAGCCCTACGGGTATGAAACCCAGAATGCCAGGAGCCGCACGCGCCTGCTCGGGGCGGCATTTCTTTGGCTGGCCGCCGCCCTGGCTACAGGGATTTGGACACATGGATCTGGGGTTGTTGTCTCGCTTGGCACATGCATCTATCTTTCTCGAGCCACTCCTGAGAAGTTGATGGCGCAGGAGGGTCGGGAAGCCTGGAGAGCCGCCTCCCGTTTTCCGCTTCCCGCTGGAGCCAGATGCATAGTTGTCGTGGAAAAGCCGGCTAACAATGGGTCGGGGTCCAGGGTCCGTGGGCGCGGACTCCGAGCTGGGCTTTGGGAGGGGGGCGAGGGCCTGAGGGAAGTGGGGGGAGGAGAGGTGGACAGAGGAGAGACAGGGCGGAGGAGAGGGGAGAAGAGGGGAAAAAAAGAGGAAAAGAGGGAAAGACAGACGGGAAGGAAAACAGAGACAGACCAGTTCTGAGATCCAGGAACTGGTTTTAGATAAGGCGGAGGAGGAAAAGGGAAATAAAAGGGAGGAACCCCCCAAAAGAATCCTTCTCTCTCTTTCTGTCCCCCCCCCCACCGCCCCCGCCCTTCCTCTCTCTGTCTCATCTCCCCTCTCCCTCTGCTTCTTCCTCCTGCCTCAGCAGAACTTATGTGGTTGGGATGCGGGGCCCTCGGGTGTCAAAACTTTAAGATTAATGGATTACTTTGTTAATGACTGCAGGCGTCAGACTGAGGTGCTTAAATGATTTGTGAGGTGCGAGGCGTCTTCCCGACAGTCCCAAACAATGCGCGGAGTGTGCGGGGGAGGCAGAGGGCAGCCGCCGCCGGGACCCGCTGCAGGGCTCACCACTCGCACGCACTCACACACTCCCACACACACTCCCAGGCGCACACACCAGATCCGTGCTGATCAGGAGGCAGGCAGGCACCCTCGCCCCCACGCACTCCCAGGCATCCCTAACCCACACCCACATATAGGTATTTTTGCCCTGAAAAAAGTGTAAATAAAGCCTCGCTGGCCCCCAATGAGGCGTTCCTTCCCGACTTTTTTGGATCAATCAAACAGACAGTGGCTTCTTTTGATTAAAGCCCAAATTGTCATTGGGCAGAAGCAATCATGTGACAGCCAATTCGGTCCAATTTCAACCTTGTCTCCATGAATTCAATAGTTTAATAGTAGCGCGGTCCCCATACGGCTGTAATCAGTGAATTAGAAAAAAAACACCCCAGCAGCGATCTTCTATGATAGATTTTTTTTTTCCCTCCGCGCTCGCCTTTTTCCTGGGCCTTGCCCCCCCAAAGCCCCTCCAGAAGAGGGAACTTTTTCTCCGAGGGGGCTCCAAGGAGAAGGCCATGAATTACGAATTTGAGCGAGAGATTGGTTTTATCAATAGCCAGCCGTCGCTCGCTGAGTGCCTGACATCTTTTCCCCCTGTCGCTGATACATTTCAAAGTTCATCAATCAAGACCTCGACGCTTTCACACTCGACACTGATTCCTCCTCCTTTTGAGCAGACCATTCCCAGCCTGAACCCGGGCAGTCACCCTCGCCACGGCGCTGGCGGCCGCCCCAAGCCGAGCCCCGCGGGCAGCCGCGGCAGCCCAGTGCCCGCCGGCGCCCTGCAGCCGCCCGAGTACCCCTGGATGAAGGAGAAGAAGGCGGCCAAGAAAACCGCGCTGCCGCCCGCCTCGGCCGCTGCCGCCACCGGCCCTGCCTGCCTCAGCCACAAAGGTCAGTCCAAAGACTTGGCCCCAGGTCCCCAGACCCTCTTCCCCTTCTGGGCTGCTCCGAGAGCGGTTATGGGGGGAGGGGAGCGTGGGCTGGGAGAGAAGGGGGAGAGAGAGAGATGCTTGGCTGCTTTCCCTTCCCCTGTGGGCTCAGGAGTGGGTTTGATGTTGAGAAAAGGGATCCTGCGTTCTGCAATGATTATATATATATATATATATATATATATATATATATATATATATATATATATATATTTTAAGAAGGGGGTGGGGGAACTTTCCCTAACTTGTGTAATGTGGGATGATTTATTTGAGTTGGAACTGACCTCCTCTTGTCTAGTTGTCCTAGAGTTTGGCTTTTTGACAGTAATGAAGAGTGATAGATCGCTCTTGCTCAGCTAAGCAGCTGATGCATTAATTATAAATTGTGGTGTGGCTAATATAAAGTTTGCTCCCGGATGGAGAGGTTGGGGGGAGCTACAGGCAAGAATTTGATGGAGGTGGAAGAGATGGGGTCTCCCCGGGCTGGGCTCCCAGGAAAGGCAGCACAATAGCTTTACTGCATCCAGGGGCGGCCATTTTGTTGCAGTTGATCTTTTCTGCTATATTTATTCTCCAGTGGAATAACCCCGCTCGGACCCCTCCACCTCCAACTGTGCGTGTGTCTCTTGTTGGTTTCCCTTTCCGCAGAATCCCTGGAAATCGCCGATGGCAGCGGCGGGGGCTCCCGGCGCCTGAGAACTGCTTACACCAACACGCAGCTTTTAGAGCTGGAAAAAGAATTTCATTTCAACAAGTACCTTTGCAGACCCCGAAGGGTGGAAATTGCAGCGCTGCTGGATTTGACTGAGAGACAAGTGAAAGTGTGGTTTCAGAACCGGAGGATGAAGCACAAGAGGCAGACCCAGTGCAAGGAGAACCAAAACAGCGAAGGAAAATTTAAAAGCCTTGAAGACTCTGAGAAAGTGGAGGAGGACGAGGAAGAGAAGTCGCTCTTTGAGCAAGCCCTCAGCGTCTCCGGGGCCCTTCTGGAGAGGGAAGGTTACACTTTTCAGCAAAATGCCCTCTCTCAGCAGCAGGCTCCCAATGGACACAATGGTGACTCCCAAAGTTTCCCAGTTTCGCCTTTAACCAGCAATGAAAAAAATCTGAAACATTTTCAGCACCAGTCACCCACTGTTCCTAACTGCTTGTCAACAATGGGCCAGAACTGTGGCTCTGGCCTAAACAATGACAGTCCCGAGGCCCTCGAGGTCCCCTCTTTGCAGGACTTTAACGTTTTTTCCACAGATTCCTGCCTGCAGCTTTCAGATGCAGTCTCGCCCAGTTTGCCGGGTTCCCTCGACAGTCCTGTAGATATTTCAGCTGACAGCTTTGACTTTTTTACAGACACACTCACCACAATCGACTTGCAGCATCTGAATTACTAAAAACATTAAAGCAAAACAAAGCATCACAAAACAAAAACCCCTTTGACTGGGTGGTTTTGCCTTCCTTTATTCTGAGAGTTAATTTTTATTTTATTTTCTTCTTGACTTATCCTCTCCCTCCTTTAAATGTTGAAGATTTTTCTGTTTAGTGATTCCCTTAACCCAGTTACAGAGCCATCTTTTTCAGATTATTTTGGAGTTTTAGTTGTTTAAAATCTAATCCAACAACCCTCTGTGATTTCCTGAAAGCAATATATGAGGCCTGCAAGAAAGTGATCATATAATTGTATCTTCACTTTCTTTTTATTTTTGTATTACATTAGGATGCATTGTCATGCGTATTTTTGGTAGAATAAATTCTCCTTTGCTATAAGTAGCTTTCTTATTTTTTTTCCTCCCCCTCTTTCTCAAGGCTCATAACAGTTTCTTTTTCCTCTTTTAGTCTAACTTGGTAAATAAAATTCTGGTCACAATCCATTTTCTTTTTCAATTTTAATATATTTATTAAATGGGCATGTTCAAAGTCTTCAATAGACAGCAACAAAAAAAGAAAGCCAGAAAATGGTTAGGGCTTCTGAGAAGTGTGTTTTTTTGTTTTTTAAGGGAATGGATTAGGTTTTTCAATGTAGAGGTTCAAGCCATAGATTTAAATTGGTAATAGAAACAGGATTGGGCAGCCTCAGAGTTGGGCCAAGCCCAAGCTTTTGAAAGTGGAGAAATAAAGTGCCTACAGAAACCTCCAACTCCAGGAAGGAGGAACATGGAGTTTCTTTAACAAGCTATCAGTCTCCAGGTCAATAACTAAGTTATCAAGAATTCATTTATTTATACACATTTGTTTCAAACATTTACATTCCAAACCCCTCCCCCACAAATCCCCGAACATTTTCAGTGTGGTTGATTAGTCTCCCAGCTGTTGATGGGTCCAGGCAAACAGACCTAAAACAGAAAAACAAAAATAAAAAAAAAAAACAATGGTTACTAGCTGGAAAATGCACTTCAGAAAGGGGTTTTTTTTTTGCAATCCTCTGGTTCAGTCATTCTAGGATTCTTTTTTTTTTTTCAGGGTCAGAAAAATCAATATTTCATTCTTAAATCTGTTTACATGGCAAATAATGGATCATTAAAGCTTTGAAGTCAGGTTAGCAAGATGAGATTTAAAGTGGAGTGTTTCTACCCTCCAGGTTATAAATTAACCCAGTTTCTAGAGAGAGAAAGAGAAAAAGCACTTTAAATGAAATATCAATAAAATGTGAACTAGGGATGTTACTGGGTTGTTCTGGTTTTTTCTCCCTTCTTATGTCTCCCCATGTTTATTTTTCCCTTACTGAGCTCTGTTCCGATGGCTACTTACCGTGAGAAAAGGCAGCTAGTAAGCAACATGTGTGGGGGGCGGGTTGATTTGAGAACCCGGCTCGTAATAGCAAAGGCTTGGAAGTTATGAGGAAATCGCGATCCTTCTCCACAGGTTTGCTGCCTACCTTCCCCCACCCTTTTGCCCCCTAAATCCCGGCAGCGGCGGAGGCGAGTGGGGACCCGGGCAGGTCTCCTGCCGCAGGCGCGGAGCGGAGCAGGCGGCCCGGCCGCGGCCAGGGTTTAGCCGCTGCTGTTTGCGATTCATCCTACGCTCATAAATCAAACGCTTTCTATGAATGAGAATGTCATCAAAGAGATCAATTGCAGGAACACATGCACAAATAAAAATCCTCTTACGTATTTGCCGGGAATCCCCGTCCGAAAGCATTAAGTTAGAAGGCGTTTAGTCATAATTCATTTTTATTGCTCTTTTAAAACAACAGCTTGGCTGAGCCGCGGATGCCATGAACAGCTCGGGGCCTCGGCGGCGTTTTGTCTCCTCCTCGTTCCTTCCCTTTCTACTACTAGAAGAGCCCTGAAAGAGGCGCTTTGAGCTCAACAAGCCGCTTGCAAGCAATCATTTAAATAGTGACCGAGCTCGCCTTTCACGCACTCTCCCCGGGCGTTTAAAGAGACTTTAGCTCGCGTCGTGGGGCGCTGGCCTACTTGCCCCGAGGACCTAGGGTCTCCCACCCGGCGAAATGAGCCCTAGGATTTCGTGGTGGTGAAGGAACCAAGCTACGGAAGCCTGCAGGATCGAGGCCAGAGGAGGCTGCCTTTGTGAGCCGCACCGGGAGAGCGGCGCTCTGGGCGACCAGCCGGGGCGGAGTCGGCTCGACCTCGAGAGCCCGGCCAGCCCCGAGCAGTGCGCGGAGGCGGGTCGGTCGCGGCCCGTGTGCAGCTGCCCTGTGTGCTAGCGCAAGCTTGTGATCCCAAGAAAAACACTCCACCCACGATGGCCGGGAAAAAGGCCCGGAGGGAGGAAGAGAGGTGGAGGGAGAGGAGCTCAGAGGCGGAGAACTAGCAGAGGAAGGAGAGCGGTTGCAGACTGGGGTGGCTTTGTGGCGCGAGCCCTGCTGCCGAGGGGGTCGTGCAGACCCGAGCCGAGGAGGCCAACAAAGGGACAGGAATGAGGCAAGGGGGAGAACGTACCGACGAGCTTCGGCTGTGAGAGCAGATCGTCCTCAATGCCAGGCCAGACCCCTAAAGTCCTGCCTCCTCCCCCACAGGAGCCCCTTCTCTCCCCACCCTGGCTGGAGGCCTGGCGCTCCCAAGGAAGCCACCTCCAGGAGGGCCTCCTTGCCTTTTCCCTTCTCCCGGATGAGGCTCCCCAGGTGCTGAAACTGGGGCAGGAGTGACCTTTCCTGGTTCCCTCTTAACCATGATTGGGGATGGGTCGCAGGTCACAGGAAAATACCCTTTCAAAAGGAAATGTTTAGGAAAAGTGTTCCTTTGCTACTGAGGGAATCTACAGTCAAATGTCTGCCAGTTTTCCCTCTTGGGGAGACAGGTTAGGAGGGAACTTCTATACGTGAAGAACAGAACACAGAAACCTGAAAGGCTGACTAACACATTTGAAATGTGCCTGCCTCAAGAAAAACTTCCTTCTTTTAACTGCGGAGGGAAAGCTAGAGAGGAGTGGGAACCCCAAATCCACATGCAATCCTCAGATAAATTTGATCTGTCGGATTCCGATGTGGTGAACATGGTCAGAATAAAGCTATACAGCATTGGCTGCAAAGCTTCCGGATGATGTCTGGATTTATTTTACCCAATAATGCATCAATTCTTGGCCTCTGTTTGGCCTTTTCTCTCTACAAGCTAAGGGTTCACACGAAACCTAATAGTAAACAGCAATTAACGACCTCGTCGGCATCGGGGTAGGACGAGGGTGATGGAGAACAGGACCCCTGTCCTGGGATGACGCTCAGATTTGCACGTGTCTCTCTAGGGAAAGACTTGAAGGTTCACACAAGGAACTATGCAGTCAGTTGTTGGGGAAGGAGGAAATGTCCCGTCCACCATCAGCCATCTGTCCCCCGCCCCTCCCACCTGCCAGCCCCCCACCCCCACTTCAGCTGTGCAGTAGAATGGGGGGTGGTGGATAAAGGAAGCTCTACCACTCCTAACATCTCCCTCCAGAAAACGAGAAACGTTGCGGGGGGTGTGGGGGGGGAGAGTCCATCGTACTTTGCGGGAGCCGTGGTCTCGCCCTTTGAGGCCCTGGTCGGAGCACGAAGGCTCCTGGGTCCTAGGGAGCCGGCAGATGGCCTGCAGCGCAGGGCCCGGCCCCCAGGCTTGCCACGTCCTCTAGCGTCATCTCTCTCCCCCCGCCTCCTACCCCTCAAAATCCACCGGCGGAGTTGCTACGGATCCCGTAGGGCTCCCAGAGCAAGCTGAGTGGGGAGGAGAAAGGGGCGGAGAGCGAGGAGAGAGGGAGGGCGAAGAGCCGGGCCACCCCTGGCCTTGGCCAGAAAGCCTAGCTCCCAAGGCTTACCCACACCCGGGCGTCGAATTACAAAAGCTCCTCGTTGCCACGCTAATAGCCGGGGGGTGGGGGGGGGAGCGAGAGGGAGGAGGAAGGGGGGGAGGAGGAAAGGAGGCTTCAAGACCCTCCTTGGAGAAGGGAAGTTTCCTTTTTTGCTCTCGTCCCCTCCACGCCCACTCGGGTTCCTCCCAGCCAGCTCTCTGCGTACTTCCCTCTCCATCCCGAGCTTAGAGAGCTGGTGGCCCAGCCTCGTCCTACGCCACCGTTCTCGGCACTCCTCGAGGCACCGCAGAAGGGACTGAAGGGAAAGCGCCCGGGGAGCAACCCTTCCAATTCCTTGCGTTCCGGGCTCGGCCAGTGTGCTAGTGGCGGCCCAGCTAGCTCCCGCCCACTGATTCCCGACCCGAGAGATCGAGGAGCCCTCCTCGCTTCTCACCTCTTGCCAATTCATCTTTCTGTGCGTGGTGGGGAGGGGGGCGGTGACGGGGGATGCCTTCCAGCCCCCACTTCCCGGAGCGGGGGGGCCGATCGGAGTCAGCGCGCGCAGAAAGCAGCCTCTGCTCCCCTTCGCCCCAGCGCTCCGAATCTGCCCCGGCAGCTGCCGCAGCTGCTGCTGCCGCCCGGGCTGCCTGGGGGGGCGACTGCGCGTCACCTAGACTGAGGAGCGCCGGGGATTTAAATGCCACTGAAATGGTGATCCATCACCGCAGGAGCCAGCAAACTTTCGCAGCAAGCTCCGCCATTGGCTGATATAGTCACGTGCCCCTTCCCTAGCGCCCTCCGCCCTCCCGCCCCCCCTCTTGCGCACTGTACATTCATATCATTTTTCTTCTCCGGCCCCATGGAGGAAGTGAGAAAGTTGGCACGGTCACCCAGGGCTTCGCAGGACCCGGTCACTCAGTGACAGATGGACAATGCAAGAATGAGCTCCTTCCTGGAATACCCCATCCTCAGCGGTGGCGACTCGGGGACCTGCTCAGCGCGAGCCTACCCCTCCGACCATGGAATTACAACTTTCCAATCGTGCGCGGTCAGTGCCAACAGCTGTGGCGGCGACGACCGCTTCCTAGTGGGCAGGGGGGTGCAGATCAGCCCGCCCCACCACCACCACCATCACCACCCCCAGCCGGCCACCTACCAGACTCCTGGGAACCTGGGGGTATCCTACTCCCACTCGAGTTGTGGTCCAAGCTACGGCGCGCAGAACTTCGGCGCGCCTTACAGCCCCTACGCGTTAAATCAGGAAGCAGAAGTAAGTGGTGGGTACCCCTCGTGCGCTCCCGCTGTTTACTCTGGAAATCTCTCATCTCCCATGGTCCAGCATCACCACCACCACCAGGGTTATGCCGGGGGCGCGGTGGGCTCGCCTCAGTACATTCACCACTCATATGGACAAGAGCACCAGAGCCTGGCCTTGGCCACGTATAATAACTCCTTGTCCCCTCTCCACGCCAGCCACCAAGAAGCCTGTCGCTCCCCTGCATCAGAGACATCTTCTCCAGCACAGACCTTTGACTGGATGAAAGTCAAAAGAAACCCTCCCAAAACAGGTCAGTCTTGCCATTCCATGAAAGCTCCTTGATGATTTTGGAAGGAGCTGGTATGCTTAGTTTCCAAGGAAAATTAATCATGTTTTTTTTGGTTTTTTTTTTTAAAGTTCTTGCTTCCCACCTGTGTTGTAGGGTGTGGGGAGGTTTAACCAGGTGCGTTGGGGCAAAGGAGAGTCTGGGACTGCTGTATTTCCAAAGGGGCTGGGTTTTAGAGGTTTGGGAAGTAGGAAGTGGGAAGTGGGTAGGTGTGTGTGTGTGGGGGGGCGTCCTGTTAATATCTCCAGGCTCCATTAATCACGGTCTGACCATGCTAATGGTTGATTTCAGATTAACACTTTACACCTCATCACTCACCCTCCCAAGCCCGGTTTATGTTCAGAAATTCTTGATTCCCCTTTACCCGAAGGTTGCTCTGAAGCGTGTACGGAATCTCAGATCGATTATAAAAATTTTTACCTTTTCCTCTTATCGCTTCCCACCTTGCCCCCAGGGAAAGTCGGAGAGTATGGCTACGTGGGTCAACCGAATGCAGTGCGTACCAACTTCACCACTAAACAGCTCACGGAGCTGGAGAAGGAGTTTCACTTCAACAAGTACTTGACGCGCGCCCGCAGGGTGGAGATTGCCGCATCCCTGCAGCTCAATGAGACCCAGGTGAAGATCTGGTTCCAGAACCGCCGAATGAAGCAGAAGAAACGAGAGAAGGAGGGCCTCTTGCCCATCTCTCCAGCCACTCCGACGGGAAGCGAAGAGAAGGCCGAGGAATCCTCAGAGAAGTCCAGCTCCTCACCCTGTGTTCCTTCCCCGGGGTCTTCTACCTCAGACACTCTACCTACCTCCCACTGAGGCCGCCCCGGCCCCACTCTGCAGCCCAGGCTACTCCTCCGGCTGGGACTTCTTACCCAAAGCACATTCTTACCTTATCTTCCTTTCCATTTACAATCTTTCTCTTCCTTTCTGATCCTATCTGGGGAACTACTGGCCAGGATAATGTGTTTCCAGAGAATTCTGGATTAGAAACTTGATGAGGGGGGAGGGGGGAGGGGGGTGTTAGCTCCTTAATGCAGATTGAGTGCCAGCATCAATTTTCTGATGGCACCTAACACCCCTACTTTTAGGAGATTTTGACAGAACCTACTGTTCCTTTCAGATGCCCTTTGGAAAATAGTTTCCTCTGCCAGCCGAAACATGTCAGAGCGAGGCCTCTCATCTTTTATCTATCTGTATATTTACAGTTCTCTCCTACTTTGCCCTTAAAGTAGGCTAGAGAGAGAGAAGAGGGTCCAGGAGCTCATGAAGAACAGATACACTATGAGAGTGTTTACACAATTAATTCATCCCTTAATTTAATTCAATTTCATGTGTGTGAGTTTGCTAGTTGTAAATGCTTTGTCCTGAAAGATTTATCTTTATACAGATTTTCTAGAAATGTTTTGATTAAGTGACTAAAACACGGTGGGCAAAGTCTCAAAGCTGGTAGAACTTTATATGTGATTATAGGTTAAAGAATTAAAAGCTCTCATTTAAAATCAATCAGATGCCTCAGATGGTAGCCTCAATTTGTTCTTTCAGTGAGTTAAGAAGGCCTGCAGAATACAAGGGTCAGAAACCTTGCTTCCTGTGCTAAGTCTCTCCCCATCCCCACTCCTTTCTTGTTTCTCTGCCCACACTCTATTTAAAATTTGTGCTGGATTATTCAGGACCTAAATGTATTATTCAAACCAGCTTCTTCCTTCCACAGTTATCTTAGCTGGATATGATATATTTTCAGCTCAATTGTTAATGTGATGGATGGCACAATGAATGTATATTTTGTGTGATTCGTGAACAGTCTTTTGCATGTCGCACAATGTTTTGATGTCCCTGAAGTACCACACTGAGTTCTATCAGTTATCCTTTGTGATATTCCCCATTTCCTGTACAATCATGAACAGCTCAGAGATCCCGGAGTGATGTGATCCAGAGCAGAATTTACGGGTCTTAAGATGTCTGTAATAAATATATTCGGGTTTCAGATATGCTTACGCATCTGTGTATTTGGCTTGGCTACAATTTACTGGTTCCTACAAAGTTGGCTCATTTCATGTGGGGAAGGGGAGAAGTGTGGTGTGTATTTTCAAAGAGGTGGGCCTTTTCTTGAAAAAAAAAAAGGAAAGGCTTTTCACTATGTAGCTGAAGCTTCCCCTATGAGTGTTACTGCACCTAACGATGTCTATGTAATAGGTTGATTTTCTTTAAAATAGCAGGAGCTGTTTTATTATAATCAAAGTTCATTATGGAAAAAAATGAATGGTGAAGAAATTTATGAAGCAGATCTATTTTTGAAACAAACATGGATACTTCCTGGGTCAAGTGCTAACCTTTTCACCTCCAACTCAATGTTGACATATATATAAACAGAATCCCCTTCAAAAGCTGAAACTCTTCAGTCAGTCTTTCCTCACATCAATGAACCAAGGGCTAAGAGATTCACATTTAATTAGCTCCAGTATAAAGCTGTTTGAGGACGGGGCCCCCACCCCACCCCTCTTCCTTCTTTTTGGATTGTTGGACAGCGTGCCAAAATATTCCACTCTTTAAATTGAGTGTGGTCTGTACTGAGTAAACCCTTGCATCCCTCCTCCAATTCCTCCTGTCAATATCCACTCTCCTTCCTGCCACTTCTTAACCCCCTACTCCCAATTCCTTCTGGGTTACATATCTCATTCCCATCAGATTCAGCTTTGATTTCACAGCCATCATGGCTGTAATGGGTCTACTGCTCCATTTCCATGCCACATAACCCAGAAAAACATTTTAATTTTCTCTGGGCTCAATAGGTTCTTCCAGGTGAACTTGTGGAAGCCGCCCTGAAGTCTGTCAATATTCAAGTTGCTTCTGACCAATGCATGTGTCTGCTGGTCTCAAACAGAGGAAGCCAGCAAATCAAAAAGTTCAAAGTGACTCTCCTCCTAGACCTGTTACCACATTCCCTTTACTTTCACACATTTTTGGAGGCTCTAATTTAAGCCCAAGAGTAGAGCAGAAATTTTACAGCATCACAAACAAATACAGACATGACTTCCGCTCCAAAGGGTGTTTTACAAAGGATGGGCTGGGGTTCAGGGTGGGTGGGTGGTGAGAAATCCTACAAAAACTTGTAATTTGCAGGCCTCCTAGAGCATCCTTGAGATTTCCTGTAGTTCCCTGTCAAAGAGAGCGAGCCTGGACTCTGCAGGCGCAGTTGCTGCGGCCATATCAAGGGCACCCGGTGCCCTCCCCTCAGCTCCTGGGTTCTGGGGTTGCTTCTAAAAGACTCAAGTGGATGGAGGAGAACTTCAAAGTCAGCCAACTCTTTCTTTCATTTCCCGCCTGGCAGTATACAGTATCTTTTGTTTATTAGTGTAAAGCCACACAGCAAAACAGATGGCTGGTTTCCAAATACTTTAATGTGTTAAAGTGTCATTTGCATGCCACTGCCGAGATTTCAATATCTAAAAGCAGGGCCAACCCGCTGGAATCCCGGAGATTCCAATCTTCTAGGTGCTGGTTTTAACGTAGCTGAGAGAGAGGAGAACGATGAATTATGGCTAAACATCCCAAGCCTTCTCTAGGTCGTGGAATAAATCAATTAACAAGCAATGCATTTAGGAAACATTAATATACCTTTCAACAAGGAAAACATTTGTATCTTTTTAGTTGTCCCAATCGATTAAATCAAAGGCGCTTAACACATCCTATTTAAAGGTCTCTCTTTTTCTGTTTTGGTCTCTGAGGAGCACAGTTAGCTCCTTGAAAAATGACAGCCATGGTAACTGAAACGACAGAAGACAGAAAACAAAATAACATTTTATTGATAAATTTAAAAAGGACAAGAGTCTCAATTAGGGACTTGGGATAATCACAATATAAAATTCCAGTTTTCCAATGCTTTTTCCTCACTTCTCTCACCTTCATTCAAAGTACTCCAGAAATTCAGGGTGTCCCCAACTGAGGCTGAGTTGAAATTGTGCTGTGACTCTGAAGTCTGCTCTCGGCTTCACCTTTGAAAGTTTACTTTTGGAGGCTATTCAGATGCCCTGGTGTTTTCCTCTGGGGCAATCAGATTCAAACCGATCAATATTTACTCAGTCTGAAAGGGTTGTTGAAAAGCCTGCTAACAACAAACTGCTTAGCTGCTCACCCCTGTTTAATCTCAGGTTCACTGAAAGTTCAAGAAGAGATGAATGCAGTGATGGGTCACTTTAGAATGAGTCCCAGTGGTTTATCTGAGCTCTCTGCTAAAGGCAACAATTATAGTTCCATCCCTCTTTGGGAAAGGGTTAACTTGCCTATTATTCTTTTGCTAAACAGTGTTTACTAGAAACTTAAAACACTTTCCTCTCCCTTCCTGGCTTTTTTTTGGGGGTGGTGGTGGAGAGGGACTTTCCAGCTGCCCTTCTCCTGTCTCCTCTAGCTTTCTGCCAAGCCACTAGGTTTCATTTGACTTAAAATAAATTACACTGAATATTTAAAAAACGTTCAATTAGCCTGACAGAAGAGATCCGATTTATTTCAGATGCCAGGAACTATGAAATGAAGCTCTTTGGGCCATTAGAGTTTATCTTCTTTGCGAAAGAACAGGGCAAGATTGAATTGAAATCCATTTGCGTTTGAGTAATATCGACAATCAGAGCCCCAATATCCATCTGAGATGGCTGTTTAGACATCAGATGGGGGGAGTGTAGGGGGAAGTGACTTGTGCAGAAGCAAATACCTCAGGTGGAAAGTCAACTTTAAAATTTTATGCCCTCCGAGCATACGAACTGCTGAGATGAGAAAGGAAGACCCAAGGAAGCCAGTGGGGAATGGTGGGAGAAGATGCTGGACCCTGAAGCTAATTGCTACAGCTCTTCAGAGGTCAAAGTTCATATAATCACTGCATAAATGCATACTAAATAGGGACTTATTAAGCTTTTCTGATGGCTGAGCACGTCTGTGAAAAAAACGGTCACTGCTGTTTGTGTTTCTTCCTGAAGAATAATCATCCTTGCAGTAGAAGCTCTAGGAGTCTGAGTCTTTAATTTACTATTTTGAATGACAGGCAACCTTCTGTTTTAAAATTTTGAAAACGGTGCGTGAACAGCATCTTTCTTTATATTGGTTGGGACTGTAAAATACCTCTCTCAGAAATGCTATGGCTTTTTCAGCACACACAAGAACATCATGCTCCTATCAGATAAGCTACTCACTAGATGGCTAACTTTGGTGACCCTCTGCTGAAGATAACCTACTTTTTCCTGCATTTCTGAGAACACACAGAAGTTCTGTCTTAGGACTTCTTGTGCTTAGGTGACCAGAATGGATAGAAATCCATCTACCCAAACTCTAATTTTATGAGTCAGAGAGATAAGACACCCAGAGGTGGATTGATTTGACACAGAGCACATAATATCAATACTTACTTCCTAAATAAAAACCAGAGTGGCTTAGCACCTGAGGCCAGTGCACTGAATTCTAAATTCCTGACTTTATTTTGTTCCTTCCCATTTATTCAATATGATTAGTTTCAGGCTGGATATTGTTTAAATTTTTCTACTTCTGGTTTACTAGCCACACACTCAGTCAAGTCTTTGATTTTGAGGCCATCAGGATTACTGAATCTTTGAAACAATCTCCCAGTATGGCAGATGGAATGCTTCTGCCATCTTGTTTGAACAACAAAATGTTGGGCTACTTGCTGTTAAAGACATATGTTCTAAAAATATAAAAATAGAGATAGAGCGAGCAGGCAATGTTCAACATACGTATATTTGTTGTTGTTGTTTCTAAACCTAGACTAGAGAAGAACAAATGAAAGAGGAGTTGCCTGTACCCAAGTTCAACAACCTCCCTTAAACTGTCAAGTGGTATCAGCCAGGAAGGGCTTAGAGATGCAAGGAACATTCCAGGGGGTGTCTTAACCCTGAATCGTTTTTTTTTTTTTTGGTGCTTGTTTGTCTCTGTTTGTTTTGTGGCACAGCATATCCTCCTGAATTGTTCTGGTCCAAATTTCTTAATTTTCTCCACAACTTACTCATTTACCTAAAACTCACACACACACACACACACACACAAGCAAGGCACCCCAAGCCCAAACAATTAACATAAAGTTTCCTTACAACACAACCTGCCACGTTTTCCTTCCTCAGTGGTGTCCTACCGATCTCAGCAGAACCTGCTGCCCAAAGGGACATCTATGGCTGTCAGTGTTTGAAGAGCTTAACTGGAATCCCTAGCGTTTTAGAGCCTTATTTTTAATAACACCAATCATCAAATATAGCTGACCTTCGGGCTGCAGAACTGAAAACCAGTAATAATCAACGCTGCTCCGTAGACACTAGCTTATGACCCCACCACCCCCAATCCCAAACCCCAGTTACATCATGCAAAACAGTCTGGAAAGACTGCATTTTGAGCTTATTGTAAATAAATGAAAAGACCAATGTTTCTTTCTCAACATCTCCAGACACATCTAAAATATGTCTCCATTTTTTAAACATCCCATTACATTTTTCTTGTTAAAAATGTGTTTGTAAAACGTCTAGTCACAGAGCTAATCTATAGAAATCAGATTGCTTTACGTCTTCCTTTTAGGTTTGGGTGGTTACTTGCTAGTTAAAAGAAGGAAAGAAAGAAAAAAAGCACCAAGCAACTGCTTGCAACAGAAAATAAAGGAAAAATTATTGAATGACTTTTTTCTTTTTAAATCGGGCGACTTTTGAGCCGCGCTGGACACTTCACAAATTGCGACCTGCTACCTTTTAACAGAAAAATCGCCACAGACCCATACGAAGGCAGAAAGCAATGATTTAAGATGGTAGGGGACACCCCTCCCCCCAATATCAGCAAGGTTCTTGGACGGGAATTTTCCATTCTAGGAGCAAATGGGCTCCTTGCTTCAGGGCGCGCGGGAGGCAGCTGCCCCAGCCTCGGGGAGAGCACGGCGGGCGCGGAGACCCGGCCGGTGCTACTGCCTTGAGGGACGGGGTTCGGGGGGTGCCGTCCGGTCTCCGCGGGCCCGCGGGGGTGCAGGGGAGCCCAGACGTCGCGGCTACAACGACTTGCCCCCTCGGCTTCCCCGCCTTCTCTCTCCGAATTCCGGAGCGAACGCCGCGGTTCCTCTCACGTCCTCGCGGGACCCACGCGGAGCAGGAGGCAGCAGCACCCGGGCCTCCCCGGTGTGCGGCGCAGCCGAGCAGCGCCCGCGGGGTTGACCGTGAAAGCCACCGGAGTCGGGGCGCGTCTCCCGCGGCGGCTGAGAGCCCCGCCGGGTCTCAAGGGGCCACCTCGCCCCCCGTCTCCTCCTTCTTTCCCAGCCGGCACCCCTTGCGTCCGGCTGCTCCGGGGAGGGAGTCGCAGGGCCTGAGAGATGCGGCCTAAAATGCCGGAGGCGACCGCCTGACTCCTCTCGGTGAGGGCCTAGGCCTTGCGTGCAGCTCGCGAACCGCCCCCCCCGCGGGGTGCTGGACAGAACATTCACCCCCAGGAGAAGAAACCCAGGTCGGAAACTTAGCCCCCTAGTTCACCTTTCTGATTTGAAAGCGGAGGGAGACTTTACTCCCTGCCTGTCCCCTCCTCTCAGATATTTTCAACATACGTTTACTTGAGTAATATGTTCGTTCCCCTTCTGGTTCGACTAAGATGCTTTGAGGGTACAGGTGAGGGTTGCAGGTGTGGTGAGTTTCTAAACAGTGAATGTTCTAGAGAGACAAGTACTTCTCTGCTCAGGGAAACAGCCTTGCTTCTCAAATGTCCTCTCCTCATTCAGTTGCAGAGTCAAACCCTGCCTTGCCTCAAGTCTCAACTTCTTTCTAGAAAGTTTCCTGTACTACTTTCCACTCTACCAGCTGAGCCGCTCAGAGCTCCACCTTTTGCGCAGGAAGCTTTGTTATAGAACAACTAACGGGAGTTGTGTGTGAGTTTTGACTCCCCCCCTAAGAGATCTTAAGCTTCTTGAGGGCAGGGCTCTTGACGTTTAATAATGAGGAGGCAGTCCCTGGGGAAAGTGTTCTGGACTGGAATTCAGGACACCTGTGTTTAGTCTTTTCTCTTTCACAGTAGAAGCTTAGGTAGGTAGGATACTTAACCTTTCTATACTTTAAGATTCTTAAATTATAAAATAAGGCGAATGTTCTTGTTGACTTTTAAGTTACCCTCTAAAATTTATGTGATTTTTCAGAATCTTCAAAGTCTGGTATTTATTCAGGATTACTCTGAGCCAAGCCCTATGTCAAATACTTTACTTACATTAACTCATTTAATCTGCCCCAAGAAGGAAGTGTTTTTATTCTTTTGATTTTCAGATAAGGAAACGGAGAGGTCTAAGACGTTAAGTAACTTGTCCACTGAATCCAGAGTCCAAATTCTTATGCATTTTGTTGTAGTGCTTCTCCACAGTGCCAACCACATAAGTCCTCTACACAGAGTTATCAGGCTATTGGTGTTTGATACAGGTACTATCATGCTGGTAAAGAATTAGAGAGCTGGGGAAACTGTTTCATATCACATGTATGTGCAAACTATGGCTGTACCTTCTTGGGAAAATTAGCAAATAGCAAGTATTTGAATGAAAACAAAGCTAAAGAGAGAGATCAAATTTAACAGTAAAGTCAACGAGAGGATTAACTTAATAAAGACTTTTTTTCATGTCTGACACTAATTGGTTAAGGAAATAATTTTCAGGGAGAAGAAAGATACTGTTTATATTCACAAATGATGTCTGTGGCATGCCTAACATGTGCACAAAATTGGAAATATTCAATGCAAAATATAAATGTGTTGTCTCTATGAAAGCTAACATCCATATGGTTGGAAACATTTGAATGCATGAAGTCCCACTCCCTAGTTTTCACTTGGTTATTTGATATACTGAAAATCCAGTCACAATTTGCATTTAAAGAATAAAGGAAAAGAATAATTCATCCTCACCCAAAGGGGCCACTCCTCATAGTTTACCACTTTACACTTCTTGACTGAGAATAACAAGAGCAACCAGAACTTCGAGGAATATATCATGAGACCTAAAGAGAGCCAGTCTTCAGAAGTCAGTTATTCTCAGAACTCAGTTTGCACAAAGTCAGATTGAATTGTATGTAGAAACACATACATTTGCTTCTTCCCTTTTCTAATTTTCAGAAGTGAACAAGGACTTGGCATAATTACAAACATTACAATATTACTGATATTATTTAGTTTTGAATCACAGAATCTAAGACAAGAAGAGACATTAGAAGTCATCTAATTTGGTTTCTCTACTTTACAGGTGAAGAACCTAAGGTCCAAAAAGGTGCTAGCAGCAACAGTGGTAAGAAAAAAATATTTACTTATATCTTTAATAGGTACTTAAGTGGATATTAGAACTGGCAGGCATAAGTTAATCTCAAGCTAGATATATTAATAACATTAATGATTAATTACTATATTAAGTATAGTAATTACAGTAATTAATTTCAGTAATAATTAAATACTGAAGATCTAAAAGCTATTAAGAATAAGCAGGTTTGAATAACTAGATATATGCCCAGAGGGTTTCTTCCTTCCTACTTACCCCCAAGAATCTTACAGAAAAGGTGACTGCTCACATCCATCCTATCCCACGGGTAAAAAGGAACTGGCTGATCCATTTTATTTCTTCCATTTCAGAATTTTTTTTAATGTGATTTGACAGATGAAACAGAGACAAAATCAAGAAAAAAGCCAGGCTTCTTAATTGCCCTGCCCAAGCAGCTCAGATGGCATGTTAATTCCCCGGTTGTTCCCTGATTCAGACACCATGGAAGTTGAGGGCATTCTGGTTCCTATGAACCACAAGGACTTCACTTGCAATTCATTATCTTACATCCAGTACACTCCTTCTATGAGAGAGATCCAGACTTCAGCAAGTTGTGACAACTTATTCTTTTTATGTTAATATTTATTATTAACTTTCTTGGTACCAGATGCTGAGCTAAGAGTTTTATGTGTATCATATCTCAGTTAGTCTTCATAACAGCCTTATGATGTGGGTTTTACTATTCCCATTTACAGATGGAGAAACTGAAGTTTAGAGAAGTTCTCTAAGTTGCTCTCTATTACATAGTGAGTGATCAGTAAAGTTGAAATTGACAGCCCATGTATTTAATTCTCACATACTGAAGCCTCATGTCTTAAGAATGTGAAAGTAAAATGTAATTAAGACTAACCTTAAACTTAACTTCAGATTTAAAATGTTTATATTTTAGAAGCCTAGTGTTAAGTTGTTATAAACCTATATGTACACTATGAATGATCTTAGTTCTGTTGAAAAATATATTAAAAATATATAATTATGAACATGCATACAAAAAAGTTAATTTTTCTATTTGTGGTTTTATTGCTGACAGAATTGAAGCTCTCAGAATAACAATTATTTGCTTGCAATACTCATAGCCTAGTAAAGAAATAGCATGTCTTTATAATATCATACAGATAAAATTGTTAATAAAAAAAACCCCAATTACCATCACATTCCCCAAAATATACCTTTTTTCTAGAGTCCAGTCTTTGGCCCTATGCATACTTTTACTTAAAGGCAATTATTGTGTACCACAATTTTGAATTCCACATTTTTTCGCTTATGTTATATATCATAAATATTATCTGTGTTTATGTGGTATAGTTTTTATTTGATGATTAGTTAAAACAGTGGAAGTATCATTACTTATTACATAAGATATTTTTCTTTCTTTTCTTTCCTCCCTCTCCCCCTTTTTTTTTAGTGCGAGTGGCCAACATCTGAACCTTTTAAGTTTAGAGAATTTCTCACTGTGAGCCAGAAAAGGCCATACCCTTGCTTTCTCGGTAGCCTCATCTGTTTCCAGCACAGCCAAGTGAAGGTGCTGGAGATAACATCCAGCAGCAGTTAGGTCTAGTGGTTTGGCAACATCAGGGTTTGGGGTAAGGGTAGTTGTCTCCTTACCAGACTGGCTGTGTGGTGACATTTTGGCTCTGGCTGCTGAACTCTCCATTTTTCAAGCTTGATTTCCAGTCTTCCTAGCAATTTTCTGAGCTATCCATTTATTTAATCCTTTTCCAATGAAATAACCAACAGTTAGTTTCTGTTGCTTACAACTAAGAATCCTGATAATGTACCATATGATAAACCAAATAGTGGTGCTTTGAATTTTTTTTAGGGCTTGTGGGCTATGGCCTGGAATTGTGGGAGGGAAGTTGGACCAGATGGCTTAGAAAGTATCTATGTAAGATAGCCAAATGGCAGCTTCTTCAAATTCCATTTTCTCTCCTTCCCCAGCTTTGGGCTCTTTTAATACACACCCTTTTCACTTTGTTAAACCTAAACAAGTACGTTAAAAGAGCCAAAGATGGGTCTTTTCTTTGTCCACCAAGAAAACACAAATTTATCTAATTGAGTTGTAGAACAGAACTTATTTCCTATTTTATTTTACAGCTTTCCTATCTTATCATCTCGAGTAGTTATTCTTCTGAGGCTGAGCCTATGTGTACGAGAGTAGCTGGCACTTCTTGATAGCTCACATTATACTAGGCACTCTGCTAAGCACTTTCCATGGGTTGCCTCCTTAAAATCCTCTCCACAACACTATGAGGTGGTGTAGGTACTATTAAAACCCTTATTTTAAAGAAGATGAAACTGAGAGGAGAGGTCACCCAGCTAGAAAATGGCAATGCTCACTTTTAAACTTAGCAGTCTGGCTCCTGAGCACTCATTCTCAATAACATTGTATATATACTCTCTACCCTAACTTGCTTGACTCATCCAATTTTTCTTTTCCTTACTTTTCATCTTTCTCATCTCCTAACTTTTTCTTTCCTATTTGAGAATGACATGAAGGCATCCCATCCAGTCCCTACTTGAACATCTATAATTGTGGGAGGTGAGTGGTTCAGTACCTATCAGTTGCGGGTGCCCTTGAGAATACCTCTAGTTTTGCTCTCCTGGCTCTAGGAATTCCTTCTAGCTTCACCTCTTCCTGACCTCCACTAATTCCATCCCTTCCCCCACTAGAAATTTCTGCTCTCTCGTCATCTGGTTTCTTTCTTGCTGCCTTCTATTTGAATCCTGTCTCATGACTCTGCTCCTTCATTAATTAAAATATTTATTCAGAGGTGATGCAAAATTTAACAGAGAGAAGATACCATCCCCTTTCAAGGAGTTTACAAATCGTAATGAAGTATATAACCTGATTTATGTTAGAGAACATTTTTTAATTAATATTTTTATTAGAATTTAGTTAAACATTTAAACTTCTAGGATTTTATTATAAAAGTCGCATAGAGTAATTACAGGTGACATTCCTTTCTCCCCAAAACGTATAACTTGAGAGTAAGCCTTTAGTTCTGGTTGGGGCTGTGATCAACATGTGATTTGGGTCAAATGCTAAGGTTTTATGATGACCTTTGCAGGAGAAGACATGATGGTGGGGAAATGTTAACATAATCTTCATGCCCCCATTTGACTGCGAAAGCCAAGGTAATGGAAAGAGAAGAGTGTCAGAATTGTAGAAACTTGGGGCTTTTCAGGTGTTTGTGAGTCAGAAAGGATGAAAATGGAGGATGAGATAGTTGGAAATGACCCTGGGGAAATTGTGTGCTTAGGAAAAAGGGGATTTAATTTTGGGAAAATTCTGTAGATGGAATCTAAGGATGCTACCAAGTTAGATAGAGTTCTTAATGGTTTCAAGGTGATCCAGTTCTGGAATATGTGAGTGACTAGAGGAAGTTTTTTTTAAAAAAACTTCTGGTTTAAAAAACGAAAATAGAGTTAGGAACAACTCTAAAAGCAAGATAATTTACCCATGATTTAATGTAACTGTGCAATTATACATATATGTGTTTATATCTCTCTTTAGAAGAGCCTTTCCTTCTAATGCTACACTGCTCACATTTTTCACCTGCCTTCTTGAGTTCTGTCCAAAGAGCCAAGCTCTTTCTTGTCTGAGGGACTTGCAACCTGGAATCACTCCCCCCTCCCCATTTTCTTCTAAGATCTTGAGGCTTTAGCTAAATGATGCTTCTTCAGAGAGGCCTTACCTGAGTACCCTCTTTGTTTCCTTTACATACTATCAGAGTTTGCAGATGTAGTTTTATATATATATTTTGTCTCTTCTTCTAGACCATAAGCAACCTATGCCCAGAGGACTTTTCTGTCCATTCACTACTTTATGTTTCCTCAGCATACAGTTCCTGTCACATAGTAAATGCTCAATGGACATTGAATGATTGTTTATATTAATTGGGGTCCAGCTAAGCTGCTGTTACAAAGAAATCTAAAAATACAGTGGCTTAAATATGGCTGACTTTAATTCTCTTGCATGTAAAATTTCAGAGAAATATAAGAGCCCAGACTGCTGGGCTGCCTTAGCTCCGTGAGGTCATTCATAAGGTGGGTTTCTTCCATTGTGCTCTTCTTCCAACATTCCTTAGGTCTTGTCTGTATAGTTGAAGCTGTGTCACCTTCACATTCCCATTTCAGTTTTTAGGAAGAGTGATAGAGGGAAAGTGGAAGGCAAGCAATTTCCTACAAAGGAAGTGACTTGTTAGTGGCATACAATTTCCACTCACATTTTATTGTGATGAACTTAGTCACATGGCCACACCTAGCTGCAAAGGATACTAGGAAATGCAAAGGGTACTAGAGAATGGGTATTTGGGGGATAACTAATCATTTGCTTCATTGTTGGATAAATGTTTGTTGAAAGAATGAATATTCATTCTTACATTATCAGAGGTCGGAATAAAATAGGGGTTTGAGAGCTGTGTTTTAGAATCCCAGAAAAATATTTATGATACAAAATATTAGATATAGACTAAGATAACATCAACTATGTTTCATGACACAACCTATTCACCTGCAAATTTTGGGACAAGGGGGGTTAGAGGTCTAAGAAATTTGCTAAGGCCAAGAAATTGAGCAAAGGGGGCATGGGTGGCTCTGGGTATTGTGGGTGCATACCTGGCCTTGTTAGAATTGGGAGATGAATTCCATGTCTTCAGCAAGCTCCCAGAAATAAGCTTTTAGCTGCTACAGTTAGGTAAGACTTCCCTAGTCAGAAGGGAGCTATTTTGAGGCAAGGACATTATTTGATTACCAGCCTTTTCTCTTTGTTAACCTAAATTTGACACTAACAAAGACTTTGAAACTCTAAGGCTGAAAAACAGAGCAAAACCAAATAGTAACTATTTTAAAGAATATGGATAAAATTTATGTTCCAATGATGTGTCCTGATAGAGAAATCACATTTTTACAAGTGTGGCTTGAGTATGGAGCTGTATGACAGCGCTTGCACCTGTCCTTCCCTTTGAGTGGCTCAGGGCATCTTGGCTTATCATCAACTGGCCTGGTCAGGTGACTACAGATGAAATGAAGGGGCCCAGCTGCTGCCACAGCCCAAGTTATCTTTGTTTGTGGCTGCAGAAGACACTGGGTTTGGTGTTAGCCCCTCCTGCCTTAGATGCTCTTTGCACAAAAAAGGTAACCATTTCCTTCCCATCTCCCCATTATATTTGGCCAAAAGATTTAGGGGACCCATTTTGCCCCTTTCTCTGCCTTTCGGCCTGCCAGACTCCTTCCAGCTGAGCTCATAGGTCTGTCTTCTGTGAAACCTGTCCCAGGGAGAACGAATCGTCCTCCTTCAGCATTTCATTTGTTAGAGCACTTCTTACTTTTGGACTTTAAATTCTTTTAACCAGGCTGTTACTCTTCTTTGTAAATTACTCCAAGATAGAGACCATATCTTATTAATCATTCTCCCTGCCTTGTACAATCCCTAGCACATGGTAGACACTTGATAAATGTTTGCTGAATGCATGAATGGGTGAATGAGTGAGTGGGTGAGGGAAAAATTCTTCGGGTTCTTTCTATAGCCTCTCAGCTATTCTAATGTGGTTCATGACTCCCCAAGGCTGGATACACGAAGTGTGATCTCAAGTTCTTCCATGTTTCCAAAATATTTTCTTACTTGCTTACTAAAGTTAAATTGAAATTCAAAATTCTTTAATGGAGAATTTCAGTATACAATGAGGTGTAAAATGGTTTAAATGTAAATGCTGCTTGAATGAATATACTGACTAAAGCTTATTGACACGAAAGTGTAACCAATCAGTCAGTCAAAAAGTGTAAATAACTGATACTAGAGCCTTTTCTGTTTTGACAGGGGGGTGGAAGTTAGAGAGAAGTTGGTGCTTGGGCCTTAGAGGTGGCAGGAGAGGATGGGAGGTCAAAGGGTCATCTAGGTAGAAACAGAGCACAGAAAGGGGAAGTAGGGGCCACTGATTTAACACTTCCTTAATGTCTCAATTTTAGAGAGAAGTATGGCAGGACCACTCACGTTCGTGCTTTTGTCAGGACAATGTTGGGAACTGTACGGCATGTGAACACTACTTTATAGGATTTGTTAAGATCTGGCTGTTCGTGCATGTGTGCACTTTAAAAAGTTGACTTTGTTGCAGAGGAATTATATTTTCAGAGGAGTTAATTAAGGGTCATATAACCTAGATTATTCCCTAAAATAACTCTCCCAGTAGTAGAACAATCAACAGTCACTTGCGTGACTAAGTGGTGTTGGAGATGGCCCTGGACAGGCAGATGATATGTCAAGACTTGATTTTGAGTTGGAGCTCCCTAAATGGGGACTGCCATCATTTACATTTTATGGTAAATTGCTGTTATCAAAGGATCTCTGATACCTCAGATTATTCAAGTAGAGCTGCTTAAATAGCTCAAGGCACTTTGCAAATTTCTGGCTGGTTCTCTCAGTACCTTTGGAAGTGGAGACCAAATATGTGCCGTCAGAGGCCCAGTGCTGCACGATTAGCTGAAAATTTGCGGCTTATGCAGTGCCAAATGGTCAGTTTGGCTTTTCTTTCTTTTCTTTTCAATCTCCCTTGAACTGGAATTGAACTCGAGTATTGGTTTGAGAGCCAGATGTCCTAGGTTTTAGTTTCTGACTCCACACTGAGTAGCTGTGTGGCACATCACAGATCACTTCTCCTCTCTGGGGTGAGGGGAGCCTATATGAACCTCAGGGCTCATTCCAGACATGATACTTTCTATGTTTCTACTAGTTGCAACAACTAGAGTGTTTGACATAGCAAACCAGTAGCAGAGTTTGGACTGGAACACATGTCTTAGAACCCATTTAAGCTCTACTTTAAAAAATCTTAATTTCACAATTTTTATTGAAGTATAAAATATACTTAGTATAGTAAGTGTATAAATTGCACTAATCTTAAGCGTACAGATTGTTAAATATTTTTAAAGTAGGTATTGAATTGTAATTTAGTTATGTTAAAAAATAATTAAAGAAGACATTTTAGGTGATACAAATAAACTTATTTAACACTTCAAGAAGTGAAGTCTCCTTTTGGAGAACTGCAAAATGGAGCAAGAACCTTTAACAGGATAAAGAATTAAGAACAGGGAAGAGACAAATAGAAAATATCTGATTGGCTGGGGCCACAGAGTCAAACCTTGTTTGAGGTAAGAGTTGGCTTGGCATTTGGGGATTGGCTGACCGGGTACACTGAGTTTCTGGTCAAGCAGAGCAATCACAGGGACACAAAAGTTATCTAAGTTTTGGTTTGCTGACATGGCATCCCAGGTGGGAGTAGATCCATCTTGGGTCTAGAAAGTTATTTGAGCAGCTATAAGATGATTCAGCCTTTTAAAATGTATAGTTCGATGAGGTTTGATAACTATACTCTGTCATGTAGCACCACGATGGTCAGGATATAGGCCATTTCCATCATCCCCCAAAGTTCCCTTGTGTCCCTTTGCAAGTCAGTCACCTCCTTCCACCCTAAATTCCTGGAAACCACTGATCTGTTTTCTATCCGTATAGTTTTACCCTTTCCAAAATGTCATATAAGTGAAATCATACCATATGTGGACTTTTCTGTCTGACTTTTTTCTATAATCCTTTTAAGATTTATCACATATGTGTATAATTGCCACCTAGATCAAGATATAGTACTTTCCCAGCACCCAAAAGGTTCTGTTCTGTGCTTTTCCAGTCAATACCCTCCTCTTACTATTCTGACTTCTACCAATGTACTAGTCTTATATTTCATATAAATGGAATTATACAGTAGGTACTGTAATGGCTTTTTTGCTTAATGTAATACCTGTAAGATTCGTTCATGTTATAACTAGTAATAATAGTTTTTATTTTAAAAAATCACTGTGTAGTATTCTACTGTATGAATATACCACATTTCATTTATCCATCCTACTGTGATGGCATTTGGGATGTTTCTGATATTTGGTTATTTTGAGTAAAGTTGAACATTCTAGTAGCTGTCTTTTGGTGAGAATGTGCACTCATATCTCTTGGATATATTCTTAAGAGTAGAATTGCTGGATCATAGGCTAGGCATATGTTTAGTTTTAATGCATGCTGCCAAATACTTTTCTAAAGTGGTTGTACCAATTTATACTCTCATCATCAATGTATGAGTGTTTCAGTTACTCCACATACTTGCCAATGCTTGGAATTGCCAGTTATATTTTAGCCTTTATGGAGAGTTGTAGAGTATAGTACCACTACTTTTTTTTTTTTTTATTGTGGTAAAATACATATAAAATTTACTATCTTAACAATTTTTAAGTATAAAGTTCAGTGCTTTTAGTACATTCATGACGTTGTGCTACCATCACCACCATCCATCTCTAGAAGTCTTTGTCTTGTAAAACTGAAACTCTATACCCACTAAACAATAACTCTCCTTCCTCTCTTCTCTCCAGCTCATGGAAACCACCATTCTCCTTTTTGTCTCTATGATTTTGACTGCCCTCAAATAAGTGAGATCATACAGTATTTGTCTTTTTATGATTGGTTTATTTCACTTAGCATAATGTCCTCAAGTTTCACCCATGTTGTAGCATATTGCAGAATTACCTTCTTTTTTAAGGCTAAGTAGTATTCATCATATGTATGTACCACATTTTTCTTATTCATTCATTCATCTTTTCATGTGCTTATTGGTGATTTGTATATCTTCTTTGGGGAGATGTCTGTTAAGTCCTTTGCTCATTTTTGAATTGGGTTGTCTTTTTCATTGTTGAGTTTTAGGAGTTCTCTATAGTCTGGATATTAGTAACCACTACTTATAAATAGAGTGAAATTGAATGTGCAACACCAGTAGTGTAATTCAGAAGTGTGGAGAATCTGGAGTGATCAGTAATAAGGCAACCAACAAGGGTAAGCAGTGGTGGAGCCACCGTTTGTTGCCAAGAAGACCTGAGGGTTTTTTTATTTATCATTCCTGTATCACTAAGAAGTAGTGGTGGTGGTGGTGAGCCTTCCCTCCCTGATTCAATCATACCTCCTCGCGTTTAATATTTATTTAATCCCATTTTCCCTGGAAGAAAATATCTGGGGGATTGGTTGATGAGGATCCCCCTCCTTAAGCCTTATCAAAAGAAATAGGTGAGTTTATTCCTTCTTCATTTGAGATGGCCTTTAGAAGCCTGCATCAAACCTCCACTGAAATCAGGGTAATAATTATTCAAGAATGGCAAAGTAAATGCAGAGAATCCACAAATGGAGTATGGGTCCATATGCATGTTTGGAACAAAAATATGCTTTATATTTTCAAAGACAGTAGTTTCCAGGAAACATAGTGAAGCTAAAGGGTCCACTTAGGGTTCAGCTGTTATTCTTGATGTTGCTAGCACAGGTAGGTTTGAGCTGGTGGGCTGTGGGTGGGCCTTGCAATGTGGTTGTTCATCTAGTAACATGCCTATGAAAGTACAACCAAAACTGCCTGATGTTTTGTGCTCTAAACCTAATGTAACCTGTATAATGGAGTTTTTATGTGTACCTAAGAATCACTATGCATTTTAGAGTGTTTCTGGCTACTCTACAAATACATGAATCAGATTAAGGAATAGTCAGTCAAACTTGAATTAAATATATATTCCCATAATGGTGATTATCTTTTTTTTCTTGGCTTGACATTATTATAGCAAGCTAAAATAATAGGAGATAAGTAGCTATTATAAATGAACCATTAAAAGCAACAGTAAGCCAGAGTTATCATTGCTCTCTTCCTGTCTCTTACTTTATAAAAACTAATGTAGTGAATTGCCATGGAGTTGCCTACTTTAATAATAAATCTGTTGTGTCAGGGCAATGACCTGATGTTTTCTTTCACATATAATTTATAGTCTATTGATTTAATTCTATAAATATCTCACTCTATTGGTATAACATAAAACCATTTCTTAATTGAAAGACAAAGGAAGCTTGGGATGAAACCAAATGGCAGAATATTTTTATTGAAGATTTCTACTTGATCAATAGCCGAATAAATATGAGCTTATTTTCAATGACAGTTTCAAGTTTAAAAGACCAAAAAAAGAGATGCTTTGATTCATCATCTATTTGGGTAATCGATTTATAGATTTATTTAGAAATTTAGGTTTTCTCCATGGGACGGGGAGGGAGGCTTATGGAGACTTTTTTTTTTTTTAATTTTATTTATTTATTTTTGGCTGCGTTGGGTCTTCGTTGCTGTGCACGGGCTTTCTCTAGTTGCGGTGAGCGGGGGCTACTCTTCGTCGCGGTGTGCAGGCTTCTCATTGCGGTGGCTTCTCTTGTTGCAGAGCACGGACTCTAGGTGTGTGGGCTCAGTAGTTGTGGCTCGTGGGCTCTAGAGCACAGGCTCAGTAGTTGTGGCACACAAGTGGCTTAGTTGCTCAGCGGCATGTGGGATCTTCCCGGACCAGGGCTTGAACCCGTGTCCCCTGAATTGGCAGGCGGATTCTAAACCACTGCGCCACCAGGGAAGCCCTTATGGAGACATTTTAAGCAAACACTAACTTCTTTTTTCAGTGAGTCATAAACTAGAATGTGGAAAATGAACTCAAGTAGCAGACAGTTTAATGTGGCCAAATAAAACATTGCTGTTGTGCCGCTAAAGCTCTTCCCTCAACTTGTGGAAGAGAAAGCCAGCACTTTATGCTCTTTCAGCCAGTATCTCTGGCACCTTTCCACTTGGCTACACGTGCCAGGATGCCAGGCACCACACTGCCACTCTCTCACTTGAATAGAGCTGCGGACTTCCTCTTACTGCCAGTTTTAAATTACCCGCGACGACTATTACCATAGCCCTGTCAGTCATACTTCCTGTCCATCTGCACACAACTTGAGCTTAGTACCCAGCTCCTGAGATTGTTTTTCACTTGTTTCAGGCAAAAGCGTAATGAGTATCTTAAATAGTGCTGAGAAAAAGCTGAGAAATAGCAAATATGATAGAAATTAAACACAGGATTCATTTAGCAGAAAACTTTATTTTTGTCCACTCGCCTACTTATTTATTTGTTTATTTTTCTTTGAATGTCACAGATCTTACCCAGAGAAGCTAAAAAAAATGACCATGCATCATTGTCATGTCACAAACATTACTCAGTTTGGAAGGAAGCAGTTTGAGGATGGGTGTCCTATTACCATGCTTTATTTTTTCTTCAGCTAATGCAGATAACTGTAGAGAATATGGAAGAACACCTTAATACTCACCCCTTGAGGAGAAAGCAGTGATTTTTTTATGGTGCTCGTAACTCATGCCATCAATTTTATCTGTGGTAGGTCCATGTCAAAATTGGAGTAATTAAATGGAATGACAATTTAAGTGTGTTCATGCCATTGCACTGGCAATAAAGCATGTGCAAATTTACAATTAAGGCTTGTCTTTCTCCTTAGCCATAGAGAATTGTAACAGCCATTAAGTTGCGTGGGCACAGGGATCTAAAAGGGTATTCATCAAAATAAAAACACCAGGTGGATACTTTGAGGATTATAGTGTCCTCTTATGCAATTATTCTTTTTCACTGCATATTTTTGACTGAATAATAATTACTTTTGCACAAGAAAAGGCAGGATGAACTAGTTTCAACTTGTTTTATTACAACCACCCCCCCTTTTAAAAATCTGCAAGGTAGCATAGAACCATAACCATTTATTCAGATAAAAGTGTATATTTGTTCCAGTTCTTAGCTTTCAAAGGGTAACAGACTCTTTCAAATACACCATACTGAGCTTTTAATACAAACACTTTGGTGCTACAAAACACACCATTAAGATGCATATCGCTGGTGTGGTTAAGTTCCTAAGATATCACTAGGAATCATCAATATGACAGAGATAAAGGAGACTTGAAACCCAGCCCAAGCAGTGAATTGACAGCCATCTTTAACCACCATGACCTAAGAATGACCCTGCGCTCTGCTGGATGCAGGAGTTAGATACGTAGCAGAGCACAGGAATCAGATATCTCACAGGCTTGGAGGGCCCCACTGTGAGGCAACTGTAGAATCACTTGCAAGGCCTGATATACACATAGGTGACAAAGAGTGATGCCAATTCGATGCTCTTTTATATTTTGAAATAAAGTTCTGAGGGTTTAATGTTGACTTTAGCTGCTCCCTGCTTTGTAAAGTTAAGATTCATAGAAGAAAAATTAATAAGTTTTTATATAACTTAAAATATTCTAATTTGACCATGTCTTCAAATGCTCGTACTGTGTATATATACATTTTACACATACACACATCAAGAATTAATTTTACAGCAGTGGAACGATATATTCTAAAGCACTTAAAATCACACATGGCATTTTATGGTAAAATTTACCCTTTGTTTTGTTTTTGGTAGCTGTTTATCTCTAAAACTTGCTTACATTTTAAATTTCTTACTTAAATCTTTATAACTTGGTTAATAATGATAGTTTAGGGGAAGCGCACATACCAAGCTGCAGAATATGGATTTAGGCTTGATTGTCATGCTCCCTTGTTGTATAAATGCTGTGTGAAACAGTTATTTTAATAAAGCAGAGTCGTTAATAAGGGGATAGACATTTGGAGGAGCTAAGCAATAGGAACGCAGGTTACCGCATTAGCTTTCAGTGACTAAAGTGGAGAGTTTTCGGTTGTTTTCTCTTGTAACACTTTTTCCCTAGGATTCTCATGCATGAAAAGTAGACACACTCACCTTTAAAAAAAGATAAATTATTTGTACTTTTAGCATATGCATAATGACGAAAATGTTTACAATCAACTCGTGAAAATACAAATACGATATCTGTACAATCTCCTCCAAGTGTAAAAGGTGCTTAAAAATTATTCACAAACAATAAGTAATCATAAAAATCCTCTGTTTCTGTGAATTCTCTCTCATTTTTAGTTTTTCAAAGGCCACTGCAGCTCACAAGTTGATCCTGCTTTTGGAATTTGCCTGAGTCACTTTGGAAGCTCTACTGGCAGCACCATAGGAACTGGATTCCCAGGTCTTTTGGGGGTCTGTGACCCTGAGGCAGTGCTAAACACAGGACAGAGCTGGAGCTCCCACACTGACTCCACTGGAAAAAAGAAAAAAGCCCTCTGTCTCCTAGTTGCAGTGCTGAAAAATGGTAGAGGTTTTGAGTCAGATCTTCACAAATACCAAACTTTAGCTGAATCACCTTCCCTCCAGGGCCATTATAGGATTCCAAATTCAACTGCCATACTTCCTTTCAAGCTTATGCTTTTGCCAGGATGACATTTCATGGTTATTATTCCTTGCTGTGCTCTTAATGAGAGAAACAGGTAGTGATCTGCATACTCCAGTTAGCAATGCTTTCTAATAATATTGTAATCTGGGTTTATATAGTAGTTTTCTGAAAAGTGTGGAGGGATCTGTGGCTAAGGGAAGAGTATTGCCTCCCTAGCTCTTTGACAAATGACGATTTTAATCTGATTCATAACCTTTTACAAACAGCTCCATCTTGACAGGACCACTGCATTTGGTGACCTATTCAATTTATTAATGTTCCACGTTGGGCCTAAGTGCCTACAATGGGGAAATGACACCTGAGTACCAATAACCTCATTAACTTGGCTAACACTTCTAAATGGATGGCTTGGCATTATGGAAGTTTGCCTCATGGAAACCCTTCTACCTGAGGACATAGATAGTAAGACACAATCAGCTGCTGCAGAGATATATATAGTATGTTCTGCTGCTTTGCTCATTTGCATACGCCCCAATGCATTTTCTTTTATGTGTACTATCATTTGTGCCTAAACGACCCCTCCCTATAAATGGGATTCATCTTTTTAAAAAAATTTTTTAAATTTTTATTTATTTATTAATTTATGGCTGTGTTGGGTCTTCGTTGCTGCATGCGGGCTTTCTCTAGTTGCGGCGAGCGGGAGCTACTCTTGGTTGCGGTGTGCGGGCTTCTCTTGTTGAGGAACACGGGCTCTAGGCACAGAGACTTCAGTAGATGTGGCTCATGGGCTCTAGAGCGCAGGCTCAGTAGTTGTGGTGCACGGGCTTAGCTGCTCCGTGGCATGTGGGATCTTCCGGACCAGGGATCGAACCCGTGTCCCCTGCATTGGCAGGCGGATTCTTATCCACTGCGCCACCAGGGAAGCCCCAGGATTCATCTTTGGCTTGACTTGTTTATCATCACAAATCTATAATGCTTTAGGAAATATAATATTTCATGGTTCAATTTCAGGAAGCAGAAACCATTTCGCTCTTTTAAGGAGAGATTTAAATATAGGGAATTTTGGTCCTATAAATTTGGAGTTGTGAGCACATTGCTGGGCCTGCAGGAGTGACTCCCAGAAGTGCTGAACTGGCCTGAAATTTTAGCTGCTGCTTGATCAGGAAGATGGGGAATCAGGAGGCTGCCATGGAACTGTGGAATTCAAAAGCTCCCCACAATAGCCTCACAAACCTCGTGACTGGACACTAGAATTAAGCTGCAGAAAAACCCAACATGTTTCCCCCGGCCCCAAATCCTACTTGTCAGCAGCAAGCAAAACAAGAGCAGAGTGACTGCTTTCACCTTCTGGATCTCATGTAATTGCATCAATTTGGTGGATCCTGATTCCAGAACTCTTGCTACAAGGGAATGTAAGGAAATATGTTTATGAGTTTTCTAGTCTCTGCACAGCTGGAAGGCACACTGGAGGAGAGTTGGAGTGGATGTTGATTGCTAATCCACCATTTCTGTCTCACAGTCTAGAGAAGCTAAAACGTGTAACAGGATAGGAAACCCATGGGGTCTCTTTCTCTTCCTGATGCTATTTGATTTTCGTTTAGACAAGTGAATTTTTTTTCACTATCATAGTTAAAATAATGATGATTCTACAATATTTTTCTACTGTTTGTCTGAAATAGCTGGCACCTTCACAGCCCTTTCCCAGGTGTGATAACCTGGGTCTCCGAGATCCTCCATCTTTCACCTTCTGTTCCAACCAGTTGCTCTTGATTTCTCCATTGGCTCCCACTTGTTTTTGTCTCACTCTTTGCCCATTCCTCTCAATTTATTGCTTTGGTGGAATCTTGTTGCTTTGCCTCAGCTTTCTTTGAGATCTTTGGAAACCATCTTTGAGATCTTCCTTGTTCTAGGCTCATGAGCCAGAGGAAACCTTACGCAAATACCCACTCCTATTCTTCTAGCTTCAGCCTGGATGTCACAGAGACCCTCAATCATCTAGGAGGGTCTTGGGTCAGTAACAGTTATGTTACTGAAATACTCTTGAAATTTTTTGTGATAAAAATCTCAGACAGAGCTAGATATGTCAATTGAGCAAATGGAAAGATTTAGAGACTGCATTTACTTCCCATTGCTGAGCTGCCCTGACCTTGCTGGAATTGGCAGCTAGCACAGTCACAGAGTAGGCATGCAATATTGGTTGAATTAATCACAGAATTTAATGGCCATGAAGTCACATTTTCAGAAGTCATTCATGTATTTTGATAAGTAAGAATTATGCTTTAAGTTTATTCATCTTCCTTTGGAGTACAGACCTTATAAAGTGCTATGACGTCAAGCCATCTAACTATACAGTGTGGCTTAATTACAAAAGGGAGCGATTAAGCTACATATCAGTCAGAGCTCTTCATGTAATTTATTGACTCACAAGGCTGAAAGGCCAGGGACAGTCTTCAAAGGCAGCTGGTCGGGGCTCACTTGATGTCATTAGAACCTGTCTTCCTTTGACCTGCAGTGGTTATATGGCTGCCTTCTGCTGTATTCAGTTCTTTGTCAGGCTATGCATGATGCCTTCAAGCAACTACAAGAATACATTAACCCAATATCCAACCCAGTGTGAAAGAGTTCACTTGCCCCATAGCCAAGCAGAAGACTAAGACCTGAACCTCCTCAGCCCTGATTGGCCTGCTTTAGATGATGTGCCCATCTAGGAACCTGTCAGTGACTGAGGAGATGCGATGCTCTGATTGACTTAATCTTGGTCTTAAGGTCCACCCCCAAATCCAGAGATAGAATCAGTTTTTTCATGGATTGAGAATGGGGTGGAGTGGATCCCCAAATGGAAATTTAGAAATTGTTATCATAGGAAGCAGAGTAGATGTAGGCAGCAGGCACAGGCAGAAAACAAGCTCCCTCTACCAAGAAGATACTGTGTCCCCAGAAAATTATGAGATATGAGGTCAAGAACCATCCTGAAATTTCTGGCTGTGTTTCAGTGTTCTGGGCCACTTCCAGTTGGCTCTCTGAAGGCACTTTTTTTCTTTTTTCCATGAAACAAATGATATCAAAACTGAGAGTCAGGTCTTCCCTGGTGGTGCAGTGGTTAAGAATCCGCCTGCCAATGCAGGGAACACGGGTTCGAGCCCTGGTCCGGGAAGATCCCACATGCCACGGAGCAACTAAGTCCACGTGCCACAACTACTGAGCCTGTGCTCTAGAGCCTGTGAGCCACAACTACTGAGCCCGTGTGCCTAGAGCCCGTGCTCCGCAACAAGAGAAGCCACCGCAACGAAGAGTAGCCCCCGCTCGTCGCAACTAGAGAAAGCCTGCGCACAGCAATGAAGACCCAACACAGCCAAAAATAAAAAATAAATAAAATAAATAAAAAGCTGAGAGTCAGCTTTAAGGACATGAGTCTAGAGTCAAACATATAGCCCATGATGGAATACACCCTGCAGTTCTCAAAGATGATTCAGGACTCTGGGCACTATTTGTCTGGATTTCTGTTTTTAATTAAAAAAATTTTTTTACAGTAATGTAACACTTAAAAAATTCAAACATATACAAATGTAGAGAGGTGGTACAATGAACCGCTGTATACTCATTACCCAAATTAAATCCCTATCTAGATTTTGTCATTTTTTTCATCTATTATCTCCTTTTTCCCCTTTGCTGAAATATTTTAAAGGAAATCCTGGATATCATGCCTTTTTATCCCTACTTACCTCAATATTAAATGCCCTTTTTTAATAACTTCGTTTTGTTATTGTTATTTAATACAAATAGGAATGATTCAGCTATAAATCCAAATGTTCTGGGGCTTAAGGAGCTTAAACTCCTTTCTCCTGAAACCACAGAAGCCAAATACACCTCTGACCCAGTGCTGAAAGATTGAAGCATTCCAAACAATAAGAAAGGAATTTTAAAAATAGGTGTATTCTAGGCCTACATGGACAGGACTTTGGCTGGCTTCCCGCTGAAGCAGTTTAGACATTTGAAAGATACCACAGCTACCAGGTTTGTGGATCTGATTATCTTTAGCAGTTGTCTTTTTATTAGGGAATTAAAGTTTTCTGTTTTTGAGGTTTCAACATGACTGTTTTCTTTTCTAGAAATTGATTTCCTCAGAAAACTACTTATAAAATGAGTGTGAAGCTCAAAGTTTATTTTAATGTTATTAATACTGTCTTGGGTTTCAGTACAGGCACCCCAATCTGGTTAGCTTGAGCCATTTTCTTATGTATAGTTGATATGTGGGGATAACCAAGTTCCCAAAGAAACCTGTGGTTAAAATTTTTATGCTACAATATTCGATTGGGATTATTGTCAGAGAGATTATAAATCAAAGTTTAGACATGTGGTTTAGCAGTATCTCTTTAAGTAAAATATCTAGGATAGTTTTTACAAAGTTGCCAGTGAACCTTGTTCTCTGAACCTATAATTCAGAAGGTCCCATGAGGCTTTGATTTCTGGCAGCATTTCCATTGCTATTGATCTAGATGAAACAAGGCAGAGGTGGAAAGAGCAGCTGGAAATAGCTATTGATTTATTCATTTGACTGATATTTATGGGGTTTCTATTACATGCCAGGCACTATGCTAAGTACTATGGGTAAATAAAAGATGAAATGACAAGGACCCTGGTTACAAGTAGCTTATAGTCTACTGGAGATAAGACCTTTACACAAAGTAGAACATGAAGTGTCATAAAGGGAATATGGGAAATTTGTAGGGGAAAAGATTTGCTACATACAGATTCTGAGATCTGAGACAGCTGCATGGCAGAGAGATGGTAGCTGAAATGAGCTGGGGAGTATATTTTGGATTTGGACATGCAGACATGGGCAGGAAAGAAAATAAAGGCCCGGCAGACCATTACAAACCATTATCTTTTACATAAGAGCCATAGGGAGGCTGCTGCCATAGTCCTTCGGGTATGCAGACAAACAAGTGGTATTGCTGTTTGTCAACTTATGTCATATATTATTTATGTATTATGTACAGGTTATGTATTACTCATTGTAAAAAGGACAAAAGAAATTACATGTCAAATATTCTGATGCTATATCTGATCAGTATTCTGTGAATCTGTTATAGCTTTGCTTCTGTAACTCTTCCAAGATTTTGGGCTGGATAGGCAGCAAGATATTGCTTTCATCACTCTTTAATGTGAAATAACTTTAATTCATAAACTTTTAACACCCTCCCCATATTTATACTTTTTGTGTAAAATGCACAAAAAGTATAAATAAAAGGGGACAAGATATAATAAACAGCAATGATTAAGTTCTGTCTGTTTTATCTCCTTAAGTCTCTCTTGAATCTGTTTGTTTTTCCTCATGTTCAGTGTCGCTATCCAATTCCAGGTCAGTAGTTCTTATCTAGAACTCTCTGCCCTTAGGTCCAATCTCTTCCATTCCATTCATCATCCAGTGGAGTAAAATTCTAAAACACCAACCTGATAATATCCTCCTTGCTTAAGAACCAACCCTTCAATGGCACTGCATTGCTCTTAAGGTAAAATTTGAATTTCATTAACATGATTTGCAAGGCCCTCCATGATCATTTGGTCAGGGTTGATGTGTGTGACCAAAAATGTAAGCAACTGAAAAAAATAGTTGAGTATTATGTTACAGGGTAGTAAACAGTAATAGATACCACATGATGATACATTTACTGAGCATATTTTGTTTAATATTTTTCTTATCCTGTTTCTTACATGAGCTATTTAGCTGAAGTTTACTTTATGGAATAGATGAATTCTTTCCTCTATAAAGTGAATTTCTGCATTTTAAGTCCTTTCCATATCAGATCTCATTATAGAATTAAAAACTGACCCTTCTGTAAGGACTGTTGACTTTAAGATTTAAAAATTTTAACTTTCAAACATTATCTGTTGAAAGGAAATACTATATTAAGTTTTAATATATACATTTATGTATATTTAATGTATAAATTTAAATAAGTTAGGATTATTTCTATTTTTAAGACAATGGAATAAAGATCACCCTAGAAAGATGCCAACGACTTGATTGAATATAATACAGCATAATGAATAATCTTCATAATTATCAACCTTCAAATCTCAATAATCTACAGCAGGATGGCATGTGGTTTTCATATTCTGTTTCTTGGTGACTTTAGGAAACACAAGGTAATTTGGGCAAAAGAGGGAGTAAATTACAGAAAAATCCAATACAATGATTTAAAATCAACAATGAATTTAATAAATGGAATAGTACATTTATTGACACTTTTTCAAAGGGAAACAGAGTGACAAGAAAGTAACATCAAAAAGATGTTGAGGGTTTCCCTGGTGGCGCAGTGGTTGAGAATCTGCCTGCCAATGCAGGAACACGGGTTCAAGCCCTGGTCTGGGAAGATCCCACATGCCGCGGAGCAACTAGGCCCGTGAGCCACAACTACTGAGCCTGCGCATCTGGAGCCTGTGCTCCGCAACAAGAGAGGCCGCGATAGTGAGAGGCCCGAGCACCGCGATGAAGAGTGGCCCCCGCTCGCCGCAACTAGAGAAAGCCCTCGCACAGAAACGAAGACCCAACACAGCCAAAAATAAAAATAAATTAATTAATTAATTAAAAAAAAAAAGATGTTGAAAATAGATAACGAATAAGGACCTATTGTTTAGCACAGGGAACTCTACTCAGTGCTCTATAATGGCCTATACGGGAAAAGAAGCTAAAGAAGAATGGATATATGTATACGTATAACAGATTCACTTCACTGTACACCTGAAACTAACACAACATTGTAAATCAACTATACCCCAATAAAAAAAAAAAAAAAAAAAGATGTTACTAAAACATAGGCCAAGAGGTCCTGAACTTTTGAACAGTCTGCTGGGTTGATGCTGTCATTCATTCATTCAAATACTTATTCAATGTTCTTTCAAAAATATTTATTATTTTATTATCCATTCCAAGCCCAGTAAGCAAGCCCTGGGGTTGTAATGGCAAAGAAGTCAAAGTTCTGAGTCTCTTGGAATTTTCAATCTAGTGTGGGAGAGGATGGGATGGGGGGTGGAAATAGACAGTAAATAAGTACATAATAATAAGAAAGTTAATTTTTTATAGAGGTGAGTAACATGAAGAAAAAAAGACAGTGAAAGATGATAGAGACTGCAGGGGGAGTGGTTATTTTATATAGGCTGGTCAGGAAAGGACTTTCTAAGGACACAGCAAAGACCTTTATGATGAGAAAGAGCCAGATAAAGAAAGGACTGAGGGAAGAGTGTTTCTGGTTGAGGGGACAGCAATTGCAAAGCCCAGGATATAGGAATAAATTTGGCATGTTTGCAAGAAACTCAGGGGCAAGGGGGGCATATGAGGTGGACAGGCAGGGAAAAGATGACACCAGGCCATGTAAGCCATGGTAAAGAGTTTGGATCTTTATTTTAAATGAAATTATTGAAAATCTGCTATGCCAAATACTGTCTTCAAGGGGCTCACAGTCTAGCAGAGGAGACAGACATACAAAGACATACAAAGAAATAATGACAAGTCAGTGAGATAACTTTGGAAATACTAGTTAATTTCTACCTCTTTTCAGTGTTTCTCAGTTCTGGCAAAGTAGAGAAAGTTAGAAACTATACATGCCTGGGTACCATCACCAGAATTTCTGATCTTAATCGAACTGGGCTGAAGTTGGGCCTACATGTGTTTAAGAAGCTGCATAGGTGATTCTAATGCCATCAAGTTTGCGAACTACTGCTGAGGACAAAGGCTTGGCTCCATTGGGCAGATGTTGGTAGTTTCCAGGCAGGTCTACTCAAGAAACCACAAGTACAGCACCCTGGAAAGTTTCCTTGAAGATCAAGGCTGGAATCAAATAGCTTATATAATGTCCAGAAGTTCATGTTCATAAAGAAATGTGTTCAGGGGATAATCACAAAGCCCAGAGTAGGTAGCTTAATGAGTCTTGTGTAAAGAAAAAAAAATTAAAAGAGCAGCTTTTTAATAGAAAAATGATACAAGAAGAAAATAAAAGGTAACATACATATTTTAGAAGAGAAATAAAAATGAAGCTGTCAATTTGACAGTCAAATTATTGAGTCCTGATGGTTAGCCACTATTTGATGTTATAATAGTGTGCCCTAAATAGACACATGTGCCCTACAGCAAGGGAAGAACAAAGGGAGCTCTAGAAATGCTAGCTTTTTAAAATGGAACCTTGGCAGATGCTGTCTTCTGCAATGCAGTGATTCATCCCATTATTTGTAGAACTGTTCTTGGTACATTCACTCAAAATAAATAAGAGGGTTTATCAGTCTTTACTTTTTCTCTTACTCTATACTCTGAGAAAGCCAAGGCAGTGACAAATTATATTTGGGTCAGTGTCATAATCAAAAATTAAAATTGGGGTACTGCTAACTCCATTTACAAAAATATTAAATAAATAATATTACATCTCAGTGACTTGAAAAAATTAGAGGCAACACCTCGAGACTTAGGCTTACTCTTTTCCTTAGGCTTTGTGAACAGCAGAGTTGAACAGGGTATGCATAATGTATTGAGTTGATTTTGATATCTCAGTTTAGCACACACACCAACTTCATTGCTGCTGAGTTGTATGGGTGTGTGTGTATGGGCGTGTGCGTGTTTGGAAATGGTTTGAACAATTGAAACATATCTATTTGTATTTCATATTTTCTGTATTATTCTATATAATAGTTTCTCCTTTTTATATATTTTTGATTTTGTTTACATTTCACTAAATTACCTTTGCTAGAATCTGGTAAGGAGCTGTCAACAAATAATGAGCCTCTAGTCTGTCACAATTATACTGCTCCAATCTTACCATTCTATTACTTAGAGACCATTCCAATTGCCTATGGAATTAAATACATACCTTTTTCTAGATGACCTTTAGGACAATGACTTCTAAACTTTTGTATTCATACACTTGTAAAATTTTAAAATAAAGCACTGGAACTCATGTGGTTTCACATGTGTTATTTTCCCAATTAAGGCTTTAAGGAAAATAAATACTGTCAAATCGAATCATCAGTTCATTAAAAAATGTTAACTCCAAAAAAGTAAGAAATGACTGCTTTGATATTCCTTCTAATTCTAAAGTTCTATTTTAAATGCTGATTGTATAGAGGTGATAGTTGCCTCTCCACATTCCTCTGTAATAATTGCCACCATGCTTAGCACAGTGCTAAATACATAGGTGGTGCCAGGAAATATTTCGAAACTGATATTTCTTTTTGTTTTAGACTCAACATGATGTCTGACACAGCAGTAACTGCTCCATAAAGGTTTACTGAATGAGTCAATGAATAAATGAATGAATGTTCTTTGTTAGTATATCCAGAGATTTCAGACACTGATTTTCAGTACTTGGAGCAGGTAGATCATGTGCTGCTGTAAATAGCCATAATTAATGGACATACAAATTTTGGTTACAAATGGTTATGTTCTGTTATTAATTAGCTCATCTTATATAGGTAATTTTAAATAAGTACTTAACATTTTTCCATTTAAATTTTTATTGTGCTGACTGTGAACTGATCAATAACCCTGTAAGCAGTTATTTACTTGTTCAATTTTTAAAAATTGAATGAAAGATACTTTAAATTCTATGGTGCTTTATAGGGCTTCCCTGGTGGCGCAGTGGTTAAGAATCCGCCTGCCAATGCAGGGGACATGGGTTCAAGCCCTAGTCAGGGAAGATCCCACATACCACGGAGCAACTAAGCCCGTGTGCCATAACTACTGAGCCTGCACTCTAGAGCCCGCGAGCCACCACTACTGAAGCCCACACGCTTAGAGCCCATGCTCTGCAACAAGAGAAGCCACCGCAATGAGAAGCCCGTGCACTGCAACGAAGAGTAGCCCCCCTTCGCTGCAACTAGAGAAAGCCCGCACACAGCAATGAAGACCCAACTCAGCCAAAAATAAATAAATAAATTAATAAATTAATTAATTAATATAGTGCTTTACAATTTTCAAAAGTTTCACACACATGATTTCATATAATCACATAGTAACCTTTTTTTTTAAAAAATTCCCTACCCCTCTATTGCCCCTTTCCCCTTCCCTCTCCCCACTGGTAACCACTAGTTCTCTATATCTGTGAGTCTGCTTCTTTTTTGTTTTATTCATTAGTTTGTTGTATTTTTAGGTTCCACTTGTATGTGATATCATACAGTATTTGTCTGACTTATTTCACTTAGCATAATGCCTTCCAGTCCACCCACGTTGCTGCAAATGGCAACATTGCATTCTTTTTTATGTCTAATATCCCATTATATATATATATAATAATAAATATCATAATATTAAATATATATAATATATATTTTAAGAATATGTATTATATATAATGGGATATTATATATTCCATTATTAATATATATAATATATATAATGGGATATTACATATAATATATAATATATTATATAATAATATCCATATATATTTTATATATATATAAGTTTCAATGGCTCAAACTATTTCCAAATATGCACATCTTCTTTATCCATTCATCTGTTGATGGACACAAGTTGCTTCCATATCTTGGCAATTGTAAACAATGCTGCTATGAACATTGGGGTGCATGTATCTTTTCGAATTAGGGTTTTGGATTTTTCAGGTATATACCCAGGAGTGGAATTGCTGGGTCATATGGTAGTTCTATTTTTAGTTTTTTGAGAAACGTCCATACTGTTTTCCACAGTGGCTGCACCAATTTGCATTCCCATCAACAGTGTAGGAGGGTTCCCTTTTCTCCACATCCTCATCAACATTTGTTATTTGTATTCTTTTTGATGATAGCCATTCTGATAGGTGTGAGGTGATATCTCACTGTGGTTTTGATTTGCATTTCCCTGATGATTAGCGATGTTGAGCATCTTTCCATGTGCCTGTTGGCCATCTGCATTTCCTCTTTGGAAAAATGTCTGTTCAGTTCTTCTGCCCATTTTTTAATCGTGTTGTTTGTTTTTTTGATGTTGAATTGTATGAGCTGTTTATATATGTTGGATATTAACTGCAGTAGTTTTTATATCTTTCATTTATTCCATTCTGTTCCTTAAGTACTATGATCTTTTCTTTAACTACACAACACTTTGACATTGAAGAGTTGATGTAAAAGTTCAGGTAACTTCTGAGGGAAACGATACATGTGTTTAAATGTTTCCCAATCCTGCTTTGATATGCAGGCTGCATGCTTCTATTGACTGCTAAATTGGATACAAGTGACTTAGCTCATTACTCTTTTATTGAAAGTTATAGCAATTAGGATCAAGAAACCACAAATGGATCTAGATTTCACTCCAATGGGGAAAAAAAAGATGTAAACGTAGTATTGGCTTACTGAAAATATTCAAATTATACAGAAGTATTTAAAGTAAAAGTTCCCTCCTGACCATCCCCTTTCCCTACTTCTAAGGGAAGACTCTTGCTAACAGTTTTGTATTTTATCCTGATACACACCCACACACATACCAGTTTTCATATAATTATGCTTTTTAAAAAATTGCGGTAAAAACAGGTAACATAAGATTTACCATTTTACCTGTTTTTAAGTGTACGGTTTAGTAGTATTAGGTATATTCACATTGTGCAACAGATCTCCAGAACTTTTCATCTTGGAAAACTGAAACTCTATACCCACACAACAACTCCCCAATTCTCCCTCCCCTCAGTAACTACCATTCTACTTTCTGTTTCTGTGAATTTGTTTTAAAAAACAAAAGTAGAATAAAGGTACAAATGCTATTAGATAATTTGCTTTTTTAATTGGACCATTTATGAAGAAATTGCTTCCATGTCCCCACTCTTTAAAAGGTAAAATTTGCTTGCAATTCCCAACCCGTTGATTTCTTATGATTATAAAAATACTACATTCTCATTATAAAATGTTTAGAAAGTACTGAAAATGATTAAGAACCAGAAAAAAATTACCTACAATCTCCTCAACCTAGAAACTACCACTACTGTTATTTTGACACAGTTCCTTTTGATCTATTTTAAATTCACTTTCCTCTCTTCATTGCTATTTAGATCATAATATACATAACTATTATATTTTATTATTATTATGTTTTTGAAGTATAGTTGATTTACAATGTTGTGTTAGTTTCTGGTATACAGCTAAGTGATTAAGTTATACATATATATTCTTTTTCACATTCTTTTCTATTATGGTTTATTACAGGATATTGAATATATCTCCTTGTGCTATACAGTAGGACCTTGTTGTTTATCTATTTTATATATAGTAGTTTGTATCTGCTAATCCCAAACTCCTAATTTATACCTCCTACACCCCCTTTCCTCTTTGGTAACCATAAGTTTGTTTTCTATGTCTGTGAGTTTGTTTCTGTTTTGTAAATAAGTTCATTAGTATCATATTTTAGATTCCACATATAAGTGATATTGTATAGTATTTGTCTTTGTCTGACTTACTTCACTTAGTATGATAATCTCTAGATCCATTCATGTTGCTGCAAATGGCAGTATTTCATTCTCTTTTATGGCTGAGTAGTATTCCATTGTATATATATACCATATCTTCTTTATCCATTCATCTGTCAATGGACATTTAGGTTGCTTCCATGTCTTGGCTACTGTAAATAGTGCTGCTATGAACATTGGGGGTGCATGTATCTTTTCAAATTAGAGTTTTCCCCAGATATGTTCCCAGGAGTGGGATTGCTGGATCATATGGTAGCTCTATTTTTAACTTTTTTAAGGAAACTTCCATATATTTTCCATAGTGGCTGCACCAACTTACAGTCACACCAACAGTGTAGGAGGGTTCCCTTTTCTCCAAATCCTCTCCAACATTTATTATTTGTAAACATGTTAATGATGGCCATTCTGACTGGTGTGAAGTGATGCCTCATTGTAGTTTTGATTTGCATTTCTCTGATAATTAGCAGTGTTGAGCATCTTTTCATGTGCCTATTGGCCATCTGTATGTCTTCTTTGGAGAAATGTCTATTTAGGTCTTCTGCCCATTCTTTGATTGGGTTGTTGTTTTTTGTTTGTTTGTTTTGTTATTGAGTTGTATGAGCTGTTTGTATATTTTGGAAATTAAGCCCTTGTTGGTTACATCATTTGCAAATATTTTCTCCCAGTTTGTAGGTTGTCTTTTTGTTTTATTTATGGTTTCCTTTGCTGTGCAAAAGCTTATAAGTTTGATTAGGTCCCAACACATCCAATTTTATATTCTGCCTTTTTCATTTAACATTATATCATAAGCATTTTGGCTTTTCACTTAAAAATATTTTGTATACATAATTTTTAATAGTTGTAAAATATTCTATTCTTTCTATTACCATATTTGCCTTAAGCATTCCCTTTGTTGGGCTTTTAGATTGTTTCCAGCATTGTGTTATCATAAACAACTCCAGCACATCTTCAGGGGTAAATAGTCAACATTTGCATTACTTTCTAAGGGTGGGTTCCCAGAAGTAGTAATACTGAGTCAAAGGGCGAGATTATACGCAAGGCTCTTGATTCATATGACCAAATTGCTTTCCAGAAAGGACCAATTTTTTTCCCCATATGAAGTGAGCATAAATGTCCATTTCATTGCACTCTGGCTAGTATTGAGAATGAAAATAAATTTCAGTATTTTCCAATTTGATTTTTGGGGATGGCATGTCATCATTTTTTAATATTTTAAAATATAGAGATTGTTCTCTTCTTCTCCACTTGTTCTTTTTATATTCACACATATATTTTATGTTTTTTTTAAAAAATCAAATCCCTACATAGAATCTAGCACATAAGGGAAGAAAGCTAACAAATTTAGGATCTAAGATTCTTGAGTATAAATAATTTGTCTAAATTTGAAATAAGTAGCTAATAGTGCTATATTACAAGTAATGTTTATAGTTGGAACCAAGTCCTCATGTATCAGATTGTAAATATTGTTAAATTATACCTCTACCACTGTTTCTGTAGAAAAGAAAATGGAATATAGAGATTAAAAAGTATAAAAGCCATCTGAAATGGCACGACCAGGAAAATTTTGCATAAACTCCTACAATAAAGAAGCTAGTGAAAGCAAGTTTTATTGTGAAGTAAAGAACAAGGACTTTTATTTAAATGGGTGAAAACATTTCCATTTAATTTTAATGTCTTTAAATGATGCATTTCCTGCTGTTAATAGCAGTAATCCCCATGGAGAGTAACATTCTTGTAAAAGTCATAATAGATCTCTGTTCGCTCATTTAACAGCTTGAAGGTACACTTTTAGACAGTGGGATGGTAATTAATCTTTGCTGCAATATTTCTTCAATTACTTGTGAAAAAGCAGGATTTTTGTAAGGGTATCATTACAATGATATGTGAATCTGTGGAATTACTACTATACATTTGAAAGGAACTTTAAAATTTTTAATTAGAGATAACCATTTGCTAATTAACAGAGTCATCTTTACCAATTAATTCTTTTCTTTACAATTGTAAATCCTATCTTTGGGCCATGCAAAGAATTATATGTCTTTACATGTCATACTGTTTCTCACTGAAAATTTATGTCAAAATATTATTCTGATATTTATTGAAGTGTTTTAATATACTAATAGTCTAATTTACATTCCATGGCCAATAATCTTAGTTATAATCCAAGAACACATTTCTATCAAATTAAAATTTCATGTATTGGAAAAGTAGACTAGCTGAACTGGGTCTTTATAATATACTAGTTTACATTCATTTTCATTTTTCACTAAAGGCTCTTAATAAACTTTATAGGCATTTTCCTAATTCAATAATTATTATTATTCGTTTTGAAAGAGAAACTCAGGTGATAGATGTTACTGGCTTGCCAGGGTCATAGAGTTAAGAGGAAGATACTAAGATTGCTGATTCAGTCCTTATCCATTAGACCAAACTGTTAGTATATAATGGCACATAACAGTTGTTAACCTTTTGGAGTCTGTGGAAAACACACATGTGCATCTGAAAGGGAGCATGTTCTATATCAATACACAGCTAAACCAAGATTTGATTAAGGAAGAGCTCATTAAAAAGGAAGCATTGGGACTTCCCTGGTGGTGCAGTGGTTAAGAATCTGCCTGCTAATGCAGGGGACATGGGTTCGAGCCCTGGTCCGGGAAGATCCCACATGCCGTGGAGCAACTAAGCCCATGCGCCACAACTACTGAGCCCATGTGCCACAACTACTGAAGCCCGCGTGCCTAGAGCCTGTGCTCCGCAACAAGAGAAGCCACCACAATGAGAAGCCCGTGCACTGCAACGAAGAGTAGCCCCACTTGCCACAACTAGAGAAAGCCCACACACAGCAACGAAGACCCAATGCAGCCAAAAAATAAATAAATAAATAAATAAAATTTAAAAAACAAGTATAATGTTGAAAAAAAAAGGGCTTCCCTGGTGGCGCAGTGGTTGAGAGTCCGCCTGCCAATGCTGGGGACATGGGTTCGAGCCCTGGTCTGGGAGGATCCCACGTGCCGCGGAGCAGCTAGCCCGTGCGCCACAACTTCTGAGCCTGCTCTCTGGGGCTTGTGCGCCACAACTACTGAGGCCTGCGCACCTGGAGTCTGTGCTCCGCAAAGGGAGAGACCACCGCAATGAGAGGCCCGTGCACTGCAGCGAGGAGTGTCCCCCACTTGCCACAACTATAGAAAGCCCACACAGCAACAAAGACCCAACACAGCCAAAAATAAATAAAAATAAAGTACCTTAAAAAAAAAAAAAAAAGAAAGTATTGATAACTACAGTATTTTTCATTGAGTTATCTCAGCATACTTGCGAAGTATTATCTCATGGTAAATAAATATTACAATTTCCTTTTCCTTATCAAAATGTGAAATGGATTTTTTTTTAAAAGAAAACAATTCCATAATCACATTATTCTGACTGAACTATTCACTTGTGTATAAAGTACATTGCTGTTTGTAGACTGTCTTTCAGGCTTTGCTCACACCATAATTTTTTTTACATAATTACAATCATAATATACATATAATTTTTACTACAGATTTTTATAATTTTATTTTACATTGAGATTTAAGTAATTCCCTAAGGACCCATATGAATTGAAAATTCATAAACTCATAAAGTCCAGGCATTCTAATAATCTGTCACATACTGAGACTATACTGCAACACAGACTATTTTGTTAAATCTTCTTGACTTCATACTGAGAACCTGCTGGAATCATGTAATCAATTCTTTAGATATATTTGTAAAAGGATAATAGCAATGCAGAAATTCTCAAGGATGTTTTAGAATAGTCAGGCACAAACAGGCCACCTGGGGCAGAAATGGCAAGGTGGGAAGGAACAAGACTGTAATTGAACTGAGGTTTTTGAAATGGTCATTATCGGGAGACTCTGGGCGGGTCTAGAGAAGAAGGCCAGGCCGATGGGCACTCCATGGTATGTGAGGTGGAAGACATACCAGTAAAATTACATATGTGTTGAAAGTCCTGTGTGGGGATCATGGTGTTCCTCAACAAGCATGAGAAGCACAGAGAATCCAGCAGCTTGTGGTGTCTGAAAATCTGCATGGTCAGGTTGGTTATTGTAAAACACTTCCCTCAGGACTTAGGGTTCTCTTCCCTGACAGGGGCCTGACAAGAGCCTGGCTGGATCACAATTCCCAGGGACTGAAGTACCAACTCAAATTCAAGGAATGAGACCATCAAGGATTCACTTACCATAAATAGAGCTCTGGATGGACACCGACCTATGGAATAAGACCAAAGTGCACTTGACAAAACTTTGCTAGTTGGGCCAGTCAGAAGGGGTAAATTGAACTTGGTTCCATAGTACTGATTTAAAACTCATTAAATAATTATTGTCTAAGGTCAGGATTGATTGTAGAGACAGGGTCAGAGTTGAGCCCAAGGGTGAGAAGGTAGGGGAAAGGGATGAGGATGAGAGTGGAATGCAGTTGAAGTCAGACAGCTTGCACTGTCTGGAAGGGTGAGAGAGGAAGGGAAACCTGGCAGGAGTGGATTGAAAGGATGTGGCTGAAATACACTGGGTGTTTTTAATATTCTTTACAACTCAAAATGGAAGGTCAGAAAATTATTTCTTAGTTTCAGGGATACTTGGGGTAAAAAATCACCTGAGATTTTTCAGTGAAGATGCACAAGGATTCAGGCAAAATAATATAATGTTATACCAGCTATGTGAAAGCTTCAGTTGCCACTTTTAGTGGCTTGTCTTAATGTTCAAACCAGCTTTTAATTTTTCCTGAAATAATCTTTCTTTCTAGATAAGTACCTGAAGTCTCTTTCATTTAGTGATTATTAAAATGATATGCATAATTTGACTTTCCCCTTGTCGGCCTCCATTCTTTTTTTAAAAATTGAGATATAATTGACATATAACATTATATTAGTTTCAGGTGTACAACATAATGGTTTGGTATATATTGTGAAATGATCACTGCAATAAGTCTAGTAACGTTCATCCCACACATAGTTACAATTTTTTTTTCTTATGAAAACTGTTAAGATTTACTCTTAGCAACTTTCAAATATAAAATATAGTATTATTAATTATCATCACCATACTATACATTACATCCCCAGAACTTATTTTATAACTGGAATTTTGTACCTTTTGACCACCTTCATCCATTTCTCTTACCCCTCCCCCTGCCTCTGGTAACCACAGGTCTGTTCTCTGTATCTACGAGGGTTTTTTTGTTTGTTTTTGTTTTAAAAGATTCCACATATAAGTGAGATCAGAGGGTATTTGTCTTTCTCTGTCTGACTTATTTTGTTTAGCATAGTGCCTTCAGGGTCTATCCATGTTGTCAGGAATAGCAAGATTTCCTTCTTTCTTAAGGCTGAATAACATTCCATTGCATCTATATACCACAACATCTTTATCCATTCATCTATTGATGGACACTTAGGTTGCTTCTATGTCTTGGCTATTGTAAATAATGTTGCATTGAACATGGGGTGCATATATCTTAAGTTGGTATTTTCATTTCCTTCAGATAAATGCTCAGAAGTGGAATTGCTGGATCATATGGTAGTTTTTGTTTTCATTTTTGAGGAATCTTCATACCGTTTTCTATAGTGGCTGCACCAATTTACATTTCCACCAACAGTTCACCAGGGTTTCCTTTTCTCCACATCCTTGCCAACACTTATTTATCTTTTTGATGATAGCCATTCTAACAGTTGTGGGGTCATATCTCATTGTGGTTTTGATTTGCATTTCCTTGATGATTAGGGATGCTGGGCACATTTTCATGTACCTGCTGGCCATCTGCATGTCTCCTTTGGAAAAATGTCTGTTCAGATCCTCTGCCCATTTGTAAATTGGATTGTTTGTCTTTTTGCTGTTGAGTTGTATGAGTTCTTTATATATTCTAGATATTAACCCCTTATCACATATATGATTTGCAAATATTTTCTCCCATTCAGTAGGTTGCCTTTTCATTTTGTTGATGGTTTCCTTTGCTGTGCAGAAGCTTTTTCATTTGATGTAGTCCCACTTGTATATTTTTGCTTTTGCTGCCTTTGCTTTTGGTGTCAAATCCAAAAACAGCATCGCCAAGACCAGTGTCAAGGACTTACTGCCTATGTTTTCTTCCAGGAGTTTTATGGTTTCAGGTCTTATGTCCAAGATTTGAGTTAATTTTTTTTATATGGTGTTGGCCTCCATTCTTGTTAGGTTGACCTAAACCTTAACTGTGAGATCATCAGTGATCTGACCAGGCAGAGGAATTTCTTAAGAATTTTAAGTTGTGGTGATCATATAATTTCTTGTCTAAACTGGGAGAGTGAAAGAGGGGGGACAACAGGTATTAGCTAGGGACAACAGGTATTCAGCTTGGACAGCAGGTATTAGCTAGGGCTGTCCCAAGCAAACCAAGTTACATGGTCACCCTAGAGTTAGCATATAATTCTCCTTGGTTCTCTAACATTTCTGTGTGTCTTGTGAGTATAGCCACCGCCAGCCTTTTGTTTAGGACTGTTTTTTCAAGAATGGTGCTATGGCAAATAGCCTTGGAAGAGAGAGTATCTCTCTCTGAAGTAGAAGGCAAAGATTGGGGTTTTCTAAGCTCAAGGTTCCTTTCTTTTAACACAACCCACGGTGTGTACAGGTGTCTCCTAGCCCTTGTGTGTCCCCTTGTGGGAATTGGGGCTTGGAGAACTGGCACAAGAAAATGATGCTCTGGCTACTGCTATTCTGTGGTAATAAACTGACTTTTGTCTCTGATCCAAGAGTTTTGTGTCTTCTGCTAGCAACCATGAGCTGTGGCAGGCTGAATTGTTAGTGTGCAAATTGGGTGAAGTGTCAGACCCTTCACATTTCTTGCTACTCAGTACAATTGTAAATCACTATACAAATGTAAGATTTTTACTACTGCTACTACTACTATTGTTATTATTAATTCAGCTGAAATTTCATTCTGTGCATTTAAGAATTTCTCATCAAAGAAAAAAAGCAAAAAGCAAAAGCAAAGATAGGCATTATTGGATCTGGCCTTATTTATGTCAAGATAGACTCAATCTTCTTTCAGTCAGTCAGATTACATATGTAACTATTATAGTTAATAATTAAATTATTAAAAATAAATGATAACTATCTCACTGCATAATTAAACTGCTTAGTTCTATTATAAATTGATTTCTTAAAACTGTATAGCATATTTTGATCTCAAAGTGTGTGTGGATAGAAGTTTTTCTTCTAGAATAATGATCCACACTTTCAAGGGGTATATAGCTTTTTTTGGTGTGATGATGAAGTTGGATTTATTATTATTTTTATAACAGCTTTATTGAGATATCATTACATACCATGCAATTTACCCATTTAAAATGATTCAGTGGTTTTTAGTCTAAGAAGCATGTAACTTGAAGCATGTAATAAAACGTGCCAAATTCCAAATTTCTCTTTCTTGTACCCTAACTTATCCCAAGTGCATTTTTATTCCTTCTTGAACTTTCCTTAACCTTTTTAAGTATTCCAGGGGTGAGGCACCCTTACAAGCCATAGAATTTTAAGGTGGCAGATAATTGCAAAGAGATATACAATGCACACTAATGATAAAATTTAGCACTTAGGCAGTGCTTTAAGAACATTAAACAATTAATTTGCACAGCACCTCCTGTGAAGCAGTAAGTAGCATTGTCTCCACTTTCACAGTGAGAAAATGTACAGACAGAAGCTAGTTGACTTTATTGCGATATTAAAGTAGTGAGATCTTAATACAAATTAAAACTCTTCTGTATTCAAACTTCTGAAACAGGCTCCCTTTATGATAGAAGTTTATTTGGTGGTCCTTGGAAAAGGTATATGTCTTGTATATGTTCATATTACTTATTTATTTTGCAAAGCATATTGTTGAAATTCCTTCATCCAAAAAATAGGAGTCCTTTAATTCGCCAAGTGTTTTGAATTAAATGATCTTTCATAGCAATCACAAGAAGATTATTGTCCTCAGAAGTGGAACTGTGTGACAAACTATTTCAGTTATAATAAAATGAGACAGGGGTCAAATATTAGTTTGTATTAGTTTAAGGATCAGTAGTTGATGTTACTATTTTACTCTTTTTTTTTAATAAGGTTTTGCTCAATTAAGTAGATCAGGATCTAGGACCACAGACATTCCCTTCCCAGCATAACGAGAGCCTCTGGGAACTACAGTTTTGTCTTTTTTTTTTAAATTTATGGCTGTGTTGGGTCTTCGTTTCTGTGCGAGGGCTTTCTCTAGTTGCGGCAAGTGGGGCCCGCTCTTCATCGCGGTGCGCGGGCCTCTCATTATCGCGGCCTCTCTTGTTGTGGAGCACAGGCTCCAGACGCGCAGGCTCAGTAATTGTGGCTCACGGGCCTAGTTGCTCCGCGGCATATGGGATCTTCCCAGACCAGGGCTCGAACCCGTGTCCCCTGCATTGGCAGGCAGATTCTCAACCACTGCGCCACCAGGGAAGCCCTACTATTTTACTCTTATAACAGAATCTCACATACTGAAATACTGGAACTTTCCATATCAAAATGACACACAGCTCATTTATTATCAGTTTAATTTCTAAATAAATGCTTTACATAAATTATCTGTTTTAGAATGGTGATGAATTGTGTTAAACTATTTCTCTCTCTCTGTCTGCTTGTTTGATTCTTCTTGCATCCATGGGAGAGATGGCTTGTTGTAACAAGTTATGAAACTGTGACTAGAAGAAGGCCAAAAGACCTTTTTGGGGATTGAGCCCTTGACCTCAGCTCTTTACACGTATAGACTGAGCTAATTAGCTGCAGTGCCTATTGCAGTATGATACAACTTGGCAGTTGCTCTTCAGTAAGTTAATTACGTTATTGTGTCACTAGCTTAACAAATATTTATTGAGTGCCTACTATGTGCAGATGGTGTGCTAGATACTGGATATAAGAGGTAAAAGAGACATATTTGTTGTCCTTGAAAGAAACAGATGACTATAGCTAGCAAATAATTTCTAAATCCCCTAGTTGTGAATCAAAATATACAATTGCATATGTTAACCATATTTTTGTTTAAAAAGGTTTCAGTGCATATCCATAGACAAAATAGCCAAACTATTCTCTAGGAATGAGCTACTTTATCAGCTTTTCACCATTTCTCCTCTTGGTGAACCGTAACATGTGTGTGCCAAAGAAATGGTGCATTTTGACAGAACAGGAGCTGGTTTAGCTTCAGTGCGTTTTGTTTCCTCTTAAAATAGTATCACAAAAAAAAAAAAAATAGCATCACTAGCAGCTCTTATCCTTGACCTGATTTGGGCACTTGATAAGGCATTTGGGTCAGTTAGATGTGAGTGGACAAATTCAATGAAAAAGCAAGTTAATAAAATTAACTTGTGAAGGAGCAAAGGCATCGTCAAATAAAGTAGTTTTCTTATTCAAGTGCTCTAAAAGGAAGATTTAGGTTTGGAATAAATTCAAGGCTTAGATTTCTTTTTCCTTCGGTAAAAACTATTTTCTAAATAAATTAAATCAGTATAGATATTACTTGAAAGCGAATGGGAATTTCAACCTTCAGTAAGAGATATGCTTTAAAAAGTACATGAAAAGTACCCGAAAATGAGAAGCAAATATTTCGAATTTTATATTTAAGGTGACATAAAATCACATACATTCAAAATGTGACTTTATGGAATGACATTTCTGACCAAAGAAAGTGGACACTTTCTTTTTTTCCTCTTCTTCTTCTCCTTTAAAAGACTGTTTTCCCCAGTATGGAAACATTTAGTAGGCTGCATTACATTTGAAAAACTTGTTAACCTTGGCATTTGGTGGTGACCTAGAAGAGCACTTAAACTTGCCAAACACATGGGCAAAGATGGTTCTTTCAAACAGAACAACTTTATTTAAGAAAAGATAAGGTTCAGAAGTGAAAGTAAAAGGTAGCTTTGTATTCTGAAATACTCTAAAGATAACATTAGCATTTATGACTCACCTTCAGAGCTAGAAGACGGGTCCCCACACTGCTTGACAACATATCTGAGTGACAAAAAGGAGAGGAGTGACTTCTTACATTCACTGGTTAAACTTATCCAGGTTATTTTTGAGTACAGGCCGGAGAAATCTGATTAAAATTTTGTCTTGGTTGTTTAAGAAGCTGCTTAAAATACAACATAGCCTTATTTAACTAGTTTATTTTTATTTAAGAAAATGACCAATCCCAGAGCCTATATACAATACGAAAGTAATGTGATCTAAGGACATAATATGAACAGCTTGCATTTATGTAGCTTTTAAACTACTGTTCATAGTTTCTTTTTCTTTTTAAAGTGACATGTACTTATTGTACAATGTTTGGAAAATACAAAATAATATAGAGAAGGAAAAAATACTCATTATCGTCCTACTCCCAGATAACCATTATTAGTATTTTGGTGTATTTCCTTCTAACCAATTTTTTTGTGAATACATATTTCTTTTTTACATACTTAAATCAGATGTACAATTTGATACTCATTTTTTTACTTTTAATACTACATATTATTTAATACTACATCTTAAACATTTCTCATGTTGTTTGTTATTACATCATCTTTTGAAATAATTTTTATGATTTGAAAATTGTGTATAATGTTTTATTGAGTCAAATGTAATTTACTTAGCCATTCTCCTTTGTTGGAAGTTTAAATTATTTCATATTTTTATTATTATAAATAATATTTGAAAAGTGTTTTTAAAATTATTCCATGTAGGGAATTCCCTGGTGGTCCAGTGGTTAGGACTCCATGCTTTTACTGCCAAGGGTGAGGGTGCAATCCCTGGTCGGGGAACTAAGATCCTGCAAACCACACAGGGTGGCCAAAAAAAAAAAAATTATTCCATGTTTACATTTTTTCCCTAGGGTTGATAACTAGAAGTATGATTAGTGATTAAGAAAAATGAAAAAATGTGAGACGATGAATATCATCAAATTGTTTTCCAAAAACGTGTAGTGCTCAGGTTCCTTCCAGCCAGGGCCGTGGGAAAACACCCTGGGATGGTGGTTATGGGTGGGGAGGTGGGAGAGGGGAGTGCCTGAGTAGGCTCTGCAAGGCTGGCAAGGATTTTCACAAGGCATGGTGTGGAGACAAGACAGGGAGGTGGAGGGGTGAGGTAGGGTATTCCAGATAGAGCAAGCAAATGGATGTGAGGAGACTGCAAGAGGTGATATTTGAAGAACAAATCTTAGCTAAGTAAACGATTTTTGTGTTTAAAAAAAATACTTATCTTCTACAAACAAATGTATGGGCACCGGGGGTGGGGGGAAGGGAGGTGGGATGAAGTGGGAGATTGGGATTGATATACATATATATCAATATATATCTGTATATATATCTATATGTATAAAATAGATAATTAATGAGAACCTGTTGTATAGCACAGGGAACGCTACTCAGTGCTCTGTGGTGACCTAATTGGGAAGGAAATCCAAAAAAGAGGGGATATATGCATACATATAGCTGATTCACTTCGCTGTACAGCAGAAACACAACATTGTAAAACAACTCTACCCTAATTAAAAAATAAAACAAAACAAAATAAAAAAAACCTTATCCTCTTCCCAGGCTCTATTAGAAAGATTTTGCTAAACAATATTGTTTATTCTATCTTGTTGTTGGCTTTTAGTAAAGCACAAAGCATTAGTTTGTAATGGTACTTTTCTTTAAAAATAAACATCCTAGGATTGTTTTCTTCATGTTTATTAATTAACCCCTAAGCATGGTGCTAAAATACTGGGCTCATTTGGGGTACTGGATGACCAAACTCACATGTTTTGAACCACTTGAAGACTTTTCTTGAGAGAGCTGAAAGGCAATCAGTAGCACTGTGTGTGCTCACAACAGCTCACGGCCTAACAAGCGCTGTCAAGCAGCAGTGCACTTCAGCTGTTCGTTTTGCTGAAGGCAGATAATTTATGCTACATCCCACAGCACAGATCAGGTACATAAAACTAGAGAGGAATGTTAATGGAAAATGTTACAAATTCTTACAGTGACAGAGTTTTTAATATTTAACTGATTTAATCAGGTTGCAATATCAGATCATGGGAGAATTTGAGTGAAATGTAGATAACGATAAATGAAAGAAATTTGTAAGAGTCAACGAATACAATACACTTGATTTAAAACAGATGGCAGTGTCTGGCATGTAGTAGGCATTCAGAAATGTTTATCGACTGACTAAATGAGTGGTGTATTTATGTTTTCTGATGTGCTTCATATACATTTAAAAATTTTGCTGCTACTGTATTTTACTGAACTGGCAAACTTTAAAAATATGCAGAATGAATTTTTGTAAGGCTGATAAACCTTTAATCAAATGTGTTTTGTTTTATTTTTGCTAAAATTTTTGTTCATTTATTTATTTATTTTTGGCCACACTGAGCAGCTTGCGGGATCTTAGTTCCCCCACAGGGACTGAACCTGCAGCCTTGGCAGTGAGAGCACAGAGTCCTAACCACTGGACCTCCAGGGAATTCCCTATTTTTGCTAGAATTTTTGAGACACTTGCCTTATTGCTCTTAGGACTATGACTTAATTATAAAGTAACAATACATAAATATGAGCAGAATATTAATCATAGCTCTCAGAGAAAACTCAAAATTTTCAATTATCACAGATAAATTTTCTGCTTAGTTTACTTAAAGCATACTAATGAGAGCCAGACCATATGGTGAACCAATCTGAAAGTATTCTGATACCCTGGGTAAATTACTTTTTCCTAGGAAAGATTGCTAGACAAATTGTCTTACAAGAGAAAGTTACTTCTGATAAGAGTAAGAAATGATTCCCAATAGACAGTATATTTTGCTTTCTCTACTCGGAGAGGTGGGCTTTAAATTTGATTAACAACCTTCTAATTCTTCTTTTGCAGTGAAGGAAGCAGTAATACCTGAATTATTAAGCACTTTTCATGTGCCAGGGACTGTACTGAGGAATGTAATAAGACATGCATTGTCCATTTTGTCATCACTCCAACATTATGAGGTAGATATTATTTTATTTTATTTATTATCATCCACAAATGTGAAGCAGAGGTATAAAGCCTATGTGACTTGTCCAAGGTGGAGAGGTAGAGTTGAAATCCAAACCCAGCTCTGAGTCTAGGTATTTAGTCACTGCGATTTTGCTGCCTTTCTATGCAGATGTCCAACTTGTTATCTTAGACAGCTACAAAACAGGAACATTTGAAACTTTTCTCAGTCACCAGTGAGTATGCAAGGTCTGTTCTTATGTTTGATGCTACAGGAAAGTTTTCACTTTCTTTCACTCTGACTTCCTATTCTCTAAGCCTTAGGAACCAAGGTTAGCTAGTAAACTTGTCTTTTGAAACAATACTGTAATAACGAACACTTATTGGCTACTTACTATGTGTGGCACTTTCTAATTGCTGTATAAACATCTTATTTAATCATTGCAACATCCTGAGGAAGGTGCTATTTTATTAGCTCCCATTTTATGGATCAGGAAACTGAAACTTAGCAAAATGAAGCAACTTTGCTGCAAAAGTTAAGCAACTCAAAATCACATAGGTTAAGGGCATAAGCAGAGGAACTGGGATCTGAACCCAAGAGGTTTGACTGACAATCGGCTTACTGAACTGCCTCGCTCTACTGCCTTCCTAAATCATAAGCAGTGGGCCTGTCTCCTAGCAGGTTCAGACACCACTTCTCCTACCCTGTGAAGCATGCCTCCTGCCTATGTTCCCAGTCCAAGTTAGAAGCCTGCAAGAGTCAGACTCCCGTAGAACATCGCTCTGAGCTCTATCAGGCCTCCACATGTTGGGATGTTCTATATAGATCTTTTGTTTTCTCATGGCTAGAACATTGACAGCCTTCACAATTCCCCTGAGGGAGGACAAACTTTTTTCTGACATGTGAGCCTCTCTCTGATTACAGATGGAGGGTGTGGATTGCATCTGTCTTGGGGTAGTTTCTCTCTCTCACTTATCAGCTGAAATGCCCCAAGCACTTGCCTGCCTCTTTCCTTCTCCCACCATTTCCCACAGGTTTTTTTTTTTTTTTTAAAGGTAAAACATAGATCTTTCTGTTTCATGTCGCACCAGCTGCCTGGTTTGCCCCCCTTTACCTCCTACCACCAATTGGAGCAAATGGAAAGGAATACATTTGCTAGAATGGGACTGACCCATGCAGCCTACCCCTGTTGGCTCAGTGGGTACTCTCCGCAGGGGAGACAGTGTGAGTTTTTGTAATCTTGCTACTCTCCCTGGGAGGTCTTTTAAGGGCTGGGGACCTAGGGATGTTTTTCTATCAGACCTTCTTTTTTTTTTCCACCTAGGTTTGATCTTGCATTCACTGCTAAATCAGATAACAGTAACTAATATCTGCTATAGAACTTTACAGTTTACAAACTTCTTTTATATTTAGTTTCTCATTTAACCCTTACAGTTAAGCCTTACACTTAACCCTTACAGTCACCTGGTGGTATTATGCACACATTTGGGGATGAGAAAACTGGCTTAGAGAGGTTAAGTTGTTTGCCAGATATCACAAAGCCCAAGATCTTTTGCCAGGGAATCCCCTGTCCTTTCTACTGTATGATGCTATGGTAGCTTTTAAGTAGTATGATCATCTTGAGAGATGCTTTATGCCATGGAAACTCTTTGAAGTGGAGAGCATTTTGGAATGTGGAGGTCAGCACAGTGCCCAGGCTCTAGCAGGTGTTCAATAAATTTTTGAACTGAGCTAGTCAGACATCGTCACTAACTTGTAATGTGTACTTTAGCCTCAGGCAAGCCTTTTAACCTCCTTTATTCTTTATTCTTTATCTGCCCTGATGGTCTCAGAGGGTTGTTGTGAGGATCAAATGAGATGACATATAGTTTTACAGAGTGATACAGAAATGTAAGGAATTAACTTTATGCCACTGTTTTAAATCTGAATTTTCCTGGCAAACACTGTACTTTCTGTTTCCTTTATGAATATCTTTCTTTGGGATGATCTTGTCTCAGAAACTCTATGGGAATATTTTAGTGACTGACTGCATCCTTTTATTAAAAAGAAAAGAGGAAGGCAAGCAGAGAAAAAAAGAACAAGGGTTAATGTAAAGGGTAAGTATTAGGGAGGCAGCACTTTTAAAGAAAGATAAACAGCAAAACAGTTGAAGAGGAGGTAAAAAAGCAAACACTTATACAGTTCTTACTGTGAGCCAGGCACTGTCCGATGTGCTTTTTGTGTATTAATTAATCCTCACAGTGATCTTATGAGGTGGGTACTATTGTTATCCCAACTGTCCAGATGAGGAAACAAGGCACCATGCAGTTAAATAATGTGCTCAGGTCATACAGCACTAAGTGGTGGAGTTGGCACTGGGGCTAGTCAGCTTTACTCCAGGGCTTAGGCCTTCACATTTCACTGGCTGCCTTTGGAATCAGAGGTGTGAAAGAGGCAGCGCATGGGTTGTCTTTTAGAAAACTGAGGAAAATGCTTAAAGAGAGAGCATTCAATCCTACTATAATGTAATTCCTCTTCAAAATGCTTTTTGCTCACTTTTAAAACACAGATGCAAATCACTAAAGCCATAGGATTAGTAGATAGTTTTGGAGGTCTTTTAGCTTGTCCCTCAACCAGAATGAGCCCTAGCTTCTTTCACTGATGCTTTTCTAAATTTTATTTTTCTATTTCCTGATAATTTATTCTCTTCGCCAAACTATTGTTCTAATAGCCTGACTAAGAATGAGGCTTTCTTAGTATTTTCTTTCTTTCAGTCTCCTTACACTGAATAAAGCTACTATTTCTTTTTAATTTAAATTTTTGAATAGGCAATATAGTCATATAGTTCAAAAATAGAGTATAAGAAAGTATATCATGAAAATTGTTCTTCCCACTCTCCTTTCATCATGCCTGGTTCCCATACACCCCCAGCCCCGGTAACTAATGTTTTGTTTTTAATGTATCTTTTCAGAGTTTCTTTATGAATATAAAAGCAATTATGAATGTTTTTTTCTTTTTTAATGCAAAAGTGCCACTATTCTGTGTCTTCCTTTTTTAATTTAATATATCCTGGAAATATCTCCATATTAGTACTTTGAGAACATCCTCATTTTCTTTCTTTTTTTTTTAATAACTCATAGTACTTCATTTTATGGAGTGCCATAATTTATTTAACCAGCCACTATTGATAGATATTTGAGTTGTTTCAGTCTTTTCAAAGCTGCCATTTTAAATGCTTTAGTGAGGGGGCATGGGGGGCAAATGTAAAAACAAGGACAAGAGTAAAATCTAGAAAATCTCTAGATAAAAAATTGTGACCTAGGAGGCAGGAATAAAAAAGTTCTGGCTCTGCACTGTGATGGAGCACATCTGGAGTGCCAGAGGCTTGCATATTGACTACACCTGTCCTAGATAGAGAATGAAGGAAAACAATTTATTCTTGTAAAGCTTCAATACATCTGAGCTTGGTTTGCTGCAAAGGCTCAGGGTGAGGACGGATTGACAGCTGGTGTATGAGCTGCCCAAAGGTAAACTCCTGTAATAAAGAAATTGATAGCATGATAGATAGAGGTGAGATAAGGACTGTTATCCACAGGTAAAGTTCTTTCAACAGGCTGCTACCAATTCTCATATATAACTTCCAATAGAAAAAAAAAATAGTTTAACAGCTCTATCCTTAAACCTTTAAGTAAGCTCTGACATCTTATCAAAGAGCAAGAGGGAAGATTTATCTTTGTACCTTGGACACATGTCAAATAAAAAACCTCATTAAGGTGTAAAGTATTTAAAATAGAAATGACATATCTTAAACATATTATATTTAGGAGTTTATTAAATGCTTATTTTGATGACAAGATCAAGAAGCAATTTAATCTTAGACTTTCTAATGTTAATACTCATATACGTGGGATTTTATGTCTTAGCTTTGATATAGATCCATGGTTAACCTTTGTTAATAAATAAAGAATAGCTTGTAAGCTGATATCACCGATTATCACTGTGCTTAACAAAATGGAATATACCTGAAAATGCAAATGTATAATTTATATCAGTGCTACACAAATACAGTTTTATGGATTGATAATGAAATGGAAGATAACAACAATTAGCTCATTATTGTTGCAAAAAATTTCCAGATTTGCATGTTTAAGGAAGAAAATGTAATATTACTAATGTTGATGTTCAGATGTAAACTCAAAGGTTATTTTTCTTTCTTTTCTTTTTAAATTTTACTTTATTTTTTGGGTTTATTCTCTTTTTTTTTTTTTTTTTTTTTAAGTTATACAGCCCGGGCTTAGTTGCCCTGTGGCATGTGGGATCTTCCTGGACCAGGGCCCGAACCCCTGACCCCTGCATTGGCAGGCGGGCTCCCAACCACTGCGCCACCAGGGAAGCCCTTCTCTTTTTTTTTTTTAAAGAGCCAGATGAAAAGAGAGAAGTGTCAAGGACATATTGGCTTCAGGTTTATAAATATTGGTCCTGAGTGAGGATGATAATAGGCAGATATAAAAAAGGAGGCTAAGGGGGAGTTCCCTGGTGGTCTAGTGGTTAGGATTCAGTGCTTTCACTGCTGTGGCCTGGGTTCAGTCCCTGGTCGGGGAACTGAGATCCCATGCAATCAGATTTCTCTAACCTTGATTTTCGATAGAAGCTTCCTCAAAAAGTTCATTCTATGGATATAATTATTAGAAATAGCAAGGTTCTTTAACATTTGGAGTTAATGAAATTGTAAGGAGTTTATTGGGGCTCATTTTGTATTCTTTGCTACTTTGGGAAAGTTTTCTGAAGTTAACTGAGAAAAACATTTAAAAATTCTAAGTAACTGTGAAATCTAAGTAAGTCTGGAGCAAAAGCAAATTGACTAACTTGTTTTCTCCTCTGTGAATATTGATAATGTTCAAAAATATTATTTTCCAAAGCGACTTCTTTTCTTTTAAAAATTTGACCAATAACTCTGGGAAATTTTTTAAAGTTCAAATAAGTTTAATAATTTTATAGCTTTTGAAAAAAAATTTTTGACTATTTGAGGGTGACAATTTCAGAAACATAACTGCTTATGCTTAAAACATAAATATCTTGTTTATTCTTGAACCTAAAGATTTTGAATCCATGATGAAATAAATAAATTAAGTTATGTCTTCCTAAGCAGTCCACTTGGACACTGACTTATTACCCTTCCACAGGCTAGCAGTCCAGTTTTTCTGAAAGTGTGAACCAGTTACATTAGGCTCACTTTGGATCTTTAGTTATGATTATTGTTATGTCATATTAAAAAATAAAGTCATTTTCTTTTAGAGACACAAATTAAAGTATTAATCGATAAAATGTTAAGATATATGGGATTATCTTCAAAATAAGTTAGTGATGAAGGGTAAGTGGGTGGGATATAGATAAAACAAGTGTGATCTGTGTTGATTATTTATTGAAGTTGGGTAATGAGTATATGAGTAATCTTTTACTATTCTCTAAGTATGTATGGTTTGAAATTTCCATTGCAAACAGTTAAAACAAGAATCTCTTGTGGTCTTGTTAAAAATTCAGATTCCTAGGTCCCACCCTAGATCTTCTGAGTCAGCATCTCAAGGGTGAGACATAGAAAATGGCATTTATGTAGTCCACGTGAGCTCACTGAAGTCTGAGGACTGCTGGTAAAAGGTTACTTTGTGCACGTGATTCAGTGTATTCATGTCATCCATGCATGCATTTCATGTTTTCCACACATTAGCCTATTTCAATTCACAGAAAGCAATAGCAAATTAAAGTAATTATTGTATTTGGATAAGTCAGACTTTAAAATTCAGTTTCAAAGGACTCATAAAGTGAAACAAAATAAAACAAAAACCACGTCTGCTTCTAACTGAAATATTCAGGCAAATAGATTAGCTTTCTTTTCACTTTCAGCTGAGAATGGATTATTTTTGTGTATGTCTTTTTTTCAGCTGAAGTATAGTTGATGTATAATATTATATAAATTACTGGTGTACAACATAGTGATTCACAATTTTTAAAAGTTTTACTTCATTTATAGTTATTATAAAATACTTGCTATATTCCCTGTGTTGTACAATATACACTTGTAGCTTATTTTATACATAACAATTTGTACCTCTTAATCCTCTATCCCTATATTGCTCCTTTCCCCTTCCCTCTCCCAACTGGTAACAACTAGTTTGTTCTCTAAATCTGTGAGTCTGCTTCTTTTTTGTTATATTCACTAATTTGTTGTATTTTTAAGATTCCACATATAAGTGATATCATACAGTGTTTGTCTTTCTCTGTCTGACTTATTTCACTTAACATAATGCCCTTCAAGTCCATCCATGTTGCTGCAAATGGCAAAATTTCATTCTTTTTTTATGGCTGAGTAATATTCCATTGTATGTATGCACCACATCTTCTTTATCCATTCATCTGTCGATGGACATTTAGGTTGTTTCCATGTCTTGGCTATTGTAAACTTCGCTAGTGCTGCTATGAACATTGGTGTGTGTGCAGCTTTTTGAATTAGAGTTTTCATCTTTTCCAGATATATGCCCAGGAGTGGAATTGCTGGATCATATGGTAACTCTATTTTTAGTTTTTTAAGGAACTGAATAGTATTCCATTGTATATATGTACCACGTTTTCTTTATCCATTTATCTGTTGATGGACATTTAGGTTGCTTCCGTATCTTGGCAATTGTAAATAATGCTGCTATGAACATTGGGGTGCATGTATCTTTTCGAATTAGCATTTTTGTTTTTTCAGATATATACCCAGGAGTGGAGTTGCTGGGTCATATGGTAATTTTATTTTTAGTTTTTTGAGAAATGTCCATACTGTTTTCCATTGTGGCTGCACCAATTTACATTCCCACCAACAGTGTAGGAGGGTTCCCTTTTCTCCACGTCCTAGCCAACATTTGTTATCTGTGTTCTTTTCGATGATAGCCATTCTGACAGGTGTGAGGTGATAACTCATTGTGGTTTTGATTTGCATTTCCCTGATGATTAGCGATGTTGAGCATCTTTTCATGTGCCTGTTGGCCATCTGCATGTCTGAATAGACATTTTTCCAAAGAAGATGTGCTTAGCTTTTTAAATACATGTTTATTAATTTACCATAATTAAATTATATCTCTTGACTCAAATTTTTTTCCAATAGTTTTTGTGAAAATTTCCAAACATACAGAAGACTCAAAAGAATAGTATAGTGTACTCATATATCTACGACTTAGATCCTACAGTTAAAATAAGGTGTTCTAAAAGTCTTAGTGCAGTTTTATGCTTTAATAATTTCAGAAGTATAAATGCTATAAACATAAAAATATCACTTTAAACATTTATTTGATTTTACATTTATTTAATCTTGTGAATTTTAATTTTTTTGTTTTGCATCTTCAGAGGGATTAAAAGAAAAAAAAATAAGATTAAAAGTTTATTAGTCAAAATTTATAAAACTAAATACCTCTAAAAATTGGAATAATTAAATTTCCAAATAATAACAATTTGTAGCATTAGATTATTAAAACTACAATTAGGGCACCACCTACAGAGTGAAAAGGCAACACGCAGAATGGGAGAACATATTTGCAAATCATATATCTGACCAGAATATGTGAAAAACGTCTACAACCCAGGAACAGCAACCACAAAACCAACCTGATTGAAAAGTGGACAAAGGACCTGAACAGATATTTCTCTGAAGAAGATATATAAATGGCCACTAAGCACATGAAGAGACATCACTGATCACTGGTGAAATGCAAATCAAAACCACAATGAGATAGCACTTCACACCTATTAGAATGATTGTTATTTAAAACAAAAGGAAAAAAAAACCCCATGGCGAGTGTCGATGAGGTTGTGGAGAGGTTGAAACCCTCGTGCACTGCTGGGGGAAATGTAATATGGTGCGGCCACCATATTGGAAAACAGTATGGTGTTTCCAATAACAATTAAACATAGAATTACCATATGATCCAGCAATTCCACTTCTGGGTGTATACCCAAAAGTGAAAACAGGGGCTTAAACAGCTATTTGTAGACCCATGTTCATAGCAGTTATTCATAGTAGCCAAAAGCAACCCAGGGATCCATTGACAGATGAATGGTAAACAAAATGTGGTGTATGCATACAGTGGAATACTATTCAGCCTTCAAAATGGAGGACATTCTTACATATGCTACACAACATGGATGATCTTTGAAGAGATTATACAAACAGAAATAAGCCAGTTACATCACAAAAAGGCAAACACTATATGATTCCACTGATGTGAGGTACCTAGAGTCATCAATTCATAGAGACAGAAAGTGGAATGGTGGTTGCCGGGGGGCTGGAGGGGAGGGAGGACCGAAGAGTTACTGTTTAATGGATACAGAATTTCAATTTGGGAAGATGGAAAGTGTTCTAGAGATGAATGGTGGTGCTGGCTTCACAGCAGTGTGAATGCCACTGAACCTGTATACTTAAAAATGGTTAAAATGATAACTTTTATGTTAAGTATTTTTACCACAATAAAAGGTGCTTTTTTAGAAATGTTGAGCAAATACTCAGAATTGAATAAAGCAAATTTTTGTGTTAAAACACTAATATTAAAAGAAGGGGAAAAAGTCAATTTTAAGAGAAAATTAAATGGGAAAAATATACTGCTTCCTTTTAAGGAGGACGTTGCAACAGAAAAGGGATCGTCAAACAACTGAGTCAGACAACAGTCAGTTTAATCTGTGACCACAGTCACAGTGAATACAGAAAGAAATTAATGGGGAAAAATTGCTGGCTCTGGTAAATATTTTTCTGTATATTTCCATTAACTTATCTTTCTCTCTCTCTCTCCTTTTTAACTTTTCTTCTTTGTCAGTTTAAATGTCTTCAGATATAAATAACTTGTCTATGGATGCAAATAGTATAGCACTTTTCCCAAAGGCAGAATTTGTCCATACGGTAATTTAGAAAAGAGACAATTTAGCTCCCTAGTGTAAATTGCCATGACTACCATGGATATGCTTCCTGTAATTAGGGACAGATAAGATTGAAATTATTATGAAATCACTAGTTTTGGCCTTATTGAATTAGCTTTATCTGAAAGAGTCCAAAATTGAGTTTAGTATCTAGCCTAATTGGAGAGTACTTAGCAAGAACCCCATAAAATCTCACAAAAGTCTTTATCTAGTGTGCAATAAGTGCTACAATGATGATGAGCTGAAAGGAAAACTAATTTGGGTATTATAAATATTTGGATTTATAATGCTTAAGCTTTCTAAAAATTGAAGATCTAGAAGACTAGAATGCAAATCATGTATGTAGATAGTCAACGCTGACTCCACCACAGAAAGCACTGCTTTAGAGATCACTGTCATGTTTCCTTCAGCTTCAAAGCAAAGTGATAGAATGTGATATGCTGTCTTCCTGCCAGAGGCAGCAACAGGAATTATAGATATTCTATATTATTTGGACCTCCAAAAAGAAAGACGAGAAAATACCAGAAGATTAATGGTTGACTTGGGCTTAAGATTTGAATACTGCCCTTTCCTGAGCCTTTTTCTTTTTCTTTTTTTTTTTTTTTTTACCAACACCCAACAACCCAGCTCAAAAAAAATCAGCCTTTCTGGACAAGGGAATGAAGAAAGGGAATTGGGTGAGAATTGTTTAAAAAAGGAGGTGGGAGGAGGGGAAATATGTTTTCTTGCCTTTGAAAATCCATAGGTAACAAATTCACATTGTACAAAGTTTTATTTCAAAAAATGCTTTGCAATTAGCTTCTAATGTATATCTGTAAACTCAGATGTATTCCCTTTGTTTTTATGTGTCTCTGATCTGCCACCTGCCTTGGACCCAGGACACACCAAATTGCTTGGGTCATCTGTCCAAGGCTTCCATCTTAAATTAAGGGTTAAGCCACTTTCTTGCCTCCCAGAGGTACATTTGTGATTTTGTTCACATCTTTTTCCCTGTGAATCAAAACAAAAATTTGAACTCAAATTCCTTTTAAGTGGTAAGGCTCTGTAAAATAAGTATGGCTGTCACGACATTTTGTATGTACACACAAAATACATCACACACACATACACATATACACACATAGATGTAATTTTAAAAAGACTCTCACTGTTTAAAAACAAAATCCGAAATAATGTGTCCCTCTAAATTTTATTTGGGATTACTAACCAGAGACCTCTTTCCTTTATGGACTACGGTCCCTGAGTGTGCTGAACCCTCTTTGGAGAGCACAGTGGAAAACTCCTCTGAGTGTCACTGCCTCTGTTATTGATGTTGATGGCAGAGCCTTCTAATTCTAACCCCTGCTGAGTCTTTAGAAACCTAGTAGATTGTTAACATGGTTAACGGGAGTTCATGAACTCTGCTCTGTATAAATGCAAAATCCTGAGAACTTTGATATGGAATTGGAATTAAAGGAGTTCTATTCATATTTCTTAAAATATTTTAATAGTTTATATTTTAAAAGGACAAATTTATAGAGCCTGTTGGGTTTTAATCTTATAGTTCCTACCATATATATATTGCATTTTCAAACATGAATGCTTAGAGAATTGTTATGGAGCTCATTTTTGGGCAGTATGTTTATACCCCCCAAAGCCATTTAAAAACAAATAGCAAATTTTTTCTATATGCTAATGGAGCAATTTAGAAATATTTAGTTATTTACATGAAGGAAATGTACAGTAGCAATGCAGTGCAAATCAGTCATTTGGAAATGATTAGAACCTGTAGTCATTAAAGGGTGTATTTATTACTCACATAAAATTAAGGAAATATCTAAAGGAACAATCATCACATTAGATTTACAGTTAAGATACACAGTTGTATTGTGGTTGTAAATCAAGTGTATTTTTCCAGAAGGCATTTGAGTACAGAAGCTAGAAATATTTCCCAGTGGCCACTTTAACTTCTCTGTGCTTGTCGAAAATGAACTCAGCTAAATAAAGAAAAAGAGAGAAAGGGAGGCACAGGTACATGGAGAGAAAGAGAGAGAGAGAGAGATAGAGAGAGAGACTGGAGAAAGAAAAGCTAAAGTGAATGAGAAGCTCAGTTTTTTATTTCTTGTGCAAATTTCCTACCAACCAGATAGCATTTACCTGTAGATTAATTTGTTGAAGTGCTTTTAAAGTATGTACTAAAAATACAGAACACTGTGGCAAGGTTCTGTTTAGTCCTCAACTTTGTAAGCAAGGAATAAGGTCTTTTTCTATGTGGGAAAAGTAAATATACTGAATCATCAAAGGGGTGGTCATCTATCTCTCTTTCTCTCCCTTTCTTCCTGTCTCTGCTACCCTCTCTCAATCCCTCTTTTAAGCTGAAGGAAAAATTCTGAACTTATTCCAGCTATGGGCTGATACACAGGGCAAGACTACATGGGCCCAAAGAGCTCTCTCTGGGAAAGGGTAGCACTTCCTGGAGAGTCCTAGGGTTCTTTCTTTGTGTGGAAACCTGATGCTCTTGATATCCATTAACATTTATTGAATGTTTAGTGAATAGCTGGGGACACCAAAAGGAATAAGAGCTGATGCCTATCTTACAGGAGCTTGCAATCTTGGTCTCATTTGTCCAGGGAGACAAATATATAAACTGGTACTTGCAGTATATCTTGAAAAGTGCCCTGATAAAGGACCAAGGATACCACAGGCAGATGTAAGTAATTTATTTGGAGTGAGGAAAAGCTTTACAGAAGAGTGACATTTGAGCTTAATCTTAAAGAATGTGGAGGCAAGGAAAAGCATTTCAGACAGAGGGAACAGAACATGCAAAGGCAAAAAATCAAGGATCATGTGTTTGGGGAGTGGTAAGCAGCTTGATGTGGCTGAACTGTAGGGCTTGAAATAAGAGTTGTGGGATGCAGTGGGGCTGTTGAAGAAGACTGAGGCAAGGTTATGAAGACCTTGTTTGGATTTGGATTTTTATTTTGGGAGGCAGAGAGGAGGTATCAGAGATTATTAAGGTTATTAAAAGAGAAAGTGTCAGATTTGTACCAAAAATCACTTTGGTACAAAGATTGTCCAGAAAAAAATACCAGAAACAGAGAAGTTGGAATCCAGGTGGGAGATGAGGAGAGCTTTATCTAGGACAGTGACAGTAGGATTAGAAGAGTACAGATTGGAGAGAGCTTCAGGAATTAGAATCACTAGCACTTGGTGATAGATTGGATTTGGGAGTTGAAGTAGAAGAAACAATAAAAAATGATTTCAGAGCCGTTTTTACTTTGAGAACTGGTAGATAGGGTTGGATGGTGGGAAGAGGTTTAGGAAGAATAGAGATAACAATTTTGATTTTAGACATGATCACCAGCCAGCTGGCCATGCCAGTTTGGCTTGTTGGTTTTAGAAGAGAGAATTGGTTTAAAGATGTGTATTTGGGACTCATCATTATTTAAAGTGTAGGAGAAGCCATAGAAATAAATAAAATTATTCAGATAGAGCTTCTGGAGTGAGAGCTCCAAGGAGTGACTCTGGGGATGAATCAGGGAGGGCACAAGAAAAGGAGGAATAGAATAGAGATGTATCCAGAAAGCCAAGGGGTGGAGAAGTTCCAAGAAAAATGGAGCAGTCAGTAGCACTGCCCACTGTAGGCAAACCACCCCTGAAGTGCTTTTCTCCAGGCTGTGCATGGAAGGAGTGCTCTTTTGGAGGCTGGGAAGAGAGAGAAACTACTTCCCATTGAGTACATATTTCCTTCTCTCTCCTTTTTCCTCTCACTCCCTCTCTCCTACCCCTTTACTCTTTTCTTTTAAATTGTGGTTGCTTCCTGAAATGAATTTGGGGTTCCTTCCATTCTCCCTTCCAAAACAAAACATACCACATTACTTGCATTGCTAGTTCAAAACTAAAAAATGCTGGAATTTGAGCTATGATTCATCTCACTTTGAACGCAAAATTTATTCTTCTCTGTGGATTCAGTTTAGACTTTCTTCTCTGCTCTTGAAACTTGCTTTCAATAAAGCCGTCCCCTAGAGCCCAGGTCTCACTGTTGCATAAGAGGGATACACAGCCTGCACCAGGGCTGAGGCTGGACTGAAGGCTGTTTGGTACTTTGGAGTTTCTGCCTAACTGCTTTGTCATCATTCGAGAAGGAATCCAAGTTTATAACACCCTCTGATTAAGAGGAGCCAGGTATTCTTCTTTTCTAATTCCCAGATTCCCTAAAACTTCCTGTTATGAAAATTGCATTCATCAGATTATTCATCAGATCAACAGGAAACCCAGTCTTTTGAGATTCAGATAACTATGAAGGCCATCATCCCTTGTGATCGAATATCCCAGGGATATTTACTTCAGGGATTGGGAAATCTTTCTATCCAAGGTCACTGACCCATAGAAAATGAATAATAAAGTAAAGGACCCACAGTTCTAGCAGATGTGAAAAAAGTTAAGAAGAAATATATGCTAAAAGGAATGAAAGAAGGAGGAGAGGTAAGGTGCTAACATGTTTTAAAGCACCCACTATGAGCCAGACACCTGCTGGGTATTTTTAGTTTATCTTATTCCAACCTCATGACAACTCCATTAAGTAAGTATCATCCTATCCATTTTACAGATGAGGAAGCTGAAGTTTAGAAATATTAGGTAAGTTACCAAAACCACCAAACTAATTCATGACTGAGATTCATACCCTGACAGTGGGTCCAAAGCCCATGTTCTCACCAGCAAAAAAAGAAGGTGGCAAAAGGACTAAAAAGAGAGAAAGACATAAAAATGGATAAGAAGGAAAGAGTAGTGTTTCTTGCCTTTTCAGCTTGTGTTCCCTGCAACTCCAATTGTAGGGCTTTCAATCTTTTCCTTCCTTCTTGTCAGCTGTCAGAAACTTCCCTTTCAGTTGCCCAAGAATTCCCACCAATTGACCTTGTGCCTTCTCTTACCGGCTCAGGCTGGAATTTACCTTTGCCAACATCTCCTCACCCCACTTTGGGCCTGCGGACTCAGAGGATTGCGCACATGTCTGCCAGGAGAATTCTCCCAGGAAGAGTCTGCATCTTACCACAGGAACACACGTTCCTGCTGTTTGCACAGCTGTATTTGTTGCTCTTAAAGGTAGAGAAGGGAGGCTCAAAAGACACTTGGTTTTAGAAAACTTTTCATGGTTTAGCTAGAAGAAATTAAACTAAGGGCCAGAGGTTTCCCATTGCTTTTTCTAGAGGCCAAGATTCTTTTCTTTTTGAATTCTCTCTTGTCAGTGAGGAAGCATTATAGCAACTACTATGTAAATGTTACCATTTATTTTTGAGATTTGCCTGAAGGCAGTTTCTCCCTAAAGAAATTATTTTTCTCTCTTTCTAAAAAATATTTAAGTTCTCTTTCTAAATGGAGTATTTGTGGCTTTTCTTTGACCAGAACTAGGCCATTGGATTCAGTGACTACGTGACCACCAATGCTGAATCCTCTTCCTTCTGCCTCTCTCAACAACTCTGGGTCTGCTTTTCAGTTTAAAGCAACTGTTCATGGAAATCCTGCCATGAAGGAAAATATTGTGAGTCAATAAACTTTGGGCCAAGTCCGGCCCTCAGATAACAAAGTCAGTAGTGCTTGTGTATGAAGTAATTTGCCCCATGATAGTAATAAATCTGTATTTGTATGTTATAAACATAAATGGCTAGATGTATTTCAAGGTCTTGCTTGAAATTAGTTAAAGGGATTTCCCTATGCATCCATAACTAATTTAGTGACTATTCATAGAACTATTTTTACCTAGATCCTAATTACTTGTGAGTAAGCTTTATTTAAAGACTGAAATAGGGAAGAGATATTTATTTGTAGTAAACGTAGGGCCTCATCAATATTTCCTTGTGTTGCTTGAGCATTTATGCCTTTTGGGGCAGAAGCGGTGATATCTTACCTTAGTAACTCAAGGAATGCGCTGAGTGATTAACAGGGAAAATATTAGATTATTTAGTAAAGGGATGTTAATATTTCGGCGACTAGAAAATTGTTGCTGTCCTCATGTTACTCCAAAGGTTACTGCAAAGGTTCTTTTGAGGTAGGTGACCTGTTGATGTGCTGTCTCCAAACTAAATGGATTCCAAATCAGATTCTGTGAAGTATAAACCACATTAAAAAATTATATTTGGACCAAAAGTTCCTTCTCCTTTCCAAAGGAATTACAATTTTGATCAAATCAATGCTGAACAATATTACTTTTTCTTCCTAGCTGTGGTGTGTCTAGAAATGGTTTGTGACAGAAAGTCTTTTTATAGCTTTGCTTTCAACATGCATTTACGTTTTAATGATACATTCTCCGCCAGTAAAAATGCAATTGTAGCACACAGAAAATCAACACATTTTAAGCTTTCTAAGTATATTTAAACTGTCAACAGTGTGCTGTCTGACATACAACATTACTCCGCTTCCGCCTTTAATGGCTAGGTTGTTTTCTAAAGACAGTCTAGTGACACAAGACTCCTAAATCCTTTTGGACCATGTGAACTAAGAATGACCTGAGTGGATGGGGATGTTTTGGCCATCCGTCATTGATAGCCATATTGATCTGGATGGTGGCTGAGGGCACTGTGTACTGAGGGTATGGCAATTTGCTGAAGTGATGATAACCATCACTGATACCTTTGTGATGGGCTTGATTTCTCATTATGTATTCCCCAGCTAGGGAACCCTTGGTCAGTAAGTAACCTGGTTTTAAAAGTACACTTCTAGGTCAAAAGGGTACATCAGTCCTCATACATTATGCTCCTAGGTCACCCTTTTAGCATGTCTAAGTAAAGTACAAAAAAGAGCTTCTCTTTAAGTTTTTATTTTCAAAAATTTAAAAACATACAGGAATGTATACTTTCTACCTAGATTCATTAATTGTTAATATTTTGCCTTCTCACGTATATCTATTTACCAATTCAAATAAAGTTTCAGATATCATGAAGTATTTAGTTCAACCCTAAATAAATTCAGCAAACACTTTCTAAAAGTAAGGAAATTTTTCTACCTATCCACAATACCATTGTTGCACCTAAGAAAATTAACAATAAAATCCAAATATTATTTAATAACCTATCCATATTCTAATTTCTCCATTTGTCCTCCAAATGCCAATAGTGTTTTTTCAGACTAGGATCCATTTATGGTTAATGTGTTACATCTAATTGTTATGTCTCTTAAATCAAAAGAACTTTTTAATGTTCAAAAAACATGGCAAAAGTGAAGAAAGAAATACTGATCTCGTATTCTACTATAGACAATTAAAGTGTTTTGTTCACACGCACTCTACCCACTAAAGCCTAAAGCAATTTAGATTCTACCTGATGAAACTCTCACCAAATTTAAATTTGGAGTAAGGCCTCTTTATTACTCTTTTAGGAAAGAATGATTTTCCTTTTTGGGACAAACCTCCTTTTTAATCTGTGCATGGTGACAAGAAGTAAAACTCTTAAAATACTGCCTTAGATAGATTTTTAAAATTTTATTTTTGATAAATAAAAATTGTACATATTTAAGGTATACAGCATGATGTTTTGGTATATGTATACACTGTGAAATGATTACCATAATCAAACTAATTAACATATATTACTCCTATAGTCACCTTTTTTTTTTTTTGTGGTGAGAAGACTTGAGATCTACTCTCTTAGCAAATTTCAAGTATATAATACATTACTATTAACTATAGTCGTCATGCTGTACATCAGGTCTCCAAACTCGATTCATCTTATAACTGATATAGGTATTTATGTATTACTAAGTAGTCAGGGAAAATTGAATGGCCATATTAGTGCAAGGAATACATTATGAATATGGTGAAAAATCATAGTCGTGAGTGACAGATCATTTCAAAAGTAGTATTTAGTTCTAAAAGTTGATACATAGTTCAGTGGTTTGGTTTTGCATATAGTGGCAGCTGGCTCACTTGGATTAATATAGGAAGCAAGTGATAACAAGTGTAGTAGAATTAGAATGTGTGATAATAAACACAAATGTAATGAAATATATTTTCTATGTATGCAAACAACCCTTGTTTTTCACCTGTGGTTGCATAAAGATGTTTCTTAAAGGTAGATAACAACTCTCTGCTGTTGTCTTACATATTACGAAGAGCCCAGTAGAGCACTGTGTGTTTACACAGTGGACACTCTGTAAATGTTAATTGTTGATATACAAACCACCTTTCACCCTTTGATGGGATCTCTAGGTAAAAGAAGGCAATAACGTTGACAAATTATATAAGAGGAAAAAACACTAAAGGGCCCCAGGAAGATAATATAATTTTTCAATGGTTACTGTAACTTACATTGGGACTTGAAAGCGTTTCCACTTATTAATGCACTTAATTCAGCATATATTCGTTAAGAATTTTTAATGTGCCAGGCGCTGTGTAGAGGTGTTACATTAAAAACAACGCTTTTATCACAGAAAACTTCAAATGTTAACAAAGGTAGAGAGAATAGTATAGTGGATCCCTATGTACCCTTCATTCAGCGTCACTAAATTATAACATTTGGCCAGTCTTGTTTTGGCCTACTGTTTGGGAAGAGTGGTGGTGAAATATGCTAAAGCAAGTCCCAGGTATCATGACATTTATATATAATATAAATACTTCTCTGTGAATTAAGCTGTGAAGGCTTATGAAGACTATGAACTTTGGATTTCTAAAACATTTTGACTAGAGATAGATTAGTAACTTTAAAAGAGTCAAACCCTATAGTTAGTACTTTATCATTGACCAATATTCATTTAATAAAGATATTTGTTCCATAGCAAAGTTGAATAGTTTGGAAAAGCATTATATCTTTATCTGAAGCATGAAATGATGAAATATGAATAATAAGCATGTTCATAGAGCTCAGATTATAAAATAGTCATCAACATATATTGATTTAAATAATGCAGGTTGTGGTTTTATGAATATATATGTGTGTGTGTGTATCTATCTGAAGAGAACAGCATTAAATTTAAGATAAACATACACACACACACACACACACATGCAATGGGGAAACGGTTTATAAGTCTTTCAGGCACACACTGTTCTCTGTCAAGTCTAGGAATAATAATAATGCAAAATTCCTGTATAATTTGTCATTTTATGATGAACTTATGATCCAGAAAAAAGTCAAGAATGGTTTGATTGGAGACAATTAGGAAAAGACAAAGAAGCAAAGGCTCAAGCAAGTTTCAACTCAAGTAAGGTAACTTTTAAGGGTAAAGGTAGAAGAGGAGGGCCCAGTTTGCTCACCCTTTGCTGTGCTTCCACTGTGTCCTGGGATAGGCCCATGGATGGGTTCCCTGCATTGTCATACTTGCATACAAAGCCTACATCTGAGTTTGTACTTCTCCTTGAATTCTAGTCCCTCATTTTGTAATAGAATCTTATAGTGTCAAGCAGAAAAGGACCTGAGAAAATATCTGGTCTAACTAACTCCCTTATTTTAGAGAAAGAATGCTGAGGCCCAAGTTTCAGTGACTTGCAAGCCTGCAGAATGAGGACTATAATCCAGGTTTCCTGATTGCTAGGCTAGTGGTTTTCTACTTCACCATGTAGCCTCTCCACGTTGTTTCATATTCACAGGTAGTTCAGTCTTAAGGTAAATGAGATAACCCTCTGGGGACTCAAATATGTACAAGTTTTCCTAGAATACCTCTTGAAAATGATTAGAACAAACATTTCCCCTGGCCTAATGTGAGGGGCAGAACACACCATCCTTTCAAGTAAAGATGTAGTTTGCTTGCAGTAGTGATGTCTTTACTTTATAAATGTGCACATAATTTCACACTTTTTAGATAGCCTGACTTTAAGAATGGTTACTTACTTTACTGTAAGAATAGTTTGCACAACCTGCACTCTTGTGTAACACTGACTATTGCATAGACCAAGCAATTCGTAAGTGAATTTAGCTAATCAAAATGGTGGCACACGCACACACACACAGACACACGCACACACACAGAGTAAGCTCTATAATGGAGGTGCTAATTACCAGTAATTCTGTTTGTCTGGGAAAGTCAGGGAACGCAGTGTCATGAACCTGACATTTGATAATTTGACATTTGAGCTGAGTCTTGACATATATATTTTGCCAGGGATATGTGGGGAAGAGTGTTGCAGGGAGAGGAAACAGCATATGCAAAGGCATGGAGGCATATTTTGTTTAGAAAAGAGGGAAATCCTTTGACCCTTAGAATGTCAGTTGGTTTGGGGCACTCTTGGAGTTTGGGTCTGCTCTAGATTAAGTAGTGTATGGTGATCACTAAGCCTTCTCTTCCTTGCCACATCAGCCTGCCCAGCGTTCTTCCCTGCACTCTCACTTGGTTCTATCCAAGAGCAGATGGGGGTCTTGGGCAACTATCACCAGCTTAACCTCTTGACATCTTTAAACTCAGTGTCGCTTGGATTCTGTTCAGATCCATCTTCACTGTCTAATCCCTTTGCACTCTACCTACTGCAGTGGTTTTCATGTATTATGGGTAGGGCATAGAAGTAATCTAAATATCATTTTCTTAACAATTACTCAGAATTCTCAAAAAATATACCCAATAACATTATTACAGTTTCCAGTGTTATTACCATATGGTGTAATGGTTAAGAGCATTGGAATCAGACTTTGGTTTGAAACCTGCTATATTACTTACTAGATTTATGACCTTGTTTGGGAAGCTTATTTAAGATCCAAGAGTGTGTTTCTCCAAATAAAGCATTCAGTTTAGTGACTGGCATATTGTAAAGCCCCCTGCCCCCCCCCCCAGAAAAGTAGATTTTCAGGACTATTCTGATGGGGCCCAAGTGAGATACTGAAGAAAAAGAAAAAAGCTGCACAATACGGTATTCATCTGTACTTGGGCGGTTCTGTGAATGTTTTACGAAGATTTTTTTCTTATGTCTTTTCTGATTTTCAGCTCCACTGTGGGCAGTTCATGGCTAGGGACTATTTTTTCTTCTGTTTGTTTTTCTCTCTAGCAGTTAAGGCTGACTGTACAGATGAGTAAGCCATATAAATATGTCCTGGACTTAGCTGATGTCCTGGACTTCCCAGGGCATCCTGGATGTGACTCTGACCTTTCCTCTCCCACTGGAGCCATGCTTGTACAGATTTAATTCCATGACAGCAGGTGCCTTAGAATTCAACCTTGTGCAAGTCCTGAGGCTTTGGAGTATGACATTGGATATTTGTGTGTGTGTATGTGTGTGTGTGTGTGTGTGTGTGTGGTGTATACACATATATGCTTGTATATACACACATACATACACATACTATCACACACTTAGAATTTCCTACATATGTGGAATTAGTTCAGCATTGGTGTTAGGTTAGGGAGAAAATGCTGAAATGTTTGTCTTTTGCTTAAGCAGTGGAGGCTGGGCTTTGTACCAATTAAAATGACAGTCATTTTTCTCTTCTGTAAGATATCTCAAAAGTTGCACTCTTATCTTTCTTACTCTAATGTTAAGTGCCCAAATAAAATATTTTCTCAAATAATCCCCTTTATTTCTATAGGGCTTTGAAATTTACAAATCTCTTTAATATCCATTAGCTGGCATAAGTACTAAATACATGCTGATGAATCAGTGAATGAGTTCCAATGACTACTCAAAACAGACCTATAAGGTAGGCAGAACAAGTGTTAGTATTTGAATGTCATTATTCCCATTTCATACATAAGAAAACTGAGAGCTATTGAGTTAAACCACCTTGCTCATAGTCATGCAACTAATAAATGGCACAGCGAGGACTCAGCTTAGGTCTTCTGATTCCCAAATCAGTGCACTTTCTACTACTATCATTAATTACAGGAAAAACATTTAAAAAAACTCCAGTACTTAGGGAGAGATTATATTACTGCAATTAATTCTCCTGCTTGCACACCAGATAATTGGTGCTTCTAATTATGGCTTATTTGTATATCTCCTCTGTATGATAACCTTTAGACTATATTTAGTCTTAACTGTGAAATACTTCATGCCCCAAGAAATATTATAAGAATGGAGCACAGCTATCTATCAAATCCAGTGCCTACAAAGCAATACATTCAGTATGTATTAAATCTGTTATCCAGATAGATTAGTATCCATGCTGTCTTCTTAACTAACACCTGTCTCTCACATTTCACTGAAATTACCAGTGAAACTATGACTAATAAAATTGGTTTAGAACCAAAATTCAATAAAAGCAAAGTTAATTATGTGTTTGTAAGAGAATAAGCATACAGTTAGATCAATATGCAAATTGTGACCTTCAGTGGTCTTTTCTGTCTTCTTTTAAGCCCTTAGTCTTGCAAAGATTAATTTACTACTTAGAGCTTCATTTTATGAAGCCACTAGGACTTAGATTACTAGATTTTTAATTGTTTACACATCAGTGACGTGTATGTATTATATGTGTCTCAGTCTCTATATCTTTGTGGGGGAGGCTTGTTCTAATAGCAGAAATAGTGCATGAGGCAAATAAATATGTTCAGCTTCATGTTAACAAAAGACCAGACCAACTTAGAAATTTAAGTTCACATCAGCATTTTCTAGGCACCATTGTTTGACACCATGGTCGACACCATGGCAAGTACAAAGTTGCATAAGACATTTTCTGGCCTCCAAGAATTTACAGTCTAGTGGAAGAGATAGTCATGTTCACAAATAACTAAATTATAACTTAGTGTTTGTTAGTTTTTAAATAGAGACGTAAATAAAAGCAATAGAATGGAAAACAGATGGAGAGATTTATTCTATACTTGGGAAGGCTTCATTGGGGAGTTGGCATTTGATCAGATCTTATGTAGGATTTTCATTGGAGGGAGTAGGAAGGCAAGGGTGGGTGGAAGAAATAACAAGAGCAAAGGCACAGAGGACATAATGCAAGCATAACCAGGCAACAGGGAATAGTATCCTCCATCATACTATTCAAAGATATGGGGAAACAACATCTGGCCCAGCACCTTCATATCCTGACATTGGGTTAGTTTGCACAATGGTTGATAGATGGATTCTTGAAAGTCATTCTTATGTTGGGAACAGCTGGTAATAACTTACTTTATACAAGGAAGTGACTACAATTACAGAAATATCTCACTAAGCCCACACTAAATGTATCACCAACTTAACTTCCCTTGCATCTCAAAATGTTTGTGGCCACTCTAAGACACCTCCATTCGACAGCAAGTGTGATGGGAGGAAAGTCAGAGTGGAAAGAGACAGTGGTTGTTACCTTACTGAAGATACGTATCTTATTTTTGCAAATTTTACAAAAACATATGACATCATAAACATATTGCTGGAAGCTTAAGCTTCATTAGTTTTATGGTAAATTAACTTGATCATGATCCTGCTGCTAACCTCCTTTCTGTAAATTAATGAAGTGCTTTTTCCAGAAGTGCTCCTTAAACACCTGCTAACAGGTTAAAGCAGATTTCCCCAGTGTTCCTGAAGATCTTTGAGCATACGGTAAGTCCCCTATGTACGAACCTTCAAGTTGTGAACTTTCAAAGTCCAATCACGTAAGTCAGTTCACATGTCTGGCGTACGTTGTCACGTGTGTGCATCCTCTACAAGTGGTTGTGCTTTTGTGTATTTTACTGTACAGTACTGTATAGAGTACAGTAGTACAGTATCTTTATTTCAAGCCCAGGATGTCTGGAAGCAAGTGTAAAAGCAGCGGTGATGTAACTGGTACTGCTAAGAAGTGCCAAGCGCCAAGAAAGGACGAAGAGAGACAAGAGGAAGAAGTAACTGAAGAACTGAAGAGATTCACAACGCAGGAAACGGCAAGGGGATTTTCTTTATTTGAGGAGGCACTGTTAGTTTTTGAGGCATAGGACCCGAACGTAGAATGGTACACGAAGGTTGCAGCAGCTGTTCAGGATGCAATCCTGTGCTACAATGTCATCTATGACGAGAAAAAAAGAGCTACTACCCAGACATCACTGGATCGTTTTTTCGAGAAGGTAGATAGAATTGAATCCCACAAGGAAACAGAACCTGTGTCATTAATGTCAGGCGTGAGTGAAATTGCATCTTGCCCTCCGTCTCCTATTGCTGACGATCCTTCAGCTCTACCATCTCCCACCTCCTCTCCCTCCTCCAGTCGGTAACTAACCCTTTTTGCCTGTTCACTCGATGCCAGCCCCTGTATGCCAGCTGTTGTACTGCACTACTGTACTTTTCAAGGTACTGTACTGTAAGATTAAAAATGTTTCCTTTATTTTTTGTGTTGGTTTGTTTTTTATGTATTATTTGTGTGAGAAGTATTATAAACCTATTACAGTACAGTACTATATAGCTGATTGTGTTCGTTGGGTACCTAGGCTAACTTTGTTGGACTTATGAACAAGTTGGACTTATGAACGTGCTCACGGAACAGAACTCGTTCGTATGTTGGAGAGTTACTGTACTTGTAAACAAAAGCATCTGAGCCTGTAGGTGATACGCGGGGATAAAGCAGGCAGTGAACTCTTAGCTCTCTGTACCCAAGCTACTGAAAGGTTCCATTTGAACCAGTGTAGAAGACAACTTATTTATATTCTTATTAAGAGTGGACTACATAAGAGAAAAAAGGGGGGAGCTCTTTCTGCTAGTTCTGTTGCATTTTGTTTGTTATCAGGCAGTCTGAAAAGTTGAAATTGTTTAATTCCCAGTTAACTTGAGATTCTTTTTCTTGGTTCCCTTCCTCAGCTTAGTTTTCTCCATTATTTTCTTTTCAAACAAAGCAAAACTTACATTTTTTAGGTTAAGATTCTAAGGTCATCTTCTTTCAATGCCAATTATGTAATGTGGAATAAAGAACTTTTGTCTTTAAGGCTATCAACTAACTGAGGACCTTTGTGTTGTGGAGAAATGTTGCATTTTGAAAGAAACAAATTATTTTTGTGAACTTCCTGCTCCCTGGCCAAGACAGACTTCCCATTAGTGTCCATTTAGGCCCGGTTGGCTTGCAGGGTCATTCTACACCCTTCTGTCTGTAGCCATCAAATGATATATGCTGAGGGATCTGGGACGGTTACACCGAAAAGAAATGAAAACAAACTTAATAATTCCATAAACATTTAGTGAGCACCTATTTGAGATAGGTGTTGTGATTAGTTTCTGGAAATACAAATATGAAGAAGACACAGTCCCTGCCATCAATCTAATAATCAGATAAACACAATATGGTAAGATAAATCCTACTGAGGAGAAAAGTGCAAAGCATGTAATAACATTCCTTGCCTGGTGGTGATAGGGAAGGCTTCCGTGTGGTAGTATCATCAAAGCTAGATCTGAAAGGATCCATGGGAATTTGCAAAAAACAATAGGTAAGGCACTCTGGGTAGAAGGAATAACACGTGCTAAGACCCATTGTTTTTGGAAAAGCGCCCCAGAAAGTGAGAAATGTAGTATGCAGGAGCATGTGGTATGTTTGAGGGAATGGCTGGAGTTACAGCAGCGAAGTTAGATAGAGGCCGATTAAGACTAAGAAGGTTTGATTTTATTCCGTGTGAAGTAATACAATGTGAAAGGCAGAGAAAATATAAACTCGAGGAGATTTGTTTGCAGATGATCCATTAAGTTCTGATCCAACAGAACTAAAATTTGGTAATTTACACAAGGTAACCTTTCATGATGCTTTTGGATTAAAGTGAATCATTTCATTGCATGTTTTCAGATTATCTGCAGTTACTACAGTGTGAAACATATTGATTGTAGGCTTTATAGACTTTAGATGCAAAGCACATCATTCTCTTATTTTCCTTTAGGTTAGAAGAATAATTACAAGTTTGGATTGTTACAGTAACAGGGAAAAAGCTGAGGTGTTTTGAAGAAGTAGTAAGTTTTTTTTAAGGCAAAAACCTCACCCCATGATTTAATTCAGTTTCTGTCTTTGATCAGGTGCCATTTCCTAATAGACACAGTGAAATTATACTTTAACTAAGACAAAGTAAAGGGTGTGTTTTCTTTTAAACTATAGACAAATACTTATAAGGAGGTACAAATTAACAGTCCGAGAATTTTTTTTTTTATATATATATATATTAGTTGCTCTCATTTGTATTTTTTTTTTTTTTAATTTATTTATGGCTGTGTTGGGTCTTCGTTTCTGTGTGAGGGCTTCCTCTAGTTGTGGCAAGTGGGGGCCACTCTTCATCGTGGTGCTCGGGCCTCTCACTATTGCGGCCTCTCTTGTTGCGGAGCACAGGCTCCAGATGTGCAGGCTCAGTAATTGTGGCTCACGGGCCTAGTTGCTCCGCGGCATGTGGGATCTTCCCAGACCAGGGCTCGAACCCGTGTCCCCTGCATTGGCAGGCAGATTCTCAACCACTGCGCCACCAGGGAAGCCCCCTGAGAATTTTTTAAACTGGCCCTCTTTTATCCCAGGACACATAGTGAATATGCAACACAGAGAATAAAATAAGCAAAAGACACTAAAATAGTTTTTACTAAGTACTGTAAATTGTTACTAATTATCAGTAAGTGGGAAATGGACCAGCAGCCTTTCTTATTCATGAAAACTCTGAAGGTTGTAAAACAAACAAATAAAAAAATTGATTTTCTCTTATTAAAAGAAGGTGAAAAAATAATAATTTAAAAAGGTGAATTAACAGTTAACACTGAATCTCACATTATTCTAAGCCTGTTAAAATAAACTTACAAGAATTATAGCTGTCACCCTTTATCTCCAGTTTTATTAGGCATAAAGGTATATGTCTAAATAGTATTCACTGAGTGCTTATTCTTGGGCGTACTTGATGCTGTGGAGGGTTTTTCCAAGTATACTCAAATGAAAAATTAACTAATAGTGTAAGACACTAGAAAACAAGTCACAAGATGGTCCATGATTATGTGCCAAAGATGGGGGCAATCGTAGGTGTTGGGATCCTCAAGAAGATTCCCCAACAATGAGTGTTATTATTGTTTTACATAAATGACTTATTTTACACAAATAATATCATAAAGTATACGTCATTCTGTAATTTGTTTTTTGACTCAGCAGTATGTCTTAGAGATCTTTCCATGTTAGTACAGAAAAAAGTCTATGTTGGGAATTCCCTGGTGGTCTAGTGGTTAGGACTCGGTGCTTTCACTGCAGTGACCTGGGTTCAATCCCTGGTGGCGGGAACTAAGATCCTGCAAGCCACGCGGCATGGCCAAAAAATCCCAAAAAACAAAACAAAAAAACTATGTCGTTCTAAAGTTGCATAGTACTTCCTGGTATGTATATACCATAGTCTGTTTAGCCATCCTCCTATGTTGTTTGGCATTTAGGTCACTTCTAATATGTAAATAGATTTAAAAAGAGGTCTGGAGAATCCAGAGGGTTGAAGTAAGTCTTAGCTTTATCTGTTATGTTTAATTTTTTAATAAGGAGGATATATTAATGCACTATTTGTACATTATATTTGTAATTCACATGTCTGCAATAATTAAAAGTTAAACATTTTTATAACACTTATTTTGGAGCAGCCATTTGACATTTGTCCCCACTTCCATCGTCCCTACAATATGCTGGTCTACCTGCCCTACCTCTGATATTTATAGCCAATGACCCAGCTTAGACAGGTGTCTCAGCTTTCCACTGAGCACTGGTAACCATTGGGGTTGGAGCTGTCCTTAAATTCCAGTCCCTTTGGCTGAAGCCTTGTTTCCTTTGTTTCCTTGCTGTCAGCCTCTGAGGCCTCCAGCAAAACAGAAAGCAATGTGTATTTTAATTCTCAGTGTGGTTGGTTTTCTGAAAAGCACATCTTGATTTAATATTGTGATGTGGTTACTTTAGATTGAGCTTTCTATCCCATCTCCTTTTTCCAAAAAATCAAAAGGTAGTTCTTGTTTTAAAAATTTTAGTTTTCAAATAAATTTCATCTTTGATGGCTTTCATTTAGAAAAATTTGGCCTTTAAAGTACTTTATGAACTCTATTTAGTATAAGTTTATATTTAATAGCGTACTAAGGAAAGAACACTACCAACACTATAAACTCTAACTAATAGAGTTGCAATTAAATCTTTTGGGCCAGTCTCTTTTCACACTGTATTTTCAAAGTCATCTATTTTCTTGTGAGGTAAAGATATAAAGAAACTTAAAGCAGTCATTTCAAGCAAATTAACCACATATAAATGTTTCTGGGCTTGTCTGAGATTTTTCAGAAAAAAAGCTGTAGATCTGTTATAATCGTTGTCAAAAAGAAATCCTTTAATCTTGACTTCACTTCAGTAAATTGAGATTAGTTAATAAAATTTGGAGTATGTTTTTCCAAGTACTAGATAAAATGACTGGTCTCTATAAATAGGATTTTAGAACAATGCCACTTAAAAATTGCCTTCAGAGTATTTCTAAAAACTCACTCCTATTTACCCAATAAATATTTATATATTTGAAGCAGAAGTTTAGCAGAAAATATTTAAAATTAAATACTTAAGAAAATAATCTCATCTGCTCTTTGCTGTTTTAAGAGCTGTTTTGGAAATGCCCAAGTCACCATGCAGTGATGGAATATCATACACATTGCTAAAGGTCAAGCCATAGTAATCCTGACAGTTTACTCCAGAGCTTTGCTTCCAAATATGCTCTTCAAAAACTGTGTTTGGTGTCTTTTTCCATAATAAGAGAAAATTGTGAAAGACTTTTGATACTTGAAAAATATTCCTTCCAGTTTATGGTTGTGAGAGATGAAGGGAGTGTGTGTATAACTTTCACATTTCTTAGCAGGATAAATAAAAATCCTTTCCTTCTCATTGAGTGTTTATAGATGAAATAAAGAAGCAGATAGAACAGAGGTTATATGCAATAACTAACCTAAATGAGAAATACATGGTCATTGAAATCTAAAAGGCAGGGAGGGTTCGATCTTTGGGCTCACCTATAATTTGTGCACCATAAATGTAGAAGGAAGTCAGCAGGGACTTTTTAATGACAGTGCTGTCTATAACAGTATCATCAAGCAAGACATTGGCATAAATCATTGGCACTTTGCAAAGTGTCACTTCTGTCAACCTTCTAGTGATGTGATCTTTAGTCTTTCAAATCCATAGACTGGCATTTGGATCAGCTAAGCATCTTACATCCTGTCTTGAATATTAAAGCTGTTTTAGCCAATATTGAAATGCTGAAGTAATGCTTGTTCTAAAATATTTGTAAGCAACTGACCTAACTAAGCTTTACTCTTGGTGAAGCTTGCAGAGTTTCCTGTTTGCAAATGCAAATGAGGCTGTTATTCATTTTAGGAAGTACCCCAGGAAAAAAAGATAATGAAGCAGTGATTTTTATATCACTTCAAAAGACTTTTATTAGTAAAGCTTTTATTTTAAGTTCAAAGGCAACTTTACTTTTGGTTTAAGTTTAATTTACAAAATAAACTGCTTGTTAAAGTGATTGATATGCAGTTGGATAAATTTCATAAAAAACAATAATGGTAACATTGATAAACGTAATCAATTAACTTTGCCTAGATGAAATAAAATTAATCCACATCTGTACATAATAAGATGGAAAATCTGTATGCTTTACGCCAATTTAATTTGAATGAATGCTTGTACTCAGCAGGATTGCTGTTTGCATCTCTGGAGCTCAAGTCTTACAGAACTTGCACTGGTGTTTAGTGATTCTGAAATTAAACTGAAAACTATCTTGAGAGGCATAAAGCTTATTAATACCTCCTTATTAAGTTTTCATCATAATTTTCTCCCTAAACCTTATGCTCTGAGTACAGTGTTTTGAGAAGACTAAATCTGAGGTAGTAGAGCTCGAGTTATACTAGATCAGTATTATGGTTTGGGTTGCAATACTGCTGTTAATTTCATTTTAAGTTCTTTCAGACATAGATATTTACCACCACAGGAAGAAACCCTTGGAAGTGTAAGACATGCTGTCTTCCCAGGGGTTATGTTTCTACCACCACCACCACTGTTACTCCTCACCCGCTGGTTTAGCACCCCAGGAATCTAATAGCCTTTCAAATCTGCACTGTGATTTACAGTGTCCCTGTATGCTTGGAACAATCAAATTCCCCTTTGTCCAGCTCCGCATGATCCCAAGGAGAGTAGAGAAGGCTCCTGTGTGAAACTTTCAGTGTGGCTGCAGACAAGAGCAGTTGCAACCCCAAATTAAAGAGTTTCCAAAACTCCTGGATTCGCAGAGTATCACTGAGACAGCCAGAACCCAGTTGATCCAGTAACACAAGACGTAGAACGAAAGGCTGTGGCAATCCCTGGGGTCCGCTCAATTTCTAGGGTACTCTTGGTAATAGAAGTACCCTTTAAGTTGCTACAAGACTCCTAGAAAGACAAGACATATTCTCAAAATTTGCTAAATGTTTTTCTTTCTTTCTTTCTTTCTTTCCTTTCTTTTTCTTTTCTTTTCTTTCTTTCTTTCCTTTCTTTTTCTTTTCTTTTCCCTTCCTTCCTTCCTTCCTTCCTTTCTTCCTTTCTTTTCTTCCTTTCCACCTGCTTATTGGTGGCATCTTCCCATCTGAGTCTTGGCTGCCTGCCTCCAAAGTGACTGAACATTAGCAGAAACTACAAAGTATTGGCTCCTCTGTTTGTAATTTTTGTTTGTTTGTTTGTTTTAGAATGTGTGCACTTTCATTTAGAGCAAATCCTGGCTTTAAAGGAAACAATCAAACCACTCTTTTCCAAAGCTAAGTTTGGCAGAAGAATAATTTTATTGGACAAGGCACTAGGCTCCCAGTTTTAGTTTCAACTCTGTGCATAATTAAAAGGGAGAAAAGGTGAAGCAACAGAAAATGGTGTTGCAAATGAAACAGATCCTGTCTTTCCCCCAGCCCTGTGACTGACCTTCTTTCAGGTCTCATAAAACAGCTCTATTTCAACCTTCTAGTTATGAAATGGGAATGATCATCCATGTTTAGCACAATAGGTGCTTATAACGAAGGTTTTTTAAATTCCAAGTAAAAAAACCTCAACAATCTGCTGGTTTTGCCCAGATCTAATTGTGCATCAAACTAGAAATAGTAGAAACTGTTTTAGAAAGTAGAAATAGCCTCTCTAAAGAGGTAGCTTATTGTGTAGAGCTGATGGCCTCAGATTGGTCTCCATCCTTTCTCTGCTTGGCAGACTTGTGCAGGCTGCGCTCCTCTGGCTTCTGAGTGATAGTGGGAGACTGAAGGGCAAGAGGAAGAAAGAAGCCACCCTATTTCTGTCTTCCCTCTGCCTCGGGCAGCAAGTCTTGTCAGCTGTGACGCTAGCTTCTGCGAGGTGGCCCCAGTCCCCAGACTCCAGTAACTGCCTCCCTCCCTTGGCCTTCTAGGGTTAGGGGTGGTCATGCAGGGCTTCCTGCTTTTGCTTATCTTGGGTGGCCTCACTGTCTCCAGTTCACATTTCAGCTCTTCTGTCACTTGTGTTACCCATTTCCTCTGCTTCAAATACTCCTGTTGGCTTACTTACCTGATTAAACTCTGACTAATTCACGTCTGCAATATTCAGAGTGATAATTTTACCTTATCCTGCCCCAAGAGAAGACAAGAAGGAGACAAGATGAAGGAAGGAAGGAAGGAAGGGAGGGAGGGAGGAAGGGAGGAAGGAAGGAAGGAAGGGAGAGCTTTCAGTATATTTCTGCTGCTTCTTAACACTTTCCCCTTGCTCTGTCTTTCCTTAAAACCACAAGGTAGCCTGTTTATGAGTAGTGTCCTCTTGGGAGTGAGACCGGGACCAAGATGTAAGTAGGCTGGGAGTGGAATGGGGAGGAGTGCAAGAATCACTTATAGAAGGATCCCAGATGAACCCACGTTACTCTGCAAGTGGGACCCCTATGTTTTCCAACTAGATTCAGGCCCCTCCCTGATGGCCCCATACTTCCATCCTCTTTTTCTTTTCCATCCCACTGCCCACTCAACCCTCCAAACTCCTCACTACCTCTGCTATATTTTTTAAATAAAGTTTTGAGAATGATTTAGATTTATAGAAAAATTGCAAAGATAGTACAGAATTGCCATGTACCCAGCACGTAGTGTCCCCTGTTATTAGCATCTTACATTAATTTGGTACATTTGTCACAATTAATGAATGCATATTGATAGATTATTATTAACAAAGGTCCATACGTTATTCAGATTTCCTTAGAATTTTCATAATATCCTTCTGCTGTTCCAGGATCCCATCCAGGATAGAATATTACATTTAGTCATGTCTCCTCCTTAGACTCCTCTTGGCTGTGACAGCTTCTCAGACTTTCTTTTTCTTCGTTTCTGATGATCTGATGGTTTTGAGGAGTAGTGGTGAGGTATTTTGTAGAAAGTACCTCAATTGGGATCAGTCCTTGATGTTTTCCTCATGATTAGACGGGGGTTACGTGTTTTGGGGAGGAAGACCACAGAGGTAAGGTGCCGTTTTCATCACATCATATGAAGGGTATAAACTATCAACATGACTTACCGCTGTTGATTACAGCCCTCATCACCTGGCCGAGGTAGTGTTTGTCAGGTTTCTGTACTACAAAGTTACACTCTGTATCCTCCTTTCCATAGTGTATTCCCTGGAAGGAAGTCACTATGTGCAGCCCACACTTAAGGAGTGGGGAATTATGCTTCTTTGAGGGTGGAGTATTCACATAAATTATTGGGAATTCTTTTAATCATGAGATCTGTCTATTCTCATTTAATTATTTATTTGTATTAATATGGACTCATGGATATTAATTTTATTTTGGGTGTTAAAATCCAATGGTACTTTATTTATTTTGTTGCTCAAATTGTTCTAGCTTTGGCTATTGGCTCCTGTGGCCCTCTGACATATGCAATCATTATGGCTTTTTTTTTTTTTTTTTTTAGCACTTCCTTACTTTCTGTAAGACGCTCTAGGCTCATCTTGTATAGTTCCTGATCCAGTCTTAGAATCAGCCATTTCTCCAAGGAACCCTGGTTCCTTTTATTGGAGAATAGTATTAGAAACCAAGATCTGGGCACTAGGTGTGCTCATTGCAACGTAGATGTACCCACTCCCCTTAATTCCATCTATTAGCATAGTTAACCAGTAATTCTTCAACACAAAGCTCCAAGTTCCTTTTGATTTCTTTACTCCTGAAGATAATTTGCAAGACAATAAAGCTCAGGATGAAAAAGCAGAAAAAATAGGTGTTCGGGTTTAGGTTGGCTCACTTTTGGGAACATCATAGATTAGAAAATTAGACCAAATGACCTAAAAAACCACATCCAGTGCCAAGGTTTTATGATATCTGATTCTAACAGCTTGAGATAGGATGACATTCCATTTATTTTCCAGGTTACCTGAGACAAGTGAGATGGGAATGTGCATGGGGACAGGAAGTATGCTGGTCTGATTGGAGTAGAGACTTTTTATAAGCAAATGCTGAGAGATATGGTTGGAAAAAAGATTGGGACTGTGTATGGGGGCCTGACTTTGAATACTAGGCTACATTCATACAGCTATGGTAGCCATTTTATTTAAGAAACCACGTTTATATGTGCATTGTTTTGTAATATACATAAAAGAAAAATTATTCAATGTGAAGTTGGCCGTGCAGGGGCAGGGAAGTATTAATGATTTGCCTCGCAGGTTGTTGACTCCACTCGGGGTCATGGCTGGAGGCGCTAGTTCCCTTTCTGTTCTTTAGTCTCTACGTATTAAGCATTCTCTTTATTACCTAGTGGACATAGATATTCAAGTAAATTATAAGAGCATTTTAAATATACTGTATGAAATCAAGTCTGAAGTGGACTGTGCAGACTCATTCCCCTTCATAACATTCTGCTCCTGTTAGATTTCAAGCAGTGCTAGGAAGCCCTAGAGGAAAGAGGAAAATGGTATGTGTAACCCAGTTGTCTCACTGGATGATTGTATGTGTACATGTGATCTTTTAAAAAACATATTTATTGATTGATTTATTTAGGCTGTGCCAGGTTTTAGTTGTGGCATGCAGGATCTTTAGTTGCAGCATTCGGACTTCTTAGTTGTGGCATGCATATAATCTTATTGTCTGAGGCTAGAAGATTATAGGAGAGTGAGAATAATTTTGAAGCCTTGGGCAGGAAATATTAATAGGTCTTTGTCTTTAAACTGACATAATAAATATTGTCCCCCTTACCTTTTCCTTCTGTGTTTGTGTTATTTATTAATTCTCCCACCCCTTTGTACCCTGAACTTTGACATTTTCATATATATATATATTTTTTTTCATTTTTACACATATTTATTTTTTCCCCTTTGCGATTCATCCTTCTGTATCTGAGTTTGGGTTTGGTGGTTAACCTATTTAATACGGTAATCACTCTCTGAAAAGATAATAATTCATAGAGAGGCAGTTTACCTTGCCCCAAACCTCCACTGAATTGATAACCTCAAAGAGGGAGTTCTAATCCTCACTTTTTAAATTCTTTAATATTTTATGACCTGCTCTCCCCTTCCTTTTCTTAGCTCTGTAGTTAACAATTTTCATCTAAGCCTTAGTCTGAATATTTGTATTGACCACCTGCAAGTGATAGTTGTTCAGAAAACAGGGAGTCATTATTTTCAGTAAGAAGACCAAATCTTAGTTTTTTTGACCTACTCTATAATTCTTGCTTATTCAGATGTGGATATTTAGAGGTTTCACTCAACTCCATTTAGAGGATAAAACATTTAGTCTTATTTATAAAATATTTTAGGAGCACTTCACAATGGGGTTTAACAAAACAAAACAAAACAAAACACGTCATTCTGCCTGTATTCTATCTGACATAAAAACACGTCAGATTGGGCTTCCCTGGTGGTGCAGTGGTTAAGAATCCACCTGCCAATGCAGGAGACACGGGTTTGAGCCCTGGTCCGGGAAGATCCCACATGCCACGGAACAACTAAACCCATGTGCCACAACTACTGAGCCTGCGCTCTAGAGCCCGCGAGCCACAACTACTGAGCCTGCGCTCTACAGCCCGTGATCTGCAACAAGAGAAGCCACTGCAATGAGAAGCCTGTGCAACGCAACCAAGAGTAGCCACCGCTCGCTGCAGCTAGAGAAAGCCCACGCACAACAACGAAGACCCAATGCAGCCATAAATAAATAAATAAATAAATAAACAAACCCCCCAAAACACATCAGATTAAAACCAAGGGTGAGAAACAATGCCCTGGAGGCAAACCAGAGCACCAAAGGACTAGGCTACAGGATTATAGGGAAGCAGAGGTGTCTTCTGAGAGACGAAAAAAGGATTTTGGAAGAACGAGAGTGAGAGATTGTTGCTTCTTCCTTCCTTTGCTGGGAAGTGTCACAAGGTTTAAAAAAATGAAAGTGGATAGTTAAGGTCAAAGACTTTTTGGGGTTCAAAATGGTGAGGGGAGAAGGAGAAAGTCAAGTTGATCAAGCCCAGTGATGAACTTAAACTGTGTTGGGTCAGGACAAAAGTAGGTCTCCCAAAGGGAAATCACCCATTATTTACTGTTTGTTAATAAAGATGTATCTTTTATGCAGTTTTTATTTGATAATTATGACTACCCCCTTTTTATAGATGGGGAATACGTACCATTTAACCTTTTACAGGTCAGTTAGGGGGAGAATACGGAACAGATAGACTGTTTCTTAAATTTGCCTGCCACAACTAGACTTCCCTTCAGATAGATGATGGTTTCCTTTTATGATTTTCATTGCTGCTTCTACTAGCTCAACAAACTATTGGGAAGACGGCATTTTAAGTGGGTGTATGATATGACATGCATAGAAAGCACTATGCATTTGCATCACTTTCCACCTTTCTAAGCATCACAATGTAAGTCTTTGCCAAATGCAAGTGGAAAGGAAGGAGCCACGCCGACATTCTCCGGCTGGCCTTGGACAACGCTGACAAAACACATCAGCCACTCAGCACTTTTCCAAGTAGCAGCTAATGCCCGGATACTCAACTTTAACCCGGGAAAACGAGGTCAATTTAGGAAAGAAAAGCATGTCAAAGATTGTGCTGGTAGTCTGCTGGGGATGCTTGTCTTCTGAGATTTCCTTCAGCTCACTGTCAGCACCCTCTTTGGGGGTAGTAATGCAAGTGCTTATCTGACAAGGAAAGAATTATATGCGGATTCATCATTGCAAGCTAAGGGAAAGAAAACAGTTTTAATCTCAGAGTATTGGAAGAAATCATAATAATTAACATTTTTGAACATTTACTAAGTTAGACACTATGCTTAGGGTGTTACATAAATTATCTTATTTAATCCTTAAAATAATCAGAGCTACACCTCATCTTTCTCCTTAGATTAGTTTCTTCCTTTAGGGGACATTGTGATTAAAACACCACTTATTTAAAACTTCATTCTGTCTCCGGCCTATACTTTCCAATAATTGTACTACATTATAAAATATTCTGTCTATGACCCGAGTTTCATTTAAGCTCAAATATGCCGTATTTTGCTGCATAGCTCCTCTTATCCCATTGTTTATTTACCATGAATTACGAGGATAGACAACGCCTGTTCCAGTGTCTGCCCCTTGCACACTCAGAACCATGCATGTATGGTTGATAAGGCTTTAGAGCTGCACATATGGGAGAATCCAGCTCACCTCCACAGCCTCATCATCAGTTCACACACTGCTAGCCTAGGGTGGTAGGCTGAATAATCGTCCCCATGTATGTCCAATGCCTTTGGTCCGGGAACCTGTGACTGTTTCTTTATATGACAAAAGGGACTTTGTAAATGTGATTAAATTAAGGATTTTGAGATGGGGAGCTTATCCTGGATTATCAGTGTGGGCCCAGTGTGATCACAAAGGTCTATAAAATGGATACAGGAGAGAGAGAGAGAGAGAAGCAGAAGTTGAAGTGATGTGCTTTAAAGATGAAGGAAGGGGCCACAAGCCAAGGAATATAGTTGGCCACTAGAAGCTGATAAATCAAGGAAACAGATTCTCCCTCAGAGCCTACGGAAGGAACCAGTCCTGCTGACGCCTTGACCTTAGCCCAGAGAAACTGACTTACAGTTTATGACCTCCAGACCTATAAGAGAATAAATTTGTGTTGTTTTAAGACACTAAATTTGTGGTAATTTGTTACAGCAGCAGTAGGAAACTAATATATTTAGTGTACAATTTAAGTCTTGTGAGACAACAATTATATGGAGTAACTGTAGAAGTTAATGTACACACAGTGCAAAGTGCAGGACATTACAATTCTGAGTTCTCAGGATTGGATGTTGCTGAGTAGCACCCCTCCATGAGACCTCTTGTCCCGTCCTCCCTGACCACTGCTGGCACTTTCTAATCCTCACAGACACACGGGAACAAAACTGCTTCTCTCTGGGTGATTAGTCAGTCTTCATTCTCAGAACAAGAACCATTTTACATTTTTTTCAAGAGAGGTCTTAGGAAGAAAAGATATCTTTGATTTACTCTCAATAGCTCTTAGAGACAACTTTGTCTTCACTTGTGGGTGTGCTGAGAGAGTCATTCAAAATAGAGAGCTTGGATACCAAGGGTAAGCAGAAAGGAAGATCTGATTGTTTTGTCCTTGGTTATCTTAGGATAGTAAAAATAATTAATTTACTTACCTTTTGGTGCATTTTTATCAGTGAAACTTCACAGTGCTTGATGTTTAATACTATTTGGAATCTTAGCAATCAGGAGCTGCGTAAAAGGCTTTGGTAAATTCTGTGGTTCATCAGAGAAGAATCCCAAGCATTGTGGTACAAGAAGAGTGATAATCTCAGAAGCAGCATCTCAAGAAATACATTAAAATGATAGAGAAAAAGAGGAATTTTACTGAAGTATCAACTACCAAACTTTCAGGGAGCATTTAATTACTAATATAAACTCTAATAGGCAATTAAGAAATAGAATGTTCTGGTTATTAAAGTATTTATGTAATTGAGACTAGCTCTATGTCAACAATTGATTTTCAAAGAATATAATAGATTAAAATTCTGTTAATGCTGAAGCTAAATTTCACATAATGTATTCAAATTCCCATGATTCAGATCTTATATAGGCTTATGCTATGAACCTAAAATATCACTGAACTGTAGAGGTACAGAGAAAAGGTCTTTTTTTACATATCTGCCCCTCACCACCACCAGTAGCAAAATTAGTGCCTTATTGGCCCTGAAGAATCCAAATGGTGAAAAATATTTCCTTATCATGACTGTTACAAATTTAAATCAATGTAGGTGTCTTTCCTCAGAGAAGAGTATATGTGGGTTATAGTAAATTCCAAAAGACAAGAGCAATTGAAGTAAAATTATTAGCCTTTTCAGAGTCTGTGTGACTTCTCCCTTCCTCTCCATCCCCCACCGAGGGTTAAAATAGTGAAGTTGAGCTAAGGAAATACGCTTGTAAATTTTCAATAGCATCTTAATTTGAAATTGCAGTTTGAGAAGACTAATATTCACACTGCTTTTAAGAAATGTTCTGTGCCTATACATACTCAATTAAAATGCCTGTATTTAGGCCAAATCACTTCATTGTGGTTATATTCCTGGAAGTGTTCTCATTCCCCTGACTGGCATTTCCAGGAATAATGTTACAGCTCTGGCCAATCAGAGGAAAAACAACGGAAACGGTAAAAGTATTTCTCCTAATTGCAATAAACAGTTGAAGAAAATATAAGGAAAGCAAGTGACAAATGTACACACAGAAAGTGAGTTGCTAAATGAGTTCCTTTTGGATAGTTATTCCTCCTAAAAGCACAATTTAGCATTGTTCAGTCACCATTTAGTCTTTGAGTGTTGGAAACTGAAAATCTGTAGGCATGAAATTGCACCGATTCAGTGTCTTCAGGAAATATAAAGTGGGAAATGTTAGAATAAACCGTACATGTTATATACAGGAAATATTAGAAAGTAAACTATCTAGGCAAAATTCTCTTTCTGTCACTTTTTATTACCTCCTAAATGAAAGTAAATATTTCTGGGTATACTATTCTAAATGAAACAAAACAAGACTTGCATTTTAAAAAATTGTCTTTATGTTTTTCTTCTTCGGTAGTATTAATTTCTTAATTAACTTGACCTGGAGGTAAAAAATGGTAGAGCCATCATTATCGTTCAATATTTTAAGGCAGAATATGGTCAGTTTCCGTGAAAATCCTGCCAATTCTGAAGCCTGTGTGTACAGAGAATGTCATCCTTATCTAGGATCACTATTGGGGGTATAGATCGTACATGAACTCTACCGTTAGACTCATAAAAAGACTGAAATATTCTTGAGAGGTATTCATGTAACAGTCCTCTATAATAATTCTCATCTTTTATCATATGAATGAGGTTTTTAAAAAATAGTTACTTAGAAAAGCAGTCAGTTAAAGCAAATTTTGATTCTTTTTGTAAATGACTAGTTCAATTTTATTTTTATAGAAAAACAATAATAATATATAAAATAACATATTAATACACACATACACTATATAATATACTTGAACATGTGATCTCAAATGCTGAAATAGCAGATCTCTTTATTGAGTTGGTTTAGCATTGTCTTTTCAGATGGTATCACTGGTAATTAAGTCATTCCCTGGTGAGACAGGCAGATTTTAAAATGTGATTTATATCTCTGTCTTTCAGCTCATTGCTAATTTTAGGGATAAATATGAAGTAGCATAATTTTACATATTATTTTTCAATGCAATTGGGATGATCAAAGTAACAGCTGTTTCTCTGGGGTCTTGATTGATTTAAAATAATGTACCTAAAATACCAACTTTCCCACTTAGTTTGCCTCAGTTATGATCCTGCAGACAGGCTCTACATCCATCTGGCAGAGAGAGAAAACAAGTTGATGTTTTTAAATACCCTTTTAGCTTTGACTAACAATCACACTTATATTTTAAATGAGCTGATGAGAAAAAACGTTGTTCATGTTCATGAGTTTTTAAGAAAACTTAAAATTAACGTCATGTTTTTTCCTCCTGTTAAAACAAACCTCTGAGATTTCACCCTCAGGCTTTGACAGTTAACAGTTAACAAGAGTTTGAAGAATGCTCTTACCACCATTTCCCCTGGAGAACTTTGTAAGCTTTACATGTAAATGCAAACAAAAATTTTTAGGCTTTTGATCTTGGGGATTTGATGAAACCTCCAAATCTCCAGAGCAAATTTAAGGATTACAGGCTATAACAAGTACACATATGAAAGCATGACAAATTAACGGTAAATATCTAGTATTGATTCCAAACAGGAATATGATGGATTTATTTATTATGACGGCATTCTAGTCTGAGTGACTAAAAAAATAAATGTCACCAGAATGGGTGGGAGTGGGAGGAAGATGGCAAGTCTGTCTATTGACTGTATTCATATTCATTTATATGCAAAAGAAAGAACACAGCTCACTCAAAGGCTTCATTTACTTTAATCCCTTTCTTCCTTTCTTTTTCTTTTCCTCTCCCTTTCTCCCTTCCTTCCTTCCTTCCTTCCTTCCTTTCTTTCTTTCTTTCTTTTTTTTTCTTTCTTTTTCAAACTTGTTCTAAGCAGAGTGAAATTCAGTTCTGATCGGACCTGGGTCACCAGGGAGTTGATATCCCAAAGGTCTTTTTGTTTCCCTTTTGTCAAGATCTGAGTGAGCTGGTATTTAGCTGTGGGAGCATAGGAAGCCTCTTGCTAAGCAGGACAATGACTAGGGCTTGTGGAATTACCATAGCCTCACATAGTAATTGTCATTCTGAGAGGTGATCTATGCATTCTCTCTCCCACTTAGTAGCAGTGGTAGCAAGTTGACCTGGTCATCCCAGGTTCAAGTGTCATTGATTGCCTGATGATGGACAAGGCAAGACATGAATCTACTTGACATTTCACTCAACAAGCATCTTAGATGTATTATCTAAATCGGTCTTTTTCTTTTACTTTGCTCACAGTTTAGCAACAGTAGCATGCAGGGACATATCACCTTGTTTGCATCTGGTAGAGACTCTAGGAAGAAAAAAGGTCTCCTACAATCTTATGTAGACATTTCACATTCCACAACTATTAGAGAAGTTGATTGAACCATGGCAGGTACTAAAATGATCAGAAATGGATGCAGTTGTCTCTAAAGAAGAACAGAAAATGAAACTGATCCTGTTTCTTTTATACTAGGGGTTATTGTTGCTTTCTTTCCTTGAATGTTTTAAATACTGAGGAAAATGAAACTTAGTGAAGAGATAGTTCCTCTTTGGAGTTCCCCAAGGAATTTACACAAATCCAAATATATGAAACTTGAGAATTTTCTTTAATTTCAATATAAAAACCTTGTGAAAAGGAGCATATTTTGTTTATATGCTGGATGCATACTTTTGTTCCTTTTATAAGCCTTGATGTCTAAACTGAAGGGAAGACTTTCCCAGGCTCAGTGGTGGGTAATAAAAATAACTAAAAATGTGGAACGTGAGATTTATAAGGAAATAAGGCAACTGATAATAATATCTGGGAAGAGGCTAGAAGCATAAACAGAGGGAAATTCTCAGTGAGATGGTAGTCACTCTCTTTGGCTTGGGCCTATAGGAGACATCTGTGGAACTGGAGAGGTTTTGATCTTAAGTTCTGTACCCATTCTTCTGGATGACATGATTGATAGCATTCACAATGCAAAATAGAATTCACATATTTTGAAAAATCTTTCCCATCTATACAGGTATGTTCAATTTAAAAAAATATACACATAAAATCTTGCAATGTTGATTTACATTGTAAATAATTTCTAAAAGAAAAATTCTTGTAAATTGTAAAAAAATACCATCTACAGTATTTTACAGGGTACAATTCCACATGATACCACTTTGGAAAAAGGACAAAACAAAACAAAAAACCCTTTCAACATAGAAGTTCTCAGTTGAGAGTTATTTTTGGTATAATTTTCTTTTTAACCTTGGTTAATACCACAGTTCAAAATTTTCATCTTAAACAGGTATTCCCAATAATTTTATTGATACCAATGTAATGCTGAAAAGTTTTAGCAGAGTCTATTATAAATATCGAAATTAGAGAGTAGAGGTAGACAGATACCTAAGTTAGCAGTCAAAATTGAACACATACTAGTTTATGACTAAGTAAGGAGCCTCACATTAATGCATTGTGTATAGGATGAGGTTTATTACTTAAATGTACCCTGAAGGATTTGGCCTCTCTTCCTCCATCCCAGTCATTTACTGTGACGGGGGAAGAACATTTTCTGGGGAAGGAACCTCTCATGCCAGCTTCCTTTGATACTGGCAGACTGAAGTCACTCAGGAGTTTGAGACCTTTGACTTTCTATTATACAGATGTAAATACCTAGGAAATACTCAGGCCATGACCTAGGAATTGCAAAGGGATAATCCGGCAAGAGAAGAGAATAAAAGTACTACTCATCTACAAGTCTTATTTTTTAGCATATAGGCGATCTCTGATGAGACTGTTTGTAATTCAAGAAAACCAGTGACTAAAGAGTGAAAGGACAGCAATACAAACAAAGTTAGTTTACAAATTATTAGTAAGCACATTTCTGAGTAATATAGTATTGTGGTGGATTGTATTATTTTTCATGGTGACTTCTATTATAAGAGAACATCTTCTATAAGCAGAAGTGCTATATGCTAGATCCTAGTTTAAGACACCCTGTATATAGATAAACAACAAGGATTTACTGTATAGCACAGGGAACTATAGTCAATATCTTGTAATAACCTATAGTGGAAAATAATCTGAAAAAAAATAAAAAAAAAAAATAACAGAATCACTTTGCTGTACACCTGAAACTAACACAATATGGTAAATCAACTGTACTTCAATAAAAGTAAATAAATAAAGTAAAAGAAAAAAGACACTGTATAATATATTTCCAGTAGCTCTTGCTCTTTTCCCTTTGCCATGAAAATAAGGTGACCCAGGGCATTATCAGATAGGAGCCACTGCTTACCGAGGACTTGGCATGAGGTTGGGGCAAAGCCACAACCAATCTGCAGCTCACAAAAAAACTGAGCAAGAAATACTCTTTCTTCTTTTAAGTCCTGAAATTTTTTGGAGATGTTATTGCTGAATAATATGGTAAAAGCTAACTGATAACATTGATCAAAAAATATTTTAAATTTTAAACTTTAAGTAAAGTTACTTTGTAATCTTCAGTAGTCATTCATTCATAAATTTTATTCAGTACCTTTCGTGTTCCAGGTACTTGCTAGGTGCTGGAGGTACAGTACTTCATGACGCTTCCGGTAGGGAAGGTTTCAGTGCGGGAGAGAGACAGAGATAAAAGCACACAATTAAAATAACTATGGCTGTAATAATTTCATAAAGGAGATAAACAGAGTGCTATGAAATAATAACTAGAGATGGAGGTTGAAGGAATCTACTTTATAAAGCATGGTAATGATAGATATCTTTAAGAAGGTGACATTTAAACAAAGACCTGAAGAATGAGAAGCTAGCTATAGGAAGAGCATTCTAGGTCAGTGAGCAACAAATGCAAAGGCTCTGTCTCATTCTTCAACTTCCAGCTTGACCAGTATCTAAAAGATAATAGTATTCTGAGAGATTGTGCTATAAGTCACTTCAGGAGATAGACCCGAGTTCAACCCATCAGTAAAGCATGGGATTGCACTGCCTTCCTTAAATAGAGCAGAGTCTAAAAAGCATCTTCTCATTGGGTTATAGCATGCTAAGCATAGGAATGAAGAAGGGATAATGGTGGCAAGTTCACAAACCAGAGTAAAGGGTAGTTTTACTTTCTCTGAGCAATATCCCAACCAGCTCCCCTGCTAAGCATTTCCTAGGTAGTTAGAAATTTCTTGTCCTCTCAAGAATACTCTGGAGCAGGCCTCTCAGAGTTCAAAATTGTGTCAACGAAAAAATACTTCTGGAGTGTCAGTTCTACCCAAAGGTCCCACGCTAATGTGGACCTACACTTTCAGGGGTTGCCGCCTAGATGATTTGAGAGGTATGGGCCACTGTTGCACTGGTGTTCTACTGGATATTAATAATTTAATCACGCCACACAAATGCTTCCAGTGGAATCATGTTCATCCTGCATCTGGACCAAAGCTGGAGAGTTGCCTGCATGTCTAACCTGATTTCCAAATTATAGGTTTCTCTTATGTTCACACTGACATGGATGAGTGGGGACACTGAGGATTCTCAGAGCCACCTGTTCAGGCAGAGAGATCACGCTAAAAGCAATTAAGTTCATTTAAATTCAGGTGACTTCTCCCAAAGCGCTATCCCCCACCCTTTTCTGTCCCCTAAGGCAAAAGGTGCAGGGAAACAGATCTTGACTTGGTCTTTAAACTCTAAATTCTGCATTTCTGTGATTCCTAACTCGACAAGTACATTTAGAAATCAAAACTCAAAGCTGGGTTGGGAAGACAGCCAATTCCTTGCCTATTGCACCTGGTCCCTTAAAAGATAATTTATATGCGGGGCAAAGAAGTCATTGGGAGTGTTCTCTCTAAAAGGAGAAAAATGCTTTTATCTTTTACAGACATAATCTACAGACAGCAGCAGACAATTTATATGTATAATGACCCAATTTGACGTAGTAGTTAAACTATTTTATCTGGCCTTTGCAGTGATAGAATATACACTCCTGTATAGCTCCCATATAACAACAACATAAAGCAGAAATAGAATATAGGCAGATAAAATTGTGTAATGCTCTCTTGATGGTGATTTGAGAAGCAATTGCTACACTTCATTTAGAACAGGGAGAGTGTCTGCTGTCTCCTTAGAGAAAGCCATTCTAGTCTAATTAGGGATTCAGGTACACACGCCTAGCCATTCTGATTTTTCAAAGTTATTTTCTAAATGAATTCAAGGCACAATTTAAAAATACAGTTAGTATTAAACTAAATAGCATTTTTTTCTCTTTAGAAAGTGGATGTAAAAGGGAATAGTTTGTAAGCCATTTCCCTGGCTAAAATGCTAGTTGCTACAAACTGATCATCATTTGGATGAAGAGTGTTAAAACTGAAAAACAGAGAATACCAAGGTAAGTGTATTAGGGAATAAAATTACGAATTAAGCCAGCTTTAAATTAGTTATCAAGTATCAGTATAAATCCTCAAATAAAAGCCCTGTGTACAATTCATACAAAATCTAGGACATTTAAAAAATATGTGCCAAATCTGAGTGACTCTGAATGATAATATTTAGAAACAAATTTGGGATATATTGAGTATCTAATTACTAGCAATATTTTCATTGCTTAATTTATTTATAATTGTAACATTAATGTGTTCATTTTATATTTGTTTAAATTTTTTAGCTAGTACCCAGAAGTACTTAGTACGTGCCCTTCTTTGGAATACCTATTTAATAAGATAGCTTATTCTTACATACATAAAGTATCTGACTATATTATCCTTTACAATATAAACATCCTTCCCTTAGATCTTTTAAGTAGTTTTATGTGATCAAGTGAAGTGGTTAGTATTTAGATAAGTTCTCAGTAGTAATGATCTAAACAGAGTAGAACAGCATGAAGGAAGTTTGAGCACTTTAAAAATAATAATTTTTAAACAATCTCTTCACTTTTACTTACCACCCTATGTTGGTAAGTAAAATATGATCTTTATTTCTTAAACAGTTTAAAATTTTCAAATCAGGTGTGTCCATAACATTATTTGAAAAACTTAACTGGTAAAGCAAGCCAAACAATCAGAAATCTATGTGAGAAATTTTCTTTTGGGGGGTTATATATCAAACTTAGTTTTAATTTGAATCAAGGTTATATATGCACATAGTTTAAAAAATTAAATAGTTCTGCAAGCCTTCCTTTGATGGCAGGTCTGTCCCTCCCTTTCTACTACCATAACTCCATTTCCCAATTACTAGAGGCAACCACTTTTAACGCTATTGGCTGTTTCTCTTGGTATTTACCCCTATGTCACTTATTCTCATACTGATACTTCTTGACTTTTAATTTTTAGGCACTATGTATTGACATCCCCTTGTGGAAAATAAGAATTTATTTTTCACTCTTCTTGCCATCAGTATTCTCATTCCTGCCTGGTGCCTTTCTACTTTCCCCATTTTCCTCATATAATTATATTGTAATTTTGTTTAATGCAGTGCTTACGTTATTATGACCACATAAATGCTGAACCATGTAGTTCAGCTGAACCATGTAGTAAACTATTATAATTTTTCTCCCTGTACCAGTATTAAAAAAATAATTTTTTCAATAATGCTCTTTTTTCATTAATTTTCTGTGCACATATAATCAATTTATCCCCTAATCCTTCCCAAGTTGTACAAATCTCCTTTTAGCACATTCAAGCACTTCAGCAATTTTATTAATTTTATTTTTTTGAAGACCTCTCTCTTATGGCCTTCTGATTTGTTCTAGCTTGGGCCATTTGCTGTCTACACTTGCTGTTTAGCTATTATTCCAGTATCTTTCTTAACCATCCTCCAGTGCAAGTCAACTTTTTCTATAAAGAGCCAGATAATAAACATTTTGGGTTTTTTAGGTCAGATGGCCTTGTGCACATTTACTCAACTTTGTCATTATAGCACAAAAGCAGTCATAGACAATACACAAATGAACGTGACTGTGTTCTAATGAAACTTTATTTATGGACACTAAAATTTGAATTTCATATAATTCCTATGTGTCATAAAATGTTCTTTTGATTTTTAAAAACGCTTGAAAATAGAAAAATCATTTTTAGCTCATGGGCCATACTAAAACAGGTGTCGTGATGGATTCGGCCTGTGGGCTATGGTTTGCTGACCCCTGTTTCAGGAAATTCTCTTTGCTTGTCATTTGTGTTGGATCCTCTGGTTTCCTGGATTTCATGTCTTTTTCTGTTTCACATTCTTATTTTGATAGATCATATCTTCTAACAGCTTCCTAAAAGATTTTGAGAACTTGAATTACTGAAATCCATTTTTCCACCTTCATATTTAAATGTCTGAAATTTAAAAATTTGAAGGCATTTCTTCATTGTTTGCCAGCTTGCATTATTGTTATTGAGAAGTCTGATACCATTCTGATTCTTAATCTTATGTATATATATATATTTTTAAAATCTGAAATCTTAAAAATTCTCTTTCTTTGTGCTAGGGTTCTGAAATTTCATAATGATATTTTTAAATAAAGGTGTGGGTCTGTTTTTATCCATTGTGCTAGGTACTCCATGGATCTTTTTATTCTGGAAGCTCATGTTCTCTAGTGCTGAGAAGTTTCTTGTATTATTTCTTTAACGATTTCCTCCAGTCTCTTTTTGGAACTTCTGTTAGCAGATTTTGAACTTCCTGAATTGGTGCTCTTCCACTTTTCATCTTTTCTCACTTAAAAAAAATCTATTTGTCTTTTTTGTCTCCTTTCTTGGATATGATCTCAACCCCTCCATGGATTTTTTTCAATTTTTAATTTCCAAGATCTCTTTTTTTTCTGATTTTTTTTAAAAAAAGCATTCTATTTTTCTTTTATGTATGTAATAAATTCTCATATCTTTCTGAGGACTGATAAGAGAAGATATCTTGTTTCTGTTCTGGAAGTTTTCTTCTCTAAGCATAGTCTCTATTTCTTCCAATATGCTTTTTTCTCTTTGTTTTGGTACTTGACTTTCACGTTAGAGATTTTTTTTCATGTCTTGGCCATCTTTCGGTGATTAAGAATGGTGAGATTATGGTTGGAAGCTCTGAGCATGTGAGTAGAGCTTGTTGACTATGAGCTTTTCTGTAGGTTGATCTCTTTACTGTAGGCTGTTTGTAGGAGAGCACCCAGTATCAGAATCTTTATGTCTGTCATCTTGGGCTGGTCATAGTTCCCCCAAAAGAAACATGCATTTCCTTCTTAGAAGATATAAATCTGGCTGCTGAATTCTGGGAGTAGAATAGGGCAAGAAGGCTAAGAGTTTTAAAGTTCAATATATAAACTTTTAATTAATCTCCCTGTTTTTAGTATGATACTTCTCTGTAACTGTGCCTGGATTCCTCCAGTCCAGAGTCCCTCTATTTTACCCTCTCCAGAGAATAAATCTCCTGTCTTCTACTGAGATGGGAAGGGGAAATTATCCAGTTGCATGGAATTGAGGAAGGAATAGCTCTACATTCACCTCTTCACTTCTATAGCAGCTTGTGACGTCAATTCCTGGGCCTTCTGGGGGTTCTTAGAAGCAATTAGGTTGCTTCTTAGCTAGCCCCCCTGACAGTTAAGGATTCAGCTTTTTGGAGTTTCAGCGTGTTTATCTGCTTTCTAGATTCCAAAATTTTGCAACTTCACCCTTCCCCTTACTGTTCTCCTTGTGGGTTTGTCTTTAAAACTCTCTACCTTCATTAGTGGGTTTGGGGAGGGAGTGGAGATAAATGAAAGTGTTCAATTTGTCATTTTAAACTGGACCAGTTTTATGTGAGAATGTCTCCCCTTTTGAAAACATATTAACGTATTTATATATTTTAGTCAGATATCATTTGGATTTATAAAATATATCTCCATGTGAGGCATAGGGTGTGAAGAAATATGTTAATTCTCAAGGAGGTAGTGAGTGGTTGCATGTATTTCTGGCAGCTGCCTAGAGTTATGTGTCCTAAGTTTTTTACATATTTAAAATGCATAATGTGGAAATCTATAAGAGTTGTTCTAAAGCATATTATGTGTTATTATATTGTTGTAAAGATAGTCTGTATTTATTAGTACTAGGTTTAGTTGGTATATTGACAAAAACCCTCAAGTAACAATGGCTTAAATAATATATGAAGGTATTTCCATCTTATATAAATGAAGTCCAGAGTTTATAAGGAGGCCCAAGAGCAACAGGAATCCACCAGATCCTTCTATATTGTTGTTTCATCACCCTCAATATGTGTCTTCCTCCTAATGGTTCAAGACGGCAACTTGAACACCAGTCTTCATGTTCTCATTTAAGCCAGCAGGTAGAAGGGCACATATCCTCTCTTTAAGGACACTTGCCAGAAATTGCATACGTTACTTCTAATTATATCCCATTGGCCAGAAATTAGTCATATGGCTATAGCTAGTTGCAGAGGAGTCTGGAAAATGTAACCCTTATTTTAGATAGCACAATAAAAAAGCCCTGGACAATAGGTCTGGAGACAAGGTGCTACTTTTGGTCCTTTAATTACTTCTGTTCTCTTAGGCAAGTCCCTTACCTCTTCAGGCCTTGTTTCTTTATCAATATGTTGAAGAGCGTCTAGTAGTAAATGCAAAGATAGGAATGTCCTGGGAGGTAGTTCCATACACATAGGCTTACTCTGTAGATTCAAGATCTGTGGCATTTAGTTAAATTTAAGAACATGGGCTAAATTCTCAGTATTTTAAACACGACTTCTTATTTTGACTTAGTTTATAATTAGATGTATAACCTTGGAAAAGTTCTTTAACTATTTTTGATCTCACTCTGATAATTCATGAAATGGGTTATTAGTATATTCTCACAGTTCCCAAACCATGCACTAAGGTGCCTTGGGATGCTGCAGTAAACTCACAGGAGAGTTGTAGGATATCTTAAATTTTTAAGGGAAGTACAGTGCTACTTGACATCTTTCAGATACCAGCAAAATGCTAGCTTGAGATAGTTCACACATTAGCTCATGCTACATTTGTTTTGATTTCATATCTTTGTAAAGCTGGGTTTTTGTATATTATTGTAATAAAAAGCAAGCACTATGTGAAAATCAGTGTAGAACAGGAAAGGAGGGTGATGGTGTCCAGTTTGATTCCAAGGTTTGAGATGTACAGTGCTGAACAGGTACACACATCTCATTTGGAAGTAATTGTGGTTGCTTAAGAATTAAATAAAAATATGATTTTCTTTTAATTTGTATATTTAACAAAACAGCTACTACTTTTTAAGGAAATAAGTAGTTATTAAGTGTTTGGGCCTAGCTACTTAATAAATGGGGCTATTATTTATTCTTTTTTGTATTGTCTTAGGAGAGTACATGCCCTAAAGATTTTCCTTCTCATTTTCAAATTTAGAGTTAGGTTACTGGCTCTTAAGTATATCTACCTTTTGCTGAGGGAGCTGCCTTACTGGGTCATGAGATAGATTCTCAGCCAAAAGGCTGAGCAGAGATTTGTTTCTGGCAAGCTAAACTGGAACTTGGAATTCAGTTTTATAAGGAACAATGTTATGAATATTTTATATAGTTTAACCAGTCCAATTTTTAGCATTTATCAAATGTGCAAGAATGTATTTGTGACATTCAGATTTTTGGCATCTTAGATAAAACACCCAAATGACTGACCAAAATCTTTTCCTGGAAATACTTGGTAAACAAACTCATTGCATCATCAGAAGCTTTCTTACAGCACCTTTCCCAAACTCTATTAACTTTATAAAAGTGGCCAAATCCCCAGAGCAAACAACCAATCAAAACTCTGGGAAAATCAAACAAGCTTTAAAGTTCAGATATGCTGACTGATTAGAAAAAGGAAATTTTGTTTATGTCAAGAAAGTTTTGAATGGCTTAATGAGAATATTAACAATAATGAGTTGCTAAGTTGCTGTAAGTTTAAGAAGCATTCCTTTGAATTGGTTTCTCAATCATGTGGGAACTCATCCTGAACGTAGAAGCTGTTCTCTTGTATACAGCAGTTTAATCAAAGAAGAAAAAATGAAATTAGGTGTCCTTTTCCAGAGTATCCAAATAACGTCCAGCAGATTTGGATGGTGCAACACTATGAAGACACAAATGCAGGGCAAATACTTTCTTTTTTTTTTTTTTCTTTTTCCATTTTGTATGTTTTTATTTTGAAACAATTTCAAACATAAAAAAAGTTGCAAGAATAGTGTAGTGAACCGACATACCCAACACCTAAATTCACCAAATGTTAGCTAACATTTGCCACGTTGTCTCATACACAAATGTTCACGGTAGCTTTGTTTGTGATAGCACAAACCTGTAAACAACTCAGATATTCATCAACAAGTGAATGGATAAAAAAATTTTGATATACGTACAATGGAATACTGCTTAGTAATACAAACAAATGAACTATTAAAAAAAGTATGAAAATTGCCTGTTGTTTTTTTTTAACATCTTTATTGGAGTATAATTGCTTTACAATGGTGTGTTTATTTCTGCTGTATAACAAAGTGAATCAGCTATATGTATACATATATCCCCATATCCCCTCCCTCTTGCATCTCCCACCCTCCCTATCCCACCCCTCTAGGTGGTCACAAAGCACCGAGCTAATCTCCCTGTGCTGTGTGGCTGCTTCCCACCCACTAACTATCTGTTTTATGTTTGGTAGTGTATATATGTCCATACCACTCTCTCACTTCATCCCAGCTTACCCTTCCCCCTCCCCATGTCCTCAAGTCCATTCTCTACGTCTGCGTCTTTATTCCTGTCCTGCCCCTAGGTTCTTCAGAACCTTTTTTTTTTTTTTTAGATTCCATATATATGTGTTAGCATACGGTATTTGTTTTTTCTCTTTCTGACTTACTTCACTCTGTATGACAGACTCTAGGTCCATCCACCTCACTACAGATAACTCAATTTCGTTTCTTTTTATGGCTGAGTAATATTCCATTGTATATATGTGCCACATCTTCTTTATCCATTCATCTGTTGATGGACACTTAGGTTGCTTCCATGTCCTGGCCATTGTAAATAGAGCTGCAATGAACATTGTGGTATGTAACTCTTTTTGAATTATGGTCTTCTCAGGGTATATAGGGCAAATGCTTTCAACATGACTATCCTGCTATTTTGATTCTGGGTTGGAATTCTTTTCTCAGTTGAATCAGTGTGGCTAAGATGAATTTTTATTATACATTAATCAGGTTCAGATGATGTTTCTCACTTATAACTTTAATTAAAATTTTAGTTTTTCCTGAGATGTGTATGTTTTTTGATACTTATAGTAAACCTGATATTTTCTTATACTAGAGAGAATGACATGAAAGTTTAATTGATATATCTGCAGATACCTTGTTACACATGTGACATGTTTATATACCCTATACTGAATACACAATTTTTTAAGGACAAATATGTTACAGTGAAAATACAAAGCACTCAGTTTAGAAGATCACTTCTAGGGAATTCTCTGGCAGTCTAGTGGTTAGGACTCTGCGCTTTTACCGCTGAGGTCCTGGGTTCAATCCCTGGTTGGGGAACTGAGGTCCTGCAAGCTGCGTGCTAAGGCAAAAAAAAGATCACTTCTTTATGGTCTGCTTTGCTATATACTAGCTCTGGTCTTTGTCAAGTCATTTACCTTCTCTGTGCCTTAGTTTCCTCATCCACAAAGCATTAAAAATAGGCTGCATATAGTACATATCCCATTTACCAAGTCTCAAAGTTTCACATTCCTAGTACTCAGGGATTCAACATGAAGCCAGATATTCATGTATTTTACTTCCTGGGTGCGTTCTTTCTCAAGCCTTTTCTTCTTAGTTTATTCTAGAAATTTGTAGCTTAAATTTAGAATGGGATCTAAAGTGCTTCAAGTTATATAAAGGCCCTATACACACATGATGAGGTTGAAGAAGGTGAAATGTATAACTAGGGATAGCAATCTGTCTGAATACATCCCCCATACTGTTTGCCACACTCACTGGTATGCCTTTAATTACAAGACTGAGTTTTTAGAATTGCAGAAAAAATTTCTTACTCAGCAATTTACATGGGTGAATGTTCTTGATACTGCTCTACCCCTGTCTCCCAACCCCCTCCCCCTTATATTTCTAACTGCCTATCACTACTGACCTTAGTAATAACCTCATGTCCTTGACAATTTAGAAACATGTACAAATTAATGATTTGGGAGAAAATTAGTGGATCCTGAAAGCCTGAAAAATTTCCAGATGTATTACAAGCTGGAACCAGTTGCACAGAGTTACTGGGTCCTTGAAAGAGAGTACTGCAGAATAAGGGGCAAGATCTGCCCTGATCCTGGGATACTGCAGAACCCAGAAAAATATAGGTCTCAGTTTCTAACAAAGCAATAAACATGCATAAGGAAAGAGTTATAAATATCACCCCAGCATGCCTTCCATTAAAGGAAAACACAGAGATGCCTGCTGAAACTAAAAGTAATGTTTAAAAAACAGCTCATTCTCTACAAATATTATGAATTGGATTCTTCCAATAGCAGTAGGAACTTGGATCATACATCCCAGGAGCCCCAAACATGAAAGCTTTAGCGATTTTAGGATTAATCAAGATCACACCATCAAATGTGCAGTCTTTTTGCTATATATGTTTTTTCAGTGATTTGCCTTCTTGGCTTACCCACTGGGTTTTGCCTGTTTTTCCTCATTCTCCACTGTGTCTTTAGACAGTGCTGTCACTGACAGCAGGCTGAGTAAATCATCAGTTGCATGCTGATGAGCTGGTTTCCCTTCTTTTGCCAGATTAAATCAGGACAGCCTTCAAGTTTGGAACAGGAGAGGATGGTCTGTGCCATTACTGCTGACCTTTCCTTTCTTCTCTTTTTATCTGAGACTTTTTCCACAACCAAACCCTCTTCTGTTATGTCCTCAATTTAGGATACTTCCTTTCCTTCATCTTTTCTGCCAGGAACATAACTGTTTCATTGCCCTGCCAATTTGTTTTCTTGCTGTTTTTACTGATTTTACTTTGTGTTCCTTTTAATAATAAGTATGAAATCTTATGAAAGTTTTAAGGGAGTTCAAAAGTAAAAAGTCTATTCAGGGACTTCCCTGGTGGCGCAGCGGTTAAGAATCTGCCTGCCAATGCAGGGGTCATGGGTTCAATCCCTGGTCCGGGAAGATCCCACATGCTGTGGAGCAACTAAGCCCGTGCGCCACAACTACTGAGACTGCGCTCTAGAGCCCGCGAGCCACAACTACTAAGCCTGTGCACCTAGAGCCCGTGCTCCACAGCAAGAGAAGCCACCGCGATGAGAAGCCTGCGCACCACAATGAAGAGTAGCCCCCGCTCGACGCAACTAGAGAAAGCCTGCGCGCAGCAACAAAGACCCAGTGCAGCCAAAAATAAATAAATTTTTAAAAATAAATAAATAAAATAGCTAAAAAAGTCTATTCATTGACATTCTGAAGAACCAATATTTACAAATTCAATTTTCATATAAGATAGTGATAAGGGGAAAAAAAAAAACCTATATGTTATAATTACCCAAAGTTGTTTTGAGAAATATATTCCAGAAACTTTGATATGCTAACACGCATTTTAAATCTCCAAGAGAAAATTGTAAACTGCATTTCCTGAACTTATTAGATGATGAATCCTTGTTTGCAAAGGATTTTCAGTGGAGTGTTTCCAAGAACACGCTCTCTTGGAAATGTTGTCATATTTCCTTTTCCTTCAACTTATTTTATAATTCAGCTTTATATGTAATTTAGTAACTAATCATAATTTCAAAGAACCACAGACTTTTTAATAGTGATCTTTGGGACCTTTTTATTAGTAGTGATTTTTCTGTGGGAAATTTGGCCTGAGAGTAGATAAGGATTTATTGTAAATTTAATATGTTCAAAAATTTTAATATCCTAGGAATCTTTATATATCTATTTAGATAGGAAACCTTCTTGCTTCAGTTTTATTTTCATGTTTACCTTAAGAAAAAGTGTGGAGAGCAGTGTGGCTAGAGTTCAATTTTTTCCCCTAGTATTACATATTTACTATTTTATGTACAATAGGAAGAAGTAACTGAAGCCATGGGTACAAATACTGAATTTTACCTGCCAATATGAGCTTCTGATTTGTCAATATTTCAGAACATTGCTCTTGGGGCTCAGCATGTCACATTAGCATACAATGAAGCCTCCTTTCTCTCCCAAAGTATGTTCTGTATCATGACTATGCCCCAGTCAAGGCCCCAGTCATCAACTTTAAACCCACAAGGTCACTTGGTCATCTTGTGATTACAACAGCAGCTTTACTGCTTGTAATTGTCCTACAGCTGTGGCAGGTCAATGGAAAAATGTTCTTTAAACACCATAAGCATCTGATTGTGCAATACCTAAATGAGTGTCATTGATTATTCACACTGCTGGCTGGTCAAAGCTGGGGAAGTAATTAGGGCTTTTTGTGTGGATTATCCACTGAGAAAAGGTCAAATAACTACAAACAGTGCCAGCAGAGAGGAGCCACCAAGGACGACAGCATCCGTGATCAGTTAAGAAATGCTAAAGCAAGGCTTAATAATGATGTGCTTATGCCAGGTTCTACAGAATGTGATCATTCTGTCATAGAAATCCAATGAAGCATGAATGATGGCTACTTTTTCCCTGGAAGCTCTGCTTCAGGTCCCTGATGCCCATCAAACAGGTTTGTCAGGGAAGTAGACTGAGAAGAATTTAAAAAGCAGGGCTTTTTTCCCCTCTCTTTTCTTTAAATCGAGAATAAAGCCTTCAGCTAGCAACCATTTTTTTATGTCCCCTTTTGAAGCATCATAGCAATGTTGCTTTTCACATTTTTGATAAAATATCCCATCAAATGGTCTGTGTTATGGGGACTTGAAACTGTTCATTTGTTGATTTACATTAGGATCCTCTTCGAGCCACAGTTCTATTTATGGGAATATAATGCTGAAAACATGTTTCAGTTTGCTGAAGGGTCTTTCATATTTTCCAAGATTAAGATATTTCTTCTAAATCCACTTAGTCATTCTTGGGACTAGCCTCCATCCTCAATAATACTAGAAATTCTAAGATTAGATTTTCATTGTTTTAGTTTAAAATACTGGTTTCTATTAAACTAAAGATGTTCTGGGAAAGCCAGCAATTTAGCCACTTTTACCCTAGTAAAGACTGAGGTCATGTTTGATTGTGGCTTAAGGAGGATCTACTTTCTAAAACCGGACAGAAGAGCTTTCAAAACCTAATGGTGGAATTTCAGGCAGTGGAACAAACCAAAAGGAAGGTATTTTGGGGCAGGCACCCTTAACTCAATTCCTCAGTTAACCACCCTCTGTTTCTACTGTTGGCTCTTGTCCCAGACTAGAAGTCTCCTAAGGTGCAGAGAGAATTGTAATGAGAATGAAATGAGAAAATATATTGTGAAGTGCCTGCATAGTGCCTGTCATGCAGTAAGGCTCAACAACAGATATATATATATGCCAGAAGCCTAGGAGAGGCAGGAAAACTTGCTTTTAAAAAATTAACATATTTCTGGGACTTCCCTGGTGGTCCAGTGGGTAAGACCCTGTGCTCCCAATGCAGGGGGCCCTGTTTGATCCCTGGTTGGAGAACTAGGTCCTAAGTGCATGCCGCAACTAAGAAGTCCGCGTGCTGCAACTAAGGATCCTGAATGCTGCAACTAAATATGCCGCAATGAAGATCCTATGTGCCGGGTCTTATTTGCGCAACTAAGACCCGGCACAGCCTAAATAAATAAATAAATAAATATTTTAAAAAATTAAGGGCTTCCCTGGTGGTGCAGGGCTTCCCTGGTGGCACAGTGGTTAAGAATCTGCCTGCCAATGCAGGGGACACGGGTTTGAGCCCTGGTCTGGGAAGATCCCACATGCCGCGGAGCAACTAAGCCCGTGCGCCACAACTACTGAGCCTGCGCTCTAGAGCCTGCGAGCCCCAACTACTGAGCCCGTGTGCCACAACTACTGAAGCCCACGCGCCTAGATCCCATGCTTTGCAACAAGAGAAGCCACCTCAATGAGGAGCCCTCGCGCCACAACGAAGAGTAGCCCCTGCTCGCCACAACTAGAGGAAGCCCACGTGCAGAAACGAAGACCCAATGCAGCCAAAAATAAATATAAATAAAATAAATAAATTTAAAAAATATGTATGTAAAATATCTTATAAAAAATTAAGATATTTCTGTTTCTGAAGTATTATTTTAAAAATTGTGCAAGTTGTGAATGATAGAGTTGTGAGAGTTGTCTGCTATTCTGTACTGATTCCTTCCCATTGATCATTTAAATAAGGGATTATCTTGTTTTCCCCCTTTAGACTGAGGATTAGTGGTTGAAAAGCAAAGATGGGGTATATAGTGGCTCAGAAACGTAGGATATCCAAGGAACATTGCAATGACACTTATTTATATTTTGTAAGAAAGGAATTTTCACTGTTCAGCAATAAGAGAAAGAAAATGGAAGCCATATGGTTTAAATGGTAAGAAAGTAAAGAATTCATAATTCAGATTGCCCTTGTCTTTAAGAATGTATTAAAAGGTCAAATGAAAAAAAAGTTTTTTGTTTTTTTGTTTTAGTTCATGGATAAGATGAAAAAAATTTGTATTTCCTATTTGCATTACTGTAATTTATGAGGAGAAGGCTGTCCTAGTCAAGTCAGAGGCAGCAGTTCTGGGAGCAGGCAGACTTTGTCTCTAGTGGGTACTTGATTTTCTGCAGCCTTTGTATCTGTTACTCTTTCTGTGGGTTGATGGAGCAGGTGAGTTCCTGGGAGCAGCAGTGACAGAGTAGTTGGATAGTAGGAAAACCACTGGGGGAGGAAGCAGAAGACCCAGGTTTTTGTCTCAGTCTCATCTTATAATAGTCTTCCAGTCCTAAAAACGTTGTAAAGGGAGAATTTTTTTGTTTGTTTTTTTGTATTAATGTAACAGATTTGTTGAGATATAATTCACATGCCATAAAATTAACCCTTTTAAAGAGTACAGTTAGTGATGTTCAGTATATTTACAGAGTTGTGCAGCAATATCACTGTCTAGTTTTAGAACATTTCTGTCACCCTGAAAAGAAATCTTGTACCCATTAGTAGTCATTCTTCATTCCTCCTCCCTCCAGAGCCTGACAACCACTAATTTATTTTTTGCCTCTATGGATTTACCTATGCTAGACATTTCATATGAACAGAATCATACAAGCTGTGGTTGATTGTGTTTGACTTTTTTCACTTAGCACAATGTTTTCAGGGTTTATCCATGTTGCAGTATTATGTATCAGTACTTTATTTCTTTTTTTCCCCAGTTATTTTTTTGTGATAAAATACACATAACATAAAATTTACTATCTTAACCATTTTAAAGTATACATTTCAGTGGTATTAAGTACATTCTTATTGGGGTGCAACCATTGCCACCATACATCTCCAAACTCTTTATCTTCAAAACTGGAACTCTATACACATTAAACTGTAACTCCTTTGTCTCTTGTACACAGCATAGAGTTGAATCATGTTTGTTTTGTTTTGTTTTTTAATCTATTCTGCCAATCTCTGTCTTTTGATTAAAGAGTTGAATCTATTTACATTTAAAGTAACTACTAATATGGAGGGATTTCTGTCATTTTGCTATTCTCTATATGCCTTATAACTTTTTTGGCCTTCATTTTCTGTATTACTATCTTCTTTTGTGTTTAGTGGATTTTTTTTTCTTTTTTTTGTAGTGAGATGCTTAAATTACTTTCTCATTTCCATTTGTGTATATTCTTTATCAATTTTCTTTGTGGTTACCATAGGGAGCAATTTAACATCCTCAATTTATAACATTCTAATTTGAATTTATACCAGCTTAACTTCAATAACATACAAAAACTCTGCTTCTTTAGTATGTTCACCCCTACCCCTTTTGATTGTTGATATCACAAAATACATCTTTATACATTGTGTGACAAAAAAACATAAACTAATATTTTTCTAATGCATTAGTCTCCTAAATTATGTAGAAAACAAAATGTGGAGTTACGAATCAAAGTTACAGTAATACTAGCTTTTAGACTAATAAATGTTATTTTTAAAGTATTAGTTTCTTAAATCATGTAGAAAACAAAAAGTGGAATTACACACCACTGTTACAATAATACTAGCTTTCATAATTGCCTATGTGTTTACCTTTACTGAGATCTTTATTTCTTCACACAGCTTTGAGTTACTGTCTAGTGTCCTTTCATTTAGCCCTGCAGGACTCTCTTTGGCATTTCTTGCAGGGTAGGGCTAGTGGTAACAAACTTCCTCAGCCTCTGTTTAACTGACAATGTCCCAATTTCTCCCTCACATTTAAAGGATAGCTTTGCAAGATATAGGATTCTTGGTTACCAGTTTTGTTTTCTTTTAGCACTTTGAATATTTAGCCCACTGCCTTCTGGCCTCCAAAGTTTCTGATGAGAAATCTACTGATAATCTTATTGAGGATCCCTTGTATGTGATGAGTTGCTTCTCTTGCTGCTTTTAAAATTCTCTCTTGGACTTTCCTGGTGGCCCAGTGGTTAAGAACCCACCTGCCAATGCAGGGAACCTCTTGCAGGATCTTTCTGGTCTGGGAACATCTCACATGCCGTGGAGCAACTAAGCCTGCGTGCCACAACTACAGAGCCTGAGCTCTGGAGCCCGCATGCCACAACTACTGAAGCCCGTGCACCTAGAGCTGGTGCTCTACAACAAGAGAAGCCATCGCAATAAGAAGAGTAGCCCCCGCTCGCTGCAACTAGAGAAAGCCCGCATGCAGCAACGAAGACCCAACACAGCCAAAATTAAAAAAAAAAAAAAAAATTCTCTATCTTTCAACAACCTGATTATAATCTGTCTCAGCATGGGTCTTTTTGAGTTCATTCTACGTGGAGTTTGTTGAGTTTCTCAGATGCTTATATTCATGTATTTTGTCAAATTTGGGAAGTTTTTAGCCATTATTTGTTCAAATATTCTCTCCGCCCCTTTCTCTCTCTCTTCTCCTTCTTGGACTCCCACGATATGTATATTGCTCTGGTTGATGGAGCCCCACAACCAGGGGCTCTCTTCACTTTTCTTCAATCTTTTTTCTTTCTGTTCTTCAGATTTTGTAATTCCCATTCTCCTATCTTCAAGTTCACTGATTCTTCTGCCTGCGCAAATCTGCCTCTGAATCCCTACAGTGAATTTTTCATTTCAGTTATTGTAGTCTTTAGCTTCAAATTTTCTTTTTGGTTTCTTTTTAGGTTTTCTACATCTTTATTGATATTTCCATTTTGTTTATAGATTGTTTTCTTGATTTTCTCCATGTCTTCTTTTAGTTTTTGAGCATCATTAAGACAGTTGTTTTGTTTTAAAATCTATGTGTAGTACATCCACTGTCTTTTTTCAGGGACAGTTTCTGTTGGTTTATTTTTTTCCTCTGAATGGGCCTTCTTGTTTCTGTGTATGCCTTGTGATTTTTAATTGAAAACTGAACGTTTAAACCTAATAATGTGGTGACTCTGGAAATCATATTCTCCTCCATCCACAAGGTTTGTGTTTTTCTCCTTTTCTTTTTTTTTTGGATTATTGTAGTCTGTCTCTGTTCCAAGGATCAGCCTGAGGTGTAAACTTAAGGTCTTCTCAGGTCTTTTCTTTTTTTCTCTCTCTTTTTTTTTAACACCTTTATTGGAGTATAATTGCTTTACAATGGTGTGTTCGTTTCTGCTGTATAACAAAATGAATCAGCTATACATATACATACATCCCCCTATCTCCTCCCTCTTGCATCTCCCTCCCACCCTCCCTATCCCACCCCTCTAGGTGGACACAAAGCATCAAGCTGATCTCCCTGTGCTATGCGGCTGCTTCCCACTAGCTATCTATTTTACATTTGGTAGTGTATATATGTCCATGCCACTCTCTCACTTCGTCCCAGCTTACCCTTCCCCCTCCCCGTGTCCTCAAGTCCATTCTCTACGTCTACATCTTTATTCCTGTCCTGCCCCTAGGTTCTTCAGAACCTGTGTTTGTTTTTTTTTTTTTTTTTTAGATTCCATATATATGTGTTAGCTTATGGTATTGGTTTTCCTATCTCTGACTTACTTCACTCTGCATGACAGTCTCTATGTCCATCCACCTCGCTACAAATAACTCAGTTTCGTTTCTTTTTATGGCTGAGTAATATTCCATTGTATATATGTGCCACATCTTCTTTATCCATTCATCTGTCGATGGACACTTAGGTTGCTTCCATGTCCTGGCTATTGTAAATAGAGCTGCAATGAACACTGGGGTACATGTTTCTTTTTGAATTATGGTTTTCTCAGGGTATATGCCCAGTGGTGGGATTGCTGGGTCATGTGGTAGTTCTATTTTTAGTTTCTTGAGGAAACTCCATACTGTTCTCCATAGTGGCTGTATCAGTTTACTCCCACCAACAGTGCAAGAGGGTTCCCTTTTCTCCACACCTTCTCCAGCATTTATTGTTTGTAGATTTTTTGATGATGGCCATTCTGACTGGTGTGAGCTGATACCTCACTGTAGTTTTGATTTGCTTTTCTCTAATGATTAGTGATGTTGAGCATCCTTTCATATGTTTGTTGGCAACCTGTATATCTCCTTTGGAGAAAAGTCTATTTAGGTCTTCTGCCCATTTTTGGATTGGGTTGTTTGTTTTTTTGATATTGAGCTGCATGAGCTGCTTGTATATTTTGGAGATTAATCCTTTGTCAGTTGCTTCATTTGCAAATATTTTCTCCCATTCTGAGGGTTGTCTTTTGGTCTTGTTTATGGTTTCCTTTGCTGTGCAAAAGCTTTTAAGTTTCATTAGGTCCCATTTGTTTATTTTTGTTTTTATTTCCATTTCTCTAAGAGGTGGGTCAAAAAAGATCTTGCTGTGATTTATGTCACAGAGTGTTCTGCCTATGTTTTCCTCTAAGAGTTTTAGAGTGTCTAGCCTTACATTTAGGTCTTTAATCCATTTTGAGTTTATTTTTGTGTATGGTGTTAGGGAGTGTTCTAATTTCATTCTTTTACAGGTAGCTGTCCAGTTTTCCCAGCACCCCTTATTGAAGAGGCTGTCTTTTCTCCATTGTATATTCTTGCCTCCTTTATCAAAGATAAAGTGACCATATATGCGTGGGTTTACCTCTGGACTTTCTATCCTGTTCCATTGATCTGTATTTCTGTTTTTGTGCCAGTACCATACTGTCCTGATTACTGTAGCTTTATAGTATAGTCTGAAGTCTGGGAGCCTGATTCCTCCAGCTCCATTTTTCTTTCTCAAGATTACTTTGGCTGTTTGGGGTCTTTTGTGTTTCCATGCAAATTGTGAAATTTTTTGTTCTAGTTCTGTGAAAAATGCCATTGGTAGTTTGATAGGGATTGAATTGAATCTGTAGATTGCTTTGGGTTGTATAGTCATTTTCACAATATTGATTCTTCCAATCCAAGAACATGGTATATCTCTCCATCTGTTGGTATCATCTTTAATTTCTTTCATCAGTGTCTTATAGTTTTCTACAAACAGGTCTTTTGCCTCCTTAGGTAGGTTTATTCCTACGTATTTTATTCTTTTTGTTGCAATGGTAAATGGGAGTGTTTCCTTAATTTCTCTTTCAGATTTTTCATCATTAGTGTATAGGAATGCAAGAGATTTCTGTGCATTAATTTTGTATCCTGCAACTTTACCAAATTCATTGATTAGCTCTAGTAGTTTTCTGGTGGCATCTTTAGGATTATCTATGTATAGTATCATGTCATCTACAGGCAGTGACAGCTTTACTTCTTCTTTTCCAATTTAGATTCCTTTTATTTCTTTTTCTTCTCTGATTGCTGTGGCTAAAACTTCCAAAACTATGTTGGATAATAGTGGTGAGAGTGGGCTACCTTGTCTTGTTCCTGATCTTAGTGGAAATGGTTTCAGGTTTTCACCATTGAGAGTGATGTCAGCTGTGGGTTTGTCATATATGGCCTTTATTATGTTGAGGTAAGTTCCCTCTATGCCTACTTTCTGGAGGGTTTTTATCATAAATGGGTGTTGAATTTTATCAAGAGCTTTTTCTTCATCTATTGAGATGATCATATGGTTTTTCTCCTTCAATTTGTAATATGGTTTATCACATTGACTGATTTGCGTATATTGAAGAATCCTTGCATACCTGAGATAAACCCCACTTGATCATGGTGTGTGATCCTTTTAATGTGCTGTTGGATTCTGTTTGCTAGTATTATGTTGAGGATTTTTGCATCTATGTTCATCAGTGATATTGGCCTGTAGTTTTCTTTTTTTGTGGCATCTTTGTCTGGTTTTGGTATCAGGGTGATGGTGGCCTTGTAGAATGAGTTTGGGAGTGTTCCTCCCTCTGCCATATTTTGGAAGAGTTTGAGAAGGACAGGTGTTAGCTCTTCTCTAAATGTTTGATAGAATTCACCTGTGAAGCCATCTGGTCCTGGACTTTTGTTTGTTGGAAGATTTTTAATCACAGTTTCAATTTCAGTGCTTGTGATTGGTCTGTTTATGTTTTCTATTTCTTCCTGGTTCAGTCTTGGAAGGTTGTGCTTTTCTAAGAATTTGTCCATTTCTTCCAGGTTGTCCATTTTATTGGCATATAGTTGCTTGTAGTAATCTCTCATGATCCTTTGTATTTCTGCAGTGCCAGTTGTTCCTTCTCCTTTTTCATTTCTAATTCTATTGATTTGAGTATCCTCCCTTTTTTTCTTGATGAGTCTGGCTAATAGTTTATCAATTTTGTTTATCTTCTCAAAGAACCAGCTTTTAGTTTTATTGATCTTTGCTATTGTTTCCTTCATTTCTTTTTCATTTATTTCTGATCTGATCTTTATGATTCCTTTCCTTCTGCTAACTTTGGGGTTTCTTTGTTCTTCTTTCTCTAATTGCTTTAAGTGTAAGGTTAGGTTGTTTATTTGAGATGTTTCTTGTTTCTTGAGGTAGGATTGTATTGCTATAAAGTTCCCTCTTAGAACTGCTTTTGCTGCATCCCATAGGTTTTGGGTCATCGTGTTTTCATTGTCATTTGTTTCTAGGTATGCTTTGATTTTCTCTTTGATTTCTTCAGTGATCTTGTGGTTATTTAGTAGTGTATTGTTTAGCCTTCATGTGTTTGTATTTTTTACAGATATTTTTCCTGTAATTGATATCTACTCTCATAGCGTTGTGGTCAGAAAAGATACTTGATACGATTTCAAGTTTCTTAAATTTACCAAGGCTTGATTTGTGACCCAAGATATGATCTATCCTGGAGGATGTTCCATGAGCACTTGAGAAGAAAGTGTATTCTGTTGTTTTGGGGTGGAAAGTCCTATAAATATCAATTAAGTCCATCTTGTTTAATGTGTCATTTAAAGCTTGTGTTTCCTTATTTATTTTCGTTTTGGATGATCTGTTCATTGGTGAAAGTGAGGTGTTAAAGTCCCCCACTATTATTGTGTTACTGTCGATTTCCCGTTTTATGGCCGTTAGCATTTGCCTCATGTATTGAGGTGCTCCTATGCTGGGTGAATAAATATTTACAATTGTTATGTCTTCTTCTTGGATTGATCCCTTGATCATTATGTAGTGTCCTTCTTTGTCTCTTGTAATAGTCTTTATTTTAAAGTCTATTTTGTCTGATATGAGAATTGCTACTCCAGCTTTCTTTTGATTTCCATTTGCATGGAATATCTTTTTCCATCCCCTCACTTTCAGTCTGTATGTGTCCCTAGGTCTGAAGTGGGTTTCTTGTAGACAGCATATGTATGGGTCTTGTTTTTGTATCCATTCAGCCGATCTGTGTCTTTTGGTTGGAGAATTTAATCCATTTACATTTAAGGTAGTTATCGATATGTATGTTCCCATTACCATTTTCTTAATTGTTTTGGGTTTGTTATTGTAAGCCTTTTCCTTCTCTTGTGTTTCCGGCCTAGAGAAGTTCCTTTTGCATTTGTTGTAGAGCTGGTTTGGTGGTGCTGAATTCTGTTAGCTTTGGCTTGTCTGTAAAGGTTTTAATTTCTCCGTGGTATCTGAATGAGATCCTTGCTGGGTAGAGTAACCTTGGTTCTAGGTTTTTCCGTTTCATCACTTTAAATATGTCCTGCCCCTCCCTTCTGACTTGCAGAGTTTCTGCTGAAAGATCAGCTGTTAACCTTATGGGGATTCCCTTGTATGTTAATTGTTGCTTTTCCCTTGCTGCTTTTAATATTTTTTCTTTGTACATAATTTTTGATAGTTTGATTAATATGTGTCTTGGCATGTTTCTTCTTGGATTTATCCTGTATGGGACTCTCTGTGCTTCCTGGACTTAAGTGACTATTTCCTTACCCATATTAGGGAAGTTTTAAACTATAATCTCTTCAAATATTTTCTCAGTCCCTTTTTTTTTCTCTTCTTCTTCTGGGACCCCTATAATTCGAAAGTTGGTGCTTTTATGTTGTCCCAGAAGTCTCTGAGATTGTCCTCAATTCTTTTCATTCTTTTTTCTTTATTCTGCTCTGCGGTAGTTATTTCCACTAGTTTATCTTCCAGGTCACTTATCCGTTCTTCTGCCTCAGTTATTCTGCTATTGATTCCTTCTAGAGAATTTTTAATTTCATTTATTGTGTTGTTCATCATTGTTTGTTTGCTCTTTAGTTCTTCTAGGTCCTTGTTAAACATTTCTTGTATTTTCTCCATTCTATTCCCAAGATTTTGGATCATCTTTACTATCATTACTCTGAATTCTTTTTCAGGTAGACTGTCTATTTCCTCTTCATTTGTTTGGTCTGGTGGGTTTTTACCTTGCTCCTTCAGCTGCTGTGTATTTCTCTGTCTTCTCATTTTGCTTAACTTACTGTGTTTGGGGTCTCTGTTTCGCAGGCTGCAGGTTCATAGTTCCCGTTTTTTTTCGTGTCTGCTCCTAGTGGGTCAGGTTGGTTCAGTGGGTTGTGTAGGCGTCCCAGTGGAGGGGACTGGTGCCTGTGTTCTCGTGGATGAGGCTGGATCTTGTCTTTCTGGTGGGCAGGACCACATCTGGTGGTGTGTTTTGGGGTGTCTGTGAACTTATTACGATTTTATGCTGCCTCTCTGCTAATGCGTGGGGTTGTGTTCCTGTCTTGCTAGTCGTTTGGCAGAGGGTGTCCAGCACTGTAGCTCTCTGGTCATTGAGTGGAGCTGTGTCTTAGCATTGAGATGGAGATCTCTGGGAGAGCTTTTGCCGTTTGATATTACATGGGGCTGGGAGGTCTCTGGTGGACCAATGTCTTGAACTTGGCTCTCCCACCTCAGAGGCTTAGGCCTGACACCCGGCCAGAGCACCGAGACCCTGTCAGCCACACAGCTCAGCAGAAAACGGAGAAAAAAAAAGAAAGAAAGAAAATAAATAAATAAATAAAATAAAGTTATTAAAATAGAAAAAAATTATTAAAATTAAACAATTAAAAAGTAATTAAAAAAAGAAAGAGAGAAAGAAAGAAGAGAGCAACTAAACCAAAAAACAAATCCACCAATGATAACAAGCACTAAAAACTATACTAAAACAAAACAAAACAAATGGACAGTGAGAACCCTAGGACAAATGGCAAAAAAAGAGCTATACAGACAAAATCACAAAGAAGCATACACATACACACTCATAAAAAGAGAAAAAAGAAAAAAAAATATATATATAAAAAAATAAAAAAAGGAAGAGAGCAACCAAATCAATAAACAAATCTATCAATGATAATAACCTCTAAAAACTAAACTAAGGTAAACATACAGCCAGAAACAAATTAGATGCAGAAAGCAAACCCCAAGTCTACAGTTGCTCCCGAAGTCCACCTCCTCAATTTGGGATGATTCGTTGTCTGTTCAGGTGTTCCACTGATGCAGGTACATCAAGTTGATTGTGGAGATTTAATCCGCTGCTCCTGAGGCTGCTGGGAGAGATTTCCCTGTCTCTTCTTTGCTCGCACAGCTCCTGGGGTTCAGCTTTGGATTTGGCCCCGCCTCTGTGTGTAGGTCGCCTGAGGGCGTCTCTTGGAAAGTCTGAGGTCTTCTGCCAGCGTTCAGTAGGTGTTCTGTAGGAGTTGTTCCACGTGTAGATGTAGTTTTGATGTATTTGTGGGTAGGAAGATGATCTCCATGTCTTACTCCTCTGCCATCTTGAAGGTGCCCCTTCTCAGGTCTTTTCTGAGCCTATGCCTTCCCCTGGGCATGCATGGTGACTTCCTAATTTCACCTGTATATGCAGTTGCTTTTGAATGACCTACTCTTCAATGTTCGGCTCCCAAAAAGGGAAAAAGAGAAAAATGAAGGGGGGAAAATGGCACTGGCTTTAACCACCCACCCCCAGGAAGTCACTTCAGCCAGGAGGAAGGGGCTTACAACAGTGGAGGAAGGTGCAACAACATTGGTAACCACCTCTTTGCACCTCTGTGATCAGAAGCAGTGATTAGTGATCAGAGCACAGATCCCTGATATTTGGAGGACAAGGTTCTTTTGCCCATCTTGAACCCAACAAGCTGTGGGCAAGCTGCTCTAGTAACACTTACACAGCTGCCTGCCAGTGAGCTTAGAGGTGTTGAATGGGTAGCTACTACTGTGCTAAGAGCTGAAACTGACTGAAATTAACTGCAATTTACCATCCAAGTAATTCCAGTCTTCCCCTGGGTGTTGCAAGCCTTCCATAGACTCCAGAGTTCCAGAATAGTTAATATCAGGTAGATAGTGCCAGTTTAATTGTTGTCTAGGTGGGGAGACAGATTTCTGGTGCCTCCTGCTCTGTCATCTTCCCAGAAGCTGCCTTCATTCCTTTTTATTGCTGAATAACATTCCATTTATGGGTAGACCTCATTTTGTTTATCTGTCCATCAGTTGATAGACATTTTTGTTGTTTCCACTTTTAGGTAATTATGAACAATGCTGCTACAAACATTTGTGCAAAGTTTATGTGGACACATGTTTTCATTTCTCTTGAGTATAAACCTGGTAGTGGAATTGCTGGGTCATATGGTAAGTCTAGGTTCAACATTTTGAGGAACTGCCAAACTATTATCCAAAGTGGCTACACCATTTTACATTCCCATCAACAATGTTTGAGGGTTCCAATTTCTCTACTTCCTCATCAACACTTGTTTTTTTCAATCTTTTTGATTGTAGCCATCCTAGTGGGTGTGAACTGGTATCTCATTGCAGTCTTGATTTGTATTTCCTTGATAGGTAATGATGTTGATCACCTTTTCATGTGGGCTACTTTTTGGATTTGGAGAAATGAAAGGACATGGTTTATTTTTAGTGTTCTTCTATTTTTTGAGGGCTTCTACCCTTTTATGGTATAATAATCTCTTCACAGTCTCATTTATCAAGGTGTATTTTAGGCAGGCTTAGCTGAGAGCTCAGTATCCTGAGACCTTACCTGTCTGGGCCAGTAGGGTAAAGGAGAGAAGGTGGAAATAGGAGGCCAGTGGTGAGAGGGTATCCAACAGTCTATACTGTTTCATTTAAAGAGGTGAGGAAACTATAACTGGGGCTAGGTGGATGTTAGTACCCAAAGAGTCTGATCTCGTGATCAAGTCACAATAGCAGAAATCTCTAGATAGGGACAGTTCTCAGAGTCATTAATTCAGCAAATACTTATGAAGCAGTTGCTGTGAACCAACCAGAATCTGTTTTATATGCTACAGATAGCCTGATAAAATAGCAGTTAAGTTCCCTGTCTTCCTATCACTTATGTTCTAGTGGAGGATCAATTCAGTTTAGAATAGAAATTCAGTCTATGGGCATAAGAGATTGGCAAAGGCTGGGCAATGGGAGAGGCCCAAGATTTGAATGGAACTCTCCTTCCAACATGGAATTTAGACGCCACTTCAGAAAACTGCAGCAGAGGCCTGATCACAGAGGAAAAACACCCCACGCTGGAATGAAGGACCAGAGGACCATATGTGGGCGTATGAATTCTTACTTTGCTATAGGCAGCAAGACTAATTCTGCAACCTGGCAGCTTAGGGACTAGGCCTCTTGCTACTGGGTCATGATTGGTTCAGGAGTGGAGGAGTGGTGCTGAGTAGATAGTAGGAGGTCATTAGTGCCTGCAGCAGAGCTAGACTTAGGGGAGAAGGAAAATGGCACCTTTCCTCTAAAATGAGGATTCCCCCCTCCCCCTTAGAGTCTCTGTAGTACTTTTTATGAGGATGATATAGCTGGTAGGTGGCAGAGTTGTAAGCTTTCAGGGAGAGAATTTATGTGAAAGCACTCTGAAATATTGTCAAACAACATCAGTATATAAGGTATTAGATTAATAAAGATAATTATTGCTTGTAGCTACTAATGTCTGAGAGGGCATCAGATTATGGTGGTGTCAGGTGATACAGAGGAGAGGAGACCATAGACACACAAGTGACTCATCCCATTCCTGTTCAAGGAACCCAAACAGTTACAAAATTTTGGCATACTTTTTGTACCACAAATGTGGTTCTGTCAAAAATGATGGAGTGTTCCCTTTTCACCACACCCTTTCCAGTATTTATTGTTTCTAGATTTTTTGATAATGGCCATTCTGACCGGTGTGAGGTGATACCTCATTGTAGTTTTGATTTGCATTTCTCTAATAATTAGTGATGTTGAGCATCTTTTCATGTGCCTCTTGCCCATCTGTATGTCTTCCTTGGTGAAATGTCTATTTAGGTCTTCCGCCAATTTTTTAACTGGATTGTTTGTTTTTTTGATATTGAGCTCCATGAGCTGTTTATATTTTGGAGATGAATCCTTTGTCTGTTGTTTCATTTGCAAATATTTTCTCGCATTCTGAGGGTTGTCTTTTTGTGTTACTTATGGTCTCCTTTGCTGTGCAAAAGCTTTTAGGTTTAATTAAGTCCCATTTGTTTATTTTTGTTTTAATTTCTGTTACTCTAGGAGGTGGGTCAAAAAAGATCTTGCTGTGGTTTATGTCAAAGAGTGTTTTTCCTCTAAGAGTTTTATAGTGTCTGGTCTTACATTTAAGTCTTTAATCCATTTGGAGTTTATTTTTGTGTATGGTGTTAGGTAGTGTTCTAATTTCATTCTTTTACATGTAGCTGTCCAGTTTTCCCAGCACCACTTATTGAAGAGGCTCTTTTCTCCATTGTATGTTCTTTCCTCCTTTGTGGTAAATTCGGTGCCCATATGTGCGTGGGTTTATCTCTGGACATTCTATCTTGTACCATGGAACCCTCCTGCACTGTTGGTAGGAATGTAAATTGATACAACCACTATGGAAAACAGTATGGAGGTTCCTTAAAAAACTAAAAATAGAACTACCACATGACCCAGCAATCCCACTACTGGGCATATACCCTGAGAAAACCATAATTCAAAAAGAGACATGTACCACAGTGTTCATTGCAGCACTATTTACAATAGCCAGGACATGGAATCAACCTAAAAGTCCCTTGACAGATGAATGTATAAAGATGTGGCATATATATACAATGGAATATTACTCAGCCATAAAAAGAAACGAAATTGAGTTATCTGTAGTGAGGTGGATGGACCTAGAGCCTGTCATACAGAGTGAAGTAAGTCAGAAAGAGAAAAACAAATACTGTATGCTAATGCATATATATGGAATCTAAAAAAAAAAAAAATGGTACTGATGAACCTAGTTGCAGGGCAGGAATAAAGAGGTAGACATAGAAAATGGACTTGAGGACATGGGGTGGGAGGGCGAAGCCAGGGGAAAGTGAGAGTAGCATCGACATGTACACACTACCGAATGTAAAATAGTTGGCTGGTGGGAAGCAGCAGCATAGCACAGGGAGATCGGCTCGATACTTTGCGATGACCGAGATGGGTGGGATAGGGAGGATGGGAGGGAGGCTCAAGAGGCAGGGGATATGGGGACATGTGTATGCGTATGGCTGATTCACTTTGTTGTGCAACAGAAACTAACACAGTATTGTGAAGCAATTATACTCCAATAAAGATCTATTTAAAATAAATGATGGAGTGGCATCCCTTTCTGTCTCTTCAACGATAAATGTTGCAGAAGGAGACATGAGAAGCAAGTAGATAAGAGACTAGTTTTTATCTGTTTGCTTAATCGGTATTTTCAACTTTTAAACCAGTTGGATGCAAAATTCTTATTACAGGACATGATTTTTCCTTTCTGGAGTAACAGAAACTAGTTTCTTCTGGTTGATTATTAAAATCTTTGTTCAAATAAAGCCAAGTAAGAAAACTGGAGTGGGTCTCATCTCTCAGATGGTTCAGGCAGAGTTAAGAAATAATAAGCAGAGGAAGCACTGTATCAGAATGCATCTGACTGTAAGAAATAGAAAACTCATCTGTGGAGGCCTAAACAAATGGGATTTCATATTTCTTACCTAACAAGGAGTCTGGAGGTAGGCAGTTGACTGTGTTGATCTAATGATTTCTTGGCCAACTTCTTTGTCATTTTCCTGACCAGAATATAGCTGCTGTGGCTCTAGCCACCACATCAATGTTTAGGACAGAAAAAGGTAGATAGGTGGAGACTTTCTCCTTGTGAAGTATGGTCTTTTTATTTAGGAGAAGAGCCTTCCCTAGCAGGCTTACACAATGTCTCATTGGCCAGGATTGGATCATGTGCTCACTTTTTGGCCAATCCCTGAAGAAGGAGAAGGAGATTGTTATATGAGTGATTTAGACGAGTTCAGCTCATTCCTTGTGGCTGAGGTAGGGGCCTACCTTCCTGAAATCAAAGGATCTCTGCCAACAACCTGAATACAAGTAATAGTTTTACTACCAGAGAAGATACAGCTGTAGCATAAACAAGGCTCAGTACCTGGCCCATTTGCCAGTGGATCCAAAAGTGACTGCACACCCAGATTGGTGACGGGGGTGGGGTGGGTACTCCTGGAAACTTAATGCAAAAAGATCCACAGAACTTTGCCACATTAGACTGGAGGGGTATCCCTGGACAATCTTGTGCTCTGGTGCCTTCACTGTAGAGTCCTATGTGGTTCTTTTCCTTCTCACTATAAATTAGGGATAAAGGATTCTTCAGCCAGTACACACCCCACTGCCTTGGGTGGCCTCGTACCCCTTTTTCATTCTCTCTCTCTGCTGTCAGAGCCTCATAGGGACCTAGGGGGAAAAAATAGCTGTCAGGCTCTTATTGTGTGCCAGGCATGTGCTGAGCACTTTATATTCTTTATCTAATTGAATCCTCCTAAAAGCCCTTTGAAGTAGGTACTGTGAGTATCATCCTTATTTTGTGGCTGAGAAACTGTAAATCGACCCTCCTAGCCTAGGGCCACAAATACCCAGAAACTGTGGACCACGGACATCCCCTGGTTAGCGTCCCCCAGCCCATCATTTTGTTCTTCCATTTCCAGTAAACTCGATTTCTGTGTCCGTCCTTTTTATGGTATTTCTCACAGTGTCCTGGAAAATGCTACTATGTAAGTGTAAACTGACCAAAGTCACACAACTAGTAAGTGGCCAGGCCAAGTTTTGACTCCAGAGTCTGTGCTCTGAAGCGATGTGATTAGCTCTCTAATCTCCCCAAATAGAAGGTGAGTAAAATGGAGATTGAGAGGGCTCAACGAAATATCTAGCAAGTGGTGTTAATCCTTATAGAACAGCATATGTATATTTAACAAGGGCTTTCTGAAGACATAATGCCCCAGTTTATTTTGGGTTTTTATTGAAGTATAGTTGGTTTACAATGTTGTGTTAATTTCTGCTGTACAGTAAAGCGATTCAGCTATACATCTATATACATTCTTTTTTTTTTCTTTTTTTTGGGGGTGGGCCACATTGTGCGGCATTCGGGAACTTAGTTTCCTGACCAGGGATCGAACCCATGCCCCCTGCAGTGGAAGCATGGAGTCTTAACTGCTGGACTGCCAGGGACGTCCCTATACATTCTTTTTTATATTCTTTTCCATTATGATTTATCACAGGAAATAGAATATAGTTCCCTGTGCTATACAGTAGGTCCTTGTTGTTTATCCACTCTCTATATTCTAGTTTGCATCTGCTAACCTCAAACTCCCACTCTGTCCCTCCCCCCACCCCACCCTTTGGTAACCATAGGTATGTTTTCTATGTCTGTATGTTTCTGTTTTGTAGATAAGTTCATTCGTGTCATATTTTAGGTTCCACATATAAGTGATACCATATGGTATTTGTCTTTGTCTGATTTCACTTAGTATGATAATCTTTAAGTCCATCCATGTTGCTTCAAATGGCATTATTTCATTCTTTTTTATGGCTGAGTAGTATTACATTGTATAAATGTACCACATCTTCTTTATCCATTCATCTGTTGATGGACATTTAGGTTGTTTCCATGTCTTGGCTATTGTGAATAGTGCTGCCATGAACATAAGGGTTCATGTATCTTTTTGTTTTTATTTATTTATTTATTTATTTATTTTATTATTATTATTTTTTTAATCAGTCATCAATTTTATACACATCACTGTATATATGTCAATCCCAATCGCCCATCATGTATCTTTTTGAATTCTATTTTTAGTTTTTTGAGGAACCTCCATACTGTTTTCCATAGTGGCTGCACCAACTTACATTCACACCAACAGTGTAGGGGGGTTCTCTTTTTTCCACACCCTCTCCAGCATTTGTTATTTGTAGACTTTTTAATCATGACCATTCTGACCAGCGTGAGGTGGTGCCTCATTGTAGTTTTGATTTACATAGTGCCCCAATTTAATATAAATAGAAGAGTTTCCGTATTCTGAGGCATTCTTGTGGGGCAGCGATGTCTTCTAATAATGGTGTATTAGCTCTCAAAGAAATGTTGATGATATGGGTGATCATTCATTTTCTAAATACAGGTATCCACCACTGTCGAAACTTTGCTTTACACCACTTCACTTTTATGAAAGACCTACATGAGCACGCATTTTTGCTAATCAAAAGAAATCCAAGAGGATTTTTGCTTTTACAAGAAAGGCAAAAAGCAAAACTAGCGTTCAGCATTTGTTTTGCAGTGAACCGTTACAGAGGCAGCACACATCCGGATCAGTGAGAGCAGCTCCGCCAAGCTCCTTCCCCAGGAACTACACTCATCATCAAGCTGCCATAGCTTCGAACTGTGTCTGTGCGCATTTGTGCTTGATCTTGATTTATTTTGTGCCTCTGTTAGCAAGATGTGTCCTAAAGTAATTGCTTCTTCAGTTTACACCATTTGAGCTTAGGAAGGGTTTCATAGGAACGCTCTGCTTTTGGATAGTGGGGGAGTCCTGTATCTTCTTTGTTTGAAGTCCTCAAACTTATCAGTATAGTGCCTCTAAAGAAGGATAAAGACCTAGGAATCACATTAGATTGAAAGCCCTGCCTCTTACAAGTGGCATAAAGTGAAACACGCCTATTTGAATGTTACTTTTGCCCTCATTTTGTTTCTTGGATATTTTTGTTGAAGCTGAAAAGCTTTTTCTGAATAGTAACTGACCTTGACAAAAACTGGCTTTACTCTGCAGATGTTTTAAAGTTATAGCGGTCAGATGGACATACCTGATTACTATTTTTTCACACCCAATTTTCTGCTGTTTATTTTAAAATGTGTAACATGCTTGCATTAGCTTGTACTGGCTCTAGCTGCCAGTGGAGTGTTCTGTAATAATTTTTTTTTGTGGCAGCCTTCATACGAAAGTAATTCATGGCATGGTTTGAGCCAAGTTAGTACACTGAAAACTAAAAGGGCTGTTGTTTATTTAAGATTGAACTGGGGGAAGACTCGAGGGCACTGCCCTTCCAATGCCAAGCAATGAACCAGTCTAAACACTGTGTCCTCATCACATATAAACATCATTTAATGAGTGCTCTTGTTATACATAAGGAATATAGAAGAATTCTGTTTTCCTTTTCCTTTTTCATAGAATCTAAAAGCACAGGAGGTTTTGCTAGATCAAATATGATCTTGTTTTTGCTGGCTTATTGACGTAGGAATAAACGAATAACCTGTTCTTTTGGAGGGAATTTCTTAGTATTTCATCTTTTGTTGTAATAACATTCTTATTCCATCATGTTTAAGTACTGTGACAATGTTTTGTTAACGAGGGGATTGGGATGGGGTGCAGTGGGGAACAGGACAGAGCAGCATATCAGAGGGATGTCATTACCTTTTCTATACAATCTCAAATTAGACATTTGTTTACAGATTAACTTTCTTTAGGGAGGAAATACATTTGAATTCCCCACATATACTTAAACAACTTTTGTTCTGTGTGCAAAGTATAGCACATAACTTAGAATAAAAATTTCCATTTTGCATGGTTATGCCTCCAAGTATGCAAAGACTGGTTCAGCTGCTAACAGAACAAACAATAAATGCCTTTGTCTAAGGGTTACGTTTTGGAGCTTGGGTATTAAAAGAATTGTGTTATTACTGCCAAGGATCTGAACTGGCTTAGACATGCTACTATAGTTATGAGTCATTTTAGTGATAATGATGTACAGAAGAAATTATACACAAAGAGCTTTAATTTAAAGAACTTTTTCCTCCAAATATTCTCAAATATAATAAATTGGCCTACAGCATAACCAATATTATTAGAAGGGTAATAAAAGAGGAGAGGCAATGTATACATTCTTTCACAGGAATCTACCCGAAGAGTAAGCTATGCTCACATTTTAATCAGCCACTTGGTGACTGCTGGTTAGGATGTTTACTTCTGGGGAGAGGCTTTGGTAATCTCTAGTATAAGAACAGAGTCCCATTAAACTGGCAGCATTTAAATCACAGGTTAAAACTCCCTCCTTCTCTGAAACTGTTTTAAAATTGGAGTATGATGCTGGTTGTACAACTCTATGAATACACTAAAAACCATTGAATTGTACATTTCAAATGAGTGAGTTGTATGGTATGTTAATTGTACCTTAATAAATTTGTTTAAAAACCCCCCTTCCTTTTCACAAAATGGAAGTCACTATTTTATGTTGGTGTGTCCTATTCTTTTTTTTCTCCTTGGATCTCTGTTTATTAATATTGCTGCTGTGCAACACTGTAATTTCGTACTGACTGGTTTCACCTTGGAAGTTGATAATGTGCTAACTGGCTATTTGGGGCATATTTTCTTCTCTTCATCATTTCTTTGTATTTAAAACAATGTGCTTATTTCTTTTATTTCCTCAGTTCACATTCATTAATGTGGAGTTACTTTAAAATAATGTTCTAGTGCAGTGGTTCTCAACTGCGGGGGTGGGGGGTAGTGTCATTATCTGAAGACATTTTTGATTGTTGAAATTTGGGTGTGGGGTGCTGCTGGCATGGAGTGGGTAGAGGTCAGGGATACTGCTCAACATCCTGTGTTGCACAGGACAGCTTCCCACAACAAAGGACTATCTAGTCCAAAATGTCAGTAGTGCTGAGGTTGAGGAACCCTACTGTAGGGAAGCTAGCTTGAGCTATTTGTGTTGTGGATAAACTGAGGCCTAATTCTGAACTCTGTCATGAAGTAGCTTAGTTATCCAGAAAATCAAGCTCCGGGTCCTCACTTGACAACAGCTTTTATTCTGGGGTCACAGCTGATATTTCCACGCCCACTCATGAGTAAAAATGTTACTAAGCAAATGGATTGACTTTCTCTTATTAACCTATACTTCTTTTTTTCCCTTTTTTTAAATTGAAGTATAGGTGATTTACAATGCTGTGTTAATTACTGCTGTACAGCAAAGTGACTCAGTTATACATATATATACATTCCTTTACATATTCTTTTCTATTATGGTTTATCACAAGACATTGAATATAGTTCCCTGTGCTATATAGTAAGACCTTGTTGTTTATCCATTCTATATATACCAGTTTGCATCTGCTAATCCCAAACTCCCAATCCATTCCTCTCCCACCCTCCACCCCCTTGGCAACCACAAGTCTGTTCCCTATGTCCGTGAGTCTGTCTCTGTTTCATAGATAGGTTCATTTGTGTCATATTTTAGATTCCACATATAAACGATATCATATGGTACTTGTCTTTCTCTCTCTGACTTATTTCACTTAGCATAATAATCTCTAGTTGCATTGTGAATAGTTGTTTCCATGTCTTGGCAATTGTGAATAGTGCTGCTAGAAATATAGGTGTGCATGTATCTTTTTGAGTTATAGTTTTGTCTGGCTATATGCCCAGGAGTGGGACTGCTGGGTCATATGGTCGTTCTATTTTTAGTTTTTTAAGGAACCTCCATACTGTTCTCCATAGTGGCTGTATCCATTTACATTCCCACCAACGGTGCAAGAGGGTTTCCTTTTCTCCACGCCCTCTCCAGCATTTGTTATTTGTAGACTTTTTAATGATGGCCATTCTGACCGGTGTGAGGTGATACCTCATTGTGGTTTTGATTTACATTTCTCTAATAATTAGTGATGTTGAGCATCTTTTCATGTGCCTATTGGCCCTCCATAGTTCTTCTTTGGAGAAATGTCTCTTTGGGTCTTCTGCACATTTTTTGATTGGGTTGTTTGTTTTTTTGTTGTTGAGTTGTATGAGCTGTTTGTATATTTTTAACCTATAGTTTTTGCTTGTAGAAAGAGAAATGTCTCTTTGTACACCACTGTTTTATTCTCCAGTTTTAGATACCTCCTTACATTTGTAAAATACTTAAAAAATAACTCTATTATCTCATCTTACTCACACAATTATCTTGTGCGACGAACAGGACAGCAATGATGCCTCTTTCTAGTATTAGGAAATTGAGAACCAGAAAGATGGTGACTTTCTAGCACTGTTTCAAGTTATTAATAAAGTTGGCACTAGAGCCCAAGCATCCTTTCCACTGTGTCACCACAGGCAATGTTAGTAATTAGGGGCTTGGGCTTTGATTTCATGCAGACCTAGGATTTTTATTAATTTCTGTCTCTTTTATCTGTGTGATCTAGGGTGAGTTAAATAACATCTCTAAGGCTCATGTTTCCTTCTTGGCAAAACGGGGACTTTTCTTACAATAGGAATTTCTTGCAGTAGAACTTTTCTTACAGGGTTGTTGTGAGAGAGGAAAGAAATAATCCTGTGAAACAACTAGTGCTTGACCCATTGTGAATGTTCAATAACAGTTTGCAAGTATCATTGTTCTCTTGTTTCTGAATTAAGACAGAAATGCCCTTACTATATCTGGCTGTTAAATACTGTCAAGTCAATAAGTGTTTAAAGGCCTTAGTTTTGTCAACTCTAAAATGAGGGGGTTGGATTAAATTATTTGAACTCCTCTTTCAACCCCAAATCTATGTTTCTTTATTGCTCAGTGACCAAAAGAAGACATATTTAAAAAACAACATAGTGAGGTGTTTGGGGGGTTTATCATAGTAGCCACTGCTGAGGAGACAATGGAATTCTCTCTTAGTTATATTACTACTGCTCTTATTAGTAATGTTCTTAGGTCATGTTCACTTTTAGGACCATATATGGACTCTGTTTTCAGCCACTTCCTATCCCATTACGTACAGAAAGAACATTTAAATCACTCATTCAAAAAAATGAATGAAAAATAGTAAATATGAAAAATCTCTCAGTATCATAAAATATAATATGGAGCAATAGCTGCCTCAATTTCAGGTCCAACAATTTCACTGTGAGGGAGAAGAGCATATGTTTCTACCAAACATCTTCAGATGTCATTATTGGACTATTTTGGATACTCTTACTTAGTTAAGTTGTACTCATAACATTTTAGGAATTATTTAACAAAAATAACCCCTCCATTTAGCAAAATGTGGATCAGATGTATTGGAAAGATTATCTCTCACCTAGTGCTAGAGAAAGTACAACATGTGTGGATGACATATCCCTCCTCTCTTCTCAAAGCCATTGTTCACTCCAGCCCTGTCCGAGCCCCACTCCCCCACCCCCACCGGTTTCCATGATCTTCCTCACTTTTGGGCCCACTCCTTTTGGGCCAGTTTCCCCCTATTCTCCAAGATGCCAAAAAACCTTGTTGGCCTTCTCCTACCTTGAACTCTTCTCAGCGGGCTGTCTTCCCCATAGTGAAAATTAAGGGCATCTCACTCTTCAGGCTACAGTATCTCTATTTTATGAGAAGTCAACTAAAGTTTGGTGTTATTTAACGTTTTCAGGGAATTCCCTGGCGATCCAGTGGTTAAGACTCTTGAGTTTTCACTGCTGAGGGCCTGGCTTCCATCCCTGGTCGGGGAACGAGGATCCCACAACCTGTGTGGCATGGCCAAGAAAAACAAAAAGTTTTCAGACTTCCTCCCAGCTTTGTTCTTTACCATGGATAATGTTTTTTGAATATGTATGTCAAATTAATTCTCACAATAGCAACTCTAGGAAATGGTTGCAATTGGTATTACCATCTTAGTCCTGGGGAATCTGAGACTTAGCTTGATCATATTACTCTCCCAAAGCCACACAACTAAGAATTATTAGAGCTAGGATCCAAGCCAAAAAGTTTGACAGAGTCCATGGTCCTAACTGTACTCTCTGCTATCTATTCAGTAATAACATTTATGGAGTTCTTACTGTGGGCTGACATTGTACTAAGAATTTTAATACAGTTATTTACTTAATTGTTAAAACTACCCTATACTTTTTTTTTTTTTTTCTGGGTGGATAGAGATTTATTTATTGTTTTTTTTTTTAATTGGCTCAGGGCATTGTGGGAGCCGTCAAGTCGAGAATCTGTTGGGTTGGCCAACAAGCTGGAAATTCAGGTAAGAGTTGATGTTGCATCTTGAGTCCAGCTTCAGCAGGGCAGCCAGCTGAACAGTTTCCTTTTCTGTAAAATGAGGCTTCAATACCAGTCATCTGAGCAACCCCATGTTGCCTCAGTACTTCATCATGCCTGCATTACAACATGTTAGAATGATCTAATGGCTTACATCTTACTCTTCAACTAGAAAGTTAGCTTGCTGAGAGTAAGTCTTATTTACCTTCGTGTCCTTAGTACAGAGTAAGCTGCCTGGCACCTAGTAGGCGTTCATGAAATATTTGAGGAATGAGTGAGTATATACTCCTCCTTCCTATGGCAAATGAGACAGTGTATGTGATGGTGCCATGCAACTTAATTGTCATACAAATATGATATATAGTTAATAAAAATTACCTGTTTGACTCTGCTTAATAGGAAGAAAGATGTTTTCCTTTTCCTGGTGACATGTATTTTTACAGTGGTTTCTTGAATCATTGCCCTTGCTGGAGCTACCCAATCAAAGGCAGACTGTTTTCTGAATATTCTCAGGAAAAGAGAAGACCACTCTGTCTTGAAAATCTACACCCTATTTAAAAGGCATAGCTAATCTAATTTTTAAAAATCGTAAGCCTCCCAGTTGTAAATGCCAGTAATTTTAGGTCTTTATCTATAGAATAAGCATGATGAATAAAGCGCAAATATATTTATAGAGAGCTGGGAGAGCCTTGGATGACAGGCAGGTAGATCAGAGCAAAGTGTTGTTAATGATTCCCCCGGATGCATTAAGATGAGTGCAGAAGATCAATAGATCTGCAGAACACTAATCCCTCTTGAAGGTGTGAACATCCTGGATTTTATTTATTTAAGATTGATACAATTGAGTTATATATTTGAGAATCTAATGGAAGAAGATCACATCATCTTTCAGGAAAGCAGTCCTCTCAGTTGCACCAGCCAAGCTTCATCTGTTAATCCTTTTTGACCAATGAAGTAGTTGGTATATTCTTGTAAACTTTCTGGAGACAATTTGTCCATTATTAGGCCTGAACTTGAAATAGTTGGGGAACGAAAGGAAAATTCAACAGCTCATCTTGCATCAGAATAATACAAGTGGGTCTCATTTTAATAAAACCCTAGAACACAGTAGCATCTAGTAAGTAACAGGTACTCAATAAATGCTCTTTGAATAAATGGATGGAAATCTACATTTGTGAATTAGATCAATAAAGATGTGATCATTTACACTCCCAGAAGATTTATCTGCTTATTTGCTTCAGAGTGCTGACTTTAAATATGGGTCTTGTACACTAGTACTAAAGAATAAGAAGGTGAGATTTTTCTTTTCAAGTTACGTCGTCCTTTTTTCCCATCTGCAGGGACATAACTACCACCTTAGCAGCTTATCACTTTACTTATCATATACATGTGATGAAAGAGAGGGCTTCTAGTTCCTTCATTTTCATGAGTACCAATATCTAATTTTTAAAAGTAAAAACCTGCTGGACCATCATGATTTATAGATTTAAAATGTGCTGTAATGTAATGCGACTTAGCATCCATAGCTTTCCCTCCAACATCTGTATCCTGATTTGTAGTCTAATAAACCTTCCTGCTGCAGAAGGCATGTGTGTGGTTGTTCTGAGGTGTAATACATCAACACAGCATTTCTAAACACAGAGCAATAATGTATTCAATTAAGGGAGGAAATAAAACATTGAGCCGTTTCTTATAATAAATCTTTTACTAAGCTTCCCACATCACATGTTTGCTGAGGAAATAATACATGTCATTCAGACTAAGGGTTATTGTAGACTGCTGAGGGAAACATGAAATTCTGGAGGTTTCAGCAGTCCTGTGAAACCCTGAAACATGGAAAGTGTACAAATTAGAAAAGGATGTAATATGTGACTAATGATACCTCTTGGGATACCTTTGGAACCCATATTTACTGTTATGATCACTAGGTTCATTTAAGCTATAGGAGTTGAAAAGCAATACCCTAGTAAGTGAAAAACACCTCTGAGTTCATTAGATGTGGTTGTAATTTAAGCTCTAAAGGCTTTTTTCCTTGCTGCCATTCTTCATATTTCTGGAAATGTGGTACTTGAGCTCCTAATAAAAGAGGTCTACATCATGACCATATAATCTACAGTTCCTGGAAAGCACATTTACACCTCCACATCTGTAGCTAAAGCCGGGACTGAACAGAAACTTAATTCACCCCAGATGTCACTCAAAAGAAAGTTCTGGAGAAAGACTGCCATGCTTAGAATTTTCTAGCCACCAAATATATCCCAGACAATGGTATAAATATACAATCCAGGTCTTACAAGCCCAAATGTTGGAAACTCTTTTCATATACTATGTATGCCAAGTGCAAAATTAACTGAATCCCAGAAGTAAATCCCCATTCTCCCTCCTCCATTTGTTCAGGTAAACAATGGCTATTTAGACATTATTTATACAAATGATTCCAGGTCTTTCTGTCCTGAGCAACTTAACAAGAAATTTAGTTCTTCTGGCTTGGTAAGACATCATTCCATAAAGCTTTAAAGAAGCTTATATGACAGTTTCTTTGAAAAAAAAAAAGTGTATTATATGATTTGGGCTGCTAATCACCAGAATAGCATTTTGTGGATCAAAATAATTAGGCAATCCATTTCTATCTAGTGATCTAATAATACTCTTCTTTCCTTAGCTTTGGGTTTCCCTGATCAGTTCTTCTTTTCCTCTGTTATGGACTAGTTGCTATGGAATCAGTTTCTTCCCATTCCCAGGTGATATGCCTGACCAGAACAACTTTATGGTTGAAAAAAGATCAACACATAAACCAAAGGATTCTCCACAGTTTGTGGAAATCTAATCAGGCAAGGCTTCCGTCCCAATCTAATCTATTTATAGTTTTTAGTTCTGCCTCTTAAAGTCATATATTTCTTGGTGCCTTGCTTAGAGTCCCCTTCTTTCCACGTGAAGCCCACCAGGTGTGTGGGTGAGTGAGTCTGCACAATTTCCCAGGAGGCCCCGCTGATGTTGCAGCTTCTTAGTTGTAGTTCAGACAAGGCCACTGCAGGCACATTGTGCCTTATGAATAGTGGAGCTTTCTCTAGAGGAAAATCATCTGCTACTATGTCAGGTCAGATACAGAAGCCAGATACCTAGGTTCTCAGTTGGTGTAACCGCTCATAAAAATTACTATTTAATAAGGACATCCTCAGGATTCATTAAGGGACCAATGTAAAAATGGCCATGTGAAAAATAGTTTTGCACCTTTGCAAAACTGCTGTTAAAGATATTGCTCATTGAATATTTAATAATTAATCAGAGATCCATTCACCTGACAAATTCCTCTCAAAATATGTCTCCTGAAAAGCTGGTGTGTGTTCGTCTATTAAACATTGAGATCTATACAACCCATGGAATTCTCTCTTTTCCTTTGGCTACAAAAATTAGAGCTAAATCCCCTGCTTAACTGTATCAATAATTTTATTCTAGTTTCCTGATGTACTTTTTCTTTCCCCTTCCTGTGTGGAGGTCTGTGAAATGGTATTGGTAGTTTCTGAACACTTGGATTTGTACGCAAAAGTGTGTATTGTGTGTATATGAATACTCACTTTCATTTTTCTGGGGAAAGAACCCAAAGCTTTCATCAGATTCTCAAAGGGATGCATTACTCAGAAAAAGTTAAGGACCATAGTACTATGTGGTGTTTTATATCTTTGGTCTCACCTTTAACTCTTCTGTCTGTATAACAAATACATTTCAATTATAAACAATCTGAGTCCTTTTTTGTGGGGGGAAAGGGAAGGAAAAGCTAGATGGCAGTAAAAATTATATAAACCTAAATAAAACAGCACATTTTGTTGTCAAGTACTCAGCCTGTTTGTTAGTAGGTATGATTTTGGGGGGCAATTTTTTTGTTTGTTTGTCTGTGTTTTTCAGAAACAGTAGGCTAAAAGAATAACCCTAGACGACATACATCTATAGGAAAATGTAATCTGGTGTCTTATCTTTTTAAATTTTTCTCCCATTTTAAAAATAAACAAACTGTCTAGATAGGTCTATCTAGAGAGCCCCCTATGGAAAGGGTCTCCTAAATATTATAGGGAGATAGCAATATACATAGAAAATTCCTTCATGGTGTGACATTGATATATATTGACCTTGAGACTGGAAAAGTCCACTATGTTGTACATACCAATGTGGAATTTTTAAGACAACCCCACAGGAGTTAACTTGCTAATTTGGAAACTAGATAAATCCAATAAAAGGAAAACTTGTTGAGAGAAAAAGCCTGGTTGAGAAAAAAAATCTCAGGAGATCAAATAGTAACACCAAACCATTGGAGAAGCAGATATATTTCCCCCTAGAACAAAATATCTTCCATCTTGCTTTTTCCAAAGTAATTTTTTATGAACATATTGTGAATTACACAGGACACCAACCCTGCTGCTTTAGGAACAAAAAGACAGAGCCGACAGATGTAGTTATTTGCCAGGAACAACCATGTGAATTTATAAATATTTTACTAGTGCAGCTTTCAGAAGAGTGACTTTTACTGCCATATTAATGCAACTTGCAAATTTATAGTCTGGGCATTTGTGGGTTATGAATGTCCAGTATTCGAGGCTAGTGCCAAGAACACGGTTTATGTTTTGAAATTCTTTTTTTCTCTGAACACAGACCTCTTGGCTGTTAAGGTCTATGTTATAATTCAGTTACACATGAGGTGCAAGGCTACATAGTATATCAGTTCCCACTGCCAATGGCTGGACTCATAAATATACTCATTACAACATACTCCATTTAACAGAATGGCACACAAAACATAAAAATATCTCTAAAGAATAGAGAATTAGTAATTGTTGAAGCAATAGTGGCATGATTCCATGCCTCAGGCCAGACCCATAATATGTGACCTAAAGTTATAATTATGTGTCATAATATAAAAAAAACTGGAATCATATGTTTTGGGAAATAATATTTTAGTATATATTAGATCAACATCCTCATCAGTGTTGTCATATGCTTCAAAGGGTACACTACTGAAAAGACTTTAGCTATTCTACTAATCTTTCAGCCGGGGAATCGCGGAGGAAGGAGGACCACTGCAACTCTTTCCTTGTAAATTCGTAAGTTGCTTTCCCTTGATCATGCCTAAGGTGAAATAGTCTTTCTAGTTTTCCAGATCTGGAGAAAGAGGAAGAGATTTCTCTGGGCTTGAGCAAATAAGACCTGGAATGAAATCTTAAAGTGACCAGCCTTTGGCCACATGTCAGAGGGTCCTCCTCTTTCAAGATGTTATAACCTAGGCAGAATTGTTGGCCACTGATGAGAGCCAGCACGATTGCCTGACCTGTCTTCCACTGAGTGGCTCTATTACCTTGAACATATCACTTCTCAGGGTCGCATTTCTTCTTCTGTAAAATGTTCATGTTGTACTATATGATTGCAAAATCCCCTCATAGCTATGATGATTTTTTTCCTAATGCATGTGTGCCAACATATGTAGATATTGATAAATATATTACAATTTGCAATATTAATTGCTTATCAGCTTGCACACTTTTCATTCCCTAAAAACCGCAGGTGGAAAAAAGGCTTTTCTGTTTCACACCTTATGTCCACCATTTCTTGCTCTGTATTAAAACTGTGTATTATCCTTAAAAGAGTTAATTGGAAGTCTAACCTTAAATAATGGAGCATCTTGTGCTCTTACCAAAATTTGTAATTAGTACAATGAGTAACGCTCTCCTGAATTACTAAAGCTAAACAAACAAACAAACAAACAATCCCAGTTTATTCCAAGGCTTAATCCTACCAAGGCCTCCAACCTGATTAATCATGCAGCAGGCAGTAAACTGCCCTTATTAGCTGACCTTAGACACTTCAATGAAATGGACTGCAGCCTGTGAAAAATGACACACGTGCCCAAATCCCATGCAGTAATTATATTAGAAAGTACTCTGTTATCAGGTTTTAAAGATAACCTTAGCCTTAAGAATAAGATTCTGTCAAGAGCAAATCCTTCTTCTTTCATTGGCTTCTAACCTAAAGGATAGAAGTAGTCAAATGCTTGTTACCATTACCCAGGAAAAATTTGGCCTTAAAATTGATTGAATCAATTTCCTTTATCTTATTATCTTAGGCCATAGCAATTTAAAAAAAAACCCAAGTAGAATGATAGCACTCCATGATCTGGACAGTCTCATATGTCCCTTGTTTGTTTATCTTTTCTTCCTTTTCCCTTTATCTCTATCCTGACCTTTCCTTTCTATCCTCCCATGAAGGTAAAAACCTAAAATGAAAATAAGTAGCTATTCATACTTTCCAACACAGCCACATGTTCACGTGACAAATGGAGCATGACCATACAAAGAGACTAAAATGACATATCCTTATTGCAGGCTCAATTTACTTAATTTTGTGTCTTCCAACTATTACGACAAGGGTCACTCATTCTGCAGAATTAATGGCTGATATAAATTTAGTATAAAAAAAGTATAAAGAAAAGAGTTCTTCACCCACTGTATGGCCAAGCTGTGGAATTTACTACCTTGTACCTTGCGAGGTCATAGATTTAGTCCAGGGATGAATTAGAAAGATAGGTAGATAATTTTATGGCCAGTCATAATACTGTAGTTACGAATACTAAGATAAAGGTAATGGAATCTCATGTTTCAGGGCACAAGCTGATCATCCTAGGGGCTTTGCAGGATTTCTTGTATTTCCTTAATATGCTCTGAGCAAGTGGCTTGGCTCATATTGAAGTTTTACCTCTCTCTGGCAGTATTGAATACTGCTGTGAACAGGATACCACATTTATGTCACATTTTTTGTTTATTTTTTGGCAATGAAAACCACAAGTGTCTGCTAATACAATACCAAAGAACAATGAAACAACAAAATAATTTATTCTTCCATTTAATGAAAGTTTATTGAGGGCCTACCAAGTGCCTGTCACTCTTTTGGGTGTTTGGATACAACAATAAGAAAAACAGAGAAAAATCCCTGCTTTTATGAAACTTACATTCTAGTAGGGCAAGGGAGATAATAAGCCAAACAATAAGTAAGTTATATAGTACATTCGAAGGTTTTAAGTATGGAGCAGAGAAAGGAAACAGAAACGGTTTTATAATTTAAAAAGAGTGGTCAGGCAGGGCATTATCAAAAGGCAACATTTAAAACATGGAAATATGTGGGAGAAGAGTGTTCCAGACAGACAGAAAAGCAAGTAGAAAGGTCCTGAGGCCTGCTGAAAGTAATCTATTAATTAAAATATATTCTTGATTAATTGAAAGACTCAGGGAAATGACATAATCTGATTAATTTTTTATTGTTGTTTAAAATGCTACAACCCTTTTTATTTCTTTCCTTCTTGCTGAAGAAAAATTTTCTAAATTTATGAGATAATCTTCCTGCCTTAGTATTGTAGAACAATGCACACAGATACTAACAATGCACAAATCTACTCACCTTAGATTGGGGTTGAAGATTCCAAGTTGTCCATTACTGTAGCATTAAAACTATCGATGCATGAACTGAATCTGTATAGATTCCCAGATGGATTCTGGGAATTTAAAAATCAAATTTGGCACGTGTCAATTATATTGCCTTTTCTTTTCTTCTCCTTCACTTCCCCTCTGCTTTACTCTTTCCATTTTCTTTTAGAAACTTTTCTGCGAAGTCTTGTTCTGGTTTATAGGTTCCTTTATCTTTTCTGCTCTTGCTGCAGTCTTTCTAAAGAGGTTTCTTTAGGAAGAACCCCTTTTATCCATTTAATGTTGGGGGGTAAAAACCATACCTAAACTTAGTGGATTAAACAACATCTATTATTTTTCATGGTTCTGTTGGGGACTGGGAGGTTCTTCTGGTCTGGACTGGCTTGGCCAAGCTTGATGTGGTCTAGGATAGCCTCCATCCCATGACTAGAGGTTGCTCTGTGTCAGCTGGGATGACAGCCACATGTCTGTCATCATCCAGCAGGCTAGCCCAGGCTCCTTCACATGGTGGCAGAGAGATTTCAAGCAACAACAGAGGGCAAGCCCCCATGTACAAGCACTTTTAAGCCTGTATTTATATCTTGCTTGTCAATGTGCTATTTGCTAAAGCAAGTCACGTGATCAAGCTCAGATCTGACGGGTAGAAAAATAGATTCCACCTTTTGATGGACTGAGCTGCAAAGTCAAATAGCAAAAGGGCTTGCATTCAGGGATGGGAGGAATACGTGGCCATTTTTTAGTTTACCAATCTGCCTTCTGGCCACAAATCATTCACATTTTTCCTTCTTGTAAAATATGCTCACTCATATCACAGGACCTTCCCTCCCCCAAAATTTTATCCTAAGGTGTCAGGATTGAATTACAGGATCTTTGACATGTAACTGGTCCAGATGTCGATGAGGTTCCCTGAATACAACTTCTCAGGTGCAGTTCCTCTTGAAGTTATCTGGCCTCACACCCTACATAAAATAGAGATACAGGGACAGGGTCATTGCAGTAAACATTCCCATTTGAAGTCCCACCTTCCTCACTACTTGTATCCTTAATTGTATTGTTAAGGACACTGGGCCTGAACTTGTGCCTTCATACCTGGCCAGATTAACATGATTTGCTGCTTCTTTCTCAATGGCCCTTTGAAGTGTACAATGGAAGTGACTTAAAAAAAATTAGGGAGGTACAATTCCAGGAAGAACTGAGATATTTCTGTTTATAGTTAGTAAACACTAATTTTAGAGAGCCTATTCCCCCGACCGCCCACGCCCCAGGAACTACTTGCACAAATCCCTTTCTATTCAATATAAAAGATGAAGTAGCTTTGGCATATCCACAAAATGAAATACTACTCAGCAGTTTTAAAAAAATGAACCTATAACAACACAGATGAATCTTAGAATTATCATGTGGAGTGAAAGAAGCCAGCCAAAAAAGAGTATATATGACTGAACTAGAAAATTCGAAACTAATCTATAGTGATAGAAAGGAGAGATTGATGACTGCTTGGGATGGAGGGATTACAAAAGCGCAAGTGAAAGCTCTGGGAGATAATAGATATTTTCACTATTTTGATTGTAGTGATGATTTCATGGGTGTGTACATGTGTAAAAATTGTACACTTTAAACGTGCAGTTTATTATAAACTTTATCCGTAAACTTTAGTAAAATTTATATATATATATATATATATATATATATATATATATATATATATATATATATATATAAAAATAAAGTGGTAAACCCAGATGAGGATTTGGGGCATAAACACTAGAATATATAGATTTGATCAGGGAAGAAAAAACTGAAATTCAAATTAGTGAAACTAGCAAGATTTTCATCTAAGCTTATAATTCTGATAATCTATAATTCAAAGGTTACTGATTAAAATGGGTAAGCTAACATAGTTTCTATTGTGGAAAATTGGCACCTTTCTAAGATCCAAGAAAGAATATAACTGCTATTTTGGGTGTACCGTTTTGTTGTGGTTCTAGCTTCAATCACTAGGGAACAAAGCCGTCACCCCTGGAACACTTTATATACCAAAGTTCTTAAGGAAGTAATAATCAGAATAATAACCTTTTTCTAACACCTGAAAAATAATTGTCCATAGCAGTTCTGAACTGCAGCCTGGCACATGTCGCAAGATTCCCTTTACTCAAGAAGCAGGTAAACTTTCTTGATGAGGGCCCACTTCTTCTTCCTAGAATTGACTCCCTGGCTTATTGTCCTTTGAGATTCTTCTCAGAGGAAGGGAGTTTATGGTCCTCTGAGCTCTTTCCTCCCTCCTTTATAGCTCATGTTTGTAGTTGGGTTGCTTTCTTAGTCTGCTTCTTGCATGTAGAAAATTGGGGGCCCAGATAAATCTTTTCATTTTGAATTCTTTGTTTTAGTCCAACTCTCTTAAAAACTTGTGGGCTTCCTGTGACTCTAATTTGGGCCCACTCTATGCCCTAAAGGCCACATCACCAACTCTTTTTGAGAAGCCCACTTTCAACTTTGGGCAGCATGTTAGGCTGCTGTGATCAGACATCCTTAAGGTTCTAGGCACTACCTTACACTGTTCAATGGTTTAACAGATGGTCTTTCAGCCACACCCTTGATTTGGATCTTTACCTTGAAGTCAGTTCTTACTTTGAGAATCTTTAATGGCAAGAGAGACCAGCGATATGAAATAGTTTTATTTTCTAAGTTCTCAAGTCCTGGCTCCTTTATGTTGCCTATGAATTCTGCAAGATAACTGCACAGTTCTTTCTTTAACTCATCTCTCCTTTTTTGTCCCTTATCTTATGCAATAAATACTCCTTCAACATTTTCCCTGGGACTACTGCTGTAGCAAATTAACAAATTCTTTAGGAAAATTTTCTGTCTTATAATTTATCATAGACAACAGTTTGGCCATTGTTTCACTGCTATATAACAGAGATTACCATTTTTCCAGGGTGCTGTAGCAGTTTCTTTACCCATTTTCTAGACTCTGCTAACAATTTATTTACCATTTTCCCAATTTTGGCTAACATTTTATTTTTTTTGCCACTTTTCCAGTCTCTGTCTACCACCTTGTCCTAAAGTGAATGCTACATATTTTAAGTTGCTGTTACAGCAGTGCTCCTGTCCTAGTACCACTTTCTATATCAGTTAGCTTTTGCTATATAACAGACTGTCCATAGCTTTGGATTAAAACAATAATATCTATATTTCTCACAGTTTTGTGGGTTGGCTGTGTGTTTTTTTTTTTATCATCAAAACTTGCTCAGCTTGGGCTAGAAGGTCTAGGATGGCTCTATACATGCCTGGTGGCTCTGTGTCTGTTGGGAGCGAAGCTACACTTCTGTCATCATCAGTAGGCTCGCCCAGGCTCATCCACAGGACACAAAGTCAGAGTGCACAGGGGAGGAGTTTGCACACATACAGGAATAGTGCACATAGAGTGCACACATACAGGAATGGGAGGAGTTTGTGTGCCACCTTTTGCAGTCTACCACACTCCTTCTCTTTTCACTTCAATTTCTCTCATCTTCTTTATTCTAGTACTGAGAGGACTTGGCTTTGTTGGCAAGCTTGATTGGTTGCCTTACCACTCACTGGCTTTCTTATGCTACCTGATAAAGTCTGTGTGAAAATTTACTACAACCATGCATTTGGCATAATAGTTGTTTAATGCCTAATTGGACTATGTTTCTTTAGATCTTCTTGTCAAGTTTAACTCTTCCCAGTTTCTATTTGAGAATTCCATATTTTAAAATGTTCAGTTATTCCTCACTATTTGAGATGTAGTTGACTAAAACTGTCAGACTTTGGGGGGCATGGTTTACCACTCATGAGCTTTTATACTCCTTACTTAATCGTTAGGGAACTGACATTTTCTATGAAACTTACCTTGCCCTTAAGAAAATGAATGTCAAATACAATTATGATGTGTTTGAAGAATTGAATACTATAGTGGTAGGTTGTATGAAATTTTTTTAAAAAATTCTGTTTTCTCTGCATCATGATTAGTGGTTCCAAGGGAAGAAGAAGTTTGAGAGAGATCAGATTTGGGAATGGGAATAGAATTATGTTTTGAGGAAAACATCTACTTAAGGCTTCTGCATTTTTAAATCCATCAAAGAAGTCATTTATTTCTCTCATAAATCTGTAATGATGGCACAGTTGCACATAATGGTTTGTGATTTCCTTTGGTCAGCAAAGAGGAAAATGAAAGAAGTAAACAAGCACATGAACCTAGTAATATCCACCCAATATTTCTTAATAGCCCCTGAGATGGCAAACCTAAATGATCTTGCTTGCTGAAAATCATGGCAATATTTGAGAGGATGAGTTTCCAGTCATAAATGGAACACAAATAATGAGATGATTTCTTCTGTCCTGCATAACCGGAAATGTTAGCCACGATTCCCTGCAACTGGGGGGCCTTCTGCAGTCACAAAAACCTGTAACAGAATACTCAGTGTTTTCCTATTCTTAGTCTATTTCCTATTCTAATTGCATAAAAAACTTACTAACACGTTTATAAACTAAAAGCTGAAGCCAGAACCTTGACTTTGTTTACTAAACTCTCAAATTCCTATCTTGTCTTTTCAAGATAATTTTTCTATCCCCCTCCCTCAAAACTGAGGAGTTTGTGTTATAATAAATATATATACCTTACTTAAAAGTGTCTGTTTCAAACCAAGATGCACTTTTAGACACATGTTATTAAGAACAGTATGTAAAAATGTCAACTTATCTACCTGAAAGAATCATTTTGTGAAGTGTATGATAAACACACTATCATCTGAAGGGTAAACTCTCTTTACTTGAGCAGTTTATCACCAGTAAGAGTTTTTTTGACTTCATATCAGGTCTGTCAATACTATCACCATTACTTGAACGTCTGATGCCTCTGCTCTGGAATATTTAAATTGCCTCCTAACTGGCCTTTCTTGTTGTACTGCCACCGAATCATTTTATTCATTGCTATCAGATTAATTTTCCTTAAGCTGTCATTCCCTAGTTTAGAAACATTAACTATTTCCTCATAGCCTACGGAATAAAGCCCAAATTCCCTACTTGATGCTCAAGGCTCTCTGTTAGCAGGTATCACGTCTATTTCCACTTTAGTCTTGACACAGTAATCTCAGAAAAGAGGTTAACTTTTCTTAAGAAGAAACACTTTATATAAAATAAGGAAAAATTATCTCTTATTTTAAGTAGACAGAGTCTGAGGATTCTGTATCATTTTAATCTGGAAAGCCTAGCACTGCTCCAGGTCTCATTTATTAGGAGGCTTTTATGTGCCAGACATTCGCACATAACACTGCCTCGTGATCCTCAAAACAATTGTGTTGGGTATAACCACAGACAGTTTTCAGATAAGGAAGTCGAGCTCAGGAAAAAATATATACCCAAAGCTTCATGATGGATCAGAGTGGAGCCAGAATTTGAATAGCATTCTCCTGAATCTGTAATCTATGTTCTTTCCCCTTTACCACAGCTCTAGCAGAAGTTCATCATAATGCTGTTTTGATCACAGAACCTTCCTATGGTTCTCTTAGGTGATCTCTACACTAGGATGACTTTGGGAGGTGACAGCACAATAAATGAACTTTTTAGAATTACAGTGTTTCAGGGACTTACTTTCATATATGCTAGGCTCTGAACTGTTCTTTCTCATTGGATCAGAACTGCATATTGCATGATGGCAAACAGGTATTTTCTTATTGACACTATTTTTATTCTGGGTATTCTTCATCTGATGAGATGATGAAGATTAACTTGCAGTAATACTGAACATAAAGCACTTTATAAGGTGAGAGTTCACATTCTTTAATGCATTCAGTGGTGTTGCCAATGATACCAAAAGCAGATCAGGCCATGTATTCAGAAGATATTTCCTGGTATTACAGCTTAGCTTAAGTTAAGGGTTTCTAAGACATTTCAGAGATTTTATTGTGTTTTGGGTCTACAGAAATAATTGAAATAGCCCTTAAAGACTTTCGTTAATTGTAAGGGACCCTTTTTCCTGCTACCTCCCAAATGGTCATATCTTAGAGAATAAATATTTTGTGACGAGCTCTGCAAAAATAGAGAATGCTTGATCACAGAAATATTGAATAATAATAAGAAACACATAGGCACTTCAAGTGCATTGCAAAACTATTTAGCTTGTTGAAGCCAAATTTCAGGTATATTTAATTTCCAGACTCCTACACTATAGTTGGGTTTGAATTCTGTATTCCCAAGCCAAAACATTTTTTAATAGGAAACTCTTTTAAATCCATATACTCCCCCAAATGTTTCTCCTGTATATTTTTGGATATCTCTCTCTCAAGAACTGAAAAAGGTCTGAATTTTGTCCTACTTGGAAGCCAACAATTTAGTCTGCCAGTTTCATTGGTGCTGGCAGAAGACATGATATTCCTGGATCAGAAACCAAGGACAGTTTATATGACTCATAGCACTAGCAGTAGCCAGAGTATCAGCATTTGTGTCGATTCCTTGAGCCTCGACTCTTGCTGGGCAATGTGAAGAGGATCAGGTGATATTCACACATGCAATGAGGAGTATCATAGGTGGGGAACCCTGAGTTTAGGGAACCCAAATTGTTTATAATGGGTAGTAGGCATGTCTGCCTTTTCCTCCAGGAGACATTATTTCTTTTTTTTTAAATTAATTAATTAATTTATTTATTTTTGGCTGTGTTGGGTCTTCGTTTCTGTGCCAGGGCTTTCTCTAGTTGCGGCGAGCGGGGGCCACTCTTCATCGCGGCGCGCGGACCTCTCACTATCGCGGCCTCTCTTGTTGCGGAGCACAGGCTCCAGACGCGCAGGCTCAGTAGTTGTGGCTCACGGGCCCAGTTGCTCCGCGGCATGTGGGATCCTCCCAGACCAGGGCTCGAACCCTTGTCCCCTGTACTGGCAGGCGGATTCTCAACCACTGCACCACCAGGGAAGCCCCAGGAGACATTATTTCTAACTTCCAAGGATGAAAGCAAACCTGCCCTTTGCTCCAGAGCAATACATTATCTATATCTCCCATGGCTGTTCACTACACATACATCCTAGAAAAGATAGTTGGGAACAAAGGCAGTCAGTGCTTCTACTTAAAAGATGTGTAGAAATGTGAGCGACCCATGGAGAATTGTCTTCCAAAACTTAATTTCTGGAGTCCCAAGAAACTTCAGGGCATGCTACCAGCTTGACACACTGGGTAGAATTAGAAGTTATGCCCTGTGATTTGAGGGATCCTGTCCCTCAAATTAACTATGTATCATTGATTGTTTTACCATTATAACTTCACTCCTTTGACTCAAGCTTTAGGTCTACAAATGAGCCCTTTATCTAGTTACAAATACCTGGAAGTAGTTCCATTTTATCCCTCCATACTTTAGTAAATAGAAACTGGGTATTATAGGGGATGAATATTCCTGGGCTTAGAATTAGAGAGATGTGATCTTGAGGCCTGATTTTACCACTGACTACACTGACCCTCAGTTTCTCTATCTAAAAACTAGAAAACAGTGGAGAAATGCTATAAAAATTCTGAGAGAAAACGCATACCAAACTAAAGTTTTATACCTATCTAAACATGAGGGTAAATGTGTTAGCAGATATGTGAGGTCTCAACAACATAAGTGTCCCTGCACCTTTTTTCAAAAAAAACATGGAAGGGTATACTCCATGAAAGCGAATAAGTAAAATAAGAAAGAGGAAGGCATGAAATAAAAAAGATGAGTCTAGCACAGGAGGGAGGCAAAGGGAATTCTCAGGATGATGGCAAAGGGGAGCCCCACAGTGGTAGGTATCCAGCAGCCTCAAAAACAATCAGTCCAGATTATAGTGGAAGGACAGAGGAGTCTATAGGGTGGTCTCCAAGAAACAAATTAAACTGACAGATTGCATGAGGTGTTTGACTACACTGAGAGGAGTTTTCAGTTCTAATGGAGAGTTTGAGAATGAATTGACGATAGGTGTATAGAAGATCAAGCAACCCATAAAACAGAGGAAGTATAAACTTTTAGGAAATAAAATGCTGTTCAAGAACTCTAATTATATTACGTGACTGAGCTTGTAAACAATATTAATAGATTCATAATTATGGAAACTTCAATTATAGATTTAACCTAAAAGTATGCTGTAGTTATGTTGCAAAGATAACGAAGGGGAAATATGTGTATGCTTTTTGGGGGTGTGTGGAGGATGTGTTGACAGGTAATTTCTTTTCCAGAAGGAAGCAAATAATGTTTAAAATTTAAAAATCAAGAAATAACTGTATTAGCACATTATATATAAAGTTGATGTAAACACCAAAGGAAATGGCTAAAAGGACTGAAAGTGGTAACCACAAGGAAACAGAAGTAGGGATTGGGAAAGGGTGGGCTAGAGGACTTTTTGTCATGTTTTACTTTCAAAAGGATGTGCATGAATTACTTTGATCAAAATTAAATTTAACTTTAAAATGTAATGCATTGATTGGCCCATTGCCAGTTAAATGTTTAGCAGAGATTAGTTAAATTAGAAATGGGATGGACCTAGTGTAATAAAGGCACATACCAGAAAGCAGAAGGTGATGCTATTAGGAGAGGTGAGATGTATATTTCTAGCTCTTGTACATTTTTTTTTTCCAGGGCCAGTCTTGGCCACATCTTTGATCTCACATCATAAACTATGTTAGTTAGAATATTTAGTACATTTAGAAGCTGTACTAACTTGTATGGGACACTAAGGTCTGTATAACAAGTTACTACTCTAGCACACTAAATGCTTTTGTCTCAGCCTGGGTAAGTTAATGCATCTTCAGTGAGTGTCTCATTCAGTATCCAGGGGTACTTTGACCCACTGGAGGAATATTGCTGCATTGCTTATTGAATACATGTATGGGTGGGAGATATTTCTGTAGGTCTGTAGAATTTAAATTCACAGTCTCCTGAGTAAAGATAATGTCCAGTTCAACATTCTGAATTGCATCTAGCAATTGTTATTGCTCAATGAATATTATAGTAGTAATGCTTGGAGGGCTGGGATGCTTGCAGCTTAGACAAAACCGTTGCCAGTTGTGTGGAAATTAACTCAAACTGCGGTCATATTTCTAGCTGGCTCTCAAGTGTTGCACCTGTGTTAGGCTGCTCATCATGTGGTGCTGCTGCTGCTTTACTTCTCAGGGCAGTTCAGCTAATGTGGATCTCAGAGCTCTGAGATGGCTGCAGCTTCTGCTTTACAGATTGTGTGTAGTTTTTGTAATCTGTACTAATAAGCTGAGGAGGTGGATGGTAGGAGAGAAAGGAGTAGTGTAAGAAAAAAGAGTTGTCAGACTTCTGCATCCTCTTTTCTGTTAATTCATTAAAGAATTCGAACAGCTGTTATGCACAAAACGCAGTGCTAGACTGGGAATGCAGAGCTGCAAAGACACAACCCCACACCTCAAGGAGTGTACAGTTTCGGTGGAGAGACAGAGTTATGAATACTAATTATAGTATCAGGCAGAATGCTCAAAAAGAGCATGTCTGTGGGGTTACAGGATCTGGATTTCAATTCCCCACTTACTAACTGCCTGGCTTTAAACAAGTTAATCTTGTAGAGGCCTCTGTAAGATGGAATAATAATGGTGATGATTAAATGAGTTAATGCTTGCTTAGCAAAGTGTCTGGCACATAGTAAGGCCTTTAATAATAATAATGATAATAATTTTATTATAAACAAGCAAAATGTCATGGGAGCAAGGTGGAAGGAGTTTCTACTCCTACTGAAGGAGTTGCTATTGGGATAGTTTACTAAGGAAGTGGCAACTGAGCTGAGCACCAGAGGATGAACAGGAAGAAAGAACAGATGGAAGGGGATAGTATTTCAGCATTTCAGAATCAGGGAACAGTATGAACAATGACACAGAGCTATGAACGTTTTTAACTTATTTAGGAATCAGGTTTGCTTGGGGGATTTGTAGTGAGGGATAATGTTAGAAAGTGAAATGAATCCAAATTGGGCTGTACCTGGAATGCCATAAGAAAGGAATTCAAATTGTATGCGGCTGGTAGAGATAAAAGTTAAGAAGCTATTAGTTGTTACCTAGTTGAGAGGAGATGAGGAGGGCACTTGTGTGCTTTTCTGTGGACATTGGGAATGTGGGGAAAAACTGGATACCACCAAGTGCCTGGGAGGATTGTCTTGCCATTAGCTAAGGTGGAACCCTAGAGGAACATCTGGTTTACAAGGAAAATAATGACTTCTGTTTTAGAAATTGATGATTGTTTTAGTTCTCAAGCTCATTAAAAAATTATTTTCTCAAGAAAAGATTTCTTAAATCAATGATTATATGATTATATGAAAGCTGAAGTTTTGTGTAGCCTCAGAGGCAGTAACATATGAATAATTTGACTTTCAAGTAGCCTGTGTGCCATGCCAGGAAGTCATATAATATGTAATGAATTATGTTATATACTTTCAACACAAGAATCCATTAGCAATATTAACATGTTAGACACTCTCTACAACCCTTCAGCTTCCCCTCATACCTTAGCAGGAAGTGTAGCATCTAAGATATGATTGCTGATAATTTAGCAGGAAGAATATCTCTTCACACTTGTGTTTATTTAGCTTTCCATTTGCTAGAGTTACCTCCTATGCATATTTAAAGAACTTGTTACTGGCTTATGTATAAGGCATGCATCAAGAACTGTTATTAAACATTCACATAATGCTAAATTTGGTTGAAAGTCAGCAAACTGAATATAGAACAAGATCTCCCTTTTGGATGGCTGCACTTTTATTCTCATTCATAGATTCACCCTGGGATGTACCCTTGAATTCAGTGGGTATTGTACATGCCTCAGGCTGGAAGAAAGGGAAATACCAATTCACTTACAATTCTTTTGATATTTATTATTACAGAGACCCAGTTAGGTGATTTCTGTTAACACCATCAACTGTGACCTAGAACGCTAAAAGAAGATGAGCTGACCAGGAATTTGGATGAAGGGATTTAATGGAGCTGAGTGGTACAACATTCCTTTTGAGAAGCATTTGCCTGCACCTTGAATCAATCCTCCAAGATTAAATGAGTTTAGGTAACAATCAGATATTTTCCCACCAGCTTGCAAAACAGCTTACTTCCCCTGCTCCACCCCGGTATTTCTAAGGTCAGTAAGAAAACGTCAGAGGCCTATATCTGGTAATTGTCAATTATGTTTTGTTTCCCTGCTGGGCCCTTTCAATGCTAGAGTTACTGCAGGATTGGTCATTCATTCATTCATTCAACATTTTTTGTCCTCTTCCTGTGTGTGCGGCACTGTGCTAGGTGCTATAAACCAGGTGCTGAGGATACAGAGTTTAAAAAGATCTCTGCTCTCATGGAACTTAAATTCTATTGGGGGAGGGCAAATCATAAAATCAAATAAATACTTCTAAATACTATGAAAAAAAATAAAACAAAGTAAGAGATAGTGATGGGATAAGAGGCTGCTTTAGATAGGGAAGTTCAGGAATGGCATTATCTGAGGAGGCAACGTTTGAGCAGAGACCTGAAGAAGAAGGAGCCAGTCATATGAGCATCTGGGGAAATATAAAAACTTAATTTGGTGACAAGAGCAGTAGTATGTACTTGGTTAAGAGGCAGCACATCACTGATTTAAGGAACTAGTTACTAGATAAGGATGGGTGGAGAGCTTGCAGTTAATATGGGTTTAAAGCATAAACTACATTGAAACAACTCTTTCCATTCCCTTAGGGAAAATATGGAGTAGTGAAGCAAAAAACAACACCCCTTCTCCTATTCTTAGTCACAGAATTTCTAGGTAGACACATAGTTTAGAACCACTGTATCAGCTCTGCATGGCTTATATTTGGACTGTAATATGAGAGAGAAATAAACTGCAATCTTTTTAAATTTGCCAGTATGTTGGATTGTGTTATGCATGTGATCTGTATGCTGACTAATATACAGTAGGTTAAAATAATGCATGGGGTAGTGATAAGATTGAAAGAAATTTTGAGAAAAGGAAAAAAATCCCACTTGTCATCCAACATTTTTTTTGTTTGTTTGTTCTCATAGAATTTTTTTTTTAATTAATTAATTTATTTATTTTTGGCTGTGTTGGGTCTTCGTTTCTGTGCGAGGGCTTTCTCCAGTTGCGGCGAGCGGGGGCCACTCTTCATCGCGGTGCGCGGGCCTCTCACTGTTGCGGCCTCTCCCGTTGCGGAGCACGGGCTCCAGATGCGCAGGCTCAGTTGTGGCGCACGGGCTTAGTTGCTCCGCGGCACGTGGGATCTTCCCAGACCAGGGCTCGAACCCGTGTTCCCTGCATTGGCAGGCAGACTCTCAACCACTGCGCCACCAGGGAAGCCCCGTCATCCAACTTTTTAAATACAACTATCTTAAAACTTGTATATTATCTTCCGAGACTCATCCACATGCACATTTTAACATAACTGTAATGAATTTACATACCATTTGACATTCTGCTTTTTCAGATTTAATCCTATATGTTACATATTCTTCTCTGTTTTAACATAGTTGTCATAGTTATTTTTAGCAGCTTTATACCATTATAAAGTGTTGCTGTACTATAATTTACAAATTCATTCAAGGGATACATTTTTTAAAATTTGGTTTATTAGTAATCTAGTTGTTGATTTTTTGATGAATCTGGTTTGGTCTTTGAGAGTCTCTTAAATGCTTAGCTTGAGCCTGAAATGTATACTTGGTAGGAGATAAGTAGAATAAACAATAAATGTTAGCTGGCATTATAATTATTGTTCTTAGGATTGGACTCCATTGTCTATCCCTAGAGATGGGAAAGTCAAGAACAAGATCTGGTTTGCGATGGCAGGTGGGGTGAGTTGGAGGACAATGATGCAAACAAACTTTAATGAGCTGTAACCAATCAATACTGGTGTGCCATTTGTAAGACATCTAGTTGTTAGTTGTAAAATGTGTATGTTGTGCTCATTCTTCAGATGTTCTGGGCTGGAGTGCCAACCCAGTGCCAAGCCTCCCTCTGTTATCTTTAACCATGTCTCCTCTCCCTTTACTCGAATTGCTTTACCCCGTCTTGGACATTCAGTGTTTCCTCTGTGTGGTTTCAGGACATTTGTGAGCTTGCTTAGAGTTTTGGGTGTCCTAATAGAAATGGAACACTAAGAAGAGCATTTCACAAAAAAGCTTTTAAATTTCTCATTTAGTATTGTTTTAGCTAACAGTCTTGGCATGTGGGATCTTCCCAGACCAGGACTCGAACCCGTGTCCCTTGCATTAGCAGGTAGACTCTCAACCACTGTGCCACCAGGGAAGCCCCTCATGTTGGTGAGTTCTTGATGGTAGAGTAATCAATTAATTTGGGAGTATTTCTGGTAAAAATATATTTTAGAATTTTAAAATTAAATTTATTTTTGTTAGAGTGATATTTTAATTAATATTGTATATAGGTAATATAATCACATTATTTCAAAGACCAAAGAGTATAAAAACACATATAGTGATGTCTCCCCCAAACATTCCCATCTGTCCAGTCCCTCTACTCGCCTTGTAATGAATCATTGTTCATACTTTTCTTCCCTACAGAATTTCCTGATGTGTATATAAGCAAATATAAATATATTTTCCCTCTTTTTTTCATACTCTTCTGTATCATAAGAAACATCTTTTGAAGAAATAGATTTTCAGTGTATTTTCAACACATAAAGTTTAATAGATAAAAGTAGTTTCTGGTAATATTATAGGTGTGATAACATTTCAAGGGCATATTCAGAGCCTAGAATTTGGAATTATTTTCTTCTTTGAAAATTCATTGAAATAACACTATAAGGAAATTTCACATGATGTACTTTATGCTGCTAAAACAAAAGAACACAGTCAAATGGTCAGAATACAGCTGGAAAATGTGTCAGATTTCAAAGTCCAGGTTTTCACAGCTGTGCAGTACTTACAGCCCAAGTGTTTATGTCACTAAGGCACGAATATTGTTGCTGGCTACCCTATAAAAGATGTCACATTTCAGGTTGGCACTTTGTCATTTCTGAAGTCTGATATCAACAGTTAAGATCTAAAATCATTTATTGTAAGAGCATAAAGGGCTGATAATATAATATGATACTCTTGCCTGTAGCAGAAACCCCAACTCAAAGTGGCTTAAATGATATGTAAAATTTCTTGGTTCATATAACCCGAAGTCCGGTGGTAGATTAGGCTTCTGGATTGATTGATATAATAATTCAATTCACCAAGGATCCATGTTCTTTCTGTCTTTGCTGTCTGCTACCAGTGGTGTCTACATTAACTTCAGGTTGACTTTTCTCATATCTGTACTTCCCATAGGAACTGGGATTATTCACTTTTCTGAGGTGGAGTGGTGTGGAGTGGGGAGAGGCCAGCAAGGAATACTGAATATCAGGGAACTCTGGGGAACTGCCCCTCAGTTGAGACTCGGGAGTGAACCACCATGTGTGCACCTGATGAACTTTACAATGACTGGACAGAGAGCAGTGTGAGCAAGTGTGTTTTTTAGAGACTGCAGTATATCTTGTTCAAGATCAGGAGTGCAAGGTCAACTTCAGCTGCACATTGGAATCACTGGGGAGCTTAAAATTGAAAATACTGATGCCCAAGTCCAATTCCCAGAGATTCTGATTCATTTGCCCAGGGCTGGAGTCCAGATATTAGAATTTCAAAAATGTTCTTCAGGGGATTCTAATGAGTAGCCAGGACTGAGAACCATCTTCTAGGAATGAAAGAAGTCCAGTACTCTTAGGAAGAATAAACCAGAGAAGTCAAACATAAGAGTAAGTTTTATTTTAATTCCTAATGAGATAATCATCCTTGTTGTCATCATAATAAACATCTCACATTTATTAAGCACTTAATTAACATAAAGCTAAAAATAGTCATTATTTTAATGAAAATAAAGGCAGAATCAGACAACATACATTTTTACAGTGATAACAAAAATAAGGAACGAGAAATACCTGTACCATATTGCCCTCCTTTCTTTACTAATTAACAGCATATTTGCTAATCTTTGTACGTTCTAGTTGCCGCAACTCTTGAATCCACTCCTTTCCCTCTATTCCACTCTTCTTACCTTAAATCAGCACATTACAATCTTTCATCTGTGTCATTGTGGAGTCTCCTAGCTGAGTTTGGTATTTCTTCCCTGCACTCTCTTTCACAAAGCTTCCAAATGAACTGTCTCTTAGTAAAGCTATTATCATATCAGTAATATTATCCCTTTACTAAAAAATCTCAAATTCCTTTGCCTGGTCTTCTAATGCCTTTACAGTATATGGTCCAAATCTACTTTTTTTGTCTTATCTCACATTTTCCTCTTTCATTCACTCCATGCTTTAGTCAAATTGAATTAGTCATGATATCATAAACACACTTTGCCTATTTACCCATTAACACTCTGCTTAAGCTTACCTTTTACATATACAGGTATCCCCTACATTTTGAAAGTTCACTTTATGGCACTTTGTTTTTATGAAAGACTTACATTAGTACCTGTTTTATTAGCTAACTGAAAGAAATCCAAAGAGGATTTTCGCTTTTTACCAAAACAAGGCAAAAAGCAAAAATAGTGTTAAAGCATGTGTTTCGTAGTCAGCTGTTATAGAGGCAGTGCACGCCCCAGGCAGTGAGAGTTCCCCAGGAACCACACTCAGCATCAGGCCACCCTAGCTTTCAACTGTGTCTGTGAACATCTGTGCTTTATCTCAATTTATTTTGTGCCTCCATCAGCAAGATGTGTCCTAAGGTAATTGCTTCTTTGCTTTACACGACTGTGGCTTAGGAAAGGTTTCATAGGAACACTCTACTCTTGCATAGCAAGGGAATCCTGTAATATTTTCTCATAATTGAGCTGGAAGAAATATTATGTTTATCAGAGATCCATAGCACTTTAACTCAATTTATCATGTGGCATATATCTTGTTCTGCTGTGCAATATGGTGACGTATGTATGCCACTTACCTTATAGACTGACATCTTTGCATCCTCCTCTTTGCTTATATGTGTTGAATGGATGAATGAACTTTCCAGTTTCTTCTTCTTGTGAACTTTAGTTCTGCATGTTTCTGTGGTTCCAGACCACTTGTAAAAGTTTAATAGGAGGGACTGGTGATAAAAATGTCTCATGTCTCAGCTGGCAGCGTGATAATGTTTAATTATTTTCTGACTAGTTCCACAGTTACTATTTACAGGCATACCTTGGAGATATTGCGGGTTCAGTTCCAGACCACCATGATAAAGTGAGTGACATGAATTTTTTGGTTCCCCGGGGCATATAAAAGTTATGTTTACATTATGCTGTCTATTAAGTGTGCAATATCATTATGTCTTAAAAACCAATGTATATACATTAATTTAAAAATACTTTATTGCTAAAAAATGTTAACCATCGTCTGAGCCTTCAGCAAGTTGAAATCTTTTTGCAATAGTAACATCAAAGGTCACTGATCACAGATCACCATAACAAATATAATAGTAATGAAAAGGTTTGAAATGTTGTGAGAATTACCAAAATGTGATACAGAGACACAAAGTGAGCAAATGCTGTTGGAAAAATGGTCCTGACAGACTTGCTCATTGTAGGATTGCTACAAACCTTCAATTTGTAAAAAACCCACTATCTGTGAAGTGCAATATAGCAAAGTACAATAAAGTGAGGTGTACCTGTACTGAATACCTGTTGTGTGCCAGACATACAAATATAATCTGTAATTCCTACAACAATCATCTCATTCTTATCTTTCAGACGAGTACACTGGTACTCAGGGTAAATAGCTTGCCCAAGTTCCTTCATAAATCGACAGAGCTGAAATTCCAGACTTGCTCTGTTTCTATCCAAAGCCATACAGGACAGGGTTAAAGCTGAAAATAAAGACGGAGGCTAGATATCAGGGTACTGTTTTGTTTCTTTTTGTTTTGTTTTTTTAGCTCATCTGGACAAGGTCAGATTCCCATCTGCTCATCCACACATCAGTCTATTCTGACTTTATTCCAAGTTCTACCAGGAAAGCTACTTCTCATCCAAATGTACAATTAAACAAACAAACAAAAAAGCCAAATCTGCATTAGATACCTTGAATCCAGCCCAATCCAATTCTGCAGAAACCATCAGAAACCATTAGGATTTAATAACAGGGATTGAGAGGCATCAAAATGAGAGAATACCGAGCTGTTAATGAGAAATGAAATTTCATAGGGTAAACAAAATTGGTATGAGAGCTCAGCCTCTAAATTCAGTCTTTTTCTTGTTACTTACATATTCATAGGATATAGAGGTTTTGCCTACATGACCTCAAACTTTCAGTTTCAAAGTGAATTTGAATTTGTTACCTGAATATTCCCAAAATAACCAGATTTATTTTTAACCTTCGATATGTTTACCTAACATTTTCACTTCTCATCCAGAGACAGCCTTGCAGAAAACTATGAACATCAGTTGAATAAAGACAATTCCAGTCCTGTAGGTTTAGACCTAGAAAATTAAATTTAATGGGAATCTGACAACCTAGTTCTAAAGCTGTTACTAGAACAGGGTTATTATTTAGTTCAACAAAGAGGACATCCATTTTTCTTACTCAAATGTGTCCCTGTGCTATAAATTCCTGTCCTAAGTCACTCTTGTGAAGGCCAACTGTGAACATAAGTGGTAACAGCAGCCAGGAAAAAGCCTCTTTCAAAACCCTTGAGTGAGAACTATGGGTCCAATTTGATTTGACAGTCTAAGGGACATTAGGAGAGACAGTTCTGGCCATCAGATTTTTATGGTAGAGCAGAGAAGTAACTTTAATTCTCATATAAGCTTCAACTAGTTTTTGGATACTCTATAGAGTGACTGTCACACTTGAGTTCAGGACTGAGATTTCCAGAGTCAGAACTGCTCTGCACCACAGTTGCTTTTTTGTCTCTCAAGTAATAACGCACAACTAGACAAAGTGGCTACCCAGGTACCACAGAGATTTTGTGATGAGATGTGAAACTAAAGATAAAGCATTTCCTAGAATCTCTAAGATATAGGAACTGCATTTTTTCCAGTGTGATATGCCTTTTATTAGTGAATACTTTTATTAGTCTTCATAACTGTAGGCTAATGAGTCCCAATTGACACATATATAGAAAGGATACCAAATTGGTCATATGACTTTTACTCTAAGTCAGAGAAAAAATTAGGTGACCAGAATAGTTGGCTGATATTTGATGCTTACCAGGTTCTCAATATTCAAACATTTAAAAATAATTTTCTGTAGGCTTTACTTTTTTTCTTTCCCCAATAGCTTGAGAGTCAGTGGCTAGATAATATTACCACAAGGTAGAAAGTTTAAGTTCAGTTCATAGCACAACACGGAGTTACTGTTGAGCAACTTAAAGTCTCTTTATTTTTGCTTTTTGATTTATAAAATTGGAAGATTAATATCTTGATCTCATAGGAAGGCTGTGAAACTAAATTAGATTAATAACCAGTAAATATGGAAAGACTCTGAGCAAATGAACAAAGAGTTATTAAGTATATTTGGTTATAACTATGTTTAAGGAATACTGGAATGTAAATTAGTACAAACCTTTTAGAAGGCATTTTGGAAATCCCTATTAAAATTCAGAGTAATAATATTAGGGAAAAGGAAAGGCACTTTTACTTTTCACTTTATACCAGTTTGATACTTTTTTTTGCATGAGAAAGTGTTACATTATCATTTTTAACTAAATAATTTAAAATAAAGAATACAGTGCTATTTTTAAAGAAGGAATGCTTAAAGGGAAGTGAATCATTAAAGTTTGTCTTTATTCCTTAGAGCAGTTGGAGACCAACCAGTTACATATTTCAGTATTAATTTTTATTTTAGAATGGTTACATATTAATGGCTCAGTGTCCCATGATAACAGCTTCAACATAGACTATCATATTCTGTATTCTGAGCATAGGATATGAAAGTTCAAATAAAAATGCTTCTGGTCAGCCTAAAAGCACTTTTAAGAAATTCTCAAATGTCTGTGTCTTTCCTTCTCAGATTTCTTCAAGTTGCACTCTAACTGCTAATGTCAGGGAGAGCAACAAGGAGAATCAGAGCAAAAACTACTTCCAAATCTTCATTAGTGCAGTGATAAATAACCTTCCGAAAGTATCTACTATTACAGGAATTTTTGGAAAATCTTGAGGGGGAGAGGGAAAAAAAAGAAAAAATTAAAACCAACCCAAAAAAGGACAAGCCTTAGCAATATGGCAGTAATAAAATGTTTAAATCTCTGCTTCAATTTTGTTCTCTGAAAATACTTCATGCTGAAAAATTCTGCTTTAATTTTGAGTATGCTAAAGGCCTAAATCTTCCTTCATCAGTGAGCACTGAATTAAATTTTCATATAAAAAACTTTATAACTTTTTTTCTATTTTAAAATAAAGTGTTTTGGGGGGAGTTCCCTGGTGGCCTAGTGGTTTGGATTCCGGGCTTTCACTGCCGTAGCCCTGGTTCAATCCCTGGTCGGGGAACTGAGATCCTGTAAGCTGTGTGGTGTGGCCAATAAATAAATAAATAAATAGAATAGAATAGAATATTTTTTTTATAAACAAGCACTTTCATCCAATCATTTTGCATAATACATTCAAAATGCAAAGTAAATGTGAAGGTTCCATTCAACTGCAGTTAAATTTATGATTAATACATTTGCCTTGGTTAGTCAGTTGATCAGCTAATGCTCTGCTTTTAGCTAACAGAGAGTGGATTCTACACGTAAGCCCCTCTAAGAAAATGCAATAGTAACAATTACTATTTAGTTTTTAAAAATATTGCCAACCCATTTCTGAGCCTCCTGGCAAATATGAAAAAAAAAGAAAACAGGTGTAGATTAACTTTCCCATTATCTGGAGCTTGAAACAGATTGCTAATCTTTCAAGTTCAGAAAATGCCACAATTAAATTTGTGAAGAAAGGTTTTATCAAACCAAAATGGAGAAACAAGGTACTAGACTTTAACACACAAGAACATTCAATCAGGGGAGATGAGCAAAGGTGCTAGCAGCATGTATCAAACAGAAAGTAGAGCTATTCCCTAAAAGTTTTTTTTAAAAAAAATATTTTCTAGGATTTCAAAGCTTAGTGCTGACATAGACTTTGTTCTGCTGTTATTCAGCAAAAAGAAACATAGGCACCATCTGTGGCAGACTGCTTGTTATTTCCTAATAGCTTCTTCCAGACTAACAGAATTCTGAGCTGAGCATGAGGTCACCCTGAATAAATACTTTCCAGACCCCTTTGAGCTAGTGTCACCATGTAACTAAGTTCTGGCCAGTGAGATGTAAATGGAACTGTCCTGTGGCAGCTTGAGAACCTTCCTAAAGAAAAGGCTAGTACATGCCTTTTGTCACTCTCCTTTGACACTCCTCCATCTTCCTGCTGGGAACATAGATGATGCCATCTTGGACAATGAAGTTGAAACCTCACCTACAGAAATCTTATTCTAAGTATAAATAAGGAAAAAATGAAGCCATTTTGGCAATCAGGGAGAACTTTAGAGATTTCTAGACCAATAATAAATGAAATAGTGCCCTCTGACCTCAGAGTCTCAGTAAGGGAATGAATATGAGTACTGCATTGGAAAAAGTTTAGTGAGTGGATGGTGAGATCTCAAAAGCAGGTTGGAAGGCAGACTGGCATGAATTTGAAGTTGGAAAGAAACTCAGGGAGGTTCATCAAGGCTGGACTGGCATAGTTATTGCCTTTGTAAATATGATGTTGTCAAACTGCATTCATTATTCAAGCCTGGAATTTAGGAATGATGGTCTCAGTAGTTTTTGTTGAAGGAATATGTGTTTGATGTATGAAGAACTGTTTAACAGTTATATACAACAATAAGGAGACTAAAGTCATAGGCATTCATGTATTTTCTACAAATAGCTTTATTTACTAAAATGATATTTAGTTGGTAGTAAGATTACGTATGCTGGTTCTATTGATTATTTAGAAATCTCTTTTTCAGATAATAGATTTTGTAGGTGTATATTAGTTTCCAATTGCTGCTGTAACAAATTACCACAAACTTAGGGGCTTGAAATAACACAAATGTATTATCTTACAGTTCTGGAAGTCAGAAGTCCGAAATGGCTTTCACTAGGCTAAAATGAAGGTGTCAGCAGGGCTGTGTTCCTTCTAGGGGCTCCAGGGGAGAATCCTTTTCCTTGCCTATTCTAGCTTCTAGAGGCCACCTGCATTCCTTGTTTGTGGTCTCTCCCTCTATCTTCAAAGCGTCTTAAAATCTCTATGCTTCTGTCATCACATTTCTTTCTCTTACTCTGACCCTCCTACCTCCCTTTTATTAGGACTCTTGAGATTATATTGGGTCCACCTGGATAATCCAGGATAATCTCCCTATATCAAGATCCTTAATTTATTCACCTATACAAAATACCTTTTGCCATGTAAGGTAACATATTTACAGGTTCTGAGGATTAGGATGTGGACATCTTTGGGGGACAGCCATTATTTGGCCTACTGCATTGTGGTAGACTGAATTACTGTTCCAACTCTTCATTCTTCCCCAGAAATAGGACTATACATCCATATCCTTTGCAGTAATTTTGCATTGTCCTCTTTTGGTTAAGGAGTATTTCCCCACCCCTTGGCTCTGGGATTGACCATGTTACTTGCTTTGGCCAATGAGATTTTAGCAGTTGTGATGCAATCAAAGGCTTGAAAAGTGCTAATGTGACTGGGCATGCTCTCTTGCACCTCTGTCATTGCCGTGACAAGAACATGCCCAAGTCAGAGTCAAGTGGAGTAGAGCTGAATAGTCCTAGCTGAGCCCAGCCTGGATTAGTTAACCTTCATCTGATCATTGGCCACCCCACACATCTCTGAGAATTACTGTTAAGTCAGTGAATTTTGAGAGAGTTTATGCTTCATTTTTGTGGCCATAGCTAACTGTTACAGTAGAGATCTTGGACTTTCCTCTTTCCTGTTCTTGTTCTCCACCTATGGTTATTTTACTGATAGATAAATAATTGCTTTTTTGGTGTGCCTAGATTATTAAGAAGCACATGCCTCGATGTGTTAACTAATCTTATTGTGGTAACTATTTTGCATTATATACATATATCAAATCATAACATTGTACATTTTAAACCTATCCAATGTTATATGTCAATTATATCTCATTAAAGTTGGAAAAATTAAAACAACAACAGCAAAACTCCACAAGCTTTACCTGATTGTAGGAGAATAAGGAAAAATGTACTTAATTTTTTTGTCACTATAGTGAAGGTCATTTATACTTATGTGGACCTACCCAGTAGTTTTCCAGGTTAGTTTTTTTTTTTCAACCAAAGCTGAGATATATGAAAAAAGGACAAAAATTAAATGGGGGGGGGGGAAGGTGGGAAAGGAATGGAAGAATATCTGAGTATAGTAATATACAAGCAAATTCTTGACAACTATATAAGGTAGTGCTTAAAATTCTGTAAAAATTTTTTTATTTATTTGCTAGTAGAGGGACACTATAGAAAAAAGGGAGAATTTGTTTGAGCCTTTTAAATTTTATTTAATTTTATTCTTATCGGTCTTAAAGTAATGATTTGCAAAACACTCCTGTTTAATATTGACAACTTTGAAAGTCACTGAAAAAAATTAAATGGCAATTTAATGTTAACAGCTGCTTATGGTTACCAAATCCATCAAAGCCCTTCATGAATATATTAGGCACAAACCCACTGAATTCTGTTGCTGAAGACAGCCTGGTATTTTAAAATTGCCTAGTGAGAATAGATGTACTATAATAAGCGGAAGGACTCTGAGCACAATGTACTATTTTGTCTTTACATATAGAAAGAAACCTAGACCTATTTCTAATTGTTTAATGTTCTAAAATCTCTGCCAACTTAGCTATAAAACGATTTCTAGAAATGTATTAGAAAATTAAGCTTCATCTAAAGTCATGTTTTTAATAACTACAATAACATAACAAAAATAAAATAAATTCCTGTAACAAAAATAATTATTATAGGTAAGGGTAGGGAAAATTGAGTAAATAGTTCATGTGGGAGTCAATGATTGAACTCTGATTAGTTCAATCAGAGCTCAAATGTGAGTCCATCAAAGTTTAAATAATAAGGCAGTTATGCTTTTCAATTTCAGTCTTCTAGAAGACTATCTTCTCAGTAAATGTTGGTAAGGCTCTTGCGGGGACTAGAGGTACCCTAAGGAAACTGGAGGGAACACAGCGTGAAATATGCCCGTGAACACCTTGCTTGCTTTACATGGCTAGTCCTGAAACCATTCCTTGGTAGGTCCATGCAGCCTGCCCTCTCTCAGGATATTTTAAATTCCAAAATACTGTCTCAGTTATCGTTCATCCAAGACCACATTGTGCTTAATCCAGGTATTATACAAGACCTGACTTCTCAAACCAATCTAGACTGAGGTGCAAAGGGAGAGAGTCATCTGTCCACTCTCCCAAGTCTCTAATTAGTACAATTTCAGGAAGTGTAGGTCAGGATCATCCTGGGGAATAGGGTGAACTGGGGATGCTTAAATTACACCAGTGACTTTGCATATTATCTCTCAGGTTAAGCATGAAAATAACTCTCCCTAAGTCTATTATGAGCCAAGAATAAAATAGAATCTTCAAGGTCACTCACTCAGGCCTCTGAGTAGAAAGTAGAGATTCTGATGATGAGAATTAAGGGGGAGAATCAAAAGTTCTTGTCTTTTTTATGTACCTGCTCACAGAGTAACCATACCAAACCACAGAGGAGTAAAAGAGGAGAGAAGAGGGTCTGTTTTCAATTTTATATAGTAAAAAAGAATAAGCATTTTCTTGGCATGTTCCTAGTGCCCATACTCTGAGGACCAAGCCTGATAAGTAGAAGGCAAGACAGATTTGGGTCCATCTCTTCTCTGGAGATCCACCTAGGATATAATACCAGCCTATAAATCAACACTACAAGAGTAAGGCAGAAGCCATAGTCCAAGAAGGCTAGAAGGAATCAAAACAAATATGTCCCTTTACTAAAAGTAGGCAAGGTAAAAGGCTTGGTCTCAGAACCCAGGCAGGAGAAACTCAGTTACTAGAACTAGGATATAAGATCAGAGTCAGATTATCAGGACTGACCTTACAATGGTAAGGTCTCTGAGTATTGAGAGTCTGGATAGGGGAACCAATTTCAGTTAAATCGAGAAGAGAGATGTTACCTGGGCAGAGAACCCGGTAGCCTCTGACAAGCCCAAAATGTGATGGATAGATCTCTTACCTTATTCCTAATTTGTAGAACCCTAAAGATATACAGCATTTTGTTAAGAACTCAAATCCAGTCTACATTAAATTCTTATTATTCTTATTTTGAAATGATTGACTGGAGCAGCAAAATGCCTGAGTATATGTTTGTGTGTATGCAAATGAGACGGAAAGCAAAAGAGAATGAGTTTCCTTATCTCGCTAAATTCATAAATTATACTAATAGGATTAGTAACTATGACCTAAAAACTCAAAAGACAAGTTAGTGAGCCATATCTACCTGAACCTGTTGATACAGGTCGGGTTCTGTATCACATCTTTTTTAAAAAAAAATTTTATTTTATTTTATTTTTGGCCGAGCCGCGCGGCTTGCAGGATCTTAGTTCCCTGACCAGGGATAGAACCCGTGCCCCCTGCAGTGGAAGCGCAGAGCCTCAACCACTGGACCGCCAGGGAAGTCCCCACATCTTTTAAGGGTAAATGACTTCACATTCCAGAATTCCAGTGAGAATATGATTTTTTTCCTGCTGACTGCCACACAATGATAACCTCATACCTACCAGTCTTAGAATATTCAAATGAAGAAAGGGATAAAAATTTAGAAAGTAAAAACACATCTTCAGTTCTAAAAACTTTGAAAAGAGCTCTTACTAGATGACTTAAAAGACATAATAGGTTTTAAAAGTTTTAAAAATGTATTAGGCTGCAAAATAAATGCAAAATTTCAACTGCTTCCTTTATCTAATCCACTCTTATAATACAAGTGTATGCTTGGTGGCTTTGCAATCTGTCAACCTATATTTCCTGGAATTCCTTTTTCTGTCTATTTCCGGTTAGGGTGGGCCACAAAAGAGATTCTTGTGTGAGATTTGCAGAAGTGAAGCAGCAGTCATTTTGTAGCTCACATATATTGTTGCTTATCTTCTGGCTCACTTCATTGGCTTGAGGCTGCAGCCAGACCTGCAACTGCTCCATCTTTTGCTAGATCCTCCTTTCAGGTCTCTGAATCATGGGTCCAGTGTGTGTTTAACTCTGCAGTGAAGGACCCCAGCTTCTGCAGGGCATAAGTACTACCAAGGTCAGAGGCAGCAAGAGCTAATTTGGGTTTTATGTTGTCCTCATGAACTATGCTTCTGCATTCCAGCTTGTCATGAATCTCCTTCATCTTCCCTTCCTGACTCTGCTCTGTTGGACTTCAAGCTCCAACATCAGATGCAAAGATAACAGCCTTACAGAGAGAGTTTAACCACCTTCCACAATTGTGTAGGGTCAAATAGCTGTAACAAATTCCTTTATATTATCTATCTATCTCTATTTCCATTCTAGTGGTTTTGCTTCTCTGATTGAACCCTGATAGAAACTGGGATAGTGACAGTACAAAATGAAAAGAGGTCTTCTGATCCCCTAAGGCCATTGGCAGGAAGCAGGTCAAGAAAATTATTCAAATGAAAACATAGACTACCTTTCACAGAAAAGGAAGGATGACTCAGAGTGCAGAACTGAGATCTGTGGAGGAGTTATTCCAGGTGGGAGTATAATTTTGTCCTAATCAAAGAACCTGCGACATTTTCCCAGTTGGATTTCAGAATTGCTATGAACCAGTAATCTCTGTATACTTCTTATTGTTCCTGTCCTCTCTGAACAGGAATGTCTATAGTGGTTATCCTATGCCTGTCCCACTGTTGTATGTTATATGGGGAGCAGATAACTTGTCTTTTTACTTGATAGGTCTTTAGATTGAGAGAACTGTACTCGAGGAGCTTTATTTAAGAAGCATCATCCACACTTGGACTTCATTTAGATGATGAGATTCTGGACTTTGAGCTGATGCCATAATGGGATGAGACTTTGCACATAGCTTTGGGAGGGGATGGGTGCATTTTGCACTGGGAGAGATGTGAATCATTGGGAAACAAAGGGCTGACTATGATAGCCAGCTTCCAGTATGGCTCCAGTGATTCTTACCTCCTGGTGTTCACAGCCTTATGCAGTCCCTTCCCTCTATATACCAGGCTTGGTTTGTGTGACCAATAGAATATGGCATTAGTAAATTATGCCTCTTCTGATATTAAGTCATAAAGACATTGCAGCTTCTGTCTTGGTTTTGGATACCTTTTGGATCACTTGCTCTTGCCATGTTAAGAAGACACTCAAGCAGCCCTGCGAAGTCCATGTAGTGAGGAACTGATGCCTTTTGCCAACAGCAAAGGGGATGGAGAGCTCCAGCCAACAGTACTGTGGGTGAACGTTCTTCAAAGCTGATCCTCTAGCTATGGTCGAGTCTTTAGATGACTGCAACCCAGCCTATAGCTTGACTGTAACCTGAGAGACTCTGAGCCAGAGCCATCCAGCGTAACTGATCATGGATTCCTGACCATCAGAAACTGTGTGAGATACTAAATGTTTGTTTTAAGCTAAGTTTTGTTATGTAGCAACAGATAACTAATACAGTGCCTAAGTATAAATATAATCTTTCTTCCACATGCCTATGAAAGCCAAATAAAGATAAGAGAGGTAGAGAAAAGTAAATTGTTTTAGCTCACTGTCTTGTTTTTTCTTCAGTGTTCAGATTCTTTTAAAATTAAGCCTGTGGGCAAATACTTATTCAGCTAAGCTAACTTTGAAAGATGTAAGGAAGGAGGTTAGCTTTAGTAATAAGGAAATATATATGTATACACACACACATCTTCTTTAAACTAAAGGATTTACTTTTGAGAAGTCAAATCATGAGATTTTTCCAGAATCTAATCTGTGCATAATGGTAGGGAAGCTGCTGTCTCTCTCAGGTTGAGATTTAAAGTGTCATTTATTATTCTTTTTTACCTAATATGACTAGTTTAAAATGTAAAGTATGATTTGATTTCCTTCCTACTTTTTGTTATGGAAACATTTGGAAATCAGAAATAAGAATATATTTCTTCTAGCCTCTCTTTATTTCTCTTTGTGTCTTACAATCAATTTCAGTAACTTTAACAATAAACAGTAAAAATGATAGAGTATACAAAGCATTGCCCAAGTAAATCCATCATGAACCTGTGTCTGAGAATGGTTTCCTAAATAGGGGAAATGTGTTTCATACAAAGAGTCCATTTTCTGTTATTGCCTTTTTTATTTGGACTACTAGATGCTATATATTTTAAGGCAATCCTAATAGTTTCCTGTCTCTCACTAACAAGAATGACTTGTCATAATGAGCAGTGGAGACAGTGTCCATTTGATCCACTGCAGAAAGCTGTCTATTTGATACAAGAGTAAATCACCTCAGTTCCTTTGTGGAATGAGTGGAGTGTAAATAAATAAATGAGACGTAAGAATTTAAAAAAATCTGGTCAGTTCTATCAGAAAGAAACAATGGATAGGAACATTTGGAGGCCTGGTTTAATAAAAAGTGTGACAAGATGAAGAATTGTATGTGATAGCTGTAAAGGGAGGAAGAATCCTCACTAATATAGTATGTCCATAAAATAGTTTCTTCCTTCTTTAGGAAGATAATTTTGTAGTTTAAGAATAATAATTCTCAATTATTTGAAGTTGGAGGACTTACCTTGTAAAATGACTCTTTATTCACTTTTACCTCCACCAAAAAGAATTCCGATTTTCAGCAATTTTTCTATAATTCATCACAGTTCTAAATCTGAGCAGGAATTTCAGATTCCATTTTAGGGAATAGGTTTGTTTTGGGGTGTCTTTTTTGTTGTTATTTTGCACATTTTACTTCAATTGTAAAGTTTTTGTCTTTTTTGTTTTGTTTTGAGAGAACTCCAAAATGTTCTAATTTTTCCTTTTATAATTAGTGTTTGGTGTATTTCTTAGAGAATTATACAAAAATGACTTATATTTGACTACTTCATTTTTTTTACTATTACTGTCTAAGATTTTTTGGTGTGAAATATTAATGGAGCCATTGCTCTGTGTCATGTTTTGGGTTCCAGGTGGGGATGAAAGTTATGACAAATTTTGTGCCATACAGGAGCTAGAAGGAATCACCTATAGGGCTTGTGTAAAACGCAATCAGTAAAGTCCCATCCTAAACAGACAGAATCAGAATTTCTGGGAGTGGGACTTTAGAATCTGCATTGTTAATAGGTTCTCAATGTGCTTCTAGCAAACTAAAGTTTAAGGAGCATTGATCTAGTGAGAGTTGGAGGGTAGAGGAATAAACAATTTACATTGTTATTGGAGCTGCAATACAATCTTCAAAATACAAGTGGCATCTAGGAAAGAGCTTTGCCATGGCGGTTCCTATCTGAAGAAAAAAAAAGTGTGTTTATTTATTTATTTATTTTCTTTCACACACACACACACACACACACACACCCACCCCTTTAAAAGCACCAGAACGTATCTTTTAGAGAAAACCTGTAAGATTTGGAGATAGGAGACAATAAGTAGGTGTTGATTAAATGATCACGTTGGAGTGAACAGATTTTATAATTCCATTCTACTAATCACCAGCAATTTTCTTTTTGATTCTTATAGGTAGACAGTGGTATCTGTGTCTACTTAGCTTTGTGTTTGAAACTAGACCTCCCTGCTCTTCGGAGTGGGGGAAATCAGTCACCCCAAAAATCTAAATTAGGTAGAAAAGTAGTGTTAAGAGCCAATCAGAGCGCTCTCTGGAGCAGCTCCAGACTGGCTTCTGAAGGAGGACTGGCTGAAGTTGAGACTTTGTTGCCATCATGCAATCGGATAAAGAAGGCCATAGTAGTTTAGGGCGGTCGAAAATTCCATGTGGGGTACTGGGCGAGGTGTTACACCTTGGCGGGGCTGATTAAGGTCCAGAAAGTCTCTCAATCGGAAAACTTGGAGGCACTACGGATACCTTATTTTCCGGGACCGTGGAGAAATGGTCAGCAGTTGCGGGGGTACCAGTGACAAAAATGGCCGCAAGGCACCTCAGGCGCTGGATCAGGTGATGCAGCCGCAGTCCACTCCCTTCCCACCAGCCGCTCCCCCTCCCACGCCCCTACGTAGAGGTGGGTGTGGCCTGCCCAGGGGCTCTTTTTCGGAGGCGTGGAAAACCGAGGGTTACACATGCGCAGTTAAGGCCCCACTGGCCCTTCGGGCCTCCTCCCCGCCCACCGCCCCGCCCCGAATTGCCGGGCGGGGCCGGGCCAAGAGTCCAGCAGCCGCGGCTGGGGCTTCAGTGACTTCCTTGTTGTGAGCCTCGGCCCGGCAGTGTCCGGACTCGTAGCCCCGCTGTCCTTACCGGGACTGCTAGCCCGAGTCTAGGTCGCAGCCGCAACCCCAGCCGGTCGGGTCCCCTTTCAGCGCAGGTCCTTTCCCCGCACGCCCCGCGCTCCCTAACATGCCCAACCCCAGCAGCACCTCCTCTCCCTACCCCCTCCCCGAGGAAATTAGGAACCTGTTGGCAGGTAAAAAGCGGGAAGGGGGCGGGTAACGCGGCGGGGCGGGGGCGCGGGGACGGCGAGCCGGTGGGGACAGAAGCGTTCGGAGTCTCTCCCCTCCCTCTCCGCCCTCCCTACGCCTCCTGCCCAGTGGGAGCGGGACTGGGAGTGGGGAAGTGGGGTCTGAGAATGGGAGTGGGCGTGTGTGTTGAAATTTGGTGCGAGGATGGTGGGGAAGCCCTTCTTGGTCGGCTACACTAACGCGATCAGGACAATTCTGTATGCGTCGTGAAGACGCCGTGTGTGTGTGTGTGTGTGTGTGTGTGTGTGTGTGTGTGTGTGTGAGAGAGAGAGAGAGAGAGAGGGAGGGAGGGAGAGAGGGAGAGAGAGAGAGGCGGGGAGGGAGAGAGAAGTCAAAGAAGTAGTTTTCGGTTGCCTGGCCGATGGAGGAGAAAGAGATTTCTGAGCTACAGAGGTTAGGAGTTTGGGGTTATGGGACCAAAGGGTTTGTCATTTCTAAAACTCCCATTTTTCTTGAACATTCAGTCCACCCATATTTGAGACCTTCGAAAAGAGCCTGACTCTCAAATGGCCATTTGTCTTCAGCCTGAGTGACATGTTAAAACAAAAAAGGAAGGATGTGTTAAAGTCCAACTTCCTGTGTCACACGATTAAAATACAGTACTTCATCTTTGCACCCTCATCTTCCCCTTTTCAGTTTTAAATTACCATTTATAGGAACTTAGGAATTAAAGATGCATTCTTCAAGGCTGTTATGAATCCACTGCTAGTTCATTAATATACTTGATATGGAGATGTGTATTTTCACTAAGGGCTGTTAAAAAATTTGTATTTCTGCACAAGGTAGAAAAGACAATACATCTGTTTTAGGGTAGCACAAATCTTACCTATCCTGATGCTCTGGAATTCTTCCCATTATTCACTTTGTCATGTGTACATCAGAATTCTGAATACTGAACTTTGATTAAAAATTTTTACTTTTCTTTAGTTGTTTCTTTAGTATCCTTCAATATTGGTCATGAATAACTGGATTAAAAGAGTTTCTCTTAATGCCTGTGTTACGATTTGCTTATTTTAACTCTTAAAGCAGTGTTTAAAATGTGACATTTTAAGTAGTAACTTACTTTTAGAGCACTGTGAGACCAAATCTTATATGCTGTTACACTGTTTTGGTGGTTAGCATCTTGAATGTGATAGAGAAGATAAAACCAATAGTGTATGAATGCAGACATGTTTATGTGAACATGATTGCAGTGTGATGAATGCATTTGTGGTGGGACAGTGTTTTACTCTAAGAAATGCTTGTTGTCATTAATGGGTACCACTAAGGGAAATATTGAAAGAACTGTAGGGGCTGAGTGAAGGCAGCTTTTATTCCATTCTATGAGAGTTTCAAGTGAGTGCTGATTTTGTTTTACTACAGTTAACATTTTTGTTGTTACTATGCTGGAATTCCTTGCTTAGAATATTATCTTAGTCACCAGGTCAGAGAACTGTTTATCATAACCTTAAAAGTAGATGTCACCACTTCCAGGATATTCTAGGTGTGAATTTTTGAGTTTAAGATGTAAAGTGTAGACCTCTGGGTACATGCTTTTGAAGCTTGACAGCTCCACAGTAGACAGTTTGCTATCTGGATCCATAGTCATACATTTGCAGGTAGTATGATATATGGGTTATGAGACTCTTTATTCTCTGATCCCCATAGATTACAAATACTTCATGTAGCCCTTATTTGCGTAATTTAATTGAAAGCTCAGAATTAAATAATATTTAAATTATCTGCCATTGCTAACTTCCTATATACTTTAGCCACCTCTCTCTCTTTAATCAGATAATAATACTTACATAATGTCTGAAATCAGTGTTTTAAAAATCATTTTATTGACATTTTCAGTATTTTACATTATTAAAGCAAATCACATATTAAAACACATGAAGTATTAAAAACAAATAATAAAACATTAAAATTTTGTTGATTACAAATTTGACTTATACTTTATTTTCAGAGGATATTTTCAAGAGGTATGGCTATGAGGAAATATATATGAGATAAATTGTAAAGAAATGAAACAAGTGAACCAGTGTTTTTCAGTTTTCTTTTTAAACTAATCATTCAAAGAAAATGGTTGGCATTTTATGGTTGACTTTAATTAAAATCTTTTTTTGAGGTAGGAAAGGTTTCAAGAATAAGTGCTCTGAGCAATTTTTTTTTCACATGTTTTTATCCAAAAAATTCTGTTGGATTGTGCATGATCATTTGCATTATTCAAGTGTTTGGGTAATAGGACATGGTTAGATTTAAAATTATTAAAACTATAGAGGAAGAGTTGACATTGGTTTGAATTTTAAAGATATTGCTGGCTTACCTAGTTCTTTCTTTGAAAGTAATTAGGAGATATTGGCAGTGGTGGTTGTAGTTAACAGTTGAGCACTCTTAGAATGCATGGCGCTATGCTAGAATTCCAGGGTAGAGAAGATAAGGAACTAAACTTTTCAGGCATTAAAATCCCTTCAGAAAAAAAGAATATAAAGTCAAAAGATAATGCCTATAAAAAAATGTTTTGGACATTTCCCATTGCGTTCCATGTTCCCTTTATCCAAATCATTATGCCATATGTGTTAAATGTTTGACGTTTCAACTGCTTGATAGAGGTAGGTGCTCAAATGTATTCTTATCAATTTAGTATTCTCTTCTCTTTATTTTTTCCTCTGATTATATCTATTTTAGGCCTCCTTTTCAATATTTGTTCCCCCCTCCTTCTGATTCCTTCCCTTTAAAAAAAATTCTTTAGAAATGCAAAAATCCATAGAGGTTATCATTCTTACCTCACATTTAATGATGCTCTTGAAAAAGTGGCTATATAGTTTGACCATTAGTTATTTTTATTTCTGTGGAATCAGTATATTAAATATTGATAGCCTATACTTTTTATAAAAGTGTTGAATTATTTTCTTGTCCCATGAATAGAAAAAGGTTTACAGATTTTTGTTGTTAAAAGTAAATTGGGGACTGCCATATGCACTACAGGCAACCTTTAATTTTTTTTCACCACAATGGAAGAACAGGTTTAGCTGGGATAAGTAGAATCAAAGGATTATCCCAAATCTTGTCCATTTAATCTTCTCCCACATCCAAATATTTTGACTGGGATGAACAGCAAGAATAATCTTGATTTATGTGAGTTTTTCCTCCAGGCAGGCAAGAAAGTGAGAGGAATTAGAACCACTGCTCGCCACCCCCCACCCCCAATCCCCTTGATTTGTTTAATCGCCCTTTGAATACTGGACTCTTGGTGGTTTGCAGTTAGATATTCTCATTCATTTGTTTTAGACAACATATTTAAAAAGGAAAGCTGTAAGAAGATGTTAGTTTCTTTTTGTTGGGTTAGAAAATGAAACCAATGTTGAAGAAAATGATGGTTGTTAGTATACTCTGAAAAATCAAACCCAAACCAAACAAACAATAAACAGAGTGGTGTCTGCAAAGCGACCCTGAGATTTTGTTCACTTGGCAGTCTTGATTAGAAATATTGCATTTTCCTCTATTGAGGATTTCCAGGACATTTTTAAAAAACCTTCACACATAATTGATAATCCCTTTAGGGACACTAGGTAAAGAACGGAATTCAGTTGAGATAGAGGTGGAATTTTTTTCAATCCTGAGAATAGTGTGGTTTGATTTCCACCCTTCCAGAGTTCCATTTATAATTTGGTCAACATTTCGGTTTTATTTTTCTTATGAGAATCATTTATGGTGTATCTAGTGTCTCATAACTTCCTTCTGGGGCATTGGCTGAGTATGTAAAGGGAAGAGTGCCACCTACTGAGTCACCAATAGTCACCTACTTCTTTAGCACCTGGATTTTCCTATAGAGCAAGAACAAGCCTGCCCCATTTTGGCAGCAATAACTAATGAGTTTAAATTTGATATGAGAACCTTTGATCTTACAGTGAAATCAGTCCATGACACCTCTAAGATTTTTCTCTGCTAGAAATAGGAATATATGTTTGTAAATCAAGGGACCAGAAAGTTATAGTTTCTTGTATGGGTCAAATAACATGATGACTTAAGATGTGATGTTAGGAAAATTATTTGCCTATGTTAAGCATACAATATTCTGTTTTTTCTTGGGAGAGGATCTTTGGCTCTCTTGGTTTTTTTTATGACTTTCCTTTTAAAGTATTTTCATCTCAGATTACTAAATAAAGCTCTTGATAATATGCTAGTATGCACAATTTTATAGTTACCCAACCCAAATTATCACTGGTTTTCTTTTAAAAAAGAAATGTAAATATTCTAAAAAAAGAGAAGTATATAAAAAATTTCTTAATGAGCTTAGCTCTACTTAATCAGCATTAAAGTATTACTAGAAAGAAGACAGAAACATCAGAGTGGGAAAAGCCTCTGGTGATTTGAAACACAGTTCAGTTGTCTCTCATAAATTTAAGATTAAGTGTCATATATGGGTGATAAAAGTGGCATAGGCTAGTTTTTATATACTCATTATTCACTTAGTTTGTCTTTTTCAATTAAAGCCAAGTCTATCTTTTTCATTCCGCTGAGTTTACATTTCTTTTTCAATCACATAGTGAACACATTACAATACATGATACCTAACAGTGAATATAGTATAAATCTCAGACTAATGTTTTATTCACTGTGGCTTCTTTGAAAATGTGTGGTAAAGAGATTTTGATGATTTTAAGGTGCTATTTATCGAGTCATCTTTTAGAGGTGAAAAATATTCATCTCTATCCTTCAACAGTCCAGTTTTCTACCAAAATAAGTCACTTAGCCTCCAAAGCCAATTTTGAAAATGTTATCAGATGATTGGATTGTAAGACTCAGGTATGTTTTTCCTATCATACTTTGAGAACTCCTTGTGCTTGTTCCTGTCTCTTTTTCCATGTTTGAAAACTCCACAGTTCATCCATAACCTGTAAAGGTGCTGGGTAATCAAGAGAAAGACATTTATTAGAGCTATCAATAACTTTTTAATTAGCCATTTTCCAAATTTGGGCATTTAGCTTAATTGGTCTACATGTGCCCAGTTTAACTGATTTTTATGTTTTCACCAGGAGGTGTTTGGTCAGACTGTACCCTCCTTTAACAGAGAAGAAAAGCTTCTCTTTTTGTTCTGATGCCAACTTAAATTCTAGGCTGAGATTCTTGTTAAGTTTAGTGATAGCACCTCAGTGAATACAAAGTGCAACTTGGCCCCATTCATAAAGTAGAGAAAGATGTGGAATTAAGTCGTAAAGCCATTTGGGGTATGGTTTGACTGGTTTTACACTTATTCATTGATCTGGGGCTGAGCATGTGGTAGTGGATTCACTCTAATTCTTGCCCCCCTCTCCTATACAATTCAGGCCATCACAGAGGCTGTGTGTGTGTGTGTGTGTGTGTGTGTGTGTGTGCGCGCGCGCGCGCACGCATGCGCGCCTGTGCCTGCACACTTGGATGCCTGCCCAGGGAGGTGAGGTATTGGTTGGTTGGGGGACTAGGCAGAAGACGCCAGGTGTTACCTCTGTGACTTGTTTACAACCTCCAGCCTGGAAGTCATATTCCATGGTGGAGGATGGTGAGGACAAGTGGTCAAACCCCGGCTTTCTTAAAGAGTTGGAACCTGTGCTATGTACTCAGCTTGGAGAAGCCGACGACAGTTTATAGTTTGCAAGAATTTAAAAACTGTCGTAACCTTGTGTGGTTTCACCTTGAAACTGTAATTAGTATGGAAATTGGTAGAAAGCTGTTAGCTTGTGTGTGTTAGATACCTGTCGTAGCCTCTCGGGCTCTAGGGGGAGATGAGTGGCTGATTTTCTAGGGGGTCCATATGTACAGGAAAAGGAAAAGGAAAATTTGAGTACCACTCGGTGATTTGGTGTGTGCTAAGTATTTGCCTCTTAGGGGTTGCGATGGCTATTGAGAAGTTTCTAACTCAAACTGCTTGAGGATTGCTGAGCCAAGACATGATGTCATCTTTTAATTTTGTTTTCAGACCTTAACGTTTATCTACAGAGCGGTTGTAAATCAGATCTTTCCAGCGGCCTTCTCCCCCAGATCTTTACAGCTGTACCGGGAGATCAGGTTTGCTCTGACAATGCTAAGGTGTAACAGGAGCAAAAATCACCACCACATTTGTATTCGCTGAATAACTTTTTCCTTGGTGATGACTTGGGGTCAGAGGCGGATGGAGATGGGGCCAATTCTGGGGTTAAATGCGGCCGGCGCTGACCTGCGGTCTACGTGACGAAGCGCGGAGCGGCGGTAGGGATTAGACCTGGTGCTTAGAGGGCGCCGGAACTGCGCTTTCTCCACGTGGCCGGGTGGGTCCTTAAGCTTCTCCTCTCCCGTGGAGGACGCGGGTGAGCCGAGATCCCTCCTGTGAGAAAGGAATTCTGTCTACTCACCAGGCCAAGAGGCCAGCGAGGAGGCAGGCTGACCTTTTCTTGTAATCGAATTACGGCTGTTCCCCGAATTACAGGCAGTCTGGAGTCAGTGAAATCTACATATTAACAGAGGGACATGACCCCTAGAGGAAGGTAGAAGAGGGCTAAAGCGCTCGCTAGTTTACCGTTTGCAGGGCTATTCAGAGCACAATAAAAAGCTTCAGATCTCTTTTCCAACCAGCCAGGGGAGTGCTTGAGTCGCCCAGGACTTTTATTGCTCGCTTTTGAAATATTACCCTGGCTCTGAGCTACAAAGCCGCAGATCCAGTCCCATTTGTCTGGCGAGGGCGCTGCCCCAAACCAGTGCTCCCTGCTCACAGCTCCAATGACGGGAGCCCTGGGGTTTAACACTCCGAGTGTCTCGGACGGCGGAGCCCGAGCATCTCCCGGTGAAGGCCGAGTAACTTTCCAGCACCCGCTACGTCTTCGCGCCGGGGTAGCGGGGTTGGGGCTCCGCGCAGGGGCTCGGCGAAGGCCGCGGGCACGTCCAGAGGGTCTCCTGTGCCTAGCAGAGGCTGGTTTCGTTCGATTTCAAAATAAATGGGCACAGTATGGATTTTAAGAAAAAAACCCAGATTTCAAAAACTTCAAAACCAGTTGAGTCTGTAGGCACCAACAAACGAAGATTACTGCAGGAATCGCTTCCACTATGAAGTTCTTATTTGTTAAAAACAAAACCAAAAAAACGCAAAAGCAGGTTGTACGCTTTCCACATCTCCTTTGTGAAATAATTTTTAAAAATCAATGTTTGTTAAATCTTTTTAGTTGCCTTAAACCCCTTTTGTGGCATAAGTTTAGGAATAAATACATTAAGACTACTCTAAAAATATAGAATTTTTCCCTTGCGCAATCTCTGAATCTCCTCCCACTCAGAAACAAACAACACAGATTCTTCCTGCAGTCTCACACTCCTTCAACAAGTATTTCCTCACAAAATAGCATAGCTCAATAATTTAAAAATATTTTTGGCACTGTTAGGAAACACTATATAGAGCATTACAGCTTTTTGTTTTCTGAGTTTTTATACAACTGAAAAGACCTTTTAAAGAAAGAACTCGGGCTGTAATTCGTTCTGTTATTGCTTCCGGAGATAGAAAATAGATCCTGTTTGTTTAAACTTGGATTGTATAATGAAAATGTAAAATAGGCAATTAAATACTCGTGTGGATGAGGGAATTAAAGACAAACACTGAGTGAAAGTAACATTAAGCAAACTACCAATCGTTATGCCAGTGATTCTCCCAAGTATTGAGTCTGGTTGGAAGAAAGAATTGGTTGGAAGAAAGAATCAACAGTAGAGGTGCTACTCCTTCTCTTACTCCAGTTTCTTAGTAGATTTATTGGAGCCATCTCAGAGAAGCCAATGATCTTTTCCATTTCAGCTAATATCTGAATGTCCAGAGGTTGCCTTGCTCCTCTGGGTACATACAAAATTTACAGTTGAGAGAAGAGTGCTTTTTTATAAGTCTCATTATTTTGAACTCACTTTAGAAGTGTGGGTCCAATTTGCACTGGTACTGGATTATGTCTCTGTGTCCCCCTCTTCAAAATATGGACAGCTCAAGGAAAGAGAAGCTGTGACATTTTGCTTTTGTTTCATTTTGATAGTTACTTTTAACATTAGTCAGTAATGGGCTTCAAACCAGAAAGCTACTTAAAATTATTCCAAGACTAAATTTTAATTATTTCACTTATATTGATTTAGTGAAGAATCACTTTTACACAATCTATTATGAATGAATAGAATAACAGTTTAATCAGCTTCACTCCTTGGATCAACGTACTTTTGTAATCAAGAATTTAAAATCAGTTATAACATTCTATTTCAAATACTAGGCTTTAAGTTGCTAATTATAAGTACAGTTGAAAGACTATTTGCTATACTGCTTTGAATTAATTAAGTATAATATTGTATGTTTTGATACCATCTTTTTATCAGTGTGAATTAGGAGACAAATTAGTTAAATAAAAAGAAAGTAAAACATATACACATCTCTTCAATATGAAATATGGGTGGTTTATAGTCATGCCTACTGAAAAAATTTTAATTGTATCTTCTATATTAGATATCTCAAAGTGACATTTGAAATTCTGAATATAAAGTTAATTTAAACTTGTACAGTATTTCATGAACAATAAGAGTGGGGCTATTGTAAAATCAAACCAGTAAGGATTTGGTGGAATTGTATACTAGAGAGAATTAGAAAGCAGAATAATTTGGAAGTTTACTGAATTAAAAAAAAAAAGAGGCTTTGTGAATATGTTATATGAGGCCATAGAAGTCTTATCTCTTGGTTACTATATTTTAAAATAGTGGCTAAATCTATTTTGCCACTTTTTCCTTTGTTTAAAGAAATATTTCCAAGTAGTAATGCCAAGGCAGGAAGCAAGAGCACACAAAACCACACAACTGATTATCTTTTTTATTTGAGAATAGCTGGCCAGAGTAGGTGGGGCAGGTAGGAAAGAGGAGGGTTTGATTTGGGAATCTTGGCTAGAAAAAGGGATTTGTTTTTCCTTTAAAGCATTAAGCACTGCATATACCTGAAAATTGATTACACTGGGAAAAGGATGCCTTTGCCAGAGACATTAGCTTATATTGATATAATATTGTGAATGACCTGTTCATACAGGAACTTACAAAATACTAAAAAATGATAGTAACATGCATGAAAGCTCTGCACTTGCTTTTATACAGAGAATTTGTTTATGGGGCACCATAGTTTATTAAAACTTGCGTGCTTCTTCCTGGTTTAATGATGCCAAACATTCTAATAGCATTCGCTGTGTTAAGCATAAGTAGAGCATACACATTTTATTAGCTAAGTGGTGAACAGATTTGTCCAATTTAGTATGTGAAACATACTTCAATTGTTATGCTTTGGATTGATAAATAACTGTAACAAATTGTACAGATATTAACACTTATGGGTAGAAACAATCATTGTCCTATTTGTCTTCACAAAAAAATGATTCTTTCCTATAATTTGTATCCTTTTTCTTATATTTCATGGTTTAGATGTTGAAACATTTGTAGCAGACGTACTGAGAGGGGAAAATTTATCCAAGAAAGCAAAGGAAAAGAGAGACTCCCTTATTAAGAAGATAAAAGATGTAAAGTCTATGTAAGTCACTTACTTGCCTTTTATTACTTATTTCTTACTTATAAGAAACATTGTAATTAACATTTTAATGAAGGACTGATTATTGTGGGATTAAATTTTTTGTGTTCTAATTTAATTGGGTTGAAGTATTTTTAAAGGACAAACTATATTTCTACTATAATAGTTTTTAAAAACAGACAGGCTTATCATAATACCGTTTTTTGTGAAGCCTATTGATTATGTACTTTTCTAAGCATTCTAGCAAAATCCAACTGTTTATTTTGATTATTTGAGGATATATTTGGTTTAACTGATAAGACATAGGTAGATTGAGAATTTTAACATAAATACGGAAGATACCTCCAGATACTCAAATGAATAAATGTAATTTAAGTTGTATGTATTAAAGATATATTCTGGTTTTACTACTGTAACTTAAGTCTTTAAAAAATACCTTTATTATAAATCCATAAGCCTTTTGGAATTATCATTTCAGGATAGGAAGTAGTTTTTTCTCTAAATATATATTTACAATATAGATTTTAAAATAGACTTGAATTATTGCCATTGATTAGATCTTGTTTTGATTTGTCAACCTTTATTTTAAAATATAATGTTCTTGCTTTATTTTGCAGCTATCTTCAGGAATTTCAAGACAAAGGTAAATTTTCAAGTTTTGTCAAACTTGACATTTTTTTCCCTTGCAGAGATTTTCAATAGGAAAATCTAACACATACTGAAATTTGATAGTTGGAGTCAAAATTTAAATTTCTCTGTTGTATACTTAGACTTTAAAGATGAGAGTGCTAGCTCCCCCTGCTGAGAATAAAATTAAAAAACATATCTAGAATCTACTCTGCACAATCTTCTTTTGCACAATCTTTCACGCAGAAATCTGTGTTTAACATTCTTAGGTTTTATGGTTCTTAGAGTTCATTGTGGCAGAAGTTTGTTAAGAAAGGTATATACCTGCAGTTACACACGGAAGAATTTTGTGAGGCAGAGGCGAGATACCAACCCAACACCATTTAACCCTGTAGAGATTACTTTATAGTGGTGATGGAAGCAGGAGGGTCTGTGGCTGGGTGCTCATAGGTAATGTTTCTAAAAGGTAATTGGTTTAAAAACAGTATCAATTTTTGTTTGAAAGCATGAGTAAAATCTTTTTCAAATGCTGGTTTTTATTATTCTCGTGATTCTTTTGATATGAATAAATATATGCCATAGACATTTTCAAAGAAGGGGGTTCAGTTTCATTTTTTTGAAATATGTGAGAATGCTGGTAAGCTGATTGTCTTCCTTTAGATTTGAGAGACAGCTGCTTAGCGTACTGAAAACCAAATCCAGAAAGGTGTAGGAAGTTTCTACTATTTCACGTCTTCAGTTGTGTAAGGGAAACTTGGTATGGCCCTTACTTCCATGATGCTAATTCATAGGTCATGACCTGAAGCCTGTGGATGCTGGTATGAGGGTCACAACATGAGGTCAGTTAACTATGTGAAGCTAGGCTCTGAGTTTGGGGGAAGCAGTGTGGCATCTTCTAACTGGGGTGAGCAGATACCACAGAGTAACTCATATCTCTGCCAACTGATAAGTGAGAGAGTAATGACGGTTTCAATAAACCAACTACTTAACCAGACAAACCTAAAATCAGTTAAAAGGAAACCACATTTTCTTTTCACATTAAGTCATCACAATTGTTGTGATTAGAGGAAATAAGAAGAGATTTTCTTCGATATTAAATTTTTTAACACTGTTAAATAAAGGAAAGAGCAGGAAACTCCTCCTCTCCACAAATACCTACTTCTTTGTTCTCTATAATGAATCCTAAACTGTGGGTTTAACCATGTTGTATTTTGCTTAGTTGAGTATAGAAATAATGAATTTATGCATTTTAATTATGATAACTTTTATACAGTGCACTGTTTATGGGGGAAATATTACGTATCAGATTCTGCCTTTTTTCTTAAAAGGCACATTTTGTTCTAGTGGTTACTTATTGGACTCTCATTGTGACTTAATTATTTGTACGTTAAACATTTTTAAGCTAAGAAAATGTGATAATATAGAGTCATTGTAGAATTGCATATGATTCAATAATAGGGTAGGAACTTTCCCTTTGGTATTCTGGTTTAGGACTTGTTCAGGTGTGTGGATATTAAAATTACATTACTGAGATACATTCTTTGTCTCTAAGGAGAATGGAAGTTTATATAGTATTTGATAGAAATTGAAAAATGAGCCTAGAGTAAGAGTTCAAATAACACAGAATTCAGAGATTCCCCATAATCATTTTCCTCTGAATAAGTCATTTGTTGTTCAATACTGCTGTATTGAGTTAACTAATCACCAAGAGTGCCTGCTCAAAAGTAAGCCTGTGGATAAATTAGATGTATACCTTGGAGAAATATGAGAAGCTGAGTAATTTTATGCCATTCTACTCTCAAAGTATAATTCGACTGTTCTAAAAAGACTATTCCTGTAGTTTGTTAGAAATAGTAAAGGGAAGTTAGTACAGGCTTAATAGTTGAATAAGCAATTGCTCAAAAGACATATATTTTAAAAACAGGAATTTTTTAATAATCAGATCTCTACATTGAATAAATTGAATTCATGTAAGTATATTTTGATAATGCTGCTTTTCTTTTTTTTCTTACATTTTCTTCTTGGGGTTTTTGGATTGTCTTCATCCAAGGAGACCTGGACAGAAATCCTTTTGGCTGTTTCCCCTCTCTCTCTTTCTCTCTCTCAGGTCAATATAGGGTCACAATGAAGTGACCAGAGGCTATTTTCCTGCTTTTTACCTTTATACTCCTATTTGTTTCACATACTTTATTTATTTATTTATTTTTACATGATGGTTAAGTACCATTTTAATATCATTATTGGGAGAAAAAAGGACCTGGAAGAGAGTTCTTAAATAAAATGAATTAATTCACATTTACTCATTTCAAATAAGTGAGTTATTAGTTTCTTTAATGTTCACAGATGTCTGTTATCCTTCCTTACTTTCCTCTCACATCTCTTCTTATAGTCTTTAGATATTGTACATGACAGAATAACTATCTAACTCTAGTTTTTTATTCTTAGTTACAATGTAGCCTAGTAATATAAAGTATACTCCTAAATACAGGCTTCATGCACTAGAATTATGCTCATTTTAGAATTATTTTACAATTATGATTATTTCAGAATTTGTTCTCTGTCACATCGTAAGGTCATAGCGCTTTTAAATGTGACTTGTAATAATTTTTGGGGGGATGAAAATATATTACTATTTGAGTAAAGGTGTTACTGACTGAGTATAAAATAGAATTTTCTAATAAATATTAGGTATATGATAAAAAAGTTTTACTTGTAGTTGTATCTTGCCCTTATATTAGGCTTGTTTTACTCCAGTGATGATTTTGGTATTATTGTTTTCTATATTAGGCTTGTTTTACTCCAGTGATGATTTTGGTATTAGTATTTTCTTTATAGAATAAGATAATGTGAAGATACCTATGAATGACACATAGTCAGTGTTCAATAAGTATTATATTAATGTGTATTCTCAGATTCAAGTTCATTTATCAAGAGGATTTAATAAATCTTGATTTATAATTCAGTTTTCAAATAAGTTTTGAGGAAACCATAAATTACTAAAGGAAGGGTATACATATTAACATGAGACAAATATTTCAAGAGAATATTTTTCAAATATGGGTGTCTACAGCTTTAAAAAATGTGAATATATTGTTTTCAATTCTCTTTAGATGTCATAACTAAAAAGCTCTCATTTTCTCCTTTAAAATATTTTTCCTCTAAATTAAAAAATTTATTTAGTAGATTTTATCCTAAAACTCCACTGATATTGTTAAATATGAATAGGTTTACTTAGAAAGCAATTTCCTTTGACCTCATTGGTATTATTATTTATGGACTAAACTAGTTTTTTGAGTAACAGGGCTGTTAGATAAGAAGGGACCCATTTTAGTTTGTTCTGATGGAATCCTTGAGAACAGCAGAAAAGTCAGAAGTTTGGATGATGTTTAACTTCGTTTCCTTTACTCTTCCTAACATAGTATATGTTCTGTTGAAAGTTAGCTCCCCAGTGAAATCTGAGCAAATAACTTGCAGCTCCCTTACCCCCACACCCCATCTCTGGCCTTATACAAATGCGTTAAGCATGTTTGAGATTATGGGGCCTATAGTAGTAGAATTCTGTTTCAAAGGTAGTACTTGAGGAATGGTGTCCTTCCTTTAAAATTCTGCCTCATGTTTGCATGCTATATATTAGCCCTTCTATGGTAGAAGAGTTATGAAGAGAATCTTATTTGTGGTGACTCAAATCTTTCAAATTTTTAAGAATTAAACTACAGGTTCCCTTAAGAAATGACAAGTTAAATGTTTATGTCTATTCATAGCTGTATATTATCACTTGAGAAATTATTTTGGACACGTGAACTGAGTAGAAAATTAGAAATTAATATTTTTCACTCAAGTAATTTTCCCCACCAAGTTTATATTTCATTCTCTGTAAAAGGGAATGGTTATCATCTGAATTTTAGGTATATTATTTAGTTTACTGTTTACCTGATTGCATTCAAAATAGAACTGTATTTGCTAAAACAAGCAGTAGATTGGTTAAATCACCTTCAATGGTGGGGTCATGACTGTTCAATTGCTGTTGGGCTTTATCTCCAGGCATTTAGGAAAATGTTAATTGACCATAAGCCATATATAAAAAAGGGATAATAGTAATTTGAACCCAACTATTAAAAATTTAAAAATATTTTTCAAAGAAATATGCTGCTGTGATACGATTAAGCCTTGATTTTGATGTGTTATTTAACTTGCCAATGAAATTACAGGACAATAAGTCTTGGATCATTGTCTTTTAGACTGTTAACTTTGTATCATTAATTAAACTTTTGAAAGTTGTGGGATAAATCAAATGCTTTTCTAGGGAAACAAGAAACAGTATTAATGAGCAACAACCCCATAATTATCCTTCTGAGTACATAACAGGGACACATTCATGTCTTTTCTTTGCGCAATAACTTTTACAAAGAAGTATTTTTAAACTGATCATTAATTTTATGACCATAGAAATGAGATGCAAAATTTATGCTGTTGTCATTGGCACAGGCTCAGGGCACCACTGACATTATGTGTGATGGTAATAGAATGGCTGCCAACTAATGATTCTGTAGACATTTCATTTGAGCATGCTTTTCTTTTAGATGTCTGATTAGGCTGTAATGCTTTCAATTATGTCTGTAAATTGTATTGGATACGTTTACCTGATGCCCATTGTTGCTTTGGAGTTCAGTTTTCTATTACATAAACACAAGTTGAACATTTTCCTTTTAATTTATCGAAGTCTTTGCAGGTATAGTTCCAAGTACTCAGCCCCTGGGGAGAAAAAATGCTTTGCACTGCTCAACAGCGACCCCTGTGTTCAATTAAAGCTCCTTATAATATAGCAGCTCTTTGTTGAGTTGAAAAAAATAATTAGGGAGGGGGGAAAAGGGGTGGATCATCACTGGAACAACAGTAAAATGAAGAAGACTATTTTGAAAAATGATGTGTTTTTTCAACTTAATGCAAGTTAAAAAGGGAATAACCCTATACAGATGCCACAGAGATGCTTATTCTTTACTTTCTGAGTTAAATTCAAGGAAAGCTTTAAAAAACGGGGAGCGGGGAGGGGAGAAATGAGGCCAGTAGCAGTACTTAATTTATTTTGTCTTAGATAAACATAAATATCACAGTATTTTTTTTTTTTAAAACCAACGTTTGAAATGAACTGCAGTTCTTAGAATGGTAAATTGAAGACAATTTCACTTTATAATCCAAAAAGTGTTCTTCTATTTTTGAACAAAACCAAAAACCACAGAGGTCTTTAACATGTCAGTGACTAATTTGCGTAGAACAGTCTTAACTTATATTAAATATTATTGAATTTATAGCTTTAATAATGATGTTTTTGCTGTGTGTGTGTATGTGTACATACATGGATATATACACAAAAATATATAATGGATATTATCAAAGGATAATAAACTAATTCTGATTTTCAAAACTTAAAAAAATTTTTTTGTTTTTTTCCACACAGAGTTTAATAGATTTAAGCATGAGCATCTGAGTTTTTTTCAAAATCCTTTCCATAGAATCATTAGCTTTATTGTTGTATTTCTGTATTCTTAATAGTGTAATATGCTAAGTCCTAAGTTATGGTGATGTAGTCGAAGTGTCCTAATACTTTTTTTTTCATAGCAATATTTATAGTTCATGATTTGAAATATCCTTAGAAAATTCATAACATAAAAATTCTTACTTTATTAAGAATATAAGGATATTCTAGCAATTTTGAGCAGTTGAGAATTTTGTGATCTTTACTACTGTGTATTCCATGAGCTGTCATTTTATGTTCAAACATATTTTTACTAGCACTTTTTATGAGGTTCTCTCTTACCTCATATTTTAAATCAGACCACTCTTCTTTCCATAAGAGAAATATTATAAGGGATCACTGAATGTTCTGAGAAGTACTTTGAACATCTTGAAAGAAAGAGAAATTAAGATCCGAAGAATGAGTAGTATTTGTACATGTTTCTTGGAATTTTAATTGGGGAAGAAACATCACCATGTATGGTACACATAATGGTATAATCACTAAGGACAATAAGATAGTCATCTCTATATTCTGCTCTTATTGTCTTGATGGGCGATATATTTACTTTCAGGGTAGGGATGATGAATGCTGGTAAAATATCAAAATTTTAAAAAGTAGATATGAATATTGATTTTTATTATTTTGAAAGAGGCTCTTTCCTCTACCAAAAATATGGTGAAAGTAGGGTGCAACCCATCAGATGCATGTCAGAGGATACAGATATCCTTTTGGAGAGCCAGGTAGCTTTAATCTGGATCTGCCCAGCAACTATGATCTAAAAGTAATACTATAGGCACTCTAGGATTCCTATGGAGATTTTTCACTATGATTTTTAGGTAATACCTGAGGTGGCTGGTTTTCTCTTGAATTTTTAACAAGTAACTTGAATTGTTAACAGATCATTTATATGGTATTAAGCATACCTTTTTCCTTGTTGTTGAATATGGATGAAGAATGAGTGCTTAGATATAACTGGGATATAGCAAATGTTTGATTCACTCTTTTAAAAAATTATTCTAAATGAGTATATGGAAAAAACCCAAACCACAAGATTTTATTGTGGGGATTAAATGACTTCAAACCAACCAATCAGCCTAAGATTTGGAAATCATCTAGAAAACTAGCCAGAACACGAGAAAAAATAAAGTAACATATTACTGAATGCAAAATCGAAAGTGTCTAGTTTATAAATCACCTTGTTTGAATTTAAAAGGTTTATATGAGTTTTAAAGCAGTTTTTCCACAAGATTCCTGCTCTTGAAAACACAACTGAGTATTTTTAATCTATTCTAATGTAATCCTGTGATTTTTAATGAAAACATAAAATGTTCATATGGCTTTGAATTATCAATTTCTCATCATTTTTCCAATTATTGAGTAGGTAAATGGAATTAACTTGAATTATTTTCTCTGTTGTGCTTTCCATGCTTTTTTTGGTTGCTGTTATTGTTATTTTGGTTTTGTTTGTTTTGGTTACACACTATGTTTTAACCTGCTTCCACTTTTTTGAATTCATCTTTGTAGAGACCATCATAATTTTGGAACTTGTATCCTTTTGTAACAGAAAGAAGCAGCTGTGTACTGACTTTCAAAAACTTACTTTAGCTAAATTACAGCGAATATACATTAAAATAGGATCTGTTTTTATCTAGTTCAAAAATTTTTCTTTGGTTTTCCATGAAAGTGACCAAATTTAATAGTAAAATTTACCTCTTTGATAAAGTAACACTTTTAAAGATGGCTAAATTATAAAAGGCTTTTCTCTGATTAGTTTTTGTTTTTTTATAATATTTTTAAATTTAATTTTTACTTTATATTGGGGCATAATTGATTTACAATGTTGTGTTAGTTTCAGGTGTACAGCAAAGTGGTTCAGGTATACATATATGTATATATATATATATATATATCCATTCTTTTTTTCTCTGATTCTTTTACAGGTGATATAGAAGATGGAGAAGAATATGATGACCCTTTTGCTGGGCCTCCAGACACTATTTCATTAGCCTCAGAAAGATATGATAAAGATGATGAGGCCCCCTCTGATGGTATGTGACATTTTCCCATAGAATATACCTCTTGACACTCTAACACAAAACAGTGCAATGTGTAAAGGTGGTGGTCTTGTCAGAAAGCAGATAAACAGAGGCTTCAGTTAACTTACCTTTACCAGAACCTTTAAGGAACAGAAGAGCTCTCTCTAGTGGTTTTCCTAAGTATGTAGTTCTTTCTTTTCCTAGGAAATTTTCTTTACTTGAATTTTTAGGAGAGTGCTTGCATCATCGTATGAATATTATCAGTAAGTTTGTTGGTTAATTTGATATTATCAGATTCTTGCTTAATTTTATTGTGCTGCTTAATGGCTTGTTGTATTTCATTATTTTATAAATAATGAAAAAGGTTTTTGATCGCTTTTTTCCTGAAAACTTCATACAAAATGAGTTCATAAAATATTAAATTAATTATTCCTACATTGCCTTCTCTCATTGAGACAGGTTTTCATCAAATGCTTCTTTTAATAATACATTTTCATTTTTCTGATTGTCATCTAAAAATATCCTATATTACACAGTAATATTATAGTTTTTTGTATTAATTGAAATGGTAATAAAATTGATTATTTATCTCTTATTAATTTTTAAAAACTTGCCAAAGTTATGAAACTTGTTTTTAGTGTATCATGTGCTTTCTCTGTTATGCCACCCAGTTGAGTGCATCTGAATCATAGAGACCTATAAGGGTGATATATAGGTACAAATTAAGAATGTGTATTGATAAATTAGCCATGCATATTAATTTGTGGCACTCAAAACTTCACGTAGACATAGAAATGAATAATGCCTTCTGCCGCTATATGATGATCAAACTGTGCAGTTCCATCTCTAAATACAATTGCTGAATGAAAATATGCTTCCTGCAACAGAGCACTCCACATTTTATGTTATCCAGATTATTCCCTTTGGAAACATAAATTGCTTTTATGAGGTATAAAATTATGTCTACTGCAGAACAGGGATAAGTCAAGTACATGCATAAGTGATAAACATTCTAACCACTGATTCAGAACAACACAATCTTTTTTTTATATTCAGAACTCTGTACAGTATGTAGCAACAATAATCATATCCATTTTATGTCGAATTTTACATTTTGGCAAACATTTAATATCTATTTTTAAAAGGAAAGAATTTCTTTCTCTTATATTCTCTATTTTTTTAAAAAGATGCACATTTTTCTTCAGTCACACTTATTATCTGAAACAGAGCATTACCCTTTCTAACCTGATCTTCAAAAGCATTTCTACTAGAAAATGTTTTATAATCGATGAAGTAATATTTTCAGGCAAAACAATGAATTATTATTTGAGTTGAACTATTTTTCAGACACATTACAATGGTTTGTTTTGCTTCTCTGGAAAACATTGGTAGATAGAAATGAGTATGTTTGTATGTATACATATATAGAGAGTACTTATACTCATGATAATATACAGATATGGATACATACACATACAGAATATATTCATAGAATATATATGCTCAGGATTTCTCAAAATTGCATAGATATTTTGATGTACCAGGAAGCATTATGTGCCGTCTTGAAAAAATTACAACCTAAGAAATCCAACAATTAAATATATGTGAGAGCCAGTGATTTGTTAGGAAAAGTGAATTGCTATTGTATTTCATGTAAATAATCCTGTAAATAATCATTTACAGGATTATTGTTTTTTTCTTATGAGTAAATAATTTATTATATGTTTGTTTTCATAACCAAATATAAAGAAAATACATTAATAGCATGAAAAAGATTTATTGCTAAAACATTATCAATATTTGAATATTATTTAATAAATTATATTTATGTGTAACATTTAAATTTTTGTTAAATATTGCATTTTCATCAGTGTTTATGTAAGCAATTCTTAGATTGAAAATTTAACTTTTAGTATTATTCATTTTTGGTATATAAATAATGCTGTTTTTGATAATTTTACGTTTTCTTCTAAGAATACTATAAATTAATTTTAAAACTACCACTTGAACTTTTAATTTCCACTCTAAAATATCATCTAGTCATATTAGTTTTTCTTCCTGCAGCTTGATTGTTATATGTGTTCTCTTTCCTTTGCTGAATAAATTTTCCTTCATTGTGTGACCTTAGTCTAATGATATATTAATTATAAAATGATAATGCATTTAACAAGTATAACTAAATTAGCACAGGTCACCAAAAGGCCTTTTGTCAAATCAGATTGTTGTTTTGTCCTTTTGACTTTTACCTTATGGTAGGCACTAACAAAGTATGTGAACTTTGATGGATTATAAACTCCAAACATGATATGTATTTTTCATAATGCTAATGTAATTTTCAAGGTGCTAAAAAGGTCAAACCTGCACATCTCTGTGTGCATTCTAAGTTTGTCTTTTCCTTTAATATTTCTTTTTCTCTGTTCCTCTGGTTCAAAAGTTCATTCAGTTCCCAAATGGCTACCTAATTTTCCAGTTATTCCCTCAAGCCATATGTGTTTTGGTTTCTTTATGGTTTATTAGGTACTGTAGGAAAGTAGCATAAGTTATATCTTCTAATGAAATTCAAGCACACTTCAGTGATGCTTCGACTTGATTGCTGGTAGCAATTAAATCACAGCCAAGGAGAATAATGCATAATCTCACAAGGTCCAGACACCCTATAGAAATTGAAAGGGAATGAAAACAGAAAACAAAAACAAAGTCTTCAAACCCTGCCAGACACGCTGTTTCCAGCCTTTTTTTTTTTTTTTATTGGCCAACTGCCTGATTGATAGCAAAATCATAACTTGCTGCATGCTAACAGGCAGAGTTCACTTGTAGGTTATTGTGGACTGATAAAGGGTTAGATGGAGTTTTGATTTTCGCATTGGACCTTGGTACACCAGATTAATGGAATTTCAATGAGCGACTAGAGTAGCCACAGCTTTGTCAGAGAAACAGATGGAGATTCTATAGTCATGTCTACTCATTAATACTAGTTGCCTGAAAGGTGTGCTGCTTTTCTATACAAAAGAGTTGATATAATTGATTTTTGAATAGTGCATTGAAAAAAAAGTACCTTATTGATGACTAGAATTGTAACGTAGATGGTGACAGATTTCTGTAAAGCTTGTAGCTTAAAAATATTGTACTTTGTAATTTTTTCTTGTCTCTCTTTGGAAACACTTTTTTGTTTTTATTTTTTGAGGGAAAATACATTTTATAAATGATTGCATGACTGCTGTTAGTTTCATTGTGATTTGGTAATATTTATAAAAATTATGTTTAATAGAAATTTCATTTTATTAGCTTTGTGCTTTTATTTTTTTCTGAAAAACTTAAAACAAATCATAATGGTTTCTAGACTATTGTAGATCACTATTAGAAGTTTTATACTATTGTATGGCTGGATATATTGAGGTGTTAATAGAAATGGTGCATGTCAGTAATCAGATAAAATTAGAGATAATGAAACTCAAAACCTTAAAGAATATCCCTTGTTATACATGTTAGAATGTTTGTTTAGGCACTAAGATGGTAGATGCAGGGTAGCTTTTAGATACTATATAATGATTTGGGTTTCCATTTTTCTATTTTGAAATCATTTTTCATTCATTTTCATTATTTGTAAAAGCAAGCATCTAACCGTATAGCACTGTGGAAAGTCCCTAAGGTAAGGTGAAAGGATTCAGTGAGCTAGAAGACATATATTGGCTCTGTCCATCGATGATAGGTTGAAGGATCACAGTAGACATTTGTTACAAATCTGATTCAGTCCTAGACCATAATCACTTTGTGGATAAGAATCTGGAACCTCTAGGGCGTGAATATAGGAAGACTAAAATGAAGCTAAAGATATAAAACAGTCATTTATTGTCCTGGTATCTTCTTAACTAAAAATTCCCAAGTAATATAGGTTACTAAAAACTGTGAGCATTACAAGAGCATAGGTTTGTATGAAAAAATACTGGTTTACTTATGGAACTATTTTTAAAGTTTGGGATTAAGAAAAAAGGCTATGCTCTTTTGATCATAATTTATAATAGTAGATGATGTTTTTTTCTTTTTTGGTATACGTTTTCTTTAAGGAATCCAATATATGAAAACTTGAACTTATAAAACATGTAAATCGCTTATTCCAAAGGATTACTTTAAGGATTATCTCCATGATGCCTATAAATAATGAACTCTTATAATGCATCTACAACAAGCTTAGATATAAATCCATCCATGTGCATAAACATAAATTTAATGGGTAAATTTTTACACATTACACTTTTTTTTTAAACATCTTTATTGGGTATAATTGCTTTACAATGGTGTGTTAGTTTCTGCTTTATGATAGACACCAACTTTTGAGGAAGATTTTTTTGTGTGTAAAGTTAGGTGTAGCACTAATCAGTTCTAGTAAAAGCCAAGCAATAGATGTTTTACTTTTCTCTGGGCTCCAGTAGAATGTGAAATAATATTTAAAACCAGGAAAAACAAGGTTCTTTCAATTACTTACCATTTAGGGTAAATGTTTTCCAACTATAGTATCATGTGGTTTTTGATAATAAAAATCATATTTTTGTATTTTATTCTGAGAATTTAGATTAGTTTGCAACTTACACATATCTTTGTATACATAACATATTGTTGTGCTTGTGTGGTTTTTTTTTTTTAACTTTTTTTTGGGTTCTTTTAATATACCAATTGCTAACTTGTGTTATAGCAGTATAAGAACAATGATTATTTTAGTCCTTCTGTAATGTGTATAGCCTAGCTTCAGGTACTTTGGTAGAAGTGAGGGGTTATAGTTTGGGGAAATGATAAAAAGTAGAAAACATGTTTTTATACTCAAGGTATATGTTGTGTGATTGGAGATATAAAGTATACACAGATGTAAAATATTTTTATGATTACAAAGGCATATATGAATAAAATAAAAACACATAGCCATTGAGAATCATCTTTTTAATTTTTATGCCATTGAATGGGAAAATACATCACTATAAAACAAAGTGGGCAAATAAGACTATAACAAAGTGGGCTAGATTAGAAATATTGCAAAGGTAATAAAACTCAAATTATGAAAAATAATGCATCTTTAATACAGTAAATTAGCAGTTATTTACACAATTCATGAAGAAAGGAACAAGGTACCTTGGCAAGGCAATGGGGAATTCAAAGATGAAGAAAACAAATTCCTATTTTCAAGAGACTTGTAATCCAGTTGGAAAGGGAAGATAGCCACCTATCAGCAATCTAAGTTCTAACAAGGCAGATTCCGAAAATAGTAACTAGTATGTGTTAAAATATTTAATTGATTTGGTCTGTACCAAGGCAAATAATTGGTATCATTGATTTTCTTCCCTTATTTGTTGACTGAGTCAGTCATATGTTTTGGCATCATGTTGAATAAACCAAAACATAAACTTTATGCCTACATTCTGAGAGATTGTAAATTGTAAATGGAGGGCCTTTTTTTAAAAGTGAGTTTTGCATGATTCCTGAAGTATGCTAGAGAGAAAGTGGGAAAATCTGCTGAAAAGAACATTTAGAGTAGAAGTCCAAAAACCAGGTTTTCATACTGATTGGTAATCATTTTGTTGTCAAGGTCAAGTCACTTAGCTTCTCTGGATTTTTATTTTCTGATTTGTGAAATGAAGAGTTTGGACCAGGTGATTGATTAGAAATTCCCTAGATCTCCAAATGCTTGTGTCCACATTTCAGAATTAGTAAATTTAATGGTGGCACAGAGGTGATTTGCCTGGAGAAGGTAATAACCCGAGGTGATGTTGAATAGGAAGGAGCGCAGTGGGTCTTAGAGGTAAGCAAATGAGAGACAGTAAGAGCTGAATACCAAGTTAAGGAGTTTACCTTTGATTTGGTAGTCATTAAGAGATCCCTGAAGCAATAGACTGATGTGATGAGTGCATATTTGAGGGAGATTGTTCTGGCAGTTAATTGTTGGATGAATCAAGGCAAAGAGACCATCTAGTGGAGGCAGCAAGCTAAGTGCCTTGCTACATTATTCTGAATCTTGACAGCCTCTCTGTGAGGTAGATATCATCACTATTTGACAACGGAGGAAATTCAGGGATAGAGAGGTCAAATGAAGGTCATATAATTGGCAGAACTGAAATTTGAATTCATGTCTGTCTGACTCCAAGGACCAGGCTCTGCTCTCAAAACCACTATATTTTGCCTCTTCCCCAGCTAAGATACTGTTGCTTTTGGTTCAGAGGGTATTGATAAGAGCCAGGGTTAGAGTAGTAGACATTGCATTGAAAAGGAAGGGATTCTTTTAGCCCCTTCCTACCCAAAGTATGGACTGCAGACCAACTGCAACAGTGTCACCTGGGAGCTTGTTCAAAATGCTAAATCTCTGTCCCCACCCATACCTACTGAATCTGAATTAGCACTTAAACAAGATCCCTATGTACACATTAAAGTTTGAGAAGCTCTGTTCTAATTGTATTTATTACCTTGGCCTTTGTGGCTGAAAAGAAGGGTGAGCCATTGCACTTGGGCTGAATGTGCAGATGTGTACTAAGCATGGCGCTAAGCAATCCCTTGAAGTAGGTAAAAAATATTCTTTACTTCCTGCACTCTTCTGTGGTCCCTCAGCACACTGCACAGGGCCCCTTCCCGACACTACTGTCTGTGGGTAGTTGTCCCATTTTTGAATCTGTTTCCCCCCTCAAATCAGATTCTCAGTTAAGTACATTGGAGAGGCTTTGATAAATTACCCCTAGGAAAGTTTCCATGTTAATAGAGGAATACCTTAACCCAAGGAAGGTCAAGTCCCACTCACAGATCTTTAGGTATCAGCACTGGGCCAATGGTAATGATATTTTGGCTGTTGCAGAACACTGTATCTTATAAAATTTAGGCACATAACAGACTTATCTTTCTTGCTATATATATTTGGATTGGGCCTCTGGTCTTTGTTTGGAGAAGTCACAACGTATAGCTTCCTGTTTTCAGTTGTGTCTCTGTTTGCAACTGCACCAAAGTGTGAATTAAGAGTTGAAACGTTGAAAAGCAAAGGTTAAGACCATAGACTGACCCACTTGATTTTCGAGGAAGGCATGCTAGCCTGGCACATGATTCCGAAGAGAGCTCCCTTCCTCTGAGACAAATTCCTTAGAAGTGACTGTGCTGGTGCTTGAGGTAGCATCTCAGGAAGGAAAGGGGATTGAACCATCTTTAATTAATATTTATTGAGAAATATGCCTGACACTGAACCAGATTCTTTCATCTACATTATTTCCTTTAATTGACTCAGAACTACCCCACGAGGGAGACATTTTCCCTATTTTGCTGTTGTGGAAACTGAGACTCAAAAAGTTGACTATCATATCCAACTTAGAAGTAGCAAACTTCAACTCCTTTGATCCTTCTATGCCATGCTGCTTAAAAAATTAGACTAGTTTTTTTTCTACTTACAAGAGACATGCATCTGGTTAAAAATAAAAATGAACAGAAGGGTATACAATAAAACGTAAAAGCCTCCTTTTCCTCCCCGCCCTAACCCCAGAGGCAGCCACTTGTTACAGTGTCTTCTCTAGCTACTGTAGTAACTTTGGGAACACTACTTCTAGTTCTTGTCTGATTAGCCTTGAACAGAATCTGCTGACTCCCTCTATGATGCATAATTCTGCACACCTCCGTTCCCACTTCTGCCTCCCGATTTTTTATTATTTTATTTTTAGTTCTTTTTGTGTTTGCTTTTGACTTAAATAATGTTCTTCTTATTTTGTAATGCACCAACCTCAGATGGTGGCTATTGACTCTTTGTTATTAAGTATGCGGAAATTAGTGCACCCAGCTCTCCTTCCATCTCTCTTTCCACTCTTAAATTCCAAATTTGTTCATTAAATTATTTTTGCATTGTTAAGATCTGTAACATTTATGTTTGATTCTCTAACTCTAAGCTGACTGTGCTTTGTCTACAAGTTGCATTTTAAACATTGGTCCTTTTCCTTCATGTTACTGGTTTCCCTCAAAGGTCTGGACAGCCTTGGCTATTGATTCCTGTTTATGAGCATAGTGTAGGTAATTTGTGAAGGGTTCCTTTGCTTTTGCGTGTCTATATCCTGAAAGCCTTTTCCTTTGAATGGGAGGTCTGATTGGGGATTGTGAGTAAAGTGGGCAAGGCTTGCTTGGAGGCGCCTGCCTACGTGTTAGTGAGGAGCACAGAGGCAGACTGGGACCCCCAGTTGTCAAAAGAAGTAGGACATTACTGAGGCAGAAGTTGAATGCTTTTATTTCATTTCTAGTTACAGGTTTTTAACCCCTTTCCTCCTTTTTTGGTACAGAACTGGGGGTAAGATTAAAGCAATTCCTTTATTAAACCTTCTAAGATTATGGTTCTTGAGAACACATGCACTTATGAGTTGAAGGGGATGACTTTGATTTTATACAGTCCATCAACAGTTTGGGGGTAGAGTCTACGATTCTTATTCTTTTTTAAAAAATTAGCTTTATTGAGATGTAAATAATATAACCATAGAATTTACCCATTTAAAGTATACAATTCAATAGTTTTTAATATATTCACAGAGTTGTACAAGCATCACCCCAATTAATTTTAGAAATTTTTCATTGCCACAAAAAAGAAACCCTGTACCATGAACAGTCACTCCCCATTTTCCCCAAATCTAGGCCCCCCTCCTCACCTCATGGGCCTAGGCAACCACAAATCTACTTTCTTTCTGTATAGATTTGCCTAGTCTGGACATTTCATGTAAATGGAATCACACAATATGTGGCCTTTTGTGCCTGGCTTCTTTTACTTAGCATAGCATTTTCAAGGTTCATTCATGTTGCAGCACACAGCAGTACTGCATTCCCAATAATGCTTCACTTGTATGGGTATGCCACATTTTGTTTGTCCATTCATCAGTTGATGATTTTTTGAGTTGTTTCTTCTTCTTAGCTATTATTAATAACGCCACAGCGGACATGTGTGTACAAGTTTTTGTGTATGTCTTCATTTCCTCTAACTATATACTGTACCTTGGAATAGAACTGCTGGGTCTTAACGTTAACTCTTAAGTTTAACTTTTTGAGAAATTGTCAAGCTATTTTCCAAAGTGCCATATACCATTTTATGTCCCCACCAGCAATGTGTGAAGGTTTCCACTTCTCCACATCCTCTTCAACACTTGTTATTGTCTGTCTTTATTTTAGCCATCCTAGGGGGTGTTCAGTGGTATCTCATTGTGGTTTTGATTTGCATTTCTCTAATGACTAATGATGTTGATCATCTTTTCATATGCTTATTGGCCTTTTGTATATCTTCTTTGGAGAAGGCCTAGTCAAATCATTTTTCCATATTTCATTTGGGCTGTCTTTTTATTGTTAAGTTCTAAGAGAACTCTAGCTACCAGTCTCTTATGAGATATATGATTTGTAAATATTTTCTCCAGTTCTGTAAGAACTTAAGTTCTTACACCTTAAGGTGTAAGTTCTTAAGGTGTTCTTAACTTGAGGCTAAGTTATTTCTCAAAATACTGAGTTCTTTAAAGAATTGTGGGATTAATATACTCATTAAAACAGGGACATATCCTAGCCTACCTTTAATGTTATTGTTGCTTAGTGGATACTTTAGAAACTATGCAGATGGCAGAAAGTAATTTTCTTGCTGTGCTTTTTTCAGCTCAGTGAACTCTCGAATTCTGTAGCCTTTAACATAATTTAAAAAAGAATTCTTGCTTTGTGTTGTTGCAGAAGATATCAATCCCCTCATTTAGCAATATCATCTATGCCTTTTGAAATGTTAATGCAGTAAGGTTTGCTGCATTACACATATAAATGAATAATCATATGGCTCTTCTTTCACATCAGTTTTACTTTAACAAATTATTTCAGAGAACATATAGTCCAAGTAGATTATTTCGTTGATATTCTGACTTTTTTGGGCTAGATTTTGTCAGTGTATAGTTATGGTGGTGGGATCTAAGGGGTGCTGGGGTGATCATCTCAGAAAAATGGTCACTATTTTTAGCTTTCAAGAAATAAGTTGGTTTGTTTCTTTGAATTTGTTTCTTCTCCTTTGTAAGGATGTGTGTGTGTGTGTGTGTGTGTGTGTGTGTGTGTTTTGTGTTGCTTTTCTTCCTATATGTCAGTCACTAAACCTAGTAGTCTTGCCACATAAGGGAGCAACGTGAATTATCTAAGCAGTGCTACTCAGTGTGTAGTCTGCAGACTGATCTGAGTCTGTGATCTCTTTACTACTGGTCTGCAACAATATAAGTACAGAAATTGAGATTAAGCACTTAGAAATGTTTATAACATTTTGACATTCTTGCATTATCCAAATACGTGATCATTATTTTTTCTAGTAATTCATATTATATATAAAATACATACATGTATACCTATATGTATATACATATTTTTAACCAAAGTATTAATTTGTGATGTTGTGATGTCTTGGGGGGGGAAACTGGTCCTTTATCACAGTAGAAGAATTGATCTAGGGTCAGAGAGAGAATTAATTACAGTAGTCTTAGTATCTTCATCTCCTATCCTTCTGATTTTTTGGTTATTTTTTTGGAAGTCTTATATCTTTCTTATATCTTATATCTTTCTCTATATCTTCATCCATAGTCACAGTCATGTTTTAATTTATTTATTAGGTCTATTTTCACTATTGAGGAAATTTTAGGGATTCTAATTCCATTTTTCTTGATATACTTTCAAGTTCCAATGTCATAATTAGATATTTAATTATATTTTATATGAAAGTTCTGAGAGCAGTCTCCAAGTTTGGCTGTCATTGAAGCAAAGATGCTGCCTCGAAGCTTTTCATCTGAAATATCTAGAGAAAATGTTAATGTAATTTGGATACCGTCTAGTTATTTTCCATGCGTAAAAAGCAGAAAAAGATAGTGTAATATTTAAAGACTCTCAGAAAAGTAATTTCATCTCAGAGATGTGCTTTGGTGTCAGTTTGTTTAAGTGTCTTCTAAAGCTCCTCCTCACTTTCTAATACCACCTGTAAGCCACGCTATTTTGAACATGCCCAGCACTTTTTTTTTAACACCAAAGGAGGTTAATAAAAAATAATATTTTAATATCAAAAAATAGTAAAATGTCTTACCATGGGGAAAAAGAAATACGCATATATTTCTTTCATTGAATAGCACTTGTTTTGGTATTGGTGTCCTGGGACCTATGTTCTGGGATAAATGTATGCCATAAACTTCTCATATGCTTACAATAGGATTTCTTTGTAAAAGAAAATGTGTCTTTTAGGAGGTGAAGAATTGATTTTTTTTAAATATAAGTAGTGAGAGAGGGTAACAATGTTCTATGCTTTAGGCAGAGTGCTACACGGAATAAAAGTTTAATTCAACAAATTTTACAGTTTATTTTGTTAGACTGGGGTGTTAATAAGACATGTCACTGCTTTTAAGATGAGCAGAGGAAAGAGAGTTGAGGACAAACTTGCTGCTACTTTGGGTCATCAGTTGTCATACTTAACAGAGGTAATAATGGGTAAAGCAAGTAGATAATGGATTAAGCAAGTAGAGATAAGAGCTGTGAGGAATGTCTCAGAAGACAAACAAAAATTTGGTTTGCTGTGGGAGGGGAGCTGAAGTGGGGAAGAGAGACGAGACAGGGATGGGCACCCTTCTGGGGAGCGCACGCGTAAGAAGGACCTGACTAGAGGCTTGTTGGTCACCTTGATGGTGGAGGCAAGGGACACGGGAGAGTAAGTACCCAGAGGGGATATGGGGAAGGACCAACAGTACGTTTCACCATGAGACCTAAGGTGAACCCTGACATTTCGATTCTTTTCTCAAGGAGGTGAGGCCATCTATAAAGGCGACAAGAAGCATCAAGTCTGTTGAGCTTGAAGGAGGATTGAGAAATTTAGTCGAAGAAATTTAAGAGGGAGTCTGAGATATGGGCTAGAGATATGGAGAATCATTGATTTATTTGCTTAAACATGTTGAATGTCATGAGAATGATAAGACTTGCCAGAGATCGTAGAAAGAGATAGATTAGGAGGTTCAGAATAGAGACATCTGCCCCAAGTTTCCTCACAGGTAAACCAGGAAAATTGTTGCTTTTGCTTCTAAACATACGATCTTAATTTACAGAATTTTAGAAGCCATTAATTACTTTCATTCCTTAATATGATTATATAGATAACGGGGATACATTTTATCTTGAGTTTTCTTCAGCATTCATTTGAATCCTGGTATGTTCTTAGGCTTTTCTTTTCTCTTTGTTTTTACTGTCTAATCATATTTCTCCTTGTAATTAAGGAATCATATTTATTAACTGTGTTTTGCCCTGGCAGTCTAAGCAATATTAAGCATTAGTTAAGGCAGACGGGATATACTTCTGGTATCTGAAAACTAAATTTTGAAGGGCTTTAAAGAGGATAAAATTTGTACTTCATCATATCAAGGATCAAATTGTATTGTGGTTAAGTGCACAGACTATGGTATTACATGTACCTGGGTTCAATCCTCGTTTGACATTTTGACTTTGGAAAAATTATTTTCTCTCTAAGCCTTAGTTTCTGGGTTTATAAAAATAGGGATAGTTGTAGTATCTCATAGGATTGTTGTAAGGATAAGTGCCTGGCACATAGGACTTGGCCATTGTTAGCTCTTGGCTATTGCAATATCACAAGATGACCAAGTGATGAGATGAATAACTTTGTTTTAGTATATATTTTCTCTGGAATTTTTTCTTGTTTTTCTTTTCCATTATAGTTTATTATAAGATACTGATATAGTTCCCTGTGCTATACAGTAGGGCCTTGTTGTTTATCTATTTTATATATAGTAGTTTGTATCTTCAAGTCCCAAACTTTTAAGAATACTTGCTAGTGGATCCTATTTTGTAAATAGATGAATTCTTTTTTGTGACAGTCATTCCCTGTTTTTAAAATCAGGTTGTTAAATATTTGATTTTTTCCAAAGAAATAAACCTGTATCATATAACTACATGTTTCATAATTAAGTACAATTAAAGTCTTAATATTGCTGTCTTGAACTATGTCAACTGGAATTCTGATACTGGTATTTGCAAAGTTATCCTTTGGGTGATAAAAATATATGAAATAAAAGTTAGTGTTTTTATTATATGTAAAATATTTGGATTTTATTTACTAGTAGCTTCTTTAGTTTAAAAAATTTCCCCAATAAATTTTGTCCTGCTCTGTTTTACTATCCACTGAGCTTTTATAAGGTATCTCTCATCATTTTTTTTCTGTTGACATTTTTTTGACTAACATTGAAATACATTTTAATGTATTTTTATGAATCTTTATGGATACTGGAACCTATTGACCTGTGTGAATACAGACACTTCTGTGAACTAGCTGTTCTCCTCTGAGGCTTTAAAAACATTGCTGGTCTGTTATTTAGTCCAGAAATATGAAGGTTTAACAGCTATTTATCCCAAAATTACAGTGAGGGAATGTTGAAATGCTGATGTACATTTTAAGTTTTATAACAGTATTTCAAACAAACTATTGGAAGTATACAAACACGAGTTTAGTTAGATGAGGAAAAGTGAGTTAGGTATAGTTTAGGTAGGGCATATCCTCTGTGATTAATTTTTCTATCACTGTGGCTGTCAGTGCCCACAACAGGGATTCAGTTAGTGCATTGAGCAACTCATGTTAGCAATTCATTTCCTAGCCTTCTGCAATATGCTAGAGAATGTATTAGAAAAGGTTTCGGTGAACATCGATCAAATTAGTGTGTACCTGTGATTTGACTAATCCTTTTCTAGAAGCCTTGTAAATTCAGTCCTTGCTTTTATACTTACAAACTAATTAACCAAAAAACATTTTTGCTTTATTGGATTTATTTATTAATGAAATCTAATTGATCTGTTGCTGATTGGGTTTTGAGACTAAATCCAAAGGCCATCTATCAGTATAATTGCTAATATATTAAATGAATCAACACATATTTATATTGTAAAATTGTATATTCTTAGGATTTAAAAATATCAATACTCTTAATTTTTTATCTTTAATATTTTAATATTCTTATTTTCTTATCTAATTTTCTGACCTACTCAAGCTAGAGTAATACATAGCAGCTGTATATATTCATAGGTGATGATAGGCCAAGGAAAGGTGGTAATAAAAAAACAAAAAAGCTCCCTCAGCATAAGCTTTGCCAGACATTACTAAGTGTATAACTGTCTTACATTTCAAAAGTATGACTTAACTGATATTGAATTTCTCATAATTGCATAAATTGACAATGTGTATTATCTTGTCCCTATCATGATTTGACTTTGAACATGTCTTGAGATGTTACTGTTTCTTTAGCATTCTTTAGATAGCACAGTGGGAAGTACTTTCTTTGTGTGTGTCCAAAAAAATAAGGGAAATAATTTTTTATAAAACATGTACGTCAATTGTTCAGTCATGAGACCATTATATGTAACCATTATCTATCCATAATTCTCTTTTTGGAAAACATGCAGAATTTTAACAAATGTCATTGTTGAATGTAAAACAAAGTAAAAAATAGAAAAAAATAACTTTATTTTTCACAACAAAGCTATGACTAAAATACTTTAGTATTTGTTGTCTGTGGATAAAGTTATCGGTGTACTTTGCTAGGGCCTATGATGAAAAGTTGAGATTATCTTTTACTTTTTACTATATATAAGTTTATCATTCCCAACTAAGATTGGAACTATTTAAACCTTTGACAGTTCACTGGTATGATATTTAGAATCCGTTATTAGGCTATGATAGGAAGGATGTGGTGAGTTGGTGGTAATTGATTTATCCCCATCATACTGAACCTCCCGCTCTTCTTCCACTTTGTCCTCCCTTGGGCAATAATCACAGGGTCGAACTGCCAATCTGTAGACTTAATTTTTTCCAGCAGTACCATCTGGCTCCTTGGCACCAGAAGTTATATTGGTTCTTTGTGGTTGCTGCTGAATTTGTCATATTATTAGACAGCTGATGGGATGCTTCTTGCTATTTGATCCTAGTTTTCTTTTAACTAATTATTGATTTTTATTTAGAGACTCTCCTTTAGCCATTTCTTAAAGCATGGAAGAATTTTATTGTGAAAAGAATAGAATGCACCTAAACAAATACTGTGTGTAAGCCTTGAGCTTCTCCTCTCTGTATTGTATTCTGTCTAGTTCTTCAGTGGCCCTCCCTTTCAAGAGAGATTAATTTAAAGTTAATTGTGGAGGTTTTCTGTTTCATTCAAAGCCTTGTATCTCTGGGTAAAAATTACTTGAATGTGTATTTAAAATCCTGTTATGACTGCCACCATTTTCCAATAATGAATATTTAGAAATCCCTATCAGTGGCACAAATAACCTTCTAACCTCCAGCAATACTTTATCCCTTTCTTAAAAAAAGTGGCCATTTGTGTATATCTTGTGTTTTTTTTGGTAGGTGAGGTGGTTTTACTGTCATCCCTAATAACATCCATAAACAGTTTTAAAAAATAGTTATTAAAAGCACATCTGAGTTTCAGTAATTTAAAAAAATTTCCTAAGCACACAGTTCTATATACTGAAACATTTTTTTTTCATATTACATAGTAAACTAGACATTTTTGATGAAGGCAAAGAATTATCTGACCTATTTGTTTTCTGATGTAAAGATCATAAACAAAAATAAATTATTACTGAAACTCTTAAAGAATCTGCATATAAAGCAGTTCATTTTGACAAATATTTACTGTATCATATTAGATCACATTCATTTTTAATGACACAAGATACATCTTTTAGAATGTTTTTAGAGGTGTCCATTCATATAAAAGTATTCCTACTGAGTTGAAACTTTTAATTAGATGTTACATAATCTATGTTGGTTATAATAATTACAGAATGCTGATATGTTAGAAATATTTACTTCAAATTCTTATTGTTGCTGGTATGTGGGTGTTTAAAGTTCTTAAATAGTGATTCAGCTGGGATTATTTTAATACCACTATAGGGGAAGTGTACTAACCGAAAACTGGACTTTGCAAAACATTTTCATTTTATGTTAGATAAAATATACATCTAAATTGCTGTAATTTGGTCATGTTGTGATGTTAAATCCAGTTGTTTATAATTGTTTTAGTTTAAAGTATATAGCGAAAAGGAGCAATAAATGTCACTCTGTAAGAAGAACTAAATCAGTTGTCAGTGAAATGATTCATGTGCTAACTGGGATAGTTAGCATGCATCTTATTCTACTGTCTAGCAGGAGGAGGTGGGCTATAGAAGAATGAATGCTTCACTAAATAATTTACAACAATTATATCAAATTTTAATAACTTCAGCTAAAAAGGCATATATATGATTCATGTTCTCACTATCACCTACATTAGAGATTAATTGTGCTTTCTTCAAACAGAAATGTACTCATATAAATGTTTTTAATTGGTAAATCATGATCAGTTTTATCTTTATAGAGTAGCATTATTTGATCAGTTTTTAGCTGTAAGTTAATGTGAAGCTAAAATATTACAGCTAATCTGTTGTCACAAATGCCAGCTCGTTAGAATTTGCCCCTAATATCAAAAAATGCCCTGAATTGTTTGTTGGCTTTATCTTAACTTAAATATGTAAAGGGGGACAGTAAAGCATTTTTCTTTGGAATCACAGGGAGTTCAGTGACCTTTCTGTGGCAAATTATGTAGAAAGAAAATATTTATATTCATTTAAAATAACCTCTGTGAAGAAATAGTCTCATTACCCTGTTTGATCAATTTCTTGTAGCCTGAGCTGTAGCATGCTGCTATTGCCATTGGTTGATGGAATACACTGAGTAGTGGCTAATGGTGATGGTGCTCATCAGGAAGGGTTCAGCCAGCGGTCAGCAACAAATAATTCAAGACTGTTTCTAAGTTTGTGGCTGGTGGAATTTGCTTCTTGCTCCAAGCCAGCGGCATCGCTGAGCTGGGCTATTTGATTAGAAGAGAGGCATATTTGCTTCTTAGCAACTGCACATTTGCACAACCCATAGTCCTCTACTGCCTCCAAAGGTTTTCCTTTTGTGATGGTAGAATAATACTTTATTGTTGATTGACGGACAAAAGAGATTCTAATACAAGGCAAGCTGATAACCATTTTTGTTGTTGTTGTTGGTTTTAAAATTTTGCACCTACACATAACATTTTTTGAAAAAGTATAGAATAAATGTATGCATAGTATAAATAGGCACGGAAAACCCCAATGTGTTAGAATTTTAATATGTGTATTAGCATGGAGGTTTGCACAGCATGAGTACAATTGCATACTGTTACTTTTTTGCCCAGCAGGTTCAATGATAGGAAATCAATTCTGACCCTAGTGTATGTATTACATATATCCATACTCTGAGTGTTTATATCTCCCAAGTAGAATTAATGCTAGAGAAAAATTTAACAAATAGTGTTGAAAGATAAATTGTTAGTAGAGTTTTAAATGGCTTTGTAAAATTTAAAAACTATTCTTTATATAAAGTTAAATAAGTCAAATTTAAAATTCTAATACAATGTGGGTATATAGAATTTGGAACATATTTCTCACAGGAATGAATCTGCAGAAGAAAATGTGTCTTTAATAATAAACAAAGGTATTTATAACCCAGCAGTTAAGAAACAAGTGAGAAAAGATAAATTTGGGGAGGCCAGTCTGAGTTTTATGACCCTGGGAAACCAGGACCAGAAAATCCTTTTTTTAAAAAACATGGTTTTATGGATTATCTCAAACGATATGGTTAGGACTTGAGTTTCAGGATTTTAAAGAAGATGATGTAAAGGGTGATATGACCATAGATAATGTTAATTTTACTCTTGCATTATTTTTTGATAATTAAAAAATACCTACTATGCTTTAAAGGAAAAATGCAAAAACCATTTGAACCTATATATTTTGATATATGTAATTGTTTTGTATAAATTGTTGACATAATTCATGGTAATGCATATGTAAGATTAATATAAGGTTAAATTTTTAAGATTAATATAAGATTACATTCTGTGATGTTATATTTAGACCATATTACCTTTTTTTTCCAACTTAAGGAATGTTTTTTCTATTTTTGTCTCTTAAGGTTCATGACAGATATGAGAGTTTCCATAATTTAAAATGAACAACGAAAAAGTGTAGTGGTGTGAAATTTTCCAGTTAACAAATCTTGAAACGTGTTTTGGGATTTAGGGAAAGTTAAAGCAAGTGCAGACATTAACATAGACATTAAGTGTATATGGGCAAATACTCTCATTTCCCAATAAAAGGACCTTAGGGCATATCAGTATGCATAATATGACCATCACTGTATTTACTTACCAATAAATAGCCACTCTAGTGGCAACCTAGAGCCCAAAAAAGGGAAAAGGAGTGAGGTTGAGTGATTTGATATTGCAAAGCAGTAATATGCCCCATCGTATCAAGCAGCTGTCCCTTTGCAATTTCAGTTAACATCTTTGGAACAGTTTCTTCAAAAACAAATTGGAGCTCTAGGAGAATGGTTTTAAATTGTTTAAAAATTAACATGCCTTCAAGTAAATTGCCAAAGTTAGGATGTGAGTTATATGAATTAAGATTATAGCTTTTATGAACATTTTATTTATAAGGTAAATTATAGGACTTTGATGTAATAAGTAAAATGTTCTTTAAATTACTAAACTCTCTTGTAAATACTAGTTGCAAAAATGGGATTTTAAAACTCTCATCTACTACATTAAAATCACTTGTATTTATTAGTCTATATAATTAGGTGGCATTTATTGCCAAGTGTCCTTTCCCCTATTAACGATTTCTCATTTGGGGGTACATAGTAAAAGTTAGTTTTCTTACTGGGACTTTATAGCAATTGTCACCTGCAGATGGGGGCATCTGTTTTATTATTAACTAGGTTCTTCCCTCCATCTCCTTGCAAATATAAGAAGTACAAAGTTATATCTTTCTGGGCTTCAGTTTTTACACATAGGTTCATTTGTTGGGGAAGAAGATAAACAGGGACAACGAGAGGTTTCTGGTGCTCTTCTTTAGGTAAGGAGGATATAGGAGTAAAGAAGGAGCAATTTGGTGGGGTTGAGGAAAATGATGGGATTTTATTATCTGTGCATCAGAAATTTTAGTACTCATGTGGCTTCCTTAGATCTTTAAGGTAAAATCTCTAGAGAAATATATCAGAATAAATTTCAGTGGCATGCATGGTGAATTATTGTTTTATTATTGAAGAAGCTATGGTCCAGAGAGATTAGGTGATTTGTCCAATGCCACAAAGCAAGTAATGGTGAAGCTGAGGAGGAAATTTAGGTCTTTTTTCCTCCAAAGCCTATGATCTTTCTCTCGTGGGGCACTAATACCTGTCCTGCAGGCTAGTTGTGTTTAGGAACATTTGCTTTGGATGCTGACAAACAGGAGATGAAATCTCTGATACTAGCTTTGTGGCCTGACCAAACCACTTGGCTTCTTTAAAGTTCATTTTGTAGTTAGATTGACATAAGGATAATAATATCATGGGGTTATTTGAGGCCCGTGGAGTTATTTGAGGCCCAAATGAGATAATCTATGTGAATTTTCTTTATAAATCTGAAAATACTTTAAAGAATTATTGTTTTCCTAATTTAATGGCACATCTAAGGTATAGATGGTTTGAAGAAGTCGAATTCATGTTTGTTGATTTTTAACCATGGGAATTATATAGTCTTTTTAGTTCTGTAAGGGACTTAGAAAGTCATTGAGTATGCTACTTCCTCATCTTGCAGGTGAACACTTAAGACTTAGAATGCTTAGTTGGCTTCTCAAGGTCATTATCTCATCACTACTACTAGCACTGTTTATTGGACTTTTATGTACCAGGCACTGTGCTGGGTGTTTCCCATGTTTTATTTTGAATCCTCATAACATCCTGGTGTAGGAAGTATTATACCCATTTTGCTGATAAAGAAACTGAAATTTAGGATGATCACATTGCTAAGAAGTGGGAATACGAGAATTCACACCAGAATCTCTCTGACTTCAGTGTTTGTGTTCCTAGTACAATGTCATCTGCCTCCCTAACACCCGATCCCAAACTTTAGCCTCCTGACTCCAGTTAGTGAAGTGTGATCTCCTCACACCACATCTATATTTTCTGTAAAGAGTCTGTTAGTATTAACAACTGTAAAATTTGAATCATTTAAGAGTCTTTTCTTTATCTGCTTTAGAAAAAAAATTTTTTTCAGTTATGTGAGAGAATTCTAAAGTGATAGGAATCATATGTTGGTTTTTTTTTGATGGAATCCTTTTGGAAGGATAGGTATGAAAACATATTAGTTGACATAGATATTAGTAAAATAAATTTCATTTTAAAGCTATAATCACCATTTATTGTTTTTCTTAAAGAAGGGAATCGTGGCAATCTATACAGTGGACTATTCTAAAACTAGTAGGATGAAGTAGATAATTTTTATTTTCTCCATGGAAAATTTCTTTTCTTAACATAATTTTGCTTAGATTAATAGTGAAATCAGTTTGTATATCAAAAGTAGAAAATGCCTGGGGAATAGGTGATGGCAACTTCATGATATTCAGTGCACTGGGAGAAACTGGTCAGTATAAAATATTTTAAAAATGGGTAAGACAATAAACACCTAATTGTGGGTTGATTTGTTTTTCTAAAATGGCATTATAATTTCTCCTTCAAAAATAGTAAACTGGTATCTTGTGATAATGCATGTTTAGGGGCCTATACAGTGGGGCTACCTTACAGTGAGATTCCTTTATAAGGATGTTCTTTTGTTACTTCAGTAACTAAATCTCTTTTTCTGATATCTAACATCATCTGCCTTTTAATGAATGAATTTTATTTTATAGTTAATAGTGTTTTAATCAGGGTAGAGTATTATATAATTGTATATAAAATTGTACTTTTATAGTAGACATTTTATTTGATTATTTTATAGTATAGATTCTAAGTAACAAAATTTTGAGATAAATTAAGAAAAATAAAAGAAAACCTAGAATATGTGACTATTTCAAGGAAAATGTGTCCAGAATACATAAGGTTGCTAATAAGTATTAATGTTTATCCTGTTAGGGAAACACAAAATAAGACAAGGTCCCTGCCTGTGGTCATATACATTAGAAACTATAGAACAAAAGCTAATGGTGATGTAATATAAACTATAACATATATGGTTAACCTTTGTTTAACCAAAAGTCAGTTAACCAGTTTCTGTTTTCAATACCACTTTTAGGTGAAAAGACAAATTCATATAAGTACATTTTTTAGAACTCTCTGTTGGGTCTAGCCTGGAATTTGTGTATAGTCAGCTCAATAGCTAAGACCATTTATTGTGAAAGCATAGTTTAATATAATATTTGCATTCATAATCAGGACTCAGAGACACTGTAAGATCTAGAAATATAAAAATACAGTGTGCTGGTAGACTTTATATGGAGATACAACAGCATGAGCAAAAGTTTGGAGTTATCCATGAGTATGATGTGGCTGCAAAAAAGGGGTTCAGTAAAGCTTGAGATATAAGGTACTACCATGTGAATTAGCCAGTCGTCAATGGATGACTTCAAATCCTAGACCCTGTTTAGATTCACGCAGAAGAGAGGATAAAAATCATGGTGTGGGAAAATAATCTGGTATTTTTATGAAACGTGGACTGTTCACAAGCAATAAAATATAAAAAAACAATTTGGACTACATCAAACTGAAAAGCTTCTGCACAGCAAAGGAAACCATCAACAAAATGAAAAGGCAACCTACTGAATGGGAGAAAATATTTGCAAGTCATATATCTGATAAGGGATTAATATCTGAAATATATAAAGAACTCAACCAACTCAGTAACAAAAAACCCAAATAATCCAATTTAAAAATGGGCAAAGGACCTGAATAGATATTTTCCCAAAGATATTCTAATGGCCAACAAGAAGATGAAGAGATGCTTAACATTGCTAATCATTAGGGAAATGCAAATCAAAGCCACAATAAGATATCAACTCACACCTATTAGAATGGCTATCATCAAAACAAGAAATAACAAATACTGGCAAGGCTGTGGAGCAAAGGGAACCCTTGTGCACTGTAGGTGGGAATGTGAATGAGTGCAGCCACACTGTGGAAAGCAGTATGGAGGTTCTTCAAAAATTTAAGAAATAGAACTACCATATGATCCAGCAGTTCCACTTCTGGGTATATATCTGAAGGAAATGAAATCACTATGTCTAAGAGATATCTGTACCCCTGTGTTTATTGCAGCATTATTTGCAATAGCCAAGACATGGAAACAACCTAAGTGTCCATTGACAGATGAATGCATAAAAAGTGTATGAAATATATATATTATATATTATATATAACACTATTCAATTGTAAAAAGAAGGAAATCCTGCCATTTGCAACCTTGGATGGACCTTGAGGACATTATACTAAGTGAAATAAGCCAAAGAGAAAGATAAATACTGTATGATTTCACCTACGTGCAGAATCTAAAAAAAAAAACAAAAGCTCATTGAAAAAGATCAGATTTGTGGTTATCAGAAGTTGGAGGAATTGGATGAAGATGGTCAAAAGCTACATACTTCCAGTTATAAGATAATTAAGTCCTGGGAATGTAATATACAACATGATGACTATAGTTAACACTGCTGTATGGTATATATGAAAGCTGCTAAGAGAGTAGATCCCAAAAGTTCTCATCACAAGGAAAAAACTTTTTTTTTTTTTTTTTTTTTAGTAACAGGTGGTGGATGTTAACTAAACTTACTGTGGTAATCATTTTACACTATGTTTATGTCAAGTCATTATGATGTACATCTTAAATTTACCTATGTCAGTTATATCTCAGTAAAACTGGGGTGGGGGGAAGAAGGAAAAGTGGACTTTGTAGGAAGAACATAAAGGTGGTCCAGTCATCAGTTGGGAGGCTCTTGAAATAAGAACGAAGATGAGAAAGACCTGAGTTTTGCATTTTGATTTTGGAGGGCAGAATGTCAAATATTAGAAATGGGATAGAGGAAGATGAATGGACTAGGTAACTGACACAGAAAAAGGAGGAATCATAGAGAATTCAATTTGTAAGTACAATAGCAAGGAAATTAATTTTGGCATTTAGTCATTCAACAAATATTAAGGGAGCACCTACCGTGCTCAATAATTTCTATTTTAACTGCTGGAGACACAATTTGGAAAGGATAAACAGTTATTGAAACTAGTAGGGATGTTAGGAAGGATTATTAGATCATGGGAAAGGTAGTATAATCTTAGTAGTGTATACGTGTAAAGATGTTCCTTAGAGTCTTGGAACTATGGTATGAGATTAGAGAGAAGATGAGAAGACAGAAATAGAGTTATAAAATATGAAGACATTTATATAAAATTTGAGGTTGCATTGTGAACTCATTGAAGAAATGGAAATGGAAGAAGAAACTGTCTTTGTTAAATGAGAAAAGGAAAGAAAAAGCTACAAAAGAGTAAGGATGATTAGAGGGGGAATTAGTATGGCGTAGTGTCATAGAGAAGAAGGAGACATTCAGTTTAGAGAATAACAATCAGAAGCAACAGAGAGTTCACTGAATATGAGAATTGAAAAAAAATTTATTAGATTTAACATGGAGGACATTAAAACAGTTTACTTTTTATATGTTATTAATCTTAAAGCAATTCAAATTATTATTATTATTTTTTTTAATTTATTAATTTATTAATTTATTTATTTATGGCTGTGTTGGGTCTCCGTTTCTGTGCGAGGGCTTTCTCCAGTTGCGGCAAGTGGGGGCCACTCTTCATCGCGGTGCGCGGGCCTCTCACTATCGCGGCCTCTCTTGTTGCGGAGCACAGGCTCCAGACGCGCAGGCTCAGTAGCTGTGGCTTACGGGCCTAGTTGCTCCGCGGCATGTGGGATCCTCCGAGACCAGGGCTCGAACCCGTGTCCCCTGCATTGGCAGGCAGATTCTCAACCACTGCGCCACCAGGGAAGCCCTCAAATTATTTTTTGATGCATTATTATTAACCAAAGTCCAATAGGGATATATTATATACAGTATTTCCCAGCTCTGTCCACTGCAAGTCTAGAAGCAATGATACACCAGTAACATGAGCATGCTGAGCACCTAGATCTTGGTTTCTAAGTACCATTTTCCACTAAAAAGAACCAAGGCTTCTTAGAGAAAAGGCTGATTCAGGACTGGGGTACAAATGAGCTTAAAACATCTTGTTATATGAAGTGCTCAAAAAATAATAGGAATATATTATATAAGGACACAGGAATCAACTTGATTCCAATTTGTCCAATAGCCCTGAAGTGATTAAGGTGGATCATTAGTGGCCTGGATGAAGTATATGAGCTAGATAAAGGAGGTGGTATTAGGAGGTTGGATTGGTTGGATTGCATATAAAAGGCACACTGCTGGAGAGTTCTTTACTATCTCCAGGAATTGGCTAGCCCTGAGGGGCACACTCTCTAGAATCAGCAAGGCCCCAGATGTCAAAGCATCAAAAAATACAGAAAATAAAAAGACATGAGTAACACAATTATGAGAGAGAATGAAATGGTTGTTGTTTTAAGCTACTAAATTTTAAGTTTGCTGTGCACAGTAGGTATCTAAAACATTCATTTACCTATCCATCCACCTATCCATCTACCTACCTGTTTACCTACCAATAACTATTAATTCACTCTGGTAACCCCAATTCCAGTCCAACACCACAGGCTACATTCTGGTCTTCTTCCTTTGCATATTTGTAACTCCCTTCTCTAGTAGTGAGAAACTAAGCTTCCATCATTCTCACTGTATTTACTCATTTGCTCAAGCCCATAATTCAAAGAAAGTAGTTTCGGAATTGGTAACCTATACCAATAAATGCTTATCCATTTATTGATAGACTCTTGAGTTGTTTCCACCTTTTTGATTATTTATGAAGAATGCAAAGTCTGCACTTTTAATCACAACCCTGTAGAGATGTGTAGTTATTTATTGCTACATAGCAAATTACCTAAAACCTATATATTATTTTATTATTTACTTATTAAACAATAAATATTTTATTATTCTCACATTCTCTGTGGGTCAGGAATGTGGGAACAGTTTAGCACTGTGTTTTTGGCTTGGGGTCTCTGATAAGACTGTAGTCAAAATGTTAGCTGGGAGCACAGTCATCTGAAAGTTTGGCTGGAGGTAGAGAATCCATTTTCAAGGTGACTCACTCACTTGGCTACAAGTTGGTGCTGACTATTGTCAGGAGGCCTTAGTTCCTTCTCACATGGGCCTTTCCATTGGCTGTTTGGGTATCCTCATAACACAGTGGACTGCTTCCCCCAGAGCCAGTGATTCAAGAAAGAGCCAAGTGGAAGCTATTTTATGACCTATCCTCAGAAGTCACATAACATCACTCCAGCTACATTCTATTCATTAGAAACAAATCATTGAATTTGACTCACATTCAGGGGGAAAGGGATTAGTCTGTACCTTTTGAAGGGAGCAGTGTCAAAGAATTTGTGAACATATTTTAAGATCACCACAACTGATAAGCATAAAGAAGAACATAATCATCAGTAATAGAAATAATCCCTGCTAAAATCTGATATATATCAGTCTAGAGACATTTTCTGTGCATATCTGACCTCATATTCTATATGCTGTTTTATAATCTGATTTTTCCATATTATGTACTGGGAACCTCTTTCCATGATATTGTGGGTTTTTTTATACACTGGTTGTTAGTTTTTCAAATATTTGCCAAAAATAGTATTTCATTGTTGTTTTAATTTGCATTTCTTTTTTTTCCAGTTCTTTTGATATAATTGACATATATAACATATTTCTTTTATTACTAGTGATGGTGAATTTTTTTCATATATTTCTTAATTATTTGTATGTTTTATAAATTGCCTTTTCATGTATTTGCTTGTTTTTAACATTGGCATGTTCTTTTCTTTATTAAACATCCATTATATTTTAAGGATTCTAAAACATCATGTGTGTTGTAAATATTTCTTCCTTGTTAATCATTTGTATTATTGATTTAAGAAAAATAAATTGTAGAATTTTAGAGTTAGAAAGGAATAAAGGAAATCTAGTCTAACACTTCTGACATAGATGAAAATGCCTTATTTTCTCTCCATCCCTCCAGACCTTTTTCTAACCTCCTCCCACTAAATCTTAACCTATTATCTCACTTGCCCACGTATTTTGTGTTCTGCTCATGGTAAATGAATAAAGGATACGGTTGATTAGTTGCTATTTGTATTTAACAAAGAAACATTCCTTAATAACCCTGAACAATTAAGGACTGATGATGTATAAGGTAAGAGCCATCAGGTAGTGGGAGAGATTTTGGTTTTATGACTTAAGTAACTTCCTAGGTTTTTCCAATGGTACTCTATAGGTGACTGCTTCCTCTGTCTTTTTATGGGACCATATCTTGATTATCTGGTTGTTGCCCAGTAAATCTAAACAGAACATGGGAGCTTAAATGACACACCATTGTTTATACTTCATCTCTTTCCAAAATGGATTTGAGGTGACTAGAATTTTGTTATTTCACTTAGAGTGCTGAGAATTGTATTTTGCTAATAAATGTTGATTAATCACACTACTTCTAAAGTTATCAAAATGAAGTACTTATAATAGGAAGAAAAATTCAAAAATCTCCTTATGAGTTTATCCATTTTGTGATCTAAGATAAGGTTGAAGTATTTAATACTTAGATAATTTAATCTTATTAAAAAGCTTAGAGCTTTCTGGTGGGAAAAAGTGGGATGACTTACTATTAGAATATTCATCAAAAGGGATAAATTATTTACTGGAACCAACATCTGAATCTTTTACATTTGTCCTCTTTGGCTGTATATAATTACTGAAGTGTATCTATCACAAGTGATAAGGAACTTGGCCCAGGTTTCAAAAATGGGGGAATTTGATTGCAAACGCTCTGTAGGAAGAATAACATTGAATTTCTGTGGCTCTTATCTTATAAGCCTTTAGGACTTTTTCTGTTTATATGGTAAAATATCTTTAATTTGGACACAAACATTTACCTACTTACAATCAACTTGTTTTGTATACTCCTTTACCTACTTCTCCGTACACCTAGGATTGTATGAGGCAAATTATTATAGATGATATGTGTTGGCTTTGTAGTTTCTATAAATGAAAATACAGATTTTACTAATGCCTGTATTAAAAAATAGAAAAGAATATGAATTATACCATTTCCCCCCAAAAATAAAAAAATGGTCAATTTTTTAAAATTGGACTTTTTCTGGGGATAGCAGCTCAATTGATTAGAGAACCAGAAGACTTTAGGGAATTTTCTTCTTTTCTTTTAACTTATTATGATCATTTCTGAATAGAAAGATTGGATGAAGTATCTTCAGCTAATATATCAAATTCTTCTTAGATACTTAACCAATCTCTTACTCTGTTCTTGGTTTCTTTTGAGCTCTAATTTCCTAGGGCAGGCACATTTCCTGACAGCCAGGCAAATTAATTGTTTTTAAAGCCTAGATTTTGCGGCTTTAAAAATCTGTCAATATTAGCAAGTGTAAAACTTGACTCACTTAATGGTAGCTATATATTTCACTCATCTGCTTTAAAAAATGAATCATTTTTATTCTGATATGTGAGAGAATTATCAACTGTGAGAGTTGAATGTGGCCTCAGAGATTATTTTACAGATGAGGAAACTAATGAGTATTAATGACTCATCCAAGGTCACACAACTGTTAGTGGCAGAAATGCTTCTATAACTTAGATTGTATGTCCCTCATTTAGGGCTAAGATTTTCTATCTCTTACCCTTATTGTTTTAACTTACTTGTCAAGTCATACACGATAGTAATCACTGTTTTTATTGTTAAGTGAAAAATAATTTTAAAACCCAGAATTAAGAAAAAGAAACCTTTCCTAGAGAATTTGGTTGATTTCATCTACTGTATGATGTAAGTCATCTGTCTTCTCCCCAGGCTATGGTGGCAAAGTGGTTTCTCTTGTCTGGATCCTGAGCTGTGAGGAATTTTTATGTAAGGGTGGTCCACTTAAGACTTTCAATTTCTGATTCTAGGGCACAGGGTTAAGGAAAGAGCCCTCTGGAGGATTCCTGAAACTTTTTCTCATCTCAGAGAACAGTTTAGTATCTGGTCAACCTGGTTTAGTTTAGTTAAGGATAGATAGTTGGCAATTGTCCTTTTGCCTATTTCACATGCAGAAGTTTAAAGTCAGGTAAAAGTAAGCCTGTAGGACCTGAGGAGGGTTATCCTAGAAACAGCAGGTAGGTAAAGAAGTTTAGCATTTCAGAAATAAGGTCCTAATTTCTAGAAACTCCATGTCACTGCTAGTCTGGAGTAGCCTAATTGCCATTAGAAAAGAATTGGTTTCTTTAAAGGGAAAAATAATGGGGAAAACGTCTTAAGAGCTTTATTACATTCTTTTTCATGAATTTATTTCTGCAGCGTATTGATTAATATGTAACTTTAAGAATTTTATGTAGACATTTCACCATTATGATTTTGAAATATGGAAAGTCCTTGCAAATATTCTTAGATTGCCTTCTGTCTGTCTGCCTTGTAAAAGATCCTTTTAGTTAAATGGACCATCCTCCTTAAATGATGTCATTAGCTCAGATTGAAAAGACATTGCCTGCAGGGAAATCACTTAATTGAACTAAAGTGCCTTATTTCTATAGATCTTGGAGCAGCTCACTCACTCTTATCTTCAGATTATATAATTTATATCAGATAATTTTTTCAACTCTATGAATGATAAAATGTTAAAAGTAATCCAAGGTATTTTGGTGTTTCATAGTTTTCCATTTTTACCAGAGTTAAAATTGATGGTTCTCAAAATGTAGACTAAAGTCTTATTTTCAGATAAAAAAAGGTTTCAGTTCACTAGACTAAATTATTAAGGCATTTGGGTTATACAGGTCAGTGGTTCCAAAATAAATGTTTGTGACTTCTATAGAAATGAGTCACCTAATTTGCTCTTGAGATCTTTCCCCACTTTCACTCTTTTTTGTTTTATTTTTAATTCAAATTTATTGAGGTATAATTTAATTCTAATTTATTGAGGTATAATTTACATACATTATTGAGGTAAAATAATGAAATAATAAATTTCATTATTTTAAGTGTAGTAGTTTGATGAGTTTTGACAGATGTATGCAGCTGGGTAACCATGACCACAGTCACAATCGAAATAAGATACGGAACATTTCCATCACTGCAAAGCGTTCCCTCAACCCCCTTTGCAGTCAATCCCTTGCCTACATTTCCAGCTTCTGGCAACCAGCTGATCTAATTTCTGCTCCTATAGTTTTGCCTTTTCCAGAAGGTCAAATGAATGGAATAATACAGTGTGAAGCCAGGGAAGTTTGGCTTCTTGCACTTAGCATAATGCTTTTATAATTTATCTAGTTACATGTATCTGTAGTTCATTCTTTTTTATTATTATTATTATTTTTTAACATCTTTATTAGAGTATAATTGCTTTACAATGGTGTGTTAGTTTCTGCTTTATAACAAAGTGAATCAGTTATACATATACATATATCCCCATATCTCTTCCCTCTTGCATCTCCCTCCCTCCCGCCCTCCCTATCCCACACCTCTAGGTGGTCACAAAGCACAGAGCTGATCTCCCTATGCTATGCGGTTGCTTCCCACTTTTTTATTATTGAGTAGTAGTCCATTATATGGATGTACTACAACTTGTTTATCCATTCACTAATGATGGATATTTTGGTTCTTTTTGATTTTGACTAATATGAATAAAACTACTATAAATGTTTGCGACAAGTCTTTGTGGTATGTTTTCATTTCTCTTAGGAGTGGGATTGTTGGGTCCTGTGATACATGTATGTTTAACTACAAGAAACTCCCATATTGTTTTGCATAGTTGCCATACCATTTTGCATTCCCACTAGCAATGAGAGTAGCAGTTGCTTTGCATCCTCAGCAGCACTTGGTATTGTCCGTCTTTTCATTTTAGTCCTTCAAGTAGATATGTTAATGATTGTACTACCTTTTAATTCTACTACCTACTTATCTCTATTTTAATCCTTGAACCCTAAGAATTTAAAGTCAGAAACAACTAAAACATAGCATCTACCTGCTTATTATTTTAATCTGTTTTAAAAATACTAGATTGGTTTGGTTCATGATTCTAAAACCAATTATAATCATCTCAATTAAAAAAAAATCTTGTATTGAATTCAGTGCATTCTAATCATTTGGTCATGTTCCTAAACATGTGACATGATAATGCTGGTTGAAGCAACACATGACTCTTCATCTCTTGAAATTTGCCCTGTTAAGAAATATTTTATTGAATTTCCTTGGCAGCTATATATATGCTGAAATTTTAAAAAATTAAGAAAATACTTTTTAAAGTCTCAAGGTAATGTTCAAGAGTTATACCATTCTACTGCTTAAATGTATTTCTTTAAGGAAACTTTTACCATATTTGATTATTAAAATATTGATAGTTCTCTACTTTGAAACCCTCTGGTGTCTTAGCACAATGGAAAGTGTTGCTATACTCAAGGTTTTTTGTATAGCATCACTATTTAGTAATAATTTTCAGGTCCTGCCGATAGTGGTTCCTGCTTCTCCACCTGGATTGGCACTGTTTTGAAAAGGAGATAATTATTTACATAAAAATTAAGGGTGCGTGAGTGGTGTTCTAAGATTTCTTTACAATCACCATAGCATTAATTGTTTTATCCTGGATACTTTAAGAAACAGAGAAATGCTAGGATATAAATATCAAAGGCAAATATGAAACACAACATGTTTTATTAACTAATATCCGAAGGCTCTTATTGAGGTAGAAGATAGTACCAAATAGAACAGTGTATTAAATCACATCAGTAATTATAACTGGTAAAACCTTTTCTTAGTATTTCATCTGAAAACTGGTTTGCTCTTAAATAACTGTACCTCATAGTTAACTGTATCAAAATGTTTTGTAACTCATGTTGTAAAATTCACATGTGGGATTTCTAAAAGTTCACCTTATTAAATTTAGTTGATTTCATGTTATGTAGCTCTTCTATCAGTCATCTGATGTGAACCTCACCAAAATCAGTCTCAATAACATCCAATTTTCTCCTGGTCTCTAGTTCACTGCTAGGTCAGCAAACTTATGGAGAAGAGAATGAAAGGGCAAACTGGTCTGAAACAGGTAATAGGCAGCTTTTTGTATCCAGGTGAGAAGGTTCTTCACTTCCAGACCTAAGTAATTAGGGGGGTAAGAATCCTCCGATAATTCAGCCAATAAAGGTGTTTAATGATAGAATGAACAGTTAGAGGTGATGATTCATTAGCCTGGGCACTTTGGGCTGGCCAGTGTGCATGCAATAGTACATACTGGCCATCAGCTGGTAAGCATGCAGTCTTGTAAAGGGCTTTCTACTCTGACACTGGTCATATATCATTGCAGCTGTGCCCTTTGATTACTGGGAGGGCTTGCAGAGTGATTAATAGCCAGGATCAATGTTTCTGCCCAGCACATGACATTTGGTCACAGAGCAACCATATACTTATTCCCCTTTGGCACAGCGCTTAGGAGGAATGAAGGATGAGACCTGCCAATTTATAGCTGAGGAGCTTCCAGTTTATAAAATGAGTCAACTTTGACTGTACAAAATTATTCCCCATTGAAATAATTAGTGCAGCATTAAACACAATTAGAACTAAAACTACAGGAGCATGCTTGCTGAATTCAAGCCAGTTGACAGATGGTTAAGGCCTGATATTTGGCTGCCTATGATGACCAAGAGTTATTATTTTGCTGAGAAAATGAAAAAGCTTGAAAGTGAACAGTGGCTACTTAAAAAAAAAAAAAAGATTAAGTAATATGATGTAAAATCACATTTAAAATACACCAATCTGTTAGACTTTTCAGTGTGACAACTCTGTAAATATCTGTAACACAAACAATTGAATATCTTTGTGTGAATGATCTTTATTATTAATACAATATACATCCATTTAAAGCAGATCCTGTTTAAAGCAAAATTGGTTACATGAAGTTTACTTTAATATGATATGTTTTTACTTTATGATATATATTGGGCCTCACCTTACTTTTAGTGCCACTTATAAATCCTGCTAGAATAAAAAGTTTGACAGATATCAACTATTATTAAGAATTTAACTATATAGAAAAAATTGTTTGAGTTAAGAAAATTTTAATCCAAAACTTTTACTTTGGAATCTTTAGATATGTAAATTAGTCTCCCTTATGTTAATTATGCCAGCATAATGGGAAAAAAATCATTTCCCAACTTTCTAGCTTTTTCATAAATTAAAGTCTATATACTCTAATAGAGACGAATGTATATATATTGTGGTCTTTGGTTTTCATAATACTACTTAACTAACAGTGATTCATATTACATTTGAAGTACTGGCATTTAGGTCACAGTGTACATATTTTACTTTTTCTACACCAGTGTTAGCTGTGCTGAGTCATTGTACATTCCGTTCATAATTACTCCAAAGAGGCTACATTTGCAAAGTTGTCAAGGTCTTTGACTATACTATATAACTTTATAATTATTTCCAAAATATCTGCATGTATATGTATGCATATATGTATGTGTACATGGCATTAAGCATATGTTTTGGGGGTGTGAAAATTTAAGATTTGGAAGAAACTCCAAGAAATTTATATGAATAGAATTTTATTTCTCCAACTTACACACTTGATTAGGGCTGGAGTTGCATTTTGTACTCATGGTAATAAAAAGTCAGTTTTCGTACCTGATTTTTCTTACTTCTAAATCATTAAAAAGGGATCTAAGACTAATATGCAGCTTGGTATTTCTATGCCCCTTTATTGACAGAAACAGAGCCAATTTAAATGCTGAAAGTTTTGGGTTAATCACTTAATTTTTGACATGTCTACACTTCTTAATTTGTAATGTAAGAAAGGTATGCTAATTATTACCTGGATTTATATAACAACTTTTTTTCTTAAGAATTCTAAGTGCTTCTGATTTCTCCTGTAACATCTTTTCTTTTCCTTTTTTCTCTTAACCCCTGGGAAGGCTGAGGGATACAAAGGTTCTGTGGCTTATTCAGGAGCACAGCCAGTGAATACAGCTGTTGTAAGAAAGCAGGACTTGCGTCTAATTATCTACCTACTCTTCTGTCACTATGACTTTTTAACAATATAAAATAATCACAGTTCAGCTTTCATGAAATCTAATACAACATCTTTAATAGTATAAATAGACCATTTTCTTTTTTTGCTCCTTAAAGCTATGATGATTCTGTTTTAATCTGTCTACACATAGTAATCTTTTTTGACTAATATAAATTTTTGAGTTAGTAGGAGTTTGAAAAGTGGTGGTTAAAAGTTATTTACGGTTGTAAATTAGAGCAAAATTCTGAGCTCAAACCAAAGAAGTTGGCTTCTTTCTAATCTGTGTGCTAATCTGGGATAGCTGGACATTGAGTACCTGACAACAAAACATTAGCACAACTGATTACTTGAAGGCCTTGGATTTCTACTTTTACTTCATTTCCTGTCCCATGTGGTATATAATATGTGTTCACATGATTAAAAATTAATTAGTTATGGGGAAAAGAGATACAAAGTATTGAGTTAATTACATATTAGATAATGGCTCTCTAAAAAAGCATGATCTGTAGAAAGAAGAAAGATATTTTCTTAACCTTAAAAAGAAGAGAACTCCATAGCAAGAATAAAGTCAAAGAATTATATATTCATGGAAATAAGATGTTCTAGAACTGTCACTTTGGGGAGAATGTTTCTCCTGTCATGATTACTAAATAGTTTGTATGGTATTGCCAGTACAGTCCTTAGACCCAGGCAAGAGGGGACTCTGCTTTGGATCCTATACTCTAGAGGACCCTAATTGGGCCCTTCTCTAGTTGTACCCATCCCCTGTCACAGGTCCAGTCGTTGGGCTCAAAGAGAGTCACCCAACTCTTGTATACATCTCATTTCACCCCACCTTACCTTCTAAACCATGCTCTGGGTACCCAGGGTCCCTGAAATCCCTGCCCACATGGCCCCAAGCTTGTTTCCAGGACCTGTGTGGGCCTCTTCCCTGGGTTTGTCCTCTGGTAGATGGGTCAAATTACCAGTGTGGGCACCCATAGGCATAGGAAGTAGCCATGGGTTTGTGCATGGAGTGTGGACAGAGCATGGAAAGGTGGGTATGTGCACAAGGCTCCTTGAGGGTGTAGGATGGAGCCAGGAGTGGGAAGAAAAAAGATATAGAGCTCTTAGGAATCAAGATTCTAAATTCAACCCTGATCTTCCACGTTATCGTGATGGTGTATATGTGTCAAGTTAGAAGGATAGACCATGTCTTAGTTAATAGTTTTATTAGCTTGATAGATAGCTTCTTAATATTTAGACATATGCTGTGCGGGCCTCCATTTGTACTCTTGTTCTAGGCCCACAGATGTGTGGGGAAGGTTTGAGTGTTGTATCTAAAACTTAACTTCCTCAGGATCCTAAAGGCCTGGTCCTTTTCCCAGAACTTGTGTATATTGAAAGGGTTTAACAAGTTTTTAACGAAGGTGAAAACTATTTGCACACCGTATGAGCAAAGAGGTACATGATGCTAACAGGAGAATCTGACTTAGGAAGGTCGGGGAGGCTTCCCTGAGAAAGAGACAGTTGGGCTGAGGTTTGAAGAGTGGCTGTATTGTGAATGAAGAACAGTGTGGAGGAGAGTGGTCAGAGTAGATACTGCTAAGAGCTGTTTCAGAGGTTTGGGAGAAAGATGACAGTAGCTTGATGTAGAGAAGTGATGACAGTAGCTTGATGTAGAGAAGTGATGTCGAGAAATGACCACGGCAGAAGAGATGGAGATCCTTAGGAGGTCAAATCATGGGGCTTGGTGATGGATGAGCAGACAGGGAGGTGTCAAAAGTTGAGTCTTAGCTTTTGATTTAAAGTCCTGTGTTTTATTTAGGAGTTGTCACTGATTCAGTATTTAAATGAAATAAAAATGGCAGCTACACAAAGCCTAGGGATCCCTAACTTCCTTTTAAAAGGTCAGCATTGATAAGTCTCCTTCTGAACTAAGGATTTGTTGCAAAATTGATTCATTGACTATTTTAGAAGCAGGTAAATATGCAAATATCTCTGCCAGGAGCATTAGCAGCCAGGTTGGCATTTGTAGTTTCATCTTCTTTTGACAGATACATGGAATTTTTACTGATGTGAATTTTAATTATATGCAAAATGAGCAAATATGCTTTTCTTTTTTTTCCAGAAAGACTTTATCTTTTTTATTAAGGAGAAACCCCCACAAAACATAATTTTTCCGTTGGGTTTTTTGATGTACCGTACTCCGTTCAGAGCTAATGTTAATATGTAAGCTATACTGTTTTACACACTGTAAGAGGATCACATTTGTATTGACTATGTTGCTGAGGGATAAGCTGCCGTCTTCCTCTTTTATTAAAAGTAAGTCTTTTGGCAGGGATTAAGTGAGACTGGATGAGTACCTTGTTTTGTTGTGTTGAAACTGGCAACAGCTCTAGTTATCTTGTAAAATAAGCACTGATAAAGTTAACATCATAATAGAAATTTTTATGTTACAATGATCTCTATAAACTTTCAATGTGTAACCATATCCTTAATACATACAGTTCAGCTTCAAACTCAAAAGGAACTTAGTATAACAGCCTTTTGCACTGTTTTAGCCATGATTTTTTATGTGTTATGGTGCCCTGGAGCAAATTGGAGAAAAATTGAGCCCATCAGCTAGATATTATTCCTCATGTGAAAATAAATATTGTTATTTCAACACTGAGAAGTTAGAAAAGCTGATTATATTCGCTTTGGTTTTATATATGGAGAAATTATGACTGAAAGGGTCATATATTTATAAGTGTGTAGATTGGCAAAGTATGGCCTGCCACCTGTTTTTATATAGTTTGTAAGCTAAGAGTGGTTTTTATATTTTTTAATGAATGAAAAAAATCAAAAGAATAATATTTTGAGACATGAAAATATTATGAAATTCAAATTTAGGTGCCCCGTTTGTGGGACACAACCATGCTTATTAATTTATGTATTATCTATGGCTACTTTTGAGTTGCAGCAGTAGATTGAGTAGCTGTGACAGAGCCTTGGCCCGAAAAGCCAAAAATATTTACTATCCATCCTGGTATAGATAGCCCCTAAGCAAGAACGGAAATTATTTAGGTCATTGAAAATAAATTGTGTGGTTTTGAAAGAGGTACGACAGAAGTATGAATTGAACCAAGCAGAATAAAACATCTCTACCACAGTAATAATTGCAGCAGCTAATATTTATTGAGCATTTGCTTTGTGCCCAATACTCTTGAGTTCTCTATATACATTGACTCCTCTACAGGCTGTTAGTGTGTCTCATTTTATAGGAAACAGCATACAGAGATTAAGCAACTTGTCCAAAGTCAGTCAGTGCTGAAAACAGGCTAGTTGAGTGCTTTCAAATTTATCTCAGTGGTTTTCTTACCAGTACGTATCTTGTAAGTATTTTCAATTGGTATTAAATTTCTTGAGTAAGAGGTATTTTCCTTAGGTTGATGTCAATTGCTTGTTCTCATTCAGGAGACTCCTGGGTTGTAACATATTTGTACTAGTAAGAGCTTAATCAGTGCAATTCATGTAACTTCAAATTGAAATTATTTCAACCTGTTTGTAGTGACAACTTTAGTAGATTGGATTTTTTTTTTTAAAGGAATTCCTTTATTTTTATTATTTATTTATTTTTAGCTTTGTTGGGTCTTCGTTTCTATGCAAGGGCTTTCTCTAGTTGCGGCAAGCGGGGGCCGCTCTTCATCGCGGTGCGCGGGCCTCTCTCTATCGCGGCCTCTGTTGTTGCGGAGCACAGGCTCCAGATGCGCAGAGCTCAGTAGTTGTGGCTCACGGATCTAGTTGCTCCGCGGCATGTGGGATCTTCCCAGAGCAGGGCTCGAACCCGCGTCCCCTGCATTGGCAAGCTGACGCTCAACCACTGCGCCACCAAGGAAGCCCTAGATTGGATTTTTGTACAACAGGTTCTCCAGTCTTAAAACACAAATTACTTGTTTCTTAAAAAATGAACTTCAAGTGTTTTTTCCTTTGTTTATATCTAATTTATGACCAATTTTTTCTCTCTTTTTTAAAAAACATTTTAGGTCACTTTCCTGATCAGAATCCTCCAGTGGTTTCCCATTGCACTTAAAATCAAGTTGCAGTTTCTTAACAAGGCTACCATAATGTCTTGCATGCTCAGTCTCTGCTTCCTCTCTAGTCTCTTAATATGTCAGGCTTCCCTTCCCTCAATGTGCTAGAGCTACACTGGCCTTATTTAAGTGCCTTGAACAAACCAAACTTCTTTCTGCTTTGACACATGCTGTTCTTTGTTCCTCCACATTGTTTAGGTCTCAGCTTAAAAATCATCTCCTCAGAGAGGCTTCCTTGAGCCTCCTTTCTAAAATGAGTCTCCCTTTTTGCCCTCTGCATTATTCTCCATCCCTGTTTGTTTCCTAATAGCACTTATCACAATTTGTAATGTTTGTGATTTTTTTGTTGCTTGTTTTTCTGTTCACCTCCCTCACTATATTGTAAGCTTCATAAAAGAAGGGACCATGAATCTTATTTACCATTGTAATCTCCATGCTTAGCACAGTACCCAACATATAACAGGCTCTCTCTGTGAAAGGAATGAATGAAAGAGATCTACCGTCAATGCTACTGTTTAGTCTGAGACCTCATCATAAAGAATTACTGTGGCTGCCTCCTAAACTAAAAAATCTCTTAAGTTCCTTTTATGCTCCCAATTCCATCCTGCCAGATTGCTTTTATAAAAATGCTACATTGATAGAATCATTCCCTTCCTCAAGATCCTACAGCAGTTGCAGATTGCCTACTGAATCAAGTCCAAATTCCTTTGCTTGTGTTCTAAGGCTCTTCATAATCATAATCTTCGACTTCTTTCCCATAACCCTTTGCTTTTATTAGGCTGGCTTCTTTTACAAGCCATCAGCATTTGTCCTTTATGCTGCTGTCTTCCAACAGTCATAGAAGAAGCCCTACAGCTTCCGTGCATTTTCCAATAAACCCAGTCCTTCATCCCTAAAGTCCCATTGTAATTATTGCCTGACCCACACTTAGAACGTCTTGAACATGTACTTGAATGGATTCTCCAATGTAAATCCTGGTTGTACAGTGATATTGGATAGCCATTGTGAAAGTTTTGCCTCAATATCCAATAAGAAGCTAATTCTAACTTCAGCAGAATATATATAGAATGATATGAATCGAGGTGCTTTGTTGTATGGGTGTCAATTTTGGGATTAGAGAAATACTAAAATTATATCTTGGATATTAATTAGGATATTTGGATATTGGATATTAATTAGGATATTTGATGTCAATGAACAAAGTTGCATTTATCTGTATTAAATTTATTTGAGTATAATTAGTCTTCAGATTTTTCTGATCTATGGCATATAGAGAGCTGCTTATTAAATTAATGGCATTCCATTCCATTAGTTCAGAATTTGTTTGGTAATAAGGGCAGGAGGTTGTATTCTCTCTGTAAGAAAAAGTGAGTTTATTCACTGTGCAAAAAACGTTGTAGGGACTTCCCTGGTGGTCCAGTGGTTAAGAGTCCGTGCTCCCAATGCAGGGGGCTTGGGTTTGATCCCCAATCAGGGAACTAGATCCCGCATGCTGCAACTAAAGAACCTGCATGCTGCAACTAAGACCTGGTGCAGCCAAATAAATAAATGAATAAATAATTTTAAGAAGTTGTAGAGAAAATTATTATTATAAAAATTATAATATATATTTATAATTATTATATATTTATTTATAATATAGTATAAAGTTATTATTTCATTATTATTAGAATCATTCTTGTATTTTATAAACAGGTATTCAGTGACAGCAATTACAAGTAACCCCGAATAAGTTTTTAAAAGCAGGATGCCCCCATCAGAACTTTATTTGGAATTATTGATAGATTCACATTTCTAGTCACAATAAAATTAAGACCACTTAACATCACTGTGTTTTATAAATTTTTTTAAAAAATTCTATTTTGTTACCCGTTCAAATTTATTGTCTCCTAATTAATTTCAATTGGTGTATTTAACTTTCTGAGTTTTTTGAAATTCTAGACTTAAGTTTAGAATGTCTCAGCTATTAAGGCAGATATTACAGTCTGAAAAAATTATCTTTTTAGCTGCTTTTGACATTGACAAGGCAAATCATTATTTGCGTTTCTTATATCAAATATTTGAAGGAGAGGAAACAAATTTCTTTTTACTTTAAATTTATTTTATATACTGTAGCATATATACTATCCTTAAATTATGTTTATATTACTTAAGCACAAGATATATTCCATTTAGAGCCATTAAGAAATATATGTGTTTGATATAAAGTGCTACCTACTTTCCCAGGAAAGTAACTTGCCTGAGGTCATCCAGCTATTGAGTAGAAGAACCTGAACTGGGAAACACAGCCCTCTCTGGCTCCTGAGCCCATGATTTTGACCAGTGTGCTATGCTCTTCACAGACATACAGATGATCACAGTGCAAAATAATGAATGCAGTGATAGAAATATGCCCATCGACTCAAAGTTATTTGCCATTCTTAATGTCCTTTTTATGAACTTAAAAGTCTGAGTATGTGTATAGCACTAATTGTTAGCAGAATCATAGAATATGGAACCAGAAGGGCCTGGAAAACTGTCAAATATTGTGCTAAGTGCTTTACATAAATTGTATCATTTAATCTTCAAAACAATTCTATGAGATCTGTGCTCTTATTATTTACTTCTTCAGCTTAGGAAACTGAGGCTAAAGAGAGGTTAAATAACTTGTTCCTCAGGGAGCCTACACTAAATCCAGCCCTGTAGTTTTCTTATAAGCACTATGAATTCTGCTTCCCTGAAATGTTTCTTTCCCCAGCATTTAAAAATAAGGGCTTTCTTATTCACCAGTAGTGATTTTTCTATAACAAACAACTTTATACTTGTCATTACAATTCTTATAGCTTGGCAGTGTTCTGACTTAGGTCTCAGTGTTTAGAGATCAATTCAGGGTCATCAAAAGGATTCTGTATTATTTTTTGTTATTGTAAAACTTATGTAAAATGTAATTAATGGGATTGCCATGTCAAAATTTACAGCTCATACAGTTGTATATTTCTAGAATTTTATTAGTTTAGATACATACAGATCAGTTCATTTATAGACGTGGAGTTGTAAAGCAATGGGTATGTAGTATTTTACCAGGAACTTAGTCTAATTTCCTTTTTTTACTTCAAAATACCATTCATGTGTCTCTCTGACATCTTTATTACTCCTCCCTACAGCTACGTATCTTGTCGTTGTTTGCTAGTCTCGACACCACACTCTGGACTGTTGTGGCAGCCTGTTACCCTCATTATTTGGTATTCTTATGTTTGTGTGTGTACAAAAAAAGAACAGCTGCTTTCTGCAGACATTTTGAGTACTCATTTATGTTCCCAGTGGTGACCTCATTTTGAAACACACTGCTACTCTGTGAATAAGCAGAAGAATACACTACCTGGGGGTGTGGATCGATCAGTCTGTTATCGATGCTTAAAGGTGTTGCAGGAATAATGAAAGAAGATTAAAACTAAATCATTGGGAGTCCTGCACATCTGAGGAAACGTCTAATAGTCAAAGAACTGTTAATGTGTACAATTTAATATTTAGCAAATTTCACCAGAAGCAAATTTTATTTCCTTTTTTTCTGTTATCATTTAGTTTCTTTGGAGAGCAAAATATCTCATTATATCTCTGAAAAATCTATAATTTAGACTTTATTTTGTATTATATTCAGTGTCTAGAAAGATTTTATCAACCACCTTACTTCCTTTTCTGGCCTGTTTAGGAGGGCATTTGAATTTAACCCTCTGGAGTTGAAGGAACCAAATGGCTACCATCTCCAGAAAAGATATTTTATGATAAATGTTTGAAATATTTGTTCTTTTCTTTAAATATAGAACATTTCTAAACATTTAACATTTCTTTTCCTCTGAATATCAAATCAATTAGTGATTTCAACCCTTTGACCTCCTAGAAGTCTCAGCTACCATTTTGGTTCCTGCATAGAGCACTCCAGATTCATTGGAGACCTGAATCACTGGTTTGTGAGACAGCACATTTGGGAATTGCAAGTGGCTTGGAATGGTGAGAGCATAGGATGCAGATGTATGAAAAGTGGAGAAGATGGAGAGGTAGGCAAGGGATAGATTTTGAAGGGCTTGTGTATCATGCTAAGAAGTTAGGCTTTATCATATGGACATCATGGAGCCATTGTAAGATCTTAGTACAGAAATGACATATCAGATTTGTATCTAGGTAAGAGCACTTAGCAGAAGTTTAGAGAATGGTCTGGAAAGACCAGAAGTAGGGAGAAGCTGTTGTGATGATGCAAGTGAGAAATGATAAAAGCTTAGACTAAAGAAATGGTGTGGGGAGTAGAGGAGGGAATAAATTCAAGAAATATTTCAGGGATAGAGTTGGTAAGTTTAGTGATGTGAAAGTGAAAGGAAAGAAGTTGCAATGAGTCTGAAGCTTTGCGGTGACTAAATAAATGTGGTACCATTCATTGAGTTAGGGGTTACAGCAGGGGTCCCCAAGCCCCAGAACACGGACTGGTAATGGTCCACGGTCGGTTAGGAACCAAGCCGCACAGCAGGAGGTGAGCGGCAGGCGAGGGAGCAAAGCTTCACGTGCCACTCTCCGTCGCTCCCCGTCGCTCCCCATCGCTCCCATTACCACCTGAACCATCCCTCCTACCCCAGCCCCCGCGTCCGTTGAAAAATTGTCTTCCACGAAACCGGTCCCTGGTGCCAAAAAGGTTGGGGACCGCTGGGCTACAGGAAGGAGAGGAAATGGTTGGAATTAGGTTAGTCATAGTGACCAGAAAGGGGGTAACATGTTAGTTCAGTTTTGGACACATGAAATCTAGAAGGTGAAACATTGTCATCTGAAAATATGGATTTGGAGTTTAGGAGAAAGGTCTTGGCTAGAGTCTTCATCATATAGGGAGCAGTGGAAGTTATATGTGTGGGTGAAATTACACTGGGAGGGTGTGTAGAATTTTGGAAGTGAAAACACTAAAAATGGAATTCTGGGAGGATATCAACGTTAAGGACTGTGGTGAGGAGGATAAGGGTTCACAAAAGTAGATTGAAAATGACCAATATAAGAGGACCAAGAGAGAATTGTTTGACTAGAAGCCAAGGGAGAAGAGATTTTTAGAGGAGGGATGAGTGGTCAGTAATATCAGTTGCTTCAGAAAGACCAAGAAAGAGAAAGGCCAAAAATTGCCTCTTGAATAGAAATTAGGAGGTCGCGGTGATTTTATGAGATAGCTATGGAGCAATATGGGCAGAAGTCAAATTGTAGTGGATTGAGGAATGAGAAGTGAGAATTAGAGAAGCAAACTGCTTTTTTAAAAAGCTAGGTAGTGACAAACTGTGGTACACACATACCCTGGAATAGGACTCAGCAATGCAAAGGAATGAACTGTTGATACACATGGCAACTTAGATGAATCTCCAGGCAATTGCACTGAGTGAAAACAGCCAACCCCTAAAGGTTACATACTGTATGATTCCATTTATATAACAGTTTTGAAATGACAGAGTTATAGAAATGGTGGACAGAGTAGCGGCTATCAGAATTTAGGGAAGGGGGAGGTTGTAGTTATGAAAGGATGACAGGATGAGGGGCCCTTGTGGTATTGGACCTGTTCAGTGTCTTAACTGTAGTATGTATATTAACCTACACAGGTGATAAAATAGTATAAAACTAAATACACACACACTCAAATGAACACAAGTAAAACTAGGAATATCTGAACAAGATTGGTGAGTTGTATCAATGTCAATAAGGTTGTGATATTATACTAGTTTTGTGAAATGTTACCATTGGGGGAAACTGGGCAAAGTGTACAAGGGACTCTCTGTATTATTTCTTACAACTGCATGTGAATCTATAATTATCTCAACAAAAATTTTTAAAATGTTCAAGTAGTGAAGGGGAGGAAAGGGCACAATAGTCAGAGAGAGATGCAAAGTTAATGTTGGGACTTGATCATGTTTAGATGTAGCAGAGGAGGCAGCAGTGGAGAGGGATAGATTCAAGATTCAAGGGAGAGAGAACTTTCTGTGAATCAGGAGGGAAGGTATAAGGATGGGTGTGAATATAAATGTGTGTATATGTGGAAATCTGAGAGAGTTCCCTCTCAATAGTGTCTGTCTGTCTCTCTCTTTCTTCCCCTCTCTCTATGTAATTTATAAAAAAAGACTCTAATCATTGCAAATTAATTTTTTGCTCAATGACTGTGACAGACTTGGGCACCCTAACTTTCAAAGGTCCCTTTAGAGTAATATCTAGTAACTCCTTATTCCAAATCAACATGTGTGCTGTGATGCCATTTATCCATTAGAGGCAATAACAAATACGGTGTTTGTTAGCTTATGTTAGTAATACCCTGCTCTTTTTTTTTTTTTTTTAATTGCAGCTGCAGTCTAATCTAACCCAGAATATTTTCAACAGTGTTAAAAATTCTATACAGATTCTTGGTGCTATCCACATTCTTTTTGAGCTGTGATTTGAATCGGTGCCACAGTATGTTTTACTATTTATAGCATATCTTGAAATCCAAAGTTTTAGAATGGTATTGCTTGCTTACTAGGCTTTGGCAAAAGAAGCAGTGGCATAATGCACATTCATTCGGAGAAAGAGTGAATTAGTTTGGTCACCCTGAACTAAGGGGGCTTTGAGAAGTTAAGGGACTGTTTGGCTACTCACTGGGAGAGAGCATCTTGACGGGTAGCATACGTAGGCATCTATATACACACCTACAACTCGATCTTGTCCTTTTCTCCACCAAAATGCACTTCAGCAAGACAAAGAAGCTGCAGTTATTTCTCCCCTCTTCTGCCTTTCAAGACGCGTATTGCTCTTTTTGAAGACTTTCTCTCTTCAGAGTTGCTCCTGATGGGCTTTAAAAAATTTTTACCTATAAAAAAGATTGGGATGTGAGGAGAAAGAGGAGAGGTGTACCAGAGATAATTCTCCAACTCTGCCTTTTTCAGTGGCACTGGGTTTCGCATGTCATACCTTACAGTAGCCTTACCCCAGGAACTACTGCTTCAGTTGCATTTTATTTGGTTTATGTATTAAGCTTATACAATAACTTATTGTTTCATCACATGTTGTTGTTTTTCAGGTGCAAGATATGAGTCCTTTAAAAGCAGAACCTGTGTTGTCTTTATATCTCCCCAGGTTATAGTATGGTTCTTGACATATGCCAGATTTATAATAAATGTTTATTGTTCACTGAATAATGACTATCATGCACTATCAATATGGAATATAGACTGTGTGAAAAATATTTTATTTTGAAATAAATTTCATAATTGAAGTTATGAGGTTTAGAGGGAGAAGGAAAGGGAGAAATTGTTGGGAGGTGCCAGCACTTTATCGTGGTGTCCAATTGCAGAATCACTGTATTAAACTGATGTTTGTTTATGCTCCTTTGGAAATGTATTAGCTTGAAGAGGCAGAGTAAATGGAACAGAGAAGAGCCTGTAGCATGCCAAGAAACACCTAAGGAGAATGCTAGCTTAATATAAATTATCTTGCCTGCATCCTCAGGAGGTCAATAAATCTCAGTTCATATAATCTGAAGTAGAAAAAAAGGAGGGTTTTTGCTTTTATATCCTCAGTGGGAGACAGGAAGAGAGAAATGTAAAATGGCACCTCATTCCATTTTTCTGGTGCCCTGGGCCAATCTGTAAGGAACAGCCTTATTAGGGGGCAGGAGGTGATGTTTGTGGCTGCTAGTTTTTGTGGGCCTACATGATTACATACTTGAATTAGCCCCTTTGTTTAGGGGCGTTTAAAATGAGTCTAGTTTTCAAATCACACCAAGTGTATTTCTGGAGAATATCATTCTTATCCAACAGGGGTGTTTTTGATAGGTGACAGACAGTCACCAAGATCATCAGTGGATTTACGTCAAAAACTACATCCAGGCTGGGTCCAACAGGCTAAGCATTATCATTGTACCCAGCATTAGCATAAGGAAGTGAAGTTTCCTCTTAGTGTTACAAGTTTATTAATCAACTATTCTAGATTCTATGCATAACTGAATGAACATGTAGTGTAACTATAAAGTGACATTTTATATCTGCCACCAATTAAAGTTACATGCCGTGAAAATAATCGGTTCCCACAAAACAGACACACACATGGATTTAGTTTCACTTGGAATTTCCTCTGGCTGGCTGAATGTTTGCCAACTTCTTTATAAAGTACTGCATACAAAAAATTCAGTAGGCCTTGGTTTTTCTGATATTTATGTAGTGCTTACTGACTTAAATTAGAGTTTTATTTCTTTTGGAGGGCATAATTTGGCTTTATGGCCCACCATGGTTACTAAATTTCAACACAAAATGTAAAAGTTAATCTTTGGATATAAAGGATGATCCCATACTGTATATCTTTACTTAATAACTTTATTTATTCAACCTGTATTTATTAAATGATTATGTTTCAAGCACTGTGCAGTGGGAAAAAGAAGATGAATAAAACTTGTGTGATCTAGCCCTCAAGTAGCTTATGCCCAAACCTGCATCTTCCCAAACCTGTTTGTTTTCAAATATAACTTTCTCTTTGCTGGTTTTCTGTGTCATCTTTTAGCCACATATTGAAAAAATGACCTGCATAAAAGTGATTCAGCTTTTACTATGATCATTTAAATTATTTTAATAAAAATATTGACTTTTGCTTTATGCACAGTATTTATGCATTGTTTCCAGAATTTACTAAATCTATGGTAGTTTTGTCAGATTTGTACATTTACTGATAACCAGCCTGTTAATTCCCATTTTATAGCTGTAGAAAGTAATTATTAAGTCACAAATATAAAGAAAGCCAGCTATATATTTATTCCATTTTAGTAAATAAATATTTATTCTATAAATATCTATACATTTTCTTCTAATTACACACACAAGCATTCATATTCCTATATAGTCTATATAAAATGTACATATGCACATCCAACTTCAGCCTAGATTTTGTACCTATTATTACAAGTTCGCTATAACTTTGTGAATATCAGTTACATCACCTACTTGTCATTAGATGTATAGGAGGTCTGTTTTATTCTTGAACTCTACTTATTGATTTCCCTTCCCCTTAAATCATCAAGGCAAGTTTGGACAACAGTTCAGATTTGTTTTCTCTGTCAAGTCTGAGAGAAGAGATTTAGAAACCAGGCTTTTTGATTAGAATACGTTGGCGAATCTTTTGGTTTGAGTCCTCGGGTCCCAGATTGATTATCATTTAAAACCCTTATTATCACTAGCTATACCTAAGGGTAAGTTGGCATATTAACAGGTTGTAACACTTATCTTGCAGAAACAGTTCCGTCTTTCTCTTTGTTGGAGGAAATTTATACCATCTAATACAAATAATAGAATAATGACTGCTGTGTTATAAGTTGTAACCAGAATTTTCCTGAAAAGAGTTGTGATTTTATTTCCTTTGAAATATTATTAGGTAAGCCTTACCTAAACAGTTATTATACTTTCCTCCAGTTTTAGTGTTATTTATTTATTTATTTTTGATTGGGTATAAAAGGTGTGTGGTAAAGATTTTAAAAAACACCTTTGCATAAATCAGTATATCTGAGTATTATTAGAATGCAGAATACTAGAGTTGAAAGGAGGCTTACAAATGATCTAGTCTATGTTTCTCATTCCACAAGTGAGGTCTAGTAAGATTGAATCTTCTAGGTACCTGCAGTGAAGTTTAGGGGCTGACAGGAGTAGTCTTCTGACTCCTAATTTATTTTTTTCTTCTTCTTCTACTAAGGATGACTATGCTATTGCTATTTTTTTATTGCACAGTTTATGTGCATTATGAGGTACTATACCTGGTTGCTGTACAGTTACAAAAATGTTACACACACACACACACACACACACATACGCACACACGTCATGTTTGCAGAGTCTACCAGGCAAGAATCAACTATTTCTCTTTACTAAATATTCAATCCCCAAATTGTATTCTTTTGTCTAGCTTTCAGCTTTCTCATATAAAGAGTATTCAACATTTTCTTTTCCTTTTTTTTTAACATCTTTATTGGAGTATAATTGCTTTACAGTGTTGTGTTAGTTTCTGCTTTATAACAAAGTGAATCAGCTATACGTATACATATATCCCCATATCCCCTCCCTCTTTCATCTCCCTTCCACCCTCCCTATCCCACCAACATTTTCATTTATTAAAAAGAAAGTTGAAAAAAAAATTAGAAACATCACCATTTGCAGTCATGATAGAAATAATTAATTCAGGCAAGAATCATAAATGAATGTTAAAACTCATGGGTGGAAAGTTTGAGGAAGAATAGGACATTTCCATCATCACAAAGAATCTCCCCATAAGATACTTATTAACTGTAAAGTGAAAAATACTAATGTGGCAGTGGAGAAATGTGGCAGATACCACCTTACATAGTCAATGAAAAGTAACATCATCTATAATGGGACAAATCGACATCATGCACCTCTTGATATGGTGTGCTGAGCCAGAATAATGGGATGAGTTTTGAAAAAAGTAATCTTTTTTGCCTTTGTATTTTTTGAATTCCTTAGAATAAAAAAATTTAGACTTTATATCTTTTATGTCTGAATCTACAAAGAAATGTATGGTATTACTAGATCACTTTCAGTGTGACCACTAATTTTCTTTTTTTGAGATTTTCTTATATGGTTTTATTAATGTGACTAAAAAAATACATGAAAAATGGCTTTATTGACACTCCAGAAAGTAAATACTTGCTATTATTAAAATATAAATGAAAATATTTAAAGAAATCTAAAGTCTCAAACTTAAAGATAGATAACACTTTCTTCAGAACATGTGACTTCAATTGGTCAATGACACACACTGCTGCATCCTCATTATGTCCTAAAGAAGCAACTAATGCTGGACTAGCAAGTTAGTTCAGTTAAAATTCATTGTTAAGAGGCCAGTGTTACAGGTTTGATCTTATGTGGGTGTTATTTTGTTCTCTGGCTATGCATGTAACATTGGCAAATTGGCTTGCAAGTTTATGATTTTAGTTACTTGGATGTTTTAAGTAAGAGTGTGAAAGGTTTTTGAGAGAAGTTATAAATTGCCTTCCTTTGAAACATTCAGTTACCTTCACCTTAAAAAATACTGTTTCTTAGAGGATGATTTCAGTTGTATTTAAAAATATAAGCTGTTTATGAACATTACTGTGATTTGAAAAATAAGTCAAATATTAGCTTCTCTGGGATATATTGGGCAGCATTGTGTGTGTGTATTTTACATACATGCATACATATACACACATTTTACATGTGTGTATGTGTTTGTATGAGAGAGAACATTAAAATAATGACATGTGCAGAGTCTTAAAGAATTTCATTAGGATGTTTAAAGACAACTAACAGTAGACCTAAAAGATTTCAACATGAGTAAATGTATAGTTTGCACAGTAGATGCTTTTTTTTTAAGTTATGTATAAACTGAGCTTTGCAATATCATAATTTAAATGTACTAGAGAAATACCACTATTTCAAGATGGTATGAAATGGCATTGGTGACTCTGAACTATAAGTAATTTTTATGGTTCAAAAGAGTTTTGAAATTTATTTTTCTTGGCTGTTGGCAAACTTCTCTAGTTATCTTATGTGCCATATTCTTGACATGGACAGATCACTGTAATAGTGAACTAGTATTGCTGTCTTTTTATTCACTCTGTGCGTTAGCTTCTTTCAGTAAGACTAATTAGAACCAGTTATCTTGTAAGATTTGGTGATGCGTATAATTCTTTTTATAGCAAATGCAACTAACTAGCAAATTATTTTGCTTACTATCTGAAAAGCTGTTAGATTTTAAGATGCATTCTTAAAATATGCAACATACCATGTGAAACATTTTAGCTCTACATTACAGATGTCACCCTAAATTTTCAAATGCTTGTTATCATTTTTAACCTATTATCATTCATTTTTAAACATTACATATGAATGTATTTACTAAATAAGGTTAAAATGATCAGACTTTTAAAATTGCAGTGTTGGCTTTTAGTTATTTTGAAGACTAGATGTTGCATTACAGTGGAATTTGATATTGAAAAGGGAATATTTCTACAAATATTGAATTAGAAAGTAAACCGGAAATCCATTTCTTCCTGGCTGTTGTTCCCTCTCATCTCCCCCTTCACCACTGAGGTTTTTAAAAGGCCAATTCTCTTTTCCTTGTTCTCCTTTCTCCCATTTTATTTCTTAATTACTACTGGTTTCTGCCCACAATACCTCCTCCCTGACAGCAAGGCCATTGCAGCCTCCAGATTTCCATATTCAGTGAACAAGTTTTAGCATTTCTCCTTCTCGGCTTTTCTGAAACAGTTGATACTGCTGATCATTCATTCATTCCTCTCTTAAAATTCTGTTCTCTTTTGGCTTCTGGTCAGACCATTCTTTCCTGGTCTTCTCGTATTGTTTCTTCTCAACATTTCTGTGGCCTCCTCTTCCTCTCAGGAGGAATGAAAAGTGTAAGATTTAATAGTTCGGGACTTCCCTGGTGGCGCAGTGGTTAAGAATCTGCCTGCCAAGGCAGGGGACACGGGTTCGAGCCCTGGTCCGGGAAGATCCCACATGCCACGGAGCAACGAAGCCCGTGCACCACAACTACTGAGCCTACGCTCTAGAGCCTGTGAGCCACAACTACTGAGCCCACGTGCCACAACTACTGAAGCCCACACGCCTAGATCCTGTGCTCCACAACAAGAGAAGACACTGCAATGAGAAGCCCGTGCACCGCAAGGACGAGTAGCCCCCACTGGCCACAACTAGAGAGAGCCTGCGGGCAGCAACAAAGACCCAACACAGCCAAAAAAAAAAGATTTAATAGTTTGGTTGATATTCCTTTTTAGATACAGCTAACCAGAAGTTGTACATGTACAGGAGTTCATGTTGTCTTTTAAAAAATTAATTTCATTCAATATGTTGGGTTAGGAAAGAATTTTTTTCTATGCCTATTCTTTACTCTTAATTTTTTTTTTAAATGTTAATATTTAGTTGTTTTTTTTTTTTTAAACGTTTCTTTAATTTATTTATTTATTTTATATTTATTTTTGGCTACGTTGGGTCTTGGTTTCTGTGCAAGGGCTTTCTCCAGTTGCGGCGAGCGGGGGCCACTCCTCATCGCGGTGCGCGGGCCTCTCACCGTCGCGGCCTCTCTTGTTGCGGAGCACAGGCTCCAGACGCGCAGGCTCAGTAACCGTGGCTCACAGGCCCAGTTGCTCCGCGGCACGTGGGATCTTCCCAGACCAGGGCTCGAACCCGTGTCCCCTGCATTGGCAGGCAGATTCCCAACCACTGCGCCACCAGGGAAGCCCCTTTACTCTTAATTTGACATGAAAATTTGCATTTGCTTTTTCTTCAAGTAGTCTCTATTAAGGGTGCATAGACGATCTGAATTGCAATAACTTTGTTAAGGAAATTTATATTAGGTCTTTAAATAAAATTTAATATATTCCTAAAGAGGAATCTGTCATGTCATCTAATTGTTAAGGATGATTAAACTTTTTTTAATTTTATAACTGTACAGTATCTCTTTCTGTTAGCACAGAGCACTTTACTTATAATATTGTCAATCACTTTTCAGTATGAAAATGAATCTTTTTTTTCCCATTCAAAGCCTTAAGTATTAAAATGCTTTTCTGAGGTTTTTCTTTAGATGTAGAACTTTAAAGTACCATTAGCTAAGAACAGGGACTTTTACTTCATATATAAGAATTTTCCAAATGGTTTTGTACATATGAGCCTCTTCTCTTGGCCACAAAATTTCTATTTACCTTGACTTAAATTAATAACAAGACTTACTTTATGAACAGGCATTCTAGAATCTGCCAGAAGACTTTTCAAACCAAAAATAAGGATATATTTCCTAAGGAGTGTGAGCTCAATAAATCAGGTGACTGGAGTTGGGAAGGGATAGTGCTGAACCTATTTGTAAACTTTGGGTTTCTGAATGTTAATTTTAAGCTTCCTTTTTAAAAGGCCAGTGTTTGTAGAGCTTATCCTGTCAGCAATATCCTGTGTCAATTGTCAGGTCATGTTTAACGTGTGGAGATACATTAATCGGCCATAGCTAGCACTGTAAGAGGCCGGGATAAATAGAGGGCTCAAGCAGATGAAGAGGGATTAACTGTGTGGATTGAGCAAACTCTTCAATCACTGAACCAGTGATTTTACAAAGGATTAGCTGCTGCTTTTACAAATATTGATTACTGATTTGCTACTCAGAATGGAGACGACATACTTGTGCAGTTGCTGTGTGGTGTGCTGTGTGAAGTGAACATCATTCATATTAATGGATTTGTCACAGGCATTATAGAAACTGACAGATTTATTATAGCAGTTGCTAGAACTGTTATGGTTAAGGTTGTGTCAGCATATCTATTAAAACTTCAGGATTTTGGAAGTTTATAGTATAGCCATAAAATTTATTTCCCAGGTGGAAGTTGGAATACCAGTTATAGCCTGGCACAATTATTTTTATGCATATTTTTACATGAATCAGTTTGAAAGCATTTAAATTGACATAGAACAAAAAATGCATTGTTAATTTTGTAATGTCAAAAACTTTAGATTTATTTCATTTTGAAAAAAATTAATTTATCATAAATGCTTGTTTTCCAGCCAAGAACATGTCTAATCTGTGTGGACTCCTAAAAATTCATCAGTATTTTTCCCAGAATATGGTTTATCTTGAAGCCTTTCATTGTTTCTAGAATCAGGTGGAGAATTTTAGAAACTATAGAAATATCTGGATAATTAAAAATCAATGACTATTTTGTTTCCCTTAAGTGACTTTTTAGAACACTAAAAAATCAGTAGTAGAAAATTAGAATTATCTGTAGTAAAGAAAATAGCTTCCTTTAATCTTTTTAAGAAATTGGTTTTCTTTCTTACAAATGTTTTTATTATGTCACAGTAGGAAGGCATTTCAGAGAGCTGAGTTGTACCCTGAAGGATAAGCTGGATGCTTTCTAGGCAGTGAGGGTGGAGAGGGGTGGTAAAGTGAGGAAAGGTGAGGAGAAACACGTTCCAGACAGAGTGAACACTTGTGTGGATACATGAGACTTGGCCTATTTGAACATAGCCAGGTATGTGAACATTCTTAAGGTTATATCTTCATATAGTTGAGGCGATTGTTTTCAAGTTGTACACTTGTATTGATTAAACTAAATCTTCTAGATTAGTGGTTGAAGATTTTCTGGCTATGATTTAAATAATATAAGTTGACTTAATTTAAATTACTTAAAAACCTGTAGACTGTCTTTTTTGTTTTTCATTTAAAAATTCTATTATGCAAAATTTTAAACATAATACATGCTTATAACAAAGAAAAAGTTGTTTTTCTCACCTAAAAAAACTCCCTAGCAGTAAGAATCGTTAACAGTTCTGAATGTGTCCTTACAGACTTTTCCCCCCTCAATTGTACAAATGTATTTGTGCTAGAATAAATATGGAATCAGACTTTTTAAATTAAAAAATGGGATATCACGATACATATTATTCTACAACTTATGTTTTTCACCTGAGTATGATGAAAATCATTAGTACTACATTAGTACATATCTTTCCACATTACTACACATAGATCTACATATGCATATTTAAATAATATACATTATTTAAAATGGTTTTATAATATCCCCATTGCTGGACATTTTCCATTTTTCTGCTGTCAAAAGTAGTGTTTCAGTGACTGTTGTGGCACACACCATTGTGAACCTGTGCTTTATTTTTTGTAGGATGGATTCTTAAGAGCTGAATTCTTAGAGTATTGTCAGATTCTACCATAGAGCCATAGGAAGTTACATTCCCCAAAGCAGTTTATGAGAGAACCATCTCTTCCCACCTTCCCTGCTATTTGATGTCATTAATCTTTTTAGTTTTTGCCAGTTTTGTTTAATTTGTTATTTTTTGTTTTTAGTGAGGTTTGTTTTTTTATTCAGCAAAATTTAATGAGTACTTACTGTGTCCCGGGCACTAATCTAGGCACTGGAGATACACAGTGGATAAGACAATGTAAGTCTCTGAGCTCATGGAACTTACATTCTAGTGAAGGTAAGGACAGCTGGGGAAAGACAATAAATCAGTAAACATTCATCTTTTCTTATGTTTATTGGCCTTTGTATTTGTTTTGTGAATTGCCTGGTTCATATTTTTGACCTGTTTTTCTGTTAAACTGTTATCTTTTTCTTATTGATTTGCAGGAGTTCATTGTCTGCTGTGACATCCATGCAAATATTTTTCCCATTCACCCTTTGAAAAAGTCATCCTTTGATAAATTAATGATTGTACTAATTCTTACCCATGTATGGATTTGTAATATCATACCTGACTTCTTTGGCTGATAAGAGATCATTGGACCAAGTGTCAAATTTCCATAATTTTCCATCCTCTGAGTGATTTTTAAGAGTTCTTTTCTCTAATTTAATGTATTTTGATAATTTTTAAGAGTAAATTAGAACTTTGAGTCTTGCATGAGACTTGAGGCTATCCAGATGAAGGGAACTTAATCGAATTAATTAATTTAGTTACTAACTATAATTTTATTCTTAGGGAATAGATATAATATTATATATATAAATTTTTTTCAGTGAGAATATACATCATGATCTATTCAGATATGATTTAATTACAGACTGAATTTGTAGAAAAACATGTAATGGAATATCTTATCATAAGAGCTTACCATATCTGGATTTATTTTGAATAAGTTGTTTGATCATTTATTCATATGGAATTTGAGTAGGATGTATATCCTTTAGATTTTAAGTCTTTACCACGTTTTTAAGAGGTCACTGTGTATTTCAGACATTCATGAGCCAACTACAGATTCAGAGTTCAGACTGCTTTACTGCCTTAAACTCCCCTGAGGTAACTGCCAGCACCTTACATTTCAGTGAGAGACCACAGCTGAACTACCTTGGTGGGATGTTCATGTGTGGCTAAAAAGCGCTGTTTGTCACATGAAGTTGCATCCGTTGTTGCATGTTGCTGACAAACATTTTATTCCATTAAATATTCGATGGGCTTGTTTTTTGAAGTTTTAATTTGAGTCAAAAACTTTAGTAGTGAAATTGTTCTGGTAGTGACAACTCTTAATAAGGAGAAAAGGAAGCCATGGACAACTGGGCTGTGTCAGGTCTGTGAACCCAGGGCTGAGACAGTCCACACAGGGAACAGATTCCTGGATTGCCTTATGATGTGTAACTCATAGTAAATATCAGTTTTAATATTTGGCAGTTGATTTTTTTATATCATGGATACTAATTTTTGAACAACATGCTAGAATCACATGGTTAAACATGGGCACTTTTAATACTATATGTTCAGTCCCAATTTATTTTTTTTCCTTTGCACTGTAATTCTTACTTTATGTTGGTTGTTATAAAGTTTAGAACTGAATTAGAGTGTTATTAACTGTGAAAGTGGGTGTTAAGATGGAAAGAAATACCAGAAGGATGTTCTCTTTGCTCTTCAGTTGTGATAGCCCTTTCCTGCTACCTTGCTATCTAAACACTCCTGTGTTTCCTGTCACTTTCCTCTTCCCCTGGTCTTCATCAGTGGGAGACTGCACGGGCAGTGGTTAACATATATTAAATTTTTATAAAATTATTTTAGTGACTCAAATGTTGGATACTCTATAAATAAAAATCATCATCCTCATGATTTTTTTTTAAAATAAATTTATTTATTTATTTATTTTATTTTTTGGCTGCATTGGGTCTTCGTTGCTGTGCGCGGGCTTTCTCTAGTTGCATTGAGCGGGGGCTACTCTTTGTTGTGGTGTGCGGGCTTCTCATTGCGGTGGCTTCTCTTGCTGTGGAGCACAGGCTCTAGGCGTGCGGGCTTCAGTAGTTGTGGCACGTGGGCTCAGTAGTTGTGGCTCGCAGGCTCTAGAGCGCAGGCTCAGTAGTTGTGGTGCACGGGCTTAGTTGCTCCGCGGCATGTGGGATCTTCCCGGACCAGGGCTCGAACCCGTGTCCCCTGCATTGGCAGGTGGATTCTTAACCACTGAGCCACCAGGGAAGTCCCCTCATGATCATTTATATGTCTGGCATTTTCCTTCTGTTTTCAGTTGCGACTGCAGAAGTGTATTTTTATCTACTTATTGATGTTCTTTTGATTTTCTATTAAACGTTATCTTTAGAGCATATTTTACAAATTCTATAAACAAGTATTAAATGAGGTTTTAAAATATACCACCAAGAACAATATCGTATACTTCAATATTGTACTTCTACATTTTAAATAAGTATCCTTAGTTATTTTGATGCACATTCAAGTTTGAGAATCACTGTCATGATTCCTTACTCAAAGTCTAGTAGAAAAGACAAACTTGTGAAAACATTATTTTAGCCTAATACTGTAGGTACCATGTGAACCTCTCTCCTGAGCCAGTCCCACATATGGCTGTTAATAGTACTCTGAAGCTGAGGACCAGAAAAAGAATTACGCGTGTGGTATGCTTTTATTTTCAGGTACTAGAGAAAAACATGCTACACATTAATTGTTCTAATATTGAAGTTTTAATTTGTATTCTGTAGTAATTTACTCAGTTACATAAATAACAATGTTTTCTAATTCTTTTAGTCACCCAGGTGTATATAAAATTACCAGTTCATACTGAAGAGTAGACTCAGGGCTTTTATTATTCTCAGTAACATGTTCTGTGGATGTTTTATTTATGTGTAGTAGGCATGTGCTTAAACTTTTTGCAAGCTAGAATTATTCTGGCACTGAGTTAGAACTTTAAGGGCGACTGATGATTTGTTTTTGTGTTAAGGTGATCTTCATCTAGGCCCTGCAAAGCTATTAAACCTGTAAATTTATAAATAAGAGTATGTATCAACATTACCCCCAGCTTGGCTGCTTGTTAAGGGATACGGCTCTTAAGCAATAACAAAAAAGAGCTGTGTTAGCTTCTTGCAGGGATCATATCTTCTGCCTGGGATTTAATGTTTACCAAAAGTTTGATCAAAACAAATAGTATTTTGGAAGGATTGTCTGAAAAATGTGCAGGGTGTCTATTCCTATAGGCATTCTATGATTTTATCCTTAAGTTTAACAGAGCTGTTTGGGAGTTGTATACTTGGGCTACCTGGTTTTCTACTCCGTAGAACTGCTTTTACTGAATCTCGTTTTGGCATTAGGCTGTTGACTCAGTATGAGTGACGTTATACAAAGCAGCCCTATGAAACTTTTACTTACTGTAAAAATGTTATTCAGGACATTGAGAACACATGGGAGAAATTTCTTTCTCATTCAGTGCTAGCAACCAAGAATAGTTGCTGTTTGTTCCTCCCTGAGCAATGATCTGTATTTATCTTAATGGGCAGTGAATCACATGATTTATTATTTCTTGCTTCATGTTAGTTGTTATAAAGCTTGTAACTGAATTTTTTGCCCACTTCTGTTAAGTGGTGGCTTTGTGCTTCCAGCTTGTTTTGTGTTCTACCCTCACTCCTAGTTTTGTCTTAATTTTTTACTTATATATGTATTTTTTTAATTTGAAATAGTCATTTATAGAAAAGTTGAAAGAAGCGTACAAAGAATTCCCATTATACCCTTTACTCAGATTCCCTTAATATTAACATTTTCCTCTACAGGTATCTGCTTTCTCTCTCTCTATATACACACAAATTTCTCCTATTTGCTTTTAATTTCTTTACCAAACGTATCTGTACAAATGCCTGTGAAATGCTTTTTGGGAGGAATAAAGCAGTGTATTACTAAATTAACAATAATAATAGTAGGTAAGGATGTGTTAATTCTATACCTATGTTGAAAAAAGAGACCTATAGAAAAACCTGTTTCAGATGGAAGGAAGATAAATTGTGTGTGTGTGTCTGTGTCTGTTTGTGCATCTGAGTGAGAGAGAGACACACACACAGAGGGAGAAAGAGAGAAAGGAGAGACAGCACGCATGCATTTTAAGAGGATCTTTGTAACACTGAATGGCAGAAGAGGGGAAATGCCAAAGGCTTTTTGATTTAAATAAAAATTAGGGCGTTGTCTTCTTAAATAGAAACAGATAATAAATACTAAAGCATGAAGAACTGTTTGGGAATGTATTTGATTTAGTAATTAAGTAATCAGAGTAGGACTGTAAGCAGAGAGTCTTAATTCAGAAATGTTTACTTTTTATTAAGTTAATCATAAAATAATTTCAGATTTGATAGTTTTCATACTAAATATTTTTCACTTATTTTAACTACCCCTCAATAATAAGATTCTTTTGGGAGATGGGAATAGAGTGACAATGGTTTATGTACCTGTTCTTTCGTCAAGGCAAAACCAAAAATATACACTTTATTATATTATACAATATAGAAGACATTCTAACTGTGGATTCCTATTTCAGATACTTAGATATGATCTTATGTTATTAATGGCTCTAAACTTTTTGTACACAGAATAGGAAAAATAAGTGAATAAAAATGAACTTAAAGAATATTATAAATTATAAAAATGTTATTTATGTTCTAAAAATAATTGTAAAAATTTATAGCTTAAACCTTAAAACATAAATCAGTTACAAAAATAAAAAATAAAAGATTGCTCTCTGGCCTATGTGAAAGTAAAACATAGTTGAATGGAAGGGAGCTAAAGAATTCAGTCTAAATTGTATTCATTTCTTATTTAATGCAGTTTGCTAGAGGAATCTGCATACAAAAAAAGCCTCCTTTTCCTTCCATAGATATCAGTTTTCTCATTACTAATTTGTCCCATGTTTGTGTGAATGTGTTTTTAAACAAAAATGGAAGCCTTTTAAAAAGACATTTTTAGGAAGCGAAATTGATTTCTCTAAAATCTTGTAGAAAATGAAACAAACGTTCTCGAATTTTAAATGCATAATTGTGATTAATGCCATAGAGCAATAATTCAATGATGTTGTCTTATAGAGTTTCTATAGATGACATTCACTTATTTCATCAACAGTAGAACATAGCATTTCAGAGAATGGGCTTTGTTGGATAGACCTGGAGTCCTGGCTCCACCACTTACCTGTGACCTTAATTTTCCATTGGTAACATGGAGCTAATAATGTCACCCACTTTGGGGATGTGTGAGAATAAAATGAGATGATGACGGTATCATTCTTAACTCATGGTGAAGGCTTAAAGGCTTAATAAATGTTAGCTGTTGCAGTTATTATTACCTTACTGACCCATGCTGATATTTGTTTATATATATATTTGTTATTTATATTTGATGATGCTTTTTTTAAGAGACGCTTAAAACTTACAGTCTGGAAGTGTGGAAAAGGTTGTGTTTGATACAGAGGTAATAGAAGTAAGGAAGGAGTAAGACCAATTACTAATTATTCTTTAAATTTTATACATAAATTATTTGATATTTCTTTTAAAATATTATACTTTCAACAAATTTTCAATGAGGTTGAGTTTATTTTTCCTACTTGCCTGCTTTAGGTAATATTTAGAAAAAGGCCTCGCACATAGTATAAACTAGTAAATAATTTGTTTAATAAATGAATTAAGAGTGTTCCTTTTCATTTATACTAGTCTTTACTATGCACAATACCATCAAATATTTTTTCATGCATCAGATGTTTTTCTTTTTTTTTGGCCAAATATCTATAGCTAGAGGGGAATTTGTATTGTTAAAAGGTATTTGGCTTTCAGATTTTATTGTAGTGGTTTATCTTTTCAGCTTTCTTGTTTTCTTGTGTATGGAACAATGAACTTGGCAAATTTGAATTGTTATTTATAAAAAGAAGAACTAACGTTTCTTAGAGTTATCTTAAGTACTATCCTACTAAATCTCCACGGTAATTTTCCATAGTGTGCCCTCTAAATACCTACGTTCAAAGATTTGAAAACTACATTTAATGAAATCAAGCAGCTTGCCTAAGTCACAGAACTAGTAGTCAAGCTGCAATTTGAGTTCAAGACTCAGGGTTTTAACCACAATCCTAAGATGCAAAATCAGATTGGGTAACCAACAAGGACCTATAGCACAGGGAACTATACTCAGTATTTTGTAATAACCTGTAAGGGAAAAGAATCTGAAAAAAAATAGATATATATGTATATGTAACTGAATCAGTTTGCTGTACACCTTAAACTAACACAACCTTGTAAATCAACTATACTTCAATAAAAAAAATCAGATTGGGACACCTTTTTGTGTTAAAGTAAAACATTAAATTAAAACCCAGTTCATAGCTGTATATATTTAATTTTATATTATTTAGAATATCTGTGAAATTTTTGATATACTTATAATTTTGTTTTTAACTTAAGGAGGAAAGTATTTTATTTTAAGCTTGTATCACATTTTCTCAATGTTTGTGTATCATAAACTTTAAAAAAAGACTATTGTTTTTCTGAATCTAATTAATTCTTTCTTGCTACAGAGAAGATATGGACAGATACATACTTTACATATATATACAAAAATCAGTAGCCAATTGATATGGCTAATGAGGGGCACAGAAGGCACAATAATAGTCCCTCAAAGAAGTCCACATCCTAATCCTTGGAACCTGTGAACATGTTGTTACCTGGCACAGGGGAATTGAGCCTACAGGTGGAGTAAGGTTGCTAATCAGCTGACCTTAAAATAAGGAGATTATCCAGGTGGGCCCGATGTAAATACAAGAATCTTTAAATGGGAAGAAGGAGGCAAAAGAATGGGAACCAGGGAGAAAGCATTGTGAGAAAGACTCAGATGACCATTGCTGGCTTTGAAGATGGAAGGGTGCCAATAGACGGTGAAGTAGGTCAGCCTCTGGAGACTGCAAAGGGAAGGATATAGAGTCTCCCCTACAGGCTCCAGAAGGAACACGGTCCTGCTGACACCTTGTTTTTAGCCCAGTGAGACACTTTCTGGACTTTTGACCTCCAGAACGTAAGATAATAAATTTGTGTTGTTTTAAGCCACTAAAAAAAAAAAAAAAATCTAGTCAGCTACAAAGTAGCTGAGACCTAACTCTATATAGGAGATGAAATTTGATTTAAATTCTTTCTGTGAAATCTAATGATAAACTATTAAAAAGTAGCTTTTACCAAAATATAGAAGTGTAAAGAGTGCCCTATATTATAAATATATGAAAGAGAAGTCTTGTTTGTAGAGTGAAACTACTCATATTAAACCTTATTTTAAAATGACTGATTCAGTATATTGATATGCTTTCACCCCTGTAAATAATTGACGGAGTCTTACAGGGGTTTCCACAAATCGGTATATCTGGAATTTTTAGATAAGAGCATTTTTTTAATTCTATAAGGAATAATTTTAAGGTATTAAAAAAGTGATACCTCGTGGTCTATCACTGGACCAAAGAATCAGAAATCTGAAAGGGATTATTTTTTACATCTAATTTGTGAGCTAAGGACGGTGGTCCTATATCTAAAAAAGCAATCTTCAGATATGTCATTAGGTAGTTCAAATTCTGGTCATACACTTAAGAGTACTCTCAAGTAAAAGAAGCAGTTTTAAGTGAATGAGGATAATATAACTTTATGGATAACATAATCCACACATACTTTCAGTCTATGGCTTTTTGACTATTATTTTAGTGGATATTGGTGAAGCCACGTGATTTCAGATTTCTCTTAATTCTGATTCTTAACTATTCTATTATTGCCATTTGAATTTTACATATTTTGATAGATTTCCATGAAAATCAGTATCAGCCACAATTTCATATGTATATATATTTTTGATATAAAATAGCTTTTGATTGGACTCTGAACAGGCACTTTATATATCTTTTGGATCATATTCATGAAGCATTTCCTGCAAGCACATGCTATAATATTAAGAGTTATTATCTTCTTTGGTTTCAGATAGACCAATTGAAGACTCTCATGAGGCTCTTGGAATTTCCATATCAAGAAGCAGAGTTAATAAAGGCAAATGTGAATTACCCTAATAGTTATTCAGTTTTTGCTGGGTAGCTTTCAGAATGACTTGCCACTTTACAGAGGGTGTAGAGAGACTAGCAGATAGCAAACTTGTGAGTTGCAACCTCTATTTTTGCCCCTGGTGTCATCACATGGACCTTATCAGTCTTTAAAGCCTGTACCCAAGGCTTAACCACCCCTGGGGATTCTATGGTCCTACTAATTGGAAGTTGGCCATCTTTGTGTCTAAGCATAATATAAGCCTTTTTTTTAAAAAAAGAAAGTATCATGATAGCCTTAGAGCTTACCAGTACCTAGTATGTTCATTGGTTAATCCTTTCTGAAGAGAGTAATAGTGGTAAGTGAGAAAATAGGCTCTGTAAAAGGACTATGCTAACGAAACATAAGCAGTAATCTTTTAGTTACTGTAGTTGTTATTTTCTTAAAGGTTATTATTGTTTGATGTGTCCTTTGAATACATATTTTTTTTTTGCCACTAAAAAAACTGGTAAAAAGATTTGAGATTCCAAATTTTCCATGTGGATTGGGAGAGTTATTAGACGATAAAAAATAATTTATATATATATTTTTCAAAGATATTCCAGGGCAAGATTCTAGCTAGAAATTAAACCTTTGAAATGACATAAAACAATCCTATGCTACATTTAAAGGAAGTTATCCATTGCTCTATGAAAAATATGTTGTGAACAGTTTCCACATTTGATATTTTTGAAAGTTGAATCCATCTTGAACCTTGGCCATTTGTTACTGAAAGTGCAAGAAAAATGTCAGTGTGGATATATTTCATGGAATCTTAGAATGGGGGTGGAGGGCTTAGAGATAATCTAATTTCATTTTTCCATATTTTAGATGTGAAGAAACTGATACACAGAGAGGCTTAGTGACCTGCTGAAGGTCACAAATTTGCAGAACTGGGATTTCATTACAGACCTCTTAACCTATTCCATGTATCTTAAAGTCAGTATTAATGTAAAACTAAGCTTTTAGTTATCTGCTATACCACAAAACCATTTTTTTTAATATTTATATCCAAGTTGAGTTTAGGTTTCTCTCTCTTTTAGGGAATAGTCTTTATGTTTTGTTTTGCAGGTATACTAGTGAATTTTTGCACTCTGAAACCTTTTAGATTAGTTTTTAAAAGTGTCAGCAACTCTGTGTCTTTGTATCTATTATATATTTTATAGAAATAGGGAACATGTCATCTAAGTTCGTGTGTGCAAATGTGAAGTAAAGTGTAATTAAATTGCACCTGTAGAATAACGGGTTCCGAGTCAGTAATACCTCTGGGAACAAAGCTCGTTTATAGACAGTTTCCTGAAGTTAAATACCCAATGTACTCTTCAGCCGGAAATGTGTGTAAGATACTGGACATCATCTGGAAAGATACAGGAAACAAAACAGAAAGCATTTTTCTACCTTTATACAAAACTATAATGCATGAAATATTGACACTTGAAAATATACTTCAATTCTAATGAAGTATAAAATTCTAATGAATTTTTCTTAGGAAAAATGAATTTGAACTGGAGCAGTTAACCTAGCCAATAAAGTAACCATTGAGTTGATCCAGGTAGGAGAGAGTATTGCCAGCATGAAATGAGAAACTAAAATGATTACTCTTCTTGGAAAATTGAAGGCTAATATGTGTTTGGACTATAAAGCAATCATTAAGTGGGTAAATACTGTAAAAAAAAAAAAAAGAGTGTATTTATCAAATTCAGGAATGCCAGAATGACAAGGCATTTTAAAACACTGATCACATATAAGTTTAGGAAAGGTAAAAGAAAACACTGTCTCCCCACAAGAGGTGGCCAGTTTATGGAACTCAGTATCCCAGCTATCAGATGAAAACGAAGAATTTAAAAAGATAAACTCATGGATGTTTTATTCATGTGAATTGAGAGGGAAAAAAGATATTGTTGAGGGACTTGTCCTTAACTTTTTGCAGTTCAGGGAAAACAGTCATATCATGTGGTAACAGGCAGAATATTTGACTGACTAGACCAAGATCCTGATTCAGAGTGAAAATTCTTACGAGCAAAAGCAATCTTTTTTATATGTATCTCCTTTCTTTTCCAATATTAGGGAAAAGGAATCATCAGCTGTGTGAAGGTGGAGGGAAACTTATTGAAAATTTAATGTTCATGTGGAAAACTATACAAATGCCAAGTAATAAAGGAAAAAGCCAGTAAAAGATGAGTAAATCGAAGCCAGTAAAAGATGAGACTCAGAAACCTAGTAGGATTTTGTACAAATTTTAGATTGAACAACCATAAAACTGTGACCATATTAATATAGTGAAGCTCATAGTATTGTAATAATTTTTAATGCTAAAATAGTAAAAATGATGCTTTAGATTTCATAGAAATTGAACATTTAAATTGGTCACCACCAAGTTGCATATCAAAAAATAAGGATAATGAAAAACAGATGTCTATTTTGAAAAGGTCTCTGAATCACTCACATCCCTTGACACCTGTTGAGAGTCCCACATTAAGAGCCAAGTAGGTAGAAAGGGAACTGACTAAAAAGTTAATTCCAGAACTCAGTAGTTAAAACTTGTACAGATTTTTAAAAAATCTTCACTTTTAAGTTGCACTTTGGAAGCGATGCCTCACTCTAAGTCTTAGAAAAATAAATGCGTTTAAAGAGGTGTCAGACTGGGTGGGATACAGTTAATATGGGTTTATGCGTGTGGCAGGGGAGAAGTGGATTAGAAGACATGTCAGTGTTGGAGAAGGCTCAGGAATATGGCATTGAGAAACCCAATGCTGGATAAAATTGTGAATTAAACAATGTTTATTTCTTTAGATTATTTTAAGAAAAGAGGTACAAAAAAGAAAGGATGATAGGACTTCTTTCTCCCCTCAATTCTAATTCTTTCTTCCCCCAACTCTTAACTCTCTCTCTTCCCTACCCTAACTTCCTCTTTTACTCAAGGGGTTTCCAAGCTGTTCTAGGCCTTTTCTTTCAACTAAAGCATTCTATGATCTGGACCTATTTTTCCACCTTTCCCTGTCCTGCATACAGGAATGAAACTGCATACTTTGTTAATGCCAAGATTGGTATTATACCCAACCAACTTAACATCTGAAATAAGCCTAAGTGATAGATACTTCTTGCCTAAGACAGTTTATATTTTTCTCTGAAGTTGAAATAATTATTTTTCATTTTGAAATAATTATTTTTAATATTTAAAACGTTTTTAAAGATAAAACTTAAATACGTTGGATATATTTAAGCATTCCAGTATTTTTTACCCTAGCTTCAAGGGAAAAAGTTAAAACAATAGATATATAAAATTGCTAAAATTAGGTAATACCTTACTTAGGTTTTAGGTAATTTGTTTTTTATTTTCATACTTTGGAACTCTTCTCCATTTTTCCGATTCTAGACTCCATTCCTTTAGCTTGCTGGTGGACTATGTCCATTATATACACAGTTTGATTTTAAGGCAAAAGTTTCCAGACACAGTCTAGAATTCCTGAGTTATCTTTTAAAAACAGTTGTCTTGTGAATAAAATACCTACCCAACTATAAGAAATTTGGACTCCACTACTTCCTTTCTCTTACTGAGTTAATAGGAATATAGTAGGCACATGACACTTGTTTATTTGAATTTTTTGTGACCTTGTTACCATTTTGTATATTTCAGATTCCCAAATGTCCAATTGGAAGAAGACCCACTCCTTGTCTGCTCTTGTAGGATGTTAGTTTTAATGTCTAATATTGATCTTCTTTAGAAAAGTAGGACTATTATATAAGAAATACATGCTCATTTTATAAAAAGAAGACTAGTCTATTCAGTATGTGTTTATTTCCTCAGGGTAGTGAACATTGTGGCCACTTAAGGAAGCCATGTATCAGTAACCGTCTGCAGTATAAATAAGTTGTCCTGGATTATAGGTTAATTATTTTTTCTCCTCTGAGTTAGGATATAATTTCTTCATCAACCACTTTCATGTAACCAAAAGGAAATCTTTGAGCTGCTTTTAAAATAACTACAATGCTTAACTCATGCAGTTACCAAATCATACTTTTTTCCATTTTTCTGATTAAAATTCCCTAAGCAACATTAGTCTTACATTTACATTGGCATCCATTCATTTGAATTAATACTTAGTTATACTAAATATAATAATATTTAATTATAATTAATAAAAGCCAGCATTTACTGAATGCCTACTATGTGCCAAAGGATTAAGGCTCAGTGCTAAACTTACTTTTGGGACAAGGATGTGAATTTTGATAGTGAAACAGAGCTGATAATATAATTGTGAATTTGTTGGAATGTTGTAAATAGTGAGATAATATAATTGTGTTTGGCAAATGTTCAGCAGCTCTTTGCTGACGCCTGCCAGATAGGTTTATATTAGCCTTACCTTTCTTTTCTTCATGTATTATTATACCTGCATTTGTAGTCTTAATTCTTTGAATCAATGTGAGTATTCTTAAATGGTGACATACTGTTGATCATTGTAGGTATAGTGGTATGAGGTCTAAATGATGTGAGAGTTCATGTTTTTTAAAGAGAATTTACTATTTTTTATATCTTGTTACAAATTTTCAATTTCTATCATCAAGAAGTATTAATTGTTTATATGTTTATGGTGTTATACAAGTCAAATGGTTCTTCTAAGAACTTAAAATCTGAAGTATCTAAAGGGATTACTATTAATACACTTTTTAAAAAAAATTCACATGTATATTAAACAAATCCTAGATGTTGGACAAATAGCAAAAGAGGTTTAGAAAAATGAAATTTCAGTCTGAAAATTTGCCTTTTTTCCCTCTAGGAATGAAATAAAAGATTTTATATTAGAAACATGAATTTAGAATTCAGAATAAGTGTTGCTTGTGACATCAGATTTTATTGATTTATCAGGTAGAAATTTAGTCAACATTTTTCTTAAAGCAAAAGCTTCAGGTTATGTATATATTCACCTTTGTAAATTCTAATTCCCTTCCTGTTCCTCCTCTTCTACTTCTCCCCCTCCTTCTTTTTTTCTTTTGACCAGTAACTTTTTAAAGTTGAAAGCTATGCTAAAGGTACCCATTTCTCTTCAGAATATAAAGTTTCTTCTTAAGATTTAGAGCATTTATTTTATATGTAAAGAACATTTATTATGCCTCAATGGATATGAGAGGGGCATGGGACTTCTTCTCAAGGAGCCTTATCTAGCCAAGTAGAGGTAATTAATGCCTCCCCATGCCCAATTACATCAGACCTGAAGACTGAAAAGTTGCCTCTTCCTTGTGTAGTTTAATTTCATCCAGAATGGACAGTGCTTAAGAGTTTGTTTCCATCATCTGAAAGATACAAAATTATTTATAGGATGTTTGCAGTGAATCTTCTTATTTTTACCACTATGGACAAACCACTTGGAAATTTTTTCATGACATACAACAATCATGTTAAAGTATTTAATTAATATGTTTGCTTTCTCATTCTGAAATGTCATCCAAATGATGCCTTTCACAAAGAAATTTTGTGTAGTTCACTTAAGAACTCTATGTGCCAGTTATATAAAAGACTGAGCACAAGCATACTTCCACAGAAACTAAACTATGGTCTTGCTTAGTTGAAGAAGTAAATACTTTGTTTTCAGGAATCTTATTTAGAAAGAAAACTTTCCCAAATGGTTTTATATTAGCTAAAATTTCATATTTCTATGTGATACACTACTTCTATGTTTATTTTTTGTTCGTGTAACCTAGTTTAATTTAAAAAGTGCTATTAATGATTGTTTTTCTTTTCTTTTAAGAAAACAAATCAAACTACAGTCACCCTCTTTGATTTAGTGGTTAACTAGGACTTGTTCACATAGTTGAGATTTCTTTATGTGATTTTTATTTTATGTACAAAAAAATTGTACTATATAACTTCTACCTTCAATGGATCAAATGGATACATTGATTGAACAACTATTCAAACATTTACACTGGCTTTCCCTAAAATTTTATATGTATTTCAAAATTAGTCCCCATTTTAAATATATTTTAATGATATTGTTTTGTGTTTACTGAGCAAAATTGATCCACCACAGAACTGAAATTAGTGCTTTAATTTGAAGCTTTATTTCTTAAGGAAAAATAACTATGATTTTATAACTACTGGATATTTTTTAAAAACCCAGTTGGTAATTCTGTGCTGAATTTGTATATAATAAACTCCTATCAAAACACTTTTTATCATAAACTATATTAAAACTATTTCTGTTGGTGTATTCCATAGAAACTTTCATTAGATTGGTTATTTTCACTTGTTGGAGTTCTAGTAAAATGCTGAGGCTACTGTAGTATATTTCTAATGAAGTCTGTAAAAATATTGAACTCTGTGAAATTATTGAGCAACCTACCATCCATGATCATGAATATATGATTTCTAATTGACTTAACTTTTGGCTTAATCTATAAATTTTTTGTAAGTATCTAATATTTGTTTATGATAGTTCTATCAGATCTATCTACCTAGTTTTAGACTCTCAAATGCCCTAGAAAACCCTAAAGTATACTCATTCACAAGATTTCTCTGTGAGTATAACCAGGAAGAGAGAATATTTGCTATGTACTCAAATTATAGCATTTGATTTGGGGGAAAAATCATTTTATGTTTTACTAGGTACGAATAGGGGTAGGCATTCTTATGTAGGCAAGAATTAATATGCATCAAAATTCTTGAAGAGTTAATCCAATGTAAAGAAGCTTATGTGATTTATTTGATATTCCTAACTTCTCTTTCAGGGGTTTATTGCACTTATTTATAGCAGTTTCCTAGTTCATTCATTATAGAATGTAGGTCGAAAAATATTGCCCTTTAGAGTTCATTCTGTTACATAATATTTGTATTATGTACATAATGTATTTGGGAACATAATATATTAAGATATAATGATACAGAACATTTTTTTGCTCTTGAGATTCACAGAAGGAGAAGAGGGACTAATCTATGGAATGGATCTGAAACAAAGCTAATAGACTTGGATTTAATTAATTTGGGTAATTAAAAGTATACTGAATCTATGAGATCTGATACTTGATTTTTCTAAAATGGATTACTCACTGCTTTTTCCCCTTTACTTTCCGTAGGGAACCAGTTCCCTCCAGTTGCAGCACAGGACCTTCCTTTTGTATTAAAGGCTGGCTACCTTGAAAAACGCAGAAAAGGTAAATCATATGATTCTAATGAAAAACTTAAAAATCTAAGACTCTAAGAAACCCTGATGATATTATCCAAACCACAGAATACAGCTTTTAGCTCTAAATAATTTTTAATAACAAAATAAAACATTTGGTCAGGTTTTTTGTTGTCAACCTTGGTTATTTGTAGATGATTCAGGAGCTGTTTCCTGCCTCTTGGAGGAGAGCTGTGGGCCATGACTGTATTCTCAAGGATGAGATTTCTCACAGTTATCCCACCCAGCTGAGCAGTGGGTTATCTGTACCTGACCTGGCATACGCCATGTTTGCTACGGTTCAGATCAAGCTTAGCATATTGTCTGCCATTTTCTGTTATTCATTCAGTGTTCCTCTCCATTGGCTATGATAATTGGGAGTTGACCATATGGTCTCATTCTTTCAACCCCAATATATAATGAAAATGAAATATGGAGGTGGTGTTATGATACGGGAAATGAAAAGCGGAAAGTCCCTTCATTACCATTCTGCTTATCTCTCAGGTAGTCCCTTTGGGCCTTCCTATTTATATTCCATTTGCTTTTCTTAGCTTTCTTAGCTGAATTTTAAAGCTGAAAGAGATAATAGAAATAATCTAGGTCAACTCCTTCTCCCTCTTTTTTATGACAGATGAGAAAATGAGACCCTGATGAATCAATTATCTTAAGGCTTCATAGTCAAATACCTTTCTGACTGTTTCCTGTCAGGAAAGTTTGTTAGCCATGTAGTTGATCCCATAAAGGTAGCAGTCCCATCTCTGCTGTAGTGTATTCCTTTTTTTTTTTTTTAACATCTTTATTGGAGTATAATTGCTTTACAATTGTGTGTTAGTTTCTGCTTTATAACAAAGTGAATCAGTTATACATATACATATATCCCCCTATCTCTTCCCTCTTGCGTCTCCCTCCCTCCCACCCTCCATACCCCACCCCTCTAGGTGGTCACAGAGCACCGAGCTGATCTCCCTGTGCTATGCGGCTGCTTCCCACTAGCTATCTATTTTACATTTGGTAGTGTATATATGTCCATACCACTCTCTCACTTTGTCCCAGCTTACCCTTCCCCCTCCCCGTATCCTCAAGTCCATTCTCTAGTAGGTCTGCGTCTTTATTCCCGTCTTGCCCCTAGGTTCTTCATGACCATTTTTTTTTTTTTTTAGATTCCATATATATGTGTTAGCATACGGTATTTGTTTTTCTCTTTCTGACTTACTTCACTCTGTATGACAGACTCTAGGTCCATCCACCTCACTACAAATAACTCAATTTCGTTTCTTTTTATGGCTGAGTAATATTCCATTGTATATATGTGCCACATCTTCTTTATCCATTCATCTGTCGATGGACACTTAGGTTGCTTCCATGTCCTGGCTATTGTAAATAGAGCTGCAATGAACATTTTGGTACATGACTCTTTTTGAATTATGGTTTTCTTAGGGTATCTGCCCAGTAGTGGGATTGCTGGGTCATATGGTAGTTCTATTTTTAGTTTTTTAAGGAACCTCCATACTGTTCTCCATAGTGGCTGTATCAATTTACATTTCTAGTGTATTCCTTTTAGCTTTGTTTTATGTTTTGTTTTTTGTTTGTCTCTTGGAAAAGAAGATACAAATTATTTAGTCATAGAATTTTACAGCTAAAAGGAACCTTAGAAATCATATTAACTAACTTTTCCTTTTACAATAAGGGAATTGAATTATATTTATAAAGGTAATATACATTATCTAAACTGTTCCTTTTCCCTCTTTATTGTAGATCACAGCTTTCTGGGATTTGAATGGCAGAAACGGTGGTGCGCTCTCAGTAAAACAGTGTTCTATTATTATGGAAGTGATAAAGGTAGTATTGGCGTTCAGTTATATCAGCTGCTATTGCATGAGGGTTTTGGGGGGGCATTTTACTCCACCCCCCTACCTTTTGGGTGCAGAATAAGCTGAAGACAAATGGAGAAAGAATAACTAAAAATTTTAATATTATAGCCTAAGGGTAATTAATAATTCTGTTATTTGACAAATGCTCCAAATTCCAGAATGCCCTAAAAGTTAACACAATTGTGTTTTATTGAATTAGGAAAGAGAAAAATAACTTTCATCCGTGTGGCCTTTTACCTCAGGAATTACTGATATTTATCATCCAGGCTGTAGTCGTAGAATTTCTTTAGGGTTGTGGGAGTTTTGAAGGGAAGAAAAGATGTTTTTTCCTTCAAATATTTTAAAAGAAAAATTTAGATAAAATGAAACGTGTGCAACACCTTTCTCAGCTTTCTTTATGGATTTAAGTAACAGCAAACATCTATCAAGGTTACTGTTCTAAGCACCTTAGCTGTCTAAGCACTTTAGCTGTATTAACTTGGTTAACTACAGCTTTGTGAGGTAGGTACCATCATTAGTCCCACTTATTTTACTGTTTGGAAAACTGAGGACAGGGAGCTTAAGTAACTTGTTCAAGGTCACGGAGCTGGTAATGGCAGTTTTGGGATTTGAACGGAGGCCTAATGGTAAGAGTCCGTGCTCTTAACCACTATTATCACTGTATTAATTTAGAAACAATGATACATTTTGTAACTTCACTTGCTAATTAATAACTTACTCATAGTTCACATAATTTTAAGTTCATTATTTGAACAAATAAAGCCATAAAATACTGAAATTTAAAGAATATAAGCTTTCTTAGTTTTGCTTTTATCTAGGAAAAGCAGGTCAGAAGTTGAATCTTATAAAGTAAGGGTTGTATATAAATAGCTGACATTCATTTCCAGAAAGGACACTTAAGGAGAAGAAAAGATGTAAAAGTCCAATATCACTGAATATAAACTTTCCCATGAAATTGTTTCTTATCAGTGTTGTTTGGAAGTTTATATTTCATTTGACATTATTTGCAGTTTTTAGGGTTTTTTTCCGTATTATAAAATCAGGCAGATATGATTGTTGTATTTCAGATAAATGTTAAATACGTGCATGATGCTAGAAGTTGGTCTCACCTTTTGGTTAATGGGATTATCAAGTTGAGAATTAACTTAGTGGCTAGTTTGCATTCTGTCACTAATTTACAATATGTTCGTAAGTAGAAATGGAGTCAGTGAAGTGTAAACTATAAACAGCTGTCAACAGGTAGCCTTCTTTCTTCTGCTAAGTCTTTTTTTTTTTAACACTTTATTTATTTATTTATGGCTGTGTTGGGTCTTCGTTTCTGTGCGAGGGCTTCCTCTAGTTGTGGCAAGCGGGGGCCACTCTTCATCGCGATGCGCGGGCCTCTCACTATCGCGGCCTCTCGTTGCGGAGCACAGGCTCCAGACGCGCAGGCTCAGTAATTGTGGCTCACGGGCCCAGCTGCTCCGCGGCATGTGGGATCTTCCCAGACCAGGGCTCGAACCCGTGTCCCCTGCATTGGCAGGCAGATTCTCAACCACTGCACCACCAGGGAAGCCCCCTTCTGCTAAATCTTAAGTAGGTGATTTTATCAGAAAATTTAGAGTCCAAGTTCAATTATGATTATCATAGGTCATAAACATGTGTTACTATTATAGAAATAAAATTTTGTACAGTATTGTGAATTGAGATCAAGATTTTGCTTTTCCATAAAGAAATGTCTTCTATTTCATAAGACCAGGGGAGGGAGGTTTAAAATCCTTGTGACTTTGGTTCAGTTAGTCTTCTCATTTCTAATTTCTTTAAAAATCAATAAATACTAATGTCTGTTTCCTTCACTCCTAGTCCTAACTGGTATATACCAACAGTTAGGTCAAAGATTAGCAAGAGTTTTCCCAAAATCTAGGGAATGTTTATATTTATTTCAAAGGCTAATAAATAAATTCTAGTTATTTGGGGGAGATACTAGTTAAATTCCCATTTCTATTCTTACTTGATGAGGCCTTGTGGTAATAACATTCTTTGTAATTTGTATTTTAAGTACTTTGTGATCCATTTAGCCACTCTACCACCGCGGCTTTTAAAAAATTACTATTCTCGCATTCTCTTTTTACGTGGATCTTTGAGGATCTGGTTTATATTTCCTTAAACTCTTCCCTATCTGTCACTATGAAGCCTCCTGTTTCCATTGAGATTTCAGATCTGTTTTTAGTGGTTCTTTGGAATTCTTGGCCAGTTCTGCTTTTAGGGACTTGGGGGAAAAAAATCTATATTTAGACAGTTTTTAACTGCTTGTTTGGCATGATTTTAATTTCCTTCCTTTGTGTCCTTTTCTTTCCAAGAAAATGTACATGTCACATGAAATTTTTATTTTCTTTTGTGAAATCAGATAGCTGATTTGTACAACATTGTTTACTGTATATGTGAACCACTTTACCTAAACTTCGGAAAGAGCTATTTAGATAAATGAGAACTATAATCCTCCAACTAAGTAGGATTTAGATAAATGGATTGTAGAGGCACAGAGGAGTTGATACCACTTACTAGGTTAAACTGTACTTTGTTACTGTTTGACAGATACATAGTTCACATTTTCTAACTTACGGTATGTGCCAAAAAACATTTTGACCCATCAAGATAATAATGGCTTAGAAAGAGTAGTTCCAGCCTGTAGGGTAAATAATACTCTTACCTTTGTACCCCTAAATATTATCTGTATTTATTATTCATGGCCATTTGGGGACTTTAAGTTTTATACACACACACACACACACACACACACACACACACACACACATATATCTTAACATAACATACTTTATTACTTTCTGAAATCACATCCTTCCTTTCATCTCTTTCCTCTTCATTTGAATCTCATCGTCATGAATCTCATTTATCAAACTTCTTGGGTCCTAGATGCTCAGACTACCATCAAGGTAGTCCTTCACTCACTGATTTATTCATTTTTTAATTTGGTAAACATTTATTGGGTACTTGATAGATCCTGGGCATGGGGGATCCAAAGATAATCCTGCCTTACAGGTACTCACAGTTGGAGTTGTGTGGGTATCAGTAAGAGAAGAGAGGAAGTCATGGGATCACTCGGGGCTGGGCGGGTAATTTCAATGCGGTAAAATGAGTGATTTAAATAAAATATCTTTGGATCACAAAGGGGGGGGGGTAATTGCCTGAGGGAGTTAAGGAATACTTCCTAGTGGAGAGGATCCTTCATTGGGCCTTAAAGAATGAGGAGTTTGTTGGATGAAAAAGGGTAAAATGGGCATTCCAGGCAGCAGAATGGCAAAGATTCTGAGTTTTGAAAGGCCTTGGATGAGATCAGAATTGGAATCAAGGCAGAGCATATGAGGGGAGTGAATGAGGAGAGGGTGTATAAAAGGCTAAAAAAGTGGGTTAGGATCAGATTGACAAGAGCCTTATGAGAATAAGGTCCTTGCTAACTATTTTATCTTGAATATGGCTTTTAAGCATAGGGCTTTATGACCAGAATTGGTTTTTAGGAAGTAATTGTGATAACATTGTGGGGCATGGATTGGAATGGATAGAAACTGGGTCAGCGGGATTATTTAGGGGGACACTGAACTAGTCTACGCAAGAGAGGTTATCACAGGAAGCTGAGAGGCACATGGAGGATTTAGTGCAGGCCCCTCCGGCTCCAAAGCCATGTTCTTTCCACAACTTGGTAGTTGGCAGCCCTTCCAACACACCTGTAAATGATGGCCCATTTAGGAACCTGTTCCAAACTCATGTTTTCAGGGTTTTGTTTTTTGTTTTTCTGTTTAACCTCCATATGATCTTGAATCAGCATTATGAAACTTATCTCCTCCCACTTTTAAGGGGGGAGTAGTTAGTTTGTAGTATCTCTTTCCTTCCCACTTAAGGGGTTTTGCTACCCCTACCCCAAGTCCCCAATTAAAGAAAATTCTAGTGCCATCTAGTATGTGGCAGCTGCAAGTAGCCTTGGTCCTACCAAGAGTCATTCTAAATGTATATCAAAAGTTATTTATTATATCACGTGGTTGTAACTTTTTCATTGTAGTATCTTTTCAATGTATAATAAAAGTCAGAAAATTGGGCTTAATACAGATAATTTAAACTAACAAAACTTTTACGTTGGCAGGGAAGTAAAATTTTTCATTGAAATTGACCTCTCTGCTCTCTCACTTCCCTCATTATTTCATCACTGATAGGAAAAATAGGACACAGCTGTTCAGTGTGGATGACAATTATAAAGTGTTTTGATAGCATCATAGTTCTCTTTTAATATTTAAAATTATTGTTGAAGTGACAGTGTTTGTATAATTGGAAGTTCTGTTGTTTTATAACAACTTTAGTAACAGCCATAAAAGCTTACCTTTTTTCCTGGTTCATTTGATAGAGGCAAATTCCTGGGTCAGGGCATCAGCATTTTATAATTATATCATGAATATATACAAAATATGTAAATTAAATCTGATATTAAAAAAATTCATACTATAATTTTGTTTGTGTAAAGAAGGATAATATCTTTGTTATTCCTTAAGAAATAGAAATAATTTTGACATGATAGAAATGAAATAATTCTGATATGCAAATACTAACTTTAAACTCTATCAAAATAAATGTTAAATAAAAGACCTTTATTACCCTGTAGCAGTACAGAGAAGTTAAAATGTACATCTGATACTTAGAAGGACTTCATCAACATGAGGAAATATTCATGTACAAACTAAGTCCTATTTAAAGGTCTCATGACGATGAGTCCTGTTGGTTTGCAATAACCCAGGACACAGTTTGATTTAAAATATATCTATACATCTGTATATAGATTGAAGAGATGTGTGTGTGTGTATACATGGATAGATTGAAAGTGATATATTTTCAATAGATCTGCACTGCTGTAAATACATAGATATATAGATGTTACTGTATCTATCTGTGTGTAATAGATACAGCAACATCTGTAGCAGTAAATATTCTTTGAAAATCTATGTGCCGGGTATTATTAATGCTAAGTGGTATCATACACTGGCTCAGAGGAGTGGGCACAGAGGACCCATGAAACAGTACGATATGCAGGAGCCGGCTCACTGGGGCAGTAGGTGAGTGAGGGCTGGTGAGACTGGAAGAGGTGGAGCCAAGCTTGTAAATTCCCTGGTCAGGAGTTTGGCCTTTTTTGTCTAAGGGACAGTTAATGTTTCTAAGCATTGCAGGTAAGTAGATGGCATGACAAACTTTGGATGTTGGAAAGATCACGTTGACAGCTGTCAGAAGAAGGTAAGACTGGAGGCAAGATGTGTTTTGAAGCTGAGAGTGGCTGGGAATCCAGAGAGTTGTTGAGCACCTTAAGTGCATGAAGGAGCCGCAGGTTATGTTTTTAGCCATTCTCACGTTGCATGACGTTGCATGGGTGGTAGCAGTGTCATTAATTCTGTAATTATCGTAGGAGGCTCTAAGAGGATAACATGTGTAGGATATTAAGATATTCTCTGTATAATGTTTATCTTTTTTAAAAATATTTATTTATTTATTTTTGGCTGCATTGGGTCTTTGTTGCTGCGCGCAGGTTTCTCTAGTTGCGACGAGCGGGGGCTGCTCTTAGTTGCGGTGTGCGGGCTTCTCATTGCGGTGGCTTCTCTTGTTGTGCAGCACGGGCTCTAGGCACGCAGGGCTCAGTAGTTGTGGCTCGCAGGCTCTAGAGTGCAGGGTCAGTAGTTGTGGGGCACGGGCTTAGTTGCTCCGTGGCATGTGGGATCTTCCTGGACCAGGGCTCGAACCCGTGTCCCCTGCATTGGCAGGCAGATTCTTAACCACTGTGCCACCAGGGAAGCCCCTGTATAATGTTTATCTTAACAATAGCTGTATGTATAGTCTAATAGACCGTATCATAATTATTATCTGAATTTCAGTTGTGGAGGAAAACAGTAGGTATAGCCAAAAAAACTAGAAACATGGTTTTAAATTCCGGTCTACAAGAAATTTAATTTCTTGTCATTTATTTATTCTCCATTCACAGCTACCTCATACTACACTGTTTTTTAAATCAAGTTTCTTCCTATGGTTGAAAGTGTGTGGCGGTATACAAAAACCACTTGGTTCTTATGCTTGCAGTGTACTTTTTTTTTTTTTTGGCCGCCGTGTTTTGCAGGATCTTAGTTCCCTGACCAGGGATTGAACCCAGGCTTTTTTTTTTTTTTTAATTATAAATTACGTACTCCGGGATTTTTTTTTTTTTTTTTAATGCTATTCTTGTCTGCTTACATTCTTTTTATTTATGTACGTATGTATGTATGGCTTTGTTGGGTCTTCGTTTCTGTGCGAGGGCCCTCCCCAGTTGCGGCAAGCGGGGGCCACTCTTCATCGCGGTGCGCGGGCCTCCCGTTGCCGAGCACAGGCTCCAGACGCGCAGGCTCAGCAGCTGTGGCTCACAGGCCGAGCCGCTCTGCGGCATGTGGGATCCTCCCAGACCAGGGCTCTAACCCGCGTCCCCTGCACCGGCAGGCAGACTCTCAACCACTGCGCCACCAGGGAAGCCCGAACCCAGGCTTTTGACAGTGAAAGTGTGGAGTCCTAACCACTGGACCACCAGGGAATTCCCACTTGCAGTGTACTTTTATTTTAAAGAAAAAAAAAAGGTTTTATAAATACCTAAAATTTCCTGCCATCAGACTGTATGAGCGAAACTTTTAATTCTAACTAAAATGCTTCCCTTTGGACCCATACATATTGCCTATGTTTGTTATTCAGAGCCCTTTGGGGCCCTTAAGTAATAAATATATATATGGCATACAGTATTTTTCACTTAAAATAATAATAATTTGATATTTCCTTATGGTATAACTCAGAACACTGGAAGTATATTTCAAGTGACTGAATTAGCATTGGCAGCTGTATTTCTGTGAGCTATATAAACAAGGAAAATGTTCATGTGTCTTTAACTGAGGGCCCAGAACAACTTACTAATCAGTTGGATAAAGTTTAGTGGGAGGTTTAGTATTAATGGGCATGTTTCCCTCTTTCTTACTAGTGAGCATTAATACTTATGGAAATAGCATGAGTTATTCACTAAGAGGGAAAGACCTTTTTAAATATACGAAGCAGATATTATCAAAAATTTCTGAACACATTTCATATCTTTCTGTTTGCTAGCCATTTGTACCAAATTAGCATTATTGGTATAAACAACAGAAACCAAGTTTGTTTATGCAGGAAAGGAAATTATTGGGAGAATATCAACTCTCATACAGAGTTGATGGGAAGGCTAAACAACCAGGCTCAGAAAAGCAGGCAAGGACTAAGGGAGGTGAGGTGGCTGGAACTTCAGCCCAATCCACACCTCCAGGGACAGTCTGACTGGGACACACTGGTGGCCCGGCCAAGCCAGGACTCGTGATGTTGCCTTTGTGCACTGCCACCAATCAGTGAATGCCACTGCTAACAGAAGTGGATTCTGAGCTCTCCCCTGATTCTTTTGTTATTCAGTTCAGATTTAGGTCCCAGGCTGGAGCATCTACTTGACTGATCTGGAACAGGGAAAATCTCTTTCTAAACCTCCCTCCAGCTTCTGTGGTGGGAAGTTGGCTCTGCCCCCTGATGATCTCAGGACTAAAATAGGAAAGATACTTAGATGCTGGGCATCCTCAAGTGACAAGTACTCACAACTCATAGGGATGCTAAATGATTTAGAATCATTTAGTTGCTATATTTATACTATATTTTAAATGATAGGAGAGTGGTTGGTGTTTTAAGCATATTTTCTGAGAGCCAGCAAAAAAGAGAGAAAGCAAGCATATTTGCAATGAAACTAGGACTGACTGGGTTTTGGAAGATGGCAGTGGGGTGGAGGGAGAGAATGTGGTGTCAGTTGATGAACAAAAGGGAGAAATTAAGAATGATGCTCAATTTTCTGGTTTGGGGGCTTCAATTAATGGAGGTACCGCTTATTGAGAAGAAGGACACGACGAGAAAGACCACAAGTAGAGTGGGAGTGGGGATAAGATGATCTCCATTGTGGGCAAGTTATATTCATTGTGCCTATAGGACATTCAAGAGATGAAACATGTATAGTGAGCAGGTAAAGATTTGGATATTCAGTTCTGAAGCTGGACTGAAAATAGAGAATTATGAGTCACAAGCATATTGATAGGAATTTAATCCCTGGGATTGGATGAGGTTGCCCAGTGAAAACTGTAAAGCAGGAAAAGAACAGGATTTAGAACATAACCCATCATGGCTGTTTAAGAGATAGGCAAAGGTACAGGAGCCCATAAAGCAAGCTGAGAAAGTTGGGCCCAAGTTGCAGGAGGAAATGCAAGCTATAACGCTTATCATCTCTACTGAGACTTCATAAATTACATGTTCTAAAACAGTGGTTTTTCAAACATTAGTGTGTATCAAAATCACCTGGGGTGTTTGCTAAAAACTTAGTTTCCTGGACTCACCGCCGGGGGAATCCTATACAGCAAGTTCAGAGTGGTAGCCATTTCTATGTTCTTAACAGGCATCCAAGATGATTCTAACATAGGTGATTCTTGAAATACACTTTGAGAAACACCTTTCTAGGAGACAATGTGAAATGGTTGAAAAAGCAAGGTTTTAGAATCAGACTTACGTTAGGGTCCTGGCTTTTACTACTTTGGTTGTGTGGCTGTAAGCAAGTTGTTTAAGTTGTTTTTTTCCCCGTCAGTGCTGGGGATATAATAAATACCTTCTTTGTCTTAGAATTATTACAAGGTATATATAAGATTGCTGTATTAAATTTCTGGCATATAGAAGGAGTTCAGCAAATAAGGTCTGTCTTTTTGGGCTTCCCTGGTGGCGCAGTGGTTAAGAATCCACCTGCCAATGCAGGGCACACGGGTTTGAGCCCTGGTCCAGGAAGATCCCACGTGCTGCAGAGCAACTAAGTCGGTGCGCCACAACTACTGAAGCCCACACACCTAGAGCCGGTGCTCTGCATTTTTAAAAAAAGAAAGAAAAAAAGAAAAAAAAAAGAGATCTTTTTGGCACTTAAAACCCCCAGAACACAGCTGTAAACCTAAAGCCAGTGAAAAAGTAGGAGGAAATCGCATCATTAACCTCATACATTTTGTTTTGTAAGAGATCAGAGCCAACTGCTTTTTACCTCGAACCTACTGAATTAGAATTGTGTAAAATTAAGTTACTGATTTAATAGATTTCATTATCTAGTTTCTCCTGGCAGCCTTTAGTGCTGTAGACATTAAATTCAAGCAGCATTGATATAGGCAAGGTTAAAGTGTGAAATAGAAGCTGAGGAAAATTTAATAGAGTGACAAACACCGCAAAAATCCTGAGGGTATCAACATGTTGTAACATACTATAAAAACTAATACTCAAATTAATACTACTGGATCATCAAGAAAAACTTAAATTACGTTTAACAGAGTTGTTTGAAAAGTCAGGGAAGTATATATTTCAGAATGATTTCAGTTATAAAAACCAACATTTTAGAGAGTTTTGGCACTTAAAAGAAATAAACTTATGCAATTTGAGAAGTTCACTTAGATAAAATATTTTATTAGTCTACTATAGTTCTGGATAAATGAACTTTTATGACCTTACTTCCCATTTGATTGGCATGTAACTATTTTTAAGTCAACAAGTGTCTTTGAAACTACCCCAGAAAGCACTGTCGAACTAGCCTATATGTAAATTGCTATAGATTGCCATGTGATGCTAAGGTTTTCTCTTTCTTCTGTGCCTTGAAGAGAAGCTAATATAAATGGAGAAGAGCGGAGTCTTAGCATACCCATGTCTGCCCATTTTGTGTCGTGAACTTCCTATCTCACGTTGGCTAATTGGAAATATGGCTACTTTATGGTTATGGATTTGCAAAAGCTACTGAGAGTGATGAATTTTTCTTTCCTCCAACTGGTCCTTGAAAATCCTGTTTTTTTCCTGAGAAGTTTAAGGAAATCTCTCAAAAGTATCCTGTATGGCTTTGATATTTGCTTCCAACTACTTCCATTTTTTATCGTGAAAATTAAATCCTTTTGCAGTGTAGTGAATCACTGACTAATATTCCTGGAGCACTTATATCTGTACTGGGTGTGTGGGAAGGTGTGTGGGGTGTCTGTTTCAGTGGCAAAGGGGGAAAGGTCTGGTACAGTGTTACTAGCTTTTGTCTCACCATACCTATAATGCTCCTTTGTTTGTTTTAAGTGCTCAGCGTAAATTTGTTGAATGAGTGAATAAATGACTTAGTTTTCTTTGAGAATTTTAGAAGAACCAACAGTGCTTAACCATTATTATTTTAATACCTTTTCCCCAGTATTATTTTTCTAGTTAGGTGTTTTGCAAAATATGTTCTGTGAGTACCAGTTCCATAAAATATTCTGTGAAAAAAGGGTTCCATTGACAAATAATTTGGGGAAATGCTGCATACTAAATCTTTCTCATAGAAATTTGATCAAATATATTAAGGGCCTCAAGAAGGCTGGACTAACAAAACCTGTTTAACTTTAATTCAACATTTCCCAAACTTATTTGATCATAGAAACCTGTTAATATCCCATAAACACACTTTGGGAAATGCTGCTCTGATTTTTATAGTTTTCATCTCATAGAGTTTATTGCAGACGTTTTCCACAAAGCAAACTTCAAATTTTGAAAATTGTTTTTTCAATTATCCAAAGAGATATAAATTATGACTAAATATGATTAGAATGTCCAGATTTAAGTCAGGAATTACTAACTCAGATTTTTTGCCTTTGATGTTTTGAACCAGATATGATCTTGATGACCTTTTAAAAATGCCTGTTACTTCAGGCATTAAATTAGTACATTTAAGAAAAGGAGATACATATTTTACGGGCACACTAAGCTGAGAGAGCCCTGCACCCCATGATATGGAAGCATTTCTATATTTCCCCTGAGCTCAGTAAAAGAGACAGTTGTCCTTACTCATGATTTTAATATTGTATGTTAATCTAGGAAGTAAACCTATAGCAGTGCCTCCTTTCTCTCAAAATTGTATAACTGGATAAAGTAGGAAAGGCGACTAATTTTATTTTTAGTTTCAGTATTAAATCCTTTGTTTTATTCCTACTTTATTGTTTTTAAAATAATATCTGACTAAAACTGAAGTCATCTTTTCTTTTGAATTTTCATCATATGGGATTCAAATGTGCTTTACTAGTTTAACTGTTCACTGACTGGTTAAGAAACCTACTTTTGTTTTGTTTTGGTAAGAAATGCTTCTGTACTTGCTTTACCACTCCTCTCCATTCAAATACTTTGTTTTCCCCTCACATCTTTTTATAATTAGCAGTTTTGTTTTGCTTTGCTTTTTAAATTTAGAGTTTGATTTGTACCAATTTAGGAGATTTTTAAAAAAAGAAAAGTTGTGTTTTAGGGGCTTTTGCGGGGTGGGGAGGTTGGAGGGTGGTGATGAGAGGAGATAGTAGTAAATAAAAGCCCAGCAAGCTTTCAACTAGACGGGTTTTCCCACTGGCTTACCAAATCTGAAAGAGCCACGGATTTGTAGTGGGTTTGTCTAGCAAGTTCTAAGTTCCAATTCTTGGATTTTCCCTACATGAAATTGTCATATTTCCATACTTCCTTCTGAATAAGACCATTATCTGCAGACCTCTTCTTTTGGTTCCCTTAGATGTCCTTTTTAAAACCAGCCATTCCAAGTAACTCTGTAATTTTAGAATTAAAAGTAATACCTAGAAATGTTACTTAAATATTATACTGTGAAAGCAATATGACCAAAAAATATTCTATCCAAAAATTTATCCAAAAAATTCTAAATAAAAGCTAATCAGCTGGATGTTTATATTCACTATAGTAAATGAAATTCTGACTTTCGTTTTATCTTCAACAGACAAACAACAGAAAGGTGAATTTGCAATAGAAGGCTACAATGTCAGAATGAATAACACTCTTAGGAAGGATGGAAAGAAAGATTGCTGTTTTGAAATCTCTGCTCCCGATAAACGTATCTATCAGGTTGGAGTTTTTATGTTGCCTTGAAATTAAGTTGATAAAACTTTCTGATTTCATTTTTAAAGACATTAACATTTTGTTCAAACAACTCTTTCTGACATGTTAATAATAATAAAAAATTCTGGGTTTTATACATTAAACATTTGTATAAGGGGAAATCAAGTTTTTAAAAAATTCCAGATTAGTTCAAGTGATATCTTCTTGAGAGAACAGGAGATATGTAATTTATCAATTACTTCACATGTTGCGTTTTATGTCTATTTTAATGGAACTGTGTGATTTCTTAAAAGGATTACATGGCAGAAAGAATAAAATTATCAAAAGAAAAATATCAGAATGTTCATGCATATTGTATTGCTTAGACTTGTGGGAGAAAAGGAAGGCAAAGGCTCGCATCAGCTCTGCAATTCAAGAGCTATCAGCCAGCATCAATATGGAATGCATGTTTAATAAGTTTCAAATATCTGAGATTGCAGTTGAAAGCCAGTTAATTAAGTTGTCAGGTAGTGTGTTGGAATCGGACAAGAACATTTTTAAGAAAGCTGTACCCAGCAGTCTAGAGAAATTCATGGGTGTCTTCTAATTGTCAAGGGCAAATTTTGTTCATCAGTTCTGTCTTTGACATTGATGAAGAGAAGCAGCTTTTTTTCCTGCACAGCTGCCAGCTGCTGATCACAGTTTCAAATCCATCATCCTCTGCTTCAATTACATAAATTTGTCAAAATTAACTGTACATTATAAGAAGCATCCTTGCAAGGAAAGTAGTACTAGACATGAAGAGAATTACTAACGGTCTTAAAGAAATGGAAAGAATGCAACATATACCTTTCATTACGGTGGTGATTTTTATTGCTATCGTTTGTTTTTTATTAGTTCACAGCAGCTTCTCCCAAAGATGCCGAAGAATGGGTACAGCAGCTGAAATTTGTATTACAAGGTAAGAGCAATCAATTGAACAAGTTATTACAGTCTTTAAGAACTGAATAACTGAGTAAGTTGGAGTTTCATACAAAGAAACTTATTGACTTCTGTGAGAAATGACTAAAAGAACATGACTGGTATTAATACATACCATTTGCTTCAGATTAATAAAAGCATCTTTTCTGCAAGTACCGTTTGGCAACTTTGAAATTCACATATTTATGCCACAATCAATTTTTTTAAATGTTTAAGTTAAGGATATAGCATATAACAATATTGTGACTTTGTAGGGCTGCATTAACTTAGGTAATAGGGTTTTGAAAACCTCTTTTGCATTCTTTAAAATTCTGCTTCCTGAAACGTGTTTTGTAGATATGGGGTCTGATGTTATTCCTGAGGATGATGATGAAAGAGGGGACTTATATGATGATGTTGATCAGCCTCTACCAATCACCAGTTCACCAGCAAGCAGCCAGCCAATTGATGATGAAATTTATGAAGAACTTCCAGGTATTTATTTATGGTGATTCATTTAAGGATTTTAGGGATTTTTTTTTAATGTCATATATCATCAAGAGAAGAAAATGGTGAGCTATTAAAAACAAGGACAAAGAAAATCTTCAAAACCCTGTTTTATGAAAATGACTCTGCTCGAGGTATTTCAAGTGAGTGGATATACTTTTATGAAAAGTGAATGGAATGTTAAAATGAAGCAGATACAGTCCTAATCTCATGGGACTTTTGGCTCATTAGCATTGTTTATGCTACATAATTTTTTAATTAAAAAATTGACTTGCCTTACAGTTTTTTCCAGCAACTCACACATCATTTTTTATTTATACATCTTGGAACTTCCATTAACCAGAAGTTCTATGCACACCCCATATGTCAACAACTTCTGCCTCATATATTCCTCCTTGCTGTAGTGTATTGCATTGTCTTGGAGGAATATCGTTGAACTATAAACAGAGGCCTTTTGAGGCTTGAAGTTTTTGTACTTGATATTTTATCATTCTACATTTTCAGGCATGGTTTAGTGTTTAAATGCCTCAGTATCTGTTATGTAACATAAATTTAATTGTCTATTAGCTCTTTGGCTTGTAGTTTTGAGGGTCAACCTAAAACAGAAAGAACATTTAGGGAATTATTACGTTACTAATACTCTAGGTTGAAATGAGCCTTTTTCTGGTTATTAAAAAAATCAGCCATTAGAGAAGGAAAAGGGATTATAAGTAATATGTGTGATATTTAACTGACATCTCATGTAGAAAGGCTATTTTTCTTTGAATAGAACAATTTAACAACACTATAAACCTTTAAAAATGATTTAACAATACCTAAAATGTTCAAAATTAACATACAAATGTGATGTTCAATGTAGTAAGCAGAGCATAATAACTAGCACATGGATTTTAGAGTCAAAAAGTTTGAATTCTGACTATACCATTTACTAGCTCAGTGACCTTAAAAGTCAATTTTTTCATCTATAAAATAAGGATAATTTCATGAGGGGGGTGGTGGTAAATGACGTCATGGATCTACAGCCCTCAGCACAGTGCTTGAGTCATAGCACACCCACAATAAATTGTCACATCATCATCATTATTATTATTATTTTTTTAATTAATTAATTTATTTATTTTTGGCTGTGTTGGGTCTTCGTTTCTGTGCGAGGGCTTTCTCTAGTTGTGGCAAGCGGGTGCCACTCTTCATCGCGGTGCGCGGGCCTCTCACTATCGCGGCCTCTCACTACAGATGTTCTTCTTCATCACTTTTTTTTGGCCTGGGGCCACATAATCGTTGTAAATAACTGGTTACTCTTGAAGTAGTCTTACTTCTTGCTGTGGTACTGGAAGAAATCTAAGCTGCTCTGGTATTCCTTGCCCCTGCCTGGGATCCCAGTTGCTGTACAAAGTGATTGAGTTTGATAGAGCCTGCAACTGTGCCCCTGGGAAGGAAGCTGGTGTAGGCAGCTGTGGAATGTCTAGTTCTTCTTTCTTCCCCAGTGTAACCGAGAGCCACTTCAGTGTCTGTACAGTTCAGGTTGGTCAAGTTTGAGCCACCCACTAGAAAGGGGATTTTTTTTAGTGAAAACCCTGAAGTTGGCTCTTAGAGTTAGAGGTTTTGTTTGATTAAATATCTAAAACTAGAACAGCAACTTTTTTTCTTTCAGAAATGCTCTCTCAGGAGAAGAGTTAAGCTAATTGCTTTCACTTCTGTGAAATATGAATATAATTTTGAGAGGAGGTGAAAACAGTGGAAAAGCAGTGAACATACTTATAAACTGTTGGTATTTTTCCAGTTCTGTACAAATAACTGTGTATATCGGAAATCTTACTGGTTAAATTCCCAGAATTAATTAATACTATCATTTCAACACGATTTTCTGTCCATTACATGTAGTTGAAAATTAATCCTCTTAGTTGAAAGATGAAGCATAAAATGTGTTTGAAGAAAAATCTAAGCATTCAGCATGTTACTTTAAAGCATAAAGTTCTTTTTCTGAGAAAGCAGAGCTCTTACTCAAATAAATGTATTTTTAAAATGCAAAATAAACTTGCAGTGTTTTAAGTCTCAAGAATAATAATAAGATAACATTGCTTAAAAATTGTGTTATAAACTATCCCTTGAAAAATGTTTATAATTTTATGGGAGTGTAAATAGTTTCATTGTTTTCATTGTTTTTCAGTTAGAATATTCTAACTATTACAGCAGCTTCTCTTTAATTTCTTGTTCATTAAATTTTAACTAACTTCACAAAAGAATAGGAATAAATTTGTAAGGTTCTTTGCATTTAGGGTATTTATACATATGTAGAGAAGAATTGAGACAATGCCATTTCTGGGGAATATTAAAGACATTTGGTTTTTCTTCAAATATCCTAATGCTTTGACATCTTTTATGTCTTAGTACCTATTAGCATAGGCCAGTCATGTTTTCCTACGTGGTGATATTACTATTGCATATTTGTGTTTGCAAAGCTAATGTTTTGATCAAAGTGTGTTAAACTGTTTCATAACACAGTAATGAGTTCATTTGGCTTAGCACAAATTTCAGAAGTTACTACTCATTTTTTCATTAGAAATACAGAAGAAGGTTTTTGTTTGAATTTGAATCTCGAAAGGGGAAAGCAATACTTGGGAAATTGCTGCAGAAATCAACCCAGCTTGCTCTTCTCTTCTAGTTACCATGTCACCTGTAATTTTTTTCTATAATGTCAGGAAATTCTGCAGAAATAACACAACAAAAAGATTTTTTAAGATGTAGGCTCAATAAAATTGGCCTAGTATCAAGAGTGGTAACTGCCTGTTTAGCCTATTAAATCTGTAGATTTCAGGGGAATTGCATTTGAAATTCTTCTGGCAAGTGGACAGGAGGAGAGAGGGTAGCATAAAATAGGACAACAAATTTCTAATCCCATTAAGCTATTTTTTTAAGTGTTAATTCATTCTTTTTTTTTTTAAATATTGTAATGATAGATTAAACTATTCCAAGCCAGAAAAGGATGTTTTTATTCTTTCGTCATTCAATTACATTTTAAATTTATTCAGTCCAACTATCTGCATCTAAAATGGAATATAAAGTAAATTGCAGCTATAAATTTTTTCCATGAAACTATTATATATGTATATATATATACCCATATTTTGAACAGTGTTTGAGTACTTAAATTTGAAGCAATCTCCAGCAAATGACATGAAAGCCAACTTAATCAATAAATAGTTACAACCCCCCCCAAAATATATTTTAGCTTTATTTTCTTGCTGAGTAATTATCACTCATATTACCAAGTTAATAACAAGATTATAGAAGACCCTGGAGTCTCTGGTATTAACATCATTCCTGATTTCACCAAACAATTTTTTTTCACATTCCTTCTTTGGAATGCAATGGAAAGATGCCAGTTGACTTTCACAGAATCACACATATTTAGCCTTTTAATACTGTTAGTCCAGGCAGCCTGCTGGCATTCCTTTTCCTTAAACTATGGTACTGAATTATAAAGTGTGGTGATATGGTGTCCTGTTATATGGTACGATAGATAACTAGATTATCATTTTTTGGATGGTTTCAGCTCTGAACTCTGCTGAGAGGGTTACCTGAAGTTATAGAATATAAGGAAAACATCCATAAATTAGTCACCTCACACATCTAACTGTAGGTTTATCTTTGCTGAATATAAATGTGATTTTAGGGTTCTTCATTGTTGCCTCTTTCATAATACAGCATGAAGCTTTGAGATATAATTTTGCTTGTCATGTTGCTTTTCTCTACTTTGCCGTCGGCATTGCAAACAAATTCTCTTCATTACAAGAGATGGTTTAATACATATTAAAACCCGAAACACCTGTGTGCGTGCAAAACATATATTTCTAACTGTAGAGAAATAAACTAACCTATTTTTGCAACTTGGCGCTACCTCTGTGGTTCTCAACCACGGGAGATTTTGGCCCCCAGGGTGCATTTAATGACTGAATTCCTGGAGGCATTTTTGGTTGCCACAACTGGTTGTGTGTGTGTGTGTGTGTGTGTGTATGTTGCAGGCATCTAGTGGGTAGGTGCCAGGGACGCTGCTAAACATCCTACAAAGCACAGGACGGCCACCACAACAAATAATTATCTGACCCAAAATGTCAATAGTGCCGAGGTTGAGAGACTCTGTTATAGAGGTATAATAGATGGCTTTTGGTTTATCACCTTTTATGTGTGTGTGTGTGTGTGTGTGTGTGTGTGTGTTCCAATAAAACTTTATTTACAAAAACAGGCACTCCTTGGGCTATAGTTTGCCAACCCCTGAACTTGCAGTTCTCTTCCATTTGCCTTCTGACCCATTTATATCCTGCACCTTTACAGTGCTTAGCATACAGAAGGAGCTTAATAATGATTGATTAAGCTAGTGAATTAGATGTGAGCAATAAAACCACTAGATTACAGTGTTAAAGGAGCAGAAACAAGAAGTTAATTACTAGGGGTGTAATGGTTAACGGACAAGAGAAAGAGACATTTGTTGGCAGCTTCATGGTTTGAGGTGAAGTCATTTGTGATTAGTCATCATCACAGACCTTGAACTGTGAAAGGACAAAGAATCACCCGTAGCAGTGAGATACAGAGCAAGACACTTGGCATCTGAGCCTCAATTTCCTTATTTATGAAATGAGGAGGTCATTTCCCTCTTCAAGATAATACAGCAGATACATGGGTTTAAGGGAGTGAAACAGATCCGATCCAGATCCTGGCGATATGACTTGGGTTGTGGGACATTACAGCTCTCAGTTTCCTCCTCTATAACAAGGCCGATAATTCCTCCTTTAGAGAGTGATTAGGATGGTTTAGCGCAGGGTTTCTCAACCTCAGCACTGTTGACGTTCTGGGCCAGAAAATTCTTTGTGTAGGGGCTGACTTGTGCATTGTAAAATGTTTAGCAGCATCGCTGGTCTACACCACTAGATGCTCGTAGCACCCCTATAATGTGACAACCAAAAAAGCCTTTAGACATTGCCCAGGGTTTATCACCTTTTTATCTGTGTCTCTTGAGTTGTAAAAGCCCATAACCCATGCTTCGTATGAGTTTATTTTTATGGACAAAACATAGGTTTTCTTATGTAAGTAAAGCTAGGAATACATAGAATGGCTCTAGGTCATAAGGGACCAGCTGGACTTGTCTGTCACTGTTTACTTCAAGGGCCTGAGGAGTCTTAGAGAAATGAGAAACCCATGAAAGATTAAAAAAAAAAAAAAGGAATAAAGGAGGGAGGCATTTTCTCTATTTTAATGAGCTGTGATCTGTGAAGGGAGAGTCTTTTTTTAATATTGTAAATATGTGTCTTTCTTGTATAGACACTTGGCTTATCCTATTCTGATAGGGTTGTTCATTTCAGGCTGAAGTGAAAGACCTATGGACGAAGGATTGGATCTTCTTAAAGGGAGTCAGGCCACCTGGGAGAATGCAGGGCCAAGCAATTCCAAGGCCACCTGGAATTTGACAGGTGGCTTTAAGAGGAGAGGAAATCCAATAATGGGGTTTCTCTTCCTTTTGGGGCCTGGATTTTGAGGAGATTAATGGGCCTGAGATGGCAGGAAAAATGGTCTCTGCTCCTGAAGGTCAACAGGGAGTCCCTGAGGGGCCCTACCGGGGGAATCAGTGAAGATGCACTCACCTGAAGGTACGTCACACCATGCCACATCAGGTGGTTCTTTATTATTCTCTGCACATTTGATGCTCACTGGAAGAATCTTAAATATTGCCAATAGACATAAAGTTAATAAGTGAAAGTCATTCACCTTCTACTCTAAGTAAGCATTGTTAACAGTTTGATATAAATCTTTTGTCTTTTTTTAGCCCATTTACAAATATGCAATGTTTATACTTAAAAAAAGAAGAGATCCTTCTTTTCATTTACTTTCTTCTGCCTTTTCTTTTAATTCCTTTCCTTTCATTTTCTTCCTGCTTCCTTATTACCTTCTTCCTTTTCTCATTCTGTTATTTTCCTCCCTTCCCTTTTCCATTTCCATTCTTTCTTTTCTTCCTTGCTTTTACTTCTTTCATTCCACAAATATTCTTGAGCACCTGTTATGTGGCAGGCATTGTACCTAGGTGCTAGAAATCCCTCTGCATTCTTACACAGGCCTTAAATGGGTGCAGCTACACCTTCCCTTTCTGGCCCAAGCCCCTTGACTTATGACTACATCCTTAATTCCCCATGTTTATTTATGTCATATACATATATATGTATATATACATATATATATTATCGTGTCTCATGACATGAGTTAGTTGTTTTTGCTTTTCTGATATATGAATCCTGTCTTCTGGCAGGTGGTGTCAAAACTCTCGTGACACCTTCTCTCAAGGCATCCTCCACTTCCCCTCTTCCTCTCCATCTGTCTCTTATCTACTGGCTCCTCTCCCTGACCCATACACACAGAATACCTTTCTCTGTATCTGTGACCAGTAAATTGTTGTGGTTGAGCAAGAACTTTGGAGGCAAACACACATTGCTTTGAATCCCAGTTCTGCTCCTCATTATGTACTTTAGCCAAAAGAAAAGTGAACACAGAGGTAAGGTGGAGAGTCCAAGAAACAATAGTGAACATAGAAATAGGTAAAATATGTCAGTAATGTTAATTATTGATTATTTTTCAATGAGCTTTTTTTTTTTTAATTTTAGAAAGAGTTAACACTAAATTTAGCTTGCAATTTTAAAAATTAGCTGGGGCAAGATGGAGATGTGGGGTAGTGCCAGTGTGCCAAGTGTTGTCTTATTCAGGAGGAAGGCGGAGAGAAATACTGAGTAATTGTAGTCTTTGTTAGGAAATGCATGTTAAAATTTCAGAGTAAGTACTAAATAAGTAGGAATGCAATCTTAGGGTTCCCAAAGCAGCAGAAGGGAAATAAAAGGTGATCACAGAAAAAATTTTAAATCCGAAAGAAGGCAGGAAGAAAGAAAAAGGAGCAAAGAGAAAATATAGTTTTAAAAAAGCCCAAATATAAAAATAATTACAGTAAATGTAACTTGATTAAAGTAATCTATTAAAAGACAGAAATTATCACATTGGATTTTTAAAAAAAAATCTAGCAGCATTCTTAGAGGAGATAGTCCTGAAACTAAACCACATAGAAATTTTCAGAGTAAGGGAATGAAAATAGATATACCAGACAACCCTATTCAAAGAAAGCTACTATAGCAGTGTTAACATCAGATAATGTAGAATGTAAGGCATAAAGCAATAATAGGACTACAGAATGTCAGTATATAATAATAGTAAAAGAAGATAAAGTTTAAGTGCATCTAACTATATAACTTTGAAGCCTATAAAGAAAAAACTTATAAGACAAGTTTGACAAATCCTCAATCACTGTGGGAAATTTTCACATACCACTTTTAGAAACTGATAAACCAAGGAGGAAAAAATTAGTAACTATATGGAAGATTTGAACCAAAAAATTTTTTTAAATTGATTTAATCTATCTAAAAAGATATATGTTCTTTTCAGTGCACATAGAATATTCATGGAAATTGACTATAGTATATAAGTTCATAATTGAAATATCAACAAATTTCAATGAATCTATATCATACAGACTATGTTCCTTAACTACAATGAAATTTAGTTAGAAGCCAGCACTAAAAAGATAGCTTAAAATACCCAAGCTCCTGTTTGGAGCTAAAAAATAAATTTCTGAATAACTCATGAGTTAAAAGAAGAAATCACAAAGGAAATTACAAAATATGTAGTTCTGAAAGACAATGAAAATAGTACAGATAAAAACTTGTGGCATGGTACTTCGAACCATATCTAGAGAGATATGGTGAGGAATAAGACAAATGAGAAAATTAATCCCTAATGAACTTGAGATGAGAGAACAATTTGAAAAAAAGACTATAAAATAAATACGTTTAAATGATTAAAAAGATAAAGGAAAGAACAGAAACTTTAACAAGAGAAAAAGATCCTATGGAAAAAGGACCAGATTTCTTTTGTAATGAACCAAATCGAATCACTAGAAATTATTGATGGTTTGGAGTATTTAACCACCAAATTCTAAATTTTCAGACTCACATATTTATGTTTACTTTGCCTAGGGAACCATTAGAATACATATTAAAAATTATGAACCAGAAGGTAAGCAAATGCCAACCACTCTAGTCATATTAAAATGCTAACATTTATAAAGCAAGGAGAAAAATCACACTAATGGAGCTGGGCTATTAAGATTTTTCTGTGAACCTTAGATGAAGGATCCTAAAAGTGTGCCAGAAGGTCAGGTATTCACACTATAGGTTTTGTATCTATACATAAGTGAGTACTTTACCTTTTAACATCGAGAAATCTCAACAATTATTTTCAAGGCATAGCTTCTCATCACCTTTGTATCAGACTTTTTAACTGGAGTCTTCATTCTGCCGATATGATTTGCCTCCCGTGTAGAGTATAAACAGATCAGAGCTCGCTTTTGTTTTTAATTCTTCTATGCTTTCATCAGGTAGAATATGATAAAGTTTGTTGTAGCTTCACAGAAAGTCATTTACTTCTTTAGGTACCCCCCCAAAATCGCACACACACACACACACGCACATCCGTATACCTACATGAACATACATCTATAGAGACAGTCTGAAGCAGGAGAGCATCAAGCTTCACTATTTTTGCAGATAGGTCAGCTGGGAATATTAGCTTTCTAGGAATCCTCAAGTTGCTTAGTTTAAAGCAGTGATTAATAAGAATAGACAGGTTCAACAAAATGTCAGTGATAAATATAAGCACTCTTCATATCTGGCCTCAGCAAGTGCTGCAGCTAAGCAATGAAAAGCCTTCAACGAAGTGGGGGGAAAAATCCAGTCCAACTTAATTAAGCTCGAGTGAAATTTGACCTTGATTTTGTTTCAAATAAAACATTCTTCTATAGATTTGTCGCTCTTCATTAGAACTTCTTTAGAATTCTTACGAAGAAATGACAACTCCTTATACCTACTTATCCGTTAGTCCCTTTGTCCCCTATTACAGGAGTTGAGATGGGGTGGAAAATTTTTCTCATAGACGAATAAGAAAGTTCATTTGCAGAGTGGTATTTTGGAGCTCTCATTGGAACCAGATCCCAAATCTCCTGCCTCCTCGTCTGGGCCTCTTTCCACATTCCTGATCACAGTTCAAGGAGCCACAGCTTAACTTTGCTTCTTTCTCTTTTGCATTAAAGTTCTTGGGAGAGCTCTCTTTGGTCTCTGTCCCCATTGTCTCTTCTCCAGCTCGCTCCTAAGCCCTGGCAATTTGATTTTCTCTCCTGATCCCTTACCTCAAACAGCTCCCTCAGAGTCACCAGACTCTCCCAGTCATCAGTCTCTATCCTCAAATTCATTACTGGAAATTTTGTTTTACTGGACACCCCTTTCTTTTGGAAACTGTCTCCTTCTTTGGCCTTTCCCATTTTTAGTTGTTACATATAATATTTATAAATAAGCATCTTGGCCCTGTTTTAGATTTCCTCATTTCCTGGTGCTTGCTGATTGTTTCAGATTGTTTTCCTATTTACCCTTTATTTCTTTAATGGCAGAGCTTTTGGTTTCTACTTTATCTTTTCTTATTTTCTCATTATATGTTCTTATTATTATGCATCTAATTAATTGATTGAAAAAAATATTTTTTGGAAACCTATTACATGCTAGATTCTGTTCTGGCTGTTGGGAGTTTAGGCATAAAAAGGACAGATCATAGTAAGTGCTACAAAGATAAGTGGATGATAGGAAAAGAGCGACTATTTTATACTCTGTGGTCAAGGAAGAGGTGACATTTAAACTGAAACCTCTTGGCTAAAACTGGTACATAAATGCAAAAAGCCAAATGAAGCACCTTCTAGGCACAGGGGACACCGAGTGCCAAGGCCCTGAGGCTGGAGAACGCTGAGGTGTTCAGGAACCAGAAAGGAGGGCCAAAGGTAGCCCTGCAGAGAGAGGTTAGAATGAAATTGAAGAGCTAGGCAAAAGCCAGGTCAAGCAGGACCTCTGCAGGCCAGAAGTGATGTTTACTGCAGTCTCATGTGCATAAATGACACCTGAAAAATGTGTGCTGAGTTACTAAAGTGAGGCTGACGTGTTTAATTATGTGAGGTTGCCCATGTACATCAAAAGCTATCCAATGGTCCTATATGATGAAAAATTTGGATTTGAAAACTCTTTCTCTCTTTACACTCTCTCCCTGGGCAACTTTGTACCTTCAAGTATGATTACATATACAGGCATATGGTTGGAGCAAAGTAAAACATCTTCACTGAGTAGCTAGTGATTCTGCCTCTAAAACCTCATCCATCGCCAGCTCTCTACTCACTCAGGCTTTGATGATTTCTTACCTGCAACGTTACAAGAGCTCCTAAGTGCTCTCCCTGCTTCCTGTGTGTGTGTCTCTCTCTCATCAGACAACCCAATAATCTATTCTACACACTGCCAGCAGATTGATCTTCCTAAAACACAGCATAGTCAAATTAATCCCTTGCTCAATAACCTTTATGGGTCTCCACTGCCGAGTTTGGTCAGTCCCAAACCCCTTCCATGATCTGACTCACACTTACCTTTCCAGTCACATTTGTGCCGCTTAGACCCCTTATGCTCCAGACAGACTGAACTCTTAACCACTCTTTATTCCTGCTCTGTGCTTTGCCTCAGTGCCTCCATCACTTACATTGCACTAGGTGCCTTGTACTAAATCAAGATGTTGAGCTAATAAAGTAATTAAAGGACAAAAATTCTGTCAAATAGCATATAGATAAAACTTTTGGTTGATTAAGTTTTTCATTTTTCTATCCAAAAAGTTCACAATCAACTCTAACGTATTTTCTAATATATTTCATTATCTACAAGATACAGAGTGGATACTGAGATGACGAATAGCCCTTGTCCTCAAATATGCTATAATTTAATCAGAGAAATAGGTATATGAATATCTAACTATAGAAAAACCCCAAACTAAACATATATAGATAGAAAGATCTATCAACATTATCTATCTGTCTGTCTACCTATCTATCTATCCCACACTCGTACCAATCCCAAAGTCCAGTAAAATTACTGTATACCTTGTCCATATTTTCCCTATCCACACTTATGTAGAACCTTTATAGTCACCCATCAGGAACAATGAAAATACCTTTGTTGATTCTGTATATTCCTTACACAATTGCATTGTATTGGTTTAAATAGTGTTTTCTCTAAACCTGTTTAGGTGAATCATTTACAGTTATTCCATTATAAACAATTAAAATACCCTTGAAGGTTATGTGTATCTATTGGGCACAGTACAGTATTTTTATAGGTATAGAATGGTATATTACTAAACACAGTGTAGTATTAACATGTCCTCTACCATTCTGAGTGTTATCACTTTTATCAGGAATATCTCATCTGATGTTGAGACAATATATATATATATATAAAAGAATTCAAAACCTCCTGTATAAGCTGATTAATACTTTTTCATTTAATGGGGAAAATATTTTCAAGAAAAACAGAATTCAGAAATTGAATAGCTCTCTACTGCCTGTAGGATAAAGACCAAACACCATACTTTGGCATCAAAGGTCTTCTACATGCTGACTGAAACATTCTAGTTCAGTCCCTATTACACTGCACCAACTCTCCAATTTCAACAAACTGACTTTTACTCTTCATTCTCCCCAAACATCCGCTACTTTTCCAGCCTCACATTTTTGTTCATATACTCCATCTCTATGGAGTGTTCTCAGTTCAGTTTCTAACCAGTTCCTTCCCACTTTCCAGGCCCACGTCAGATCCCATCTCCCCAGAAAGCCTCTTCTGCCCATCTCAGCATGAAGTGACCTCTGCTTCTCTGAACTTCTGTAGCACCATATATTTGAAAATTAATGACACACAGCTTGATGGCATTTTTTATATTGCTATCTACTGTTCTGTAAATCTGATATTCATATTTTACTTTTCATGGGATTAGTTATTCAGCAAACAAACAAATGGATGGATCATTATAACTTATCTTCATTATATTTACAAGCTCCTCAAGGGCAGGGATCAAACCTCGTGTTTCTTGGCACCCCCAGAATACTTAGACAAGTGCCTTCCTCATACGAAGCCAATAAATGATACCTGAATAATGTAGTCTTTAGTTAGAGGGCCCTGTTAGTTAAAGTCAGAGAAATCCTTTCTCTATGATGATTCTTTTCCTAATAATACCAATTACTACAGAATCCTAAAAGAATGATTGTACTAAACAGAATACTATCAGTGGTGTATTGAAGTATGACTGATCTTCCAAAACCTCATTAAAATCTAACATTACTTTTCCAGTGAGCATAATCTCAAGTAAATAAACTTGTGAAATGTAATACATTAAGTGATGAAAAGGTCTAATATCATCAGTCTTCTGTGCCATTAAAGATAGATCATCTACTGTGAGCAACAGGACCAACTTGAGTTACCAGTTCCCTATGGTAGGTTAGTCATCTTAAGCAAGACATTTCCCAGGAAATGACATTCTCCTTTGCTTCCACTCATTCATTAATGACCACAGGTAGAGTAGGTCTAAAGAGCACAGGATCAGAACTATGATTTTTTAAAAGCTGACATCGCAAGGACAAAAACCAGAGGACTTAAAGTAACTGGTAAGAAAATAATGAGCTTCATGTTTAAAAATAAACTCAGATCTGGAAAGTTGCACAAGCAGCTTAAAGGACAGTGAAACAAAGGTTAAGAATTAATGATTAGATAGATGCTTGGGGAAAGTGTTTAAAAATGCTCTTTCAAGCCACTACTTGGATTCAGTAGGCATTGGAGGAGTCACTGGAGGGTCTAGGACAGAGGAAGGCTGTGGTCAAGATTCAGCTTGCTCACTCCCAGTCCCAGCTGTGACTTACATTATCCCTTTGTTTCCTTCTCCACTCCACACCCTTTCCTTCAATTAAGCGAGCTCCTTTGCTCAGCCCACTGTTTACATGTCCTGCTCCCGATTTCACATTGCCTATTACGCTCTGTCATACACCAGATAACCTCATTTCACCTCCCTGGGCAGCCTATGTTTTCTTTCACAAATTACCTTACGTCTAAGTTCTTCCTGGAAACCTAGCTTGATTAAGTGGGTCAAGGTGAAGGTCATCTATACTCATAATAAAATATAATCTCTCCCTATATTGCTTAAGACATAACTGTAAGAGACAGTAACCCCCAAACATGTAGATATACATGTGTAGGCACTTTAAAATATGTGCATTTTGAGCCTAGTTGTTTATTTAATATTTCCTGAGAGCCCAACATTAATTTGAAGGTATTCTGAAGCAATCATTTAAATTTTTAATAAATGAACTGAAAAGGGTGAAGCAAATGCAACATGAAATGAGAAAAAAGAAAAAAACCCAACTTTTATGTAAGCAATTCATTATTCATGCAACAATTAGTATTAATTATTCATGCGGCAGATATTTATTAGGCAGCTATTATATGTCAGGCACTGTGCTAGGCACTGGGAAATGCAGGGTTGACCAATATAACTCAGAGTTTGTTAAATAGAAATATAAAATATAACAAATACTCAATAAGGAATAGTTTTGAAAAGTAATTGGAGACTAAAAAGAGCCTGATGAGAAACAAAGATCAAAGCCAAGTCTATGCTAGTAGATGAGATATCTGAAAAGACCCCTTCATTCAGTGCTACCCATACTCAATGAGCAAAATTTGGTTCTGAACACCACCTAAAGAGCATTCTGAAGATGAAAGTAAAATGATTAAGGTCAGGGAGACCTTAAACGAAGACCCTTAAAAAAACGTTTAGATGAGGTAACTTGGTATATTTGGAAGAGGCCAGATTATAACATATTCATGTCATGGGGAAAGAGGGGAATTTATATTCATGAAAGGATTTAAGAAAGAGTTAACAAGAAGGACTTTTAACAACAACTGCCAAGTCCCCTCAGCATTTAAACCTATTTCTTCTTCTTTTTTTTTTTTCCCCCCAACAACAACAAAAAAAGACTTTCCAAAGGAAATGGTGGAAGAAACCCCATTGCTTGAGACATTAAAAACCAGATGGTCCAAAGCCCCAGAAAATATTCACGTGGGATCAATCCTTCACTGGGTGAAAGCAAAGGAACCAGACCAGTGCAATTTGTGTTTTGAACCTCTAGCTTAGCAGTGCTAGGAAAATAAAGATTTACTTTTCCTTGAACTTTTCCTTAATTTCTTAGCTCTCCTCTGTGCTCTCACAGCACTCTGTGTTGACTTGTATTAGAGCTGGCAACACCGGGATTGCCTGTTTACTTGGGTGTCTCTTCTGCTAGCTCCAAGTATTGCGAGTTTATCAGGTTTTCTTCCTGCCCCTGCAGGAGTGCTGTGTGCCCTGGGTTCTGGAAATGCTCCTCCACAATGGTTTTGCATTTGCTTCTGCCAGAGCCCCAGGAGTTTCACAATTTTTATGTTAAATTTCTTGGCTTGAACATACCACTTGAGGATAGTATATATTTGGATCTCACATTGTACAGGCATGGGGTTTTGATTTCTCACAGGAAACCCTTCCCCTCCCCCTCTGACCACCACCATCCAGAGCGCTGGGAAGACAAAAAGCTTCCTTGTGGCTTCCCTAGGCTGGTGGGGCTCTTGCTTCCAGCTCCTTGCTTCTCATGGGCCCAAGGTCATGTCTCCTGTATCTGTGAAGATGTTAAACCTCCAGCCTCAACCTCACCCTGTAAATGACCAGTATTCCCCTTTGAGTAAGTGGGGAGAGACAGGTCTGTTTCAGCCTGGTTGGCCATATTGTTAAAGGTTGAATTCCTAGTTATAAGTAATCAGTTACTACAAAACCACTGCAGTAGAGACTTAGCTTAATTTTAAGTGTTTGATTTATAAACTAATTCAAGTCAAATAAACAAAAATTTGAGTATATACTATAGGCAAGATTCCATGCTGGGAGTCTAATATCCTGTCTTCTGAGTACTAATGGGCTTTATACTCAATATTAATTACTTCTTGACAAGAAATTTTGTTGAATTTATGACAGAAGAGATCTTAAATGGCTGCTGAATTTATGAAGTAAATGATCCTATTCCTATTTAGGGAAAAAATGACATTTGTATATGTAGAGAATTACTCAAAGTAGAGATCTATCCAGATCCAAATGTATACTTTGGTTTTACAAGCTAACAATAATACATATTTGCATTTGAGGTCATGTCAGATGAGGTTAACTTGGTTATATGAGAGTATGTCTTAAAAATGGAGCTGGCATTCCAATCAAATGAAGTCCTTCCAATTTAAATAATGTATTTTATTCCTATGCCGATCAATCATTTTCTCTCCCAGAAAGTCAAACCAGTTTTTGCACTATTGATTTGCAAAACTTACATGATATAAACATTATGTGACAGAAGTTGTTTGTTACTAAGAGAGAGGATATCACCTCACAGAAACTTGTCATCTGGAAATAGGGAGAATCACACAAAGTAATTTTGTTTGTATCATGGCTTTTTCACTGTTGGCTACATTTGTGACAGCTGATTTCATATTAAATATTAACAGAATTTTGTTTATGCTTGAATGTGCTACAGTAGGATGTAGATTTTACTCAGAACCTTCCTGGTTACAAAGTGTATCATTCCAGTAAATTATACACTTGTGGGCCAGTTATAAAGACCATAGATGTTATGTATCTAAGAAAATTGGGCTACCACTTTGGTGTCAAAATTTTGAAGTTTTATTTTACCCTTGAATCCTATAAAGTTATTGTTTTTGGAGATCAGAAGTGGTAAATTATTGGGAATTTCATTTGGTACAAACTAATAGAAACAGTTGTTATCAACAGGCATGGCTTTAGGAAATCATAGATATTAATATAAATTGTGTGATTATAATGAATAAGCTTTGGAAACAGCTAATTGATTGCTGGAAAGAGTTGTTGGACTTTTGATATAGGAAGCAAATTAGAGTTTATAGTCCTCATTTTCGAGAACACTAATACAATGAAAAAAATCGGTATGTTTATTTATGTTTCTTGCAGTGGCATAAAAAGTCTTATTAGTAAATTTTTATGTAATTTTAGTGATATATATTTTTAAAAAGCCTAGCTGAATTGAGTTGAATCTTTCACGTTTGTGATGTGTGTCTACGATTTGTTTTGTTTTGATACTACTTTTCAATATATGAATATACCCGTGAGACAGGCTCTTGCTGAATTTTTGGTCACTGTGTCATCAGTGCTATGAGTGCACATTGTCAGTTGTTTAAACACTGTTGAATCCACTGTGGCCTGGCAAGAAGCATCTGGGAGCCAGACTTTTCCTGTGGACACGTGCCAAGTAGTGTATTGTATTTCTTCACTGAAGTGAACTATATTGAGATAATTTTTCTTCCTGAGTTTTTTAAATTCAGAAATTATTTTCTAAGCTAGGGGAAGATCATATGATAAAACTGTTTATAACTACCTGAATTCTATAATAGCTGGTCAATAATTACTTTTATTTAGTTAGAGTAGGTATAAATAAGTCATTCAGTTAAACTACATTCAGATAGTTAACATTATTCTCCTAATTAGACCATTCTGGAAGGTTCACCTGTCATTTCATGTATTCTCTTTAAATCAGTGATTTACTCTAAGGAAGGACAAATAGACATTGAACGCCCCTATAGGTACTATAGATGGGCATGCCATTAAATTTACGTGTTTGATTGTGTTTTTTAATTAGATAGAAATAAACCCTAAATTGCATTCTTAATATATACAATTATAGCATAACATCAGTCTTAACTAAAAATTGTCAGGAAAAGTTTGTAAAATGTCATATTTAACTTTAAAGAAATATCTGAGTAGTTGTGGATTGGGGATGAGAAAACAAGAATACTTTGTCACACTGGGAAATAGGCTAGGGGTTATTAGTCTTGGAGCACAGACACTGCCTGGACTCTAGGCTCCTAAGGTGACAGGGATTTGTCTTTCCAGAATGGATAAGGTGATTCCATCTGCTACCCTGGGACGTTGTTGCGTGAGACCTTAAAAAAGTAAGATCTGGTTTGTCCACCATGTACATTAAAAATACCCTGGCTCTTATACACAAGAGCAGACCTTTTGTTTATGTTGGCCTTATGTTTGCAATCTCAATAACAGACACTTTGCAAATGAGAGTTCATCCATACCTTTAGGGGCCCAAAACAGAGCAAGTGTGTTGTTTTTTTAAGCTCAAATTTTTATTCTTATGTACTTTGAAGAACATCAAGTACTGTTTTGCAGGAATGAACATCAAGAGCTCCATCAGATGAACTTTGTGTGCCTAACCTCCCCTTCTTTCCCCTACAGGTTCTACCTTGCTTCTTTTGGCAACTCCTCTCTATAGAAATATTCTAGTTTTAGAAGATCTCTCATTTTCTAGGCCCTGTAACATTTTATCATAAATTTGTGTGTCAAAAAAATACCTCTCACCTTAGAATTGAAAATGCTTTAAAAACATAATTCTGAAAGTCTATGTATAGTGCCTCATAGGTACATGGAAATTTGTATTTTGAGAATGCCATTCGTTTGTACTATGTAAAGTGTTTTTAATTTGCTGCATTTTTCATGTCTTATCGCAGTCAGATCTAGTGAGGAACTATAGCTATTTTATTCAGGATTAATCAATCTTCTTGGGCTCCTGGCTAGGACAGAAGCTGCTCTCGGCTCTGCTTGCTTCAGGGCTTGGCCTTATTCTGTTTTCTCATCATATTCAGTCTCTGAGAGGGAGGTAGGTGATGGGAGATGATTTTTCCATTTTCAAGCTGCCTTCCAACTGAAAGAAAGATGGAGGGGGCAAAAGCCAAGCTTTTCACTTTCTGTGGCCATTACAGACATGACTCTTCTCCTCTTTTTCAGCAGTGTACACTATTTTTCAAGGGAACTATTTTTTTTTTTTAGACTGTCAGAGTTAGCCAAGTTATTTTGTCATTGAAGAGTGTTAAAAGTAAGAATATATGTCTATATGACATCGTGAATATTAACTTTCTCATAAGTTGAATGTTATGGCAATATGTTAAAGTGCTGTTTAATTAACAAATAAGTCATCTATGCAAGGTCTTACATTGAATGAGAAGAAAAAGTGTAGTGCTTCTGAACTTGGGCTCTGGAGGAAGACTGCCTGGATTCAAATCCTGACACTACTTCTTATAGCTGTGTTATGCTGAGCAAGTTACTTAAATGTTTCTATGCCTGTGTTTCTTCATCTGAAAATGGGAATAACAGCAATACCTTCCTCATAGGGTTTTGAGAATTGAGTAAGATTTCTTTGTATAGTGTCATGGCTAGCATGGTGCTTGGTACACAGTACATTCTTAGATTATCATGACAATCACTGTTGTTAAAAATCTTCTATGCACTGGGCATTCAACTTTTTCATTCTCACAATAATTATCTAAGTAGATTTTGTATTTCTGTTTTCCAGATTGAAAATTGAGGCTCAGAGGTTTAATTAGCTTGCCTAAGTTTATACAGCTGGTGAAAGAAGATAATGTGAACTTCAGGAATATGAATTTTATTTGCATTTCTGTAGTTCCATTGTATCTTTTGGGATTAATATGGGATTAATTTCTGATTCCATTATGATTGATTTTATTAATTATATGATTATTTAGTATTATTTAGTGAAGTATGCCTATATTTAGAAGTTTAAAAGGCAAGTGATATTTGAAGACAAAGGACGGGGGGGATTGAGAGTGACTCTCTTCCCACCCTCTCAGCTTCTTATGTCTGGGACACACAGAGCCAGGGATCAGGAGAGTTAGGGGTTTTTTTAGTATTTAGCAACAAGGAATATTCAACTAAGAGTAACTGACACTGAGAATATGGAGAGGGTAGAAAAGCAATAAACAGTCATTACCATTGCCTCTTTTTCTTTCTACTATTTGATATAGTTTGTGTGGAAGTAGCATATTAAAAAATGAGTGAGACTGAAGGACATAGGAAATAAATAGGGAAACTGCTGCTATACCCAGATTTAATTGTGGAAAAAATTAGACAAAAGCAGTTGTCATCTTAGAATCCATCATAGCCAGTGAGGAAAAAAACTGGCCTCCGCCAGACATGTTTGCCTAGACTTTAGGAAGGCAGATTTCAGAAAACTCAGAGAAAAAATAGGCACAATGTATGGTATTAAAGACAAGTGTTTTAAAATACCATTTAATATCAAAGGATCTCAATGGGGAAAAAAAAGGGAGAGAAACTAAAATATATCATTGTGCTAGAATCTATCCAATGAATGTAACTTTTGAAGAGATATATATTAGCCATTGAAATGGCCAAATAACCAAAGAAAATATGAAAATAGCTGAAATTTATAAATTATGCTAAAGACAACAAAAGGTATATAATTGCTATCTGGTTTTGTTTGTTTTTGAAATTATTAGGGGCAATAATTCAAAGAAAACAATTTAGTTTTTATTTTATTTGCTCCCTTCTGTCAAGAATTATCCTCCAACTGATAAGATTGGTAAGAGGTAACAGAAGCCCAGGATGGGCAAAGAGATTCTAATAGAATACCCAGCTAACCCAAATCCGTTTAGTTTTTATTCAACAAATTTTCATGGAAAACAGTTTTTTGTTCTAGCCCCCCCCCCCATGTTAGGCTGTTGTAATGTAAATATACCCTTGGGGTGTTCACACTTGGAGGCAAGTAGACTAGTAGACAAATATTTATAATACTCTGTACTAACTAAGGCTGTGAGAGCAGAAAGGGGGGAGTGGCCAGCTGCCTGGAGGGATTTGGGAAAAGCATCCTAAGTTGGGGGACATTTGAGCCCTGTCTTCAGGATGAGTAGAATTTAATTTGTCTTCTGACCCAGATAAGACTTTGAAGCGGACTCCAGAGAAACGACTAAAATAAGGTGTCCGAGAGAGTCTTTTATGTCATAAAGAAGATGAAATAATGATTCTAGAGTAGAACCCAACATGGGTTCAAGGAAATGATAGACATATAACAAAGACAATACCTTCAGTGAGGCATTTGGCCAGAATTCTTATGAAATATTTATAGATATAAAGACCATTGGATAACTGACTATACAGTAGTGCCCAAAGGGTGTTGACCAATTGACTTTGTGATCACCTTAGGGCTTAGTTCTCAGCATTGTCATACTGTCATGTTCATGAATGCCTTGGGTAGATATATACAGGCTATGCTCTCAATAGACCAAAATCGTGGATCAAATCTAACAGGATGAAGTATGATAGAATATCACACTTGCCCCAAAAATCTAGTTGCCCAAGTATGAGAAAGGAAAGACTTTGCCCCACAGAAAATGGGAAGAACACGGGATTTTGGTCAACAGCTCAATATGAGTCAACAGTAATTTGATTCAATCCTCAGATTGTGTGCTTCGGGAGTATAAAATAATTATCAAGCAGTGTTCTGGGTTAGCAAGATATCAGTTTTTTCATGTTGTGGATCAACAATATTTAGATTTTTAATTAAAACCACCCTAGAAAGTACAGGGCAGCAATTCTCACACTTTTTAATCCCAGGAGGCCTTTTCTGTTTGTTTGGGTTTTTTGTTTGTTTGTTTGCTTGTTGTGGTGGTGGGATTTTTTGTTTTTTGGCTCTCCCGCACAGCCTGTGGCATCTTAGTTCCCTGACCAGGGATCGAACCCAGGCCCTCTGCAGTCAGGAGCCCTTTTCAATCTTAAGAATTATTGAAGACTCCCAATTATTGAGGACTCTTTTGTTTATGTGGGTTATGCCTCTTAATATTTAGTGTGTTACAAGTTAAAATTGAGAAATATTAAAAATATTAATTAATTTAAAAGTCACAATGATAAACCCACTACATGTGAACATAAATAACATTTTTTTGGGAAAAATAGGTATATTTTCCCAAAATATGAGTGAGGAGTGGCATGGTTTACATATTTGCAGATCTTTTGAATGTGTATCTTAATAGGAGACATTTAGACTCTCATATCTGCTTCTGCCTTTACTCTGTTGTTATATGTTGTTTAATTTAAGTACAGTCAGCATGTGAAGAAAATCCAGCCTCATACAGATATGTACTAATAGGAAAAGGAAGTATTTTAATAATCCTTGCAGGTAATGGTGGATATTCTTCTTTGATACTGTACCCAAACTTGACAAGTGTTAGTTAAAGGCTAGTTGCAATGTGGAATCCAAAACCATATCAGTGAACCTTCCATACAGTATTACAGCAAAATTCAGGGGACCGTCTTGTACTTTGAATGGATCTTTTACACATGCATGCTTTTGTAACATCATGCATTGGTCAGTTGGAAAATATTGGTTCATTACATTATGCAGAACTTCCAAATATTGACACAGTTATGGTACAATTAAAACACCACATTCATTAGTATCACCACTGATCTCATTAGAAAAATCCTTAAATGCTGAGGAGTTTTCAAGCTTATATCCTAAGATATAAATTTCTAAAATTCTAATTTTTGCTTGAAAGCTCAAATTTTATCATGGGCAATAAATGTCAGCTGTTTTTGTTAAAATAACAAGTTCACTTAATTCATTTTTGAGAAAATGTCTGCCAGATTCTTAAGTCTGAGTAACCATAGTTTGTCAGTCATTCTTTCAAGTAAAAATGGTGTTCCATGAAAAAAGCAGCTAGTTCAGTTTACCACTCAATCTCCCACACACCTGGAGCTGCAACGGCTATGCTTTATGCATTCTTCTGATTTTGTCTCACAGAATATTAAAGAGACAGGTATTCAAGGTTGATTAAATGAAAATAATAATTTGTCATCAAGGACACTCTTAGGTGAAACTGGCTTGTTTGTTTTTAATGCTACTGCAGGGCGGTGAAGAATACAGTGACAGTTTGGTGCCACCGTGTTGGTTTACGCCGAGGTGTCAGTAGTTTATCCGTCATTGCTCTGCAGCATCAGTGCAAATGTTAGCACAATGAAAAAGGCAAATATCTTAATTTTATTATGAAAATAGTTTTGACCTCATAGACCCTCTATTCCCCGAAAGGGTCTTGGAAACCACTGCTGGTATAAGGGATTATAGAACCAATAAGTCAAATGGGTGATGGTTCCTCTTAGGGGCCTGTGATTTTTCTTTCTTGGACTCTTGAAAATGAGGTTAAGGTGCACCGCACGTGAGGGGGATGAGTGTATTTGCATAAGCAGGCATCGGAAACAGAGCCAAAGCCTGTAACAAATGAGCTCTGCATTCGTAGATCTGCCTTTTTCCTAAGGCTACGGTAAACAGTTCCTTATAAAACAGCCGTGTTACAATTAAATGATCTTATCACCAACTTATGTATATTAGATAGTATTTTTTACAGAATGAAACTTAAACCAAAATCTAAGTTAAGATGAAATATTTTACTTTCTAAAAATGGGATGGATTCAAAATAGTTTATAATGAAATACATATACATTTGGGATATTCTTATTAAAAATGAGAATAAAGAAAAACCAGAAGCTGAATAAGGGTTGTCTAGAAGGAGATGTTAATAGTGTTCATGGATAGGTCTTCTGTGACTTAAAATTTTTTTTCTTTTTTGCTTACCTCTATTTTCTGGCTTCCAGCAATGAACAGATACTGCTTTTGTAACAAGAATAATAAGAAAAAAGTTTAATTTAAATTAAAAAAAGAACTTACATGTAGCAAAGTATAATTGTACCAGAAATCCAGAGCCAGGTAGAGGTTACTATAACTGAGAAATAATTTAATTTGGATGTAAATTTTAATATTACAGAATTTATTATACACTTTAATTAAAAAGCTGAGAATTTGAGCTTTGTGAAATAGAAGAATGTCGTATTATAGCATACACTGACTAGAATACACTGGGACAAGGCGGAGTCACATTTCATAATTTCCCCATGTCTAGTATTCTTTAGGAGTGGGATCATTTGCAGACTCACAGTTGCTTCTGACTGTTGGAATCTGGCCTAGTAAAACCTTATTTTTAACCTATGTGCTTTCTTTGCCTGCCATCGTTGCCTGTAGATGATCAAGTGTATGTAAGACTGCTCCTGCTGCTGAACAGAGAAGTACACCTAGAGCAGCAGAAATGTCTGCAGTGCATGTTGCATAGAAGGCAGTGCAGGGAGAGAAGAGCAGGGTGGAAGTGCCATGACCTTGGTCCAGTCATTCAACACCCCAGTTCAGTTCCCCTTTAATGAAAGAAGGAAGTTGAACTGGATGATAGCTAAGGTGTCTTTCCCTTCTAAGATTTCTCCCAATTCTGTCAAATGAGATCCTTGCTTGAATTAGAGTTTTTTCCCAACATCCCAACCATGATGTTAACAAGTTTAATGTCTGTGAAAAATCATTATTTTTGCATTTTCATGTTTGTGTATAAATTATGAATTTTAATATTGTAGTACAGAAATTCACTGTGCTCTAAAGGCATTTCTTTTTGCAGTGATAACCTTTTCATATTAAACCCTATAAGAATAGAATGTCCAGGTTGAAAATTAGATTGTATGATTGAACAACTTGTGCTTATTTTATTGCCTTTTATATCACATTAACCTTCTCGGTTGCTAAATTAATAAGTTGTTGCAAAAACACCGAGCTCCTCAGGTAGTGAACCTGATACTGCATGCTAATTGTGCTTTTTTTTTTTCCCCTGAGAAATCTGATTATCTCATTGTCCTCTCCAAATCCTGTTCAAAGTGCTATGGGATAGACATTATTCTTTCTGCTTTACAGAGAAGACACTGAGAATTAGAAACAGTGTCGAGGTTGCATGAGTAGCTAGACCTTTAACAATAGGACTCAGTTTGCCTAATTTCCAGGAGAGTAAACATGACTGCCATTTCAGGCATCTTTATCTTTCTTTTCATTTTGAAGTTAGCATAATACTAAAAGGCACATGCTTATATCTTTATAAAAATATATCTTTTATTGCTATAAACTATATGTCAGGCTATTAAATAGATAGAAGAAACCTTTAGAAGTGCCATATTTTAAGTTCCCAGTAGTCCAGGATTTATAGGCCCTTAAGGAACTCACTTTTCTTCATTGTCATAATTTTGAATTCCCTCACCCATATCCCTTTGACTTTACTCTTCCACTTCTCTAACCCTTCCACCAGCTTCAGAGCTTGCCCCACGTGTTGAGAGAGAAGAGGAGGTGAGGTGCCATTTGTATAAATCCTTCCTGTTTCTCCCTCTTTTTCATCTTACCGCTAGGACTAGCTGGAGGTGTCTTCAGTTCCCCATCCCATCTGTTCCATCTCGTCCTACTCAGGGGCATCTTGCTTGCAACTCCCTGGAGCCTGAACCCTTGATGAAATGTGCAGGAGAGCCTGTTGTTCTGAAATGTAGGTGAACCTCTTTCAGTTCTTTGTGTGTAGAAAGGCTCCTCTTTACCACCTACATTTAGCTGTGTTTTCCTTATTGAAATAAAGTGAGAAGGTAAAGCTGACTGGCCTCAGAAATAAATCCGTTTTCAATTATGAGTTGCATTAGAGACCTTTACAAACTATCAAATACTGTGTGCCGGCTTTAGGTGCAGTTGAGTGTGTAGAACATTAAAGGTGGGGAAGGAGAAGTGGAGAAGAGAAAGGAGAAGATGCATGTTTGGGACAGCCAGACGTGAAATCCTGTTACTAAATCGTCACTGAAAGGATTGCTTAACCTAAGATGTACCTCAAATACAGTGCTATGGTAGGATAGAACCTACCCACTTATGTGAAAATGTTTTCCAAGTCCACAAACAGCCAATATTCACGTGAAATTTTAGCAAAAACTGCATCTATAAACTGAAAATCAAGGAAACGGCACCATAGCTTAGAGCTGGGGCTTCAGTGACAGATGTGAAAGTTTAAATCCCAGCTCTTGTTCTAACTGGCTGTGTGAACCTGGACAAGTTTTTCAAGCTCTGTAAATGTCACTTTTGCATCCATAAAGAGGAGAAAAGTTCCTATTATTACCTCATAGAATTGTTATGAGGATTTAGTTACATAATGGATATAAATGCATATAGTGTGAACATTGAAGCAATACATATTAACGTTTCTTGAGATAAATATATAGTCTCATAATCCGATGAAGCCTGGGCAGGTAGAGATCTAAACCCTAAAGATTTATTTCAGAGCATAACTTTTGATTCTGTGTTTTATTCTTTTTAAAATTACATTGTAATTCAGGAGAGCTGTTTTGTGAAGGTGTTTAGTGAGAAAGGTAATCATCCTGTGAGTCAAGGATTTTCTTGTGTTGTCGTCGTCTTCTCCCTGGACGACATGATAATATCAGTCCTCAGCCATGATGTGAACATCACACATCCGTTTTGGTGCTAACAAATTGTCTTTAGCCTTTTCCAAGCAATGTCAGCTACACATGTCGGTTGCTTATCACTTTTCTTTTTTTGGTTATTTATCCTTAAAAAAGAACGTTAGTAAGTCAGAAATAGCCATTTTGTAGAAACTGCACAGCTAGACAGGTCTTTGATCCTTAGGGTAATAATCCATCTGTTATGGAACTGGATCAATTTGTAAATTAAATTGATTTATCTAGCAGGGAAAAAGAAAGGTCTTGACTTTTCCCACAGGAAGCATTTCCTCAAATGGTAGTCATTCTAAAAAAATTTGGGAAGACTCCATTTTCTGCTATTCTTTTTCTCTTTGCTCAACTCAGTAAAATGGCTTAATATGTATCCAAAAAAGAGTGAAAGTAGAGTTCAAGCTTTTAGATTCTCTAGGGTCTGGTTGTTCCTGGAGGTCTCATATTTTTGACAGGGTTTAATGTTAAAAACCTTTCAATGACTATCAGAACATTTTTAATACTCATTGGTTAGTTTAGTAAACGTATAACTATGCTTGAGTTATCTTCTGCAATTAGTTCACTTTATTGTTATTTTCATCTTGTATGATCAAAAAAAAAAAAAAATCTCCCGATGATTCTCCTAACAATGTGTGATTGGAATAATAACTTCACATGTTGAAGAGTTTTGTGCTGCAGCTGAGAGGCATGTAAATACAAGCTGCTTGTTTGCAAGAAGCTTCCAGATTTGCAATATGATTGCTATGGAAACCACATAATGAAAACCTTATAACCATCTGTATGGTTTGATGGATTTTATTGCATAGCTGAGCTGTTTTTGTTTACTGTTATTAAAGTGTTGAATGGAATATATTAACCCACACACATTGACTATTTGAGGTATTAATTAGTATCGTATAATGACATCATGCCTCAACCCCCAAATAAAATACGTTTAATAATAAACCTAAATAAAACAACATGTGTATGTTTCTAATATATTGTGAAGGTGATTATTGCCTAGAATTTTGGTCACTTGTCCTTATATATTTTTTGAATGATGTGGAGAGGTTTGCTTTGTTAGTAAATGAATATAGTAGTAGGATTTATTTTCATGATTTTGGAATCCATTTGTTCACTTAGGATTTATTGAACATCTCCCTTGTACCAGAGTCTATTCAAGATTCAGGTTGAGTTCTTTCCTTCCTAAGATTGAAAAAGCACACACCAAATTTGATTTTGTTGTCTTTTATATGGAAGCTGTTTGTACTGTTAGCCCAAGATAAAATGGGTTGTTTTACTATTGTTAAGAAAAATTGATATATGAAACACAGAAAGAAGGCTTTGACCTAAAGATAGCAGTTCTAGGTTTGAAAAGGAGAAAGGAAATGTTTTTAATGAGCATCTTATCCTCTAAAATACTTCTTATTAAGCATCTCACATGGATTTCAATTTGGATACTTCACAGTAAATATTTTTAATATCATTCTGATAGTTTAAGAATATATTGTGCATATAATAGGTACTTAAATTTTAATAAAATAATAAATTCTTAGTAATAAATTCTAAATTCATAGACAACTTTGCCAAGAACGGAGTTTTTCCCACTTAATTCTTGTAATTATTAATAGTTTTTATGTTATCTTGACACTGACTTTGGGTGGTGAGACTAAATCCCATAGTCTCTTCTTAAGAGCCAGGAATAGTGCTTTCTATACTGATGTGGTTAAAGCTTTTGACTTCAGGACAAGTGCCCTTAACTATTTTTGAATTTACTTCTTACTATTGAATTTGTGACCAAATTGGAAGAGAGGGAGTGCTGGGGAAAGAGAAAGTATGAGAAGTAAAGAAAGCTTTCTCCTTCACCTCAAAAAAAATTAATGATTTGTAAAATGAGTAGCTTGGACTAAATGACGGTAAATGTCCCTAATACCTTTAAAGTTTGTATGAAAACACCCTATTGACCCATTTATGATAACCAGTCCTTGAAGTTTAACATAAGTGAGATAATTGTTGAAGAGAAAAGAGACAGCATTTAGTATTAGACTTTTTATTAGGTCTTCTCTGTATTCTTTACTATTTGACTGAACTATATTAAATTGCCAATATTATGTTTAACTTAATGTGTATAAAGTGCCAATGATTTCCAGCTGTCCCTTATATTGGAGCTTTCATACTTTTGTTTGAATTGAGTTAAAAAAATTTGAAACAGTTATAATTATCTTGTAAGTACAGTAACTCTCAAGCTTGATTTAAATGCTGGTTTTTATTAATCACCACTTTAAAATCTGCATGAGACTTCTAAATTTACATCTGCATTCTTGACCTGTCTACCAAGCTTTCCAGTTGCCCCTGGACATTTCCTCTGGGTTGCCCCACCAGTATATTAAATCTCCCATATCAGAAACACAACCCCTTGAGTAGCTTATCTTGGCTATTCTCTTTTTAGTAATGATGTTCCCATTTCTCAGTTAACTAAGCTCAAAACCTGAGTCATCCTTGGTTGCTCATTCTTTTCCCGTAGCCCTCCACATCCAATCAGGCAGAGTTTGTCTATTCTAGTTCCTTTCCCTCTCATAACCATCTCCGTTCCATTTCCTCTGCCCCTTCAGTTCAGGACTAACTTCCCCTTCAGCTAGACTAGGAGTGGTCTCTCTCCCCACACCCCTCCTCTAGGCTGTCTGGGACAATGGGATCTGATAGCCGTTCCTCAAGCAGTTTCAGTCCTGCCCTTTCTCGCCTCAGAAATTTGGGGGGACTCTTATTCCTCACCAAACATGTAAAAGTCTGAAGTCCATAGCAGGATGTTCACGGCTCTTCAACAGTTTGCCCAAATGACTAACATTATCTCCCATCCTGCTCTTCTTCTACAAGAACAGCCCCCGCCTTTAGTTTTTTTTTCTGATGTGGACCATTTTTAAAGCCTTTATTAAATTCATTACAATATTGCTTCTGGTTTTTTTTTATGTTTTGGTTTTTTGGCTGTGAGGCTTGTGGGATCTTAGCTCTCTGACCAGGGATCGAACCAGCACCCCCTGCATTGGAAGGCGAAGTTTTAACCACTGGACCGCCAGGGAAGTCCCAAGAGAACCACATTCTTTAGCCAAAATGAATATGCTCATGCCTTGTTCTTTTGTTCATGCCTTTCCTTGTCTGGAAATTTCCTCCTTCCCATCTCTCCTTATTCAGATTCTCTTCATCCCTCAGAGCCTTTATGGTATTTCCCCAGTTGGGTGGTTTCTCCTCTGCACTCCTTCAGTACCTTGTACCTCACAGGTCAGGTTTTATGCCCCTTATCCCACTTTCCTTTAGGTTCTGTCTTCTGTCCACTCTAGGCTGTAACTTCCTAAAGGCAGAAGCTTCCTACTACCCTTGCCTTTCTGGTAGAACCTCTCTCTCTTACAGGTAGTTAATGCTCAATGAAGATTCATGAGTTGAATTATTTAATAGTCATAATGACTGTATTTGTATTTTTTGCATATTTTTCTTTAAAGTTTTTGATTTTCTTGGAATTACGATTCTTTTTGATCCCAGTTTTTCCTTGACATGCCATTTTGTTCATATGTCCTGCCTTAAATATTTCTAAATTGTATATTAATCCTTAGGTGGGGCAAATGGTCATGTAGTAAGTATTTCTTTGATGTAAAAGGATTAACTAGCCTATTGACTCTGTTTAAAAACCCTTCTTATTTAATCTCATTATTTTTCTTCCTATAACTTGGGAAAGGAGTGTGATGGGAGAGTGTAGAAATAATATGAAGATATATATGAATATATGCAGGATAAAGAACATGGATTTTGTAATCATAAACCTAAGTTTGAATAGCAAACATTGGAAGTTTCTTTACCTTTTTGAGTCTGTTTATTTCTCTGTAAAATGAGGATTTAAAATGGTTTACCTATGAAATCTTAACATCTGCTGTAGTGTATGACACATAGTAGTTCCTCAGTATAATTTGGGGGGAATTACCTTGAAGGGTGAGGATGCTTCTCGTATCTTCCTGTGATGATCAATTGAGAAAACATGAAGTATCTGATGCTCAGTAAATGACTTCTAGGTTAACTGTATTTTATATCACACATTTTCTCTTTGCTCTGCTGTTGTTTTAGGGACCATGATTTTATCTGTGGTACTCATGCCACAGTATAATGTGGTCAATCCGTATAATGCCGGGTGTCATCTTACTGCATTTTTAGGGCTTTTCTGGATTTAAGATTGTTCCAGATGAGTTTCTGTGAATATTTAAAACAAAATATGTGAAACGTTAGTACATACCTTAAATTTTATCAAGCCAACTGGTCAGGTTGCTATTTGGAAATAGCTAGAGGTTTCTTTGTTCAGCTTTAGATTATTGAAAAGGGGATGTGAATGTTGAGTGGTTTCATTCTTTGAAAAGGAATATTTATGTGTTACACACTTTTAGTTTTGCTCTTAAGATGGGGTGAGTACTGTGTCTTTCTCCCTGAGGAAAGCCTTCAGTGTCCCATTTATGTTGTTTATTTACAGAAGAGGAAGAGGATGGAGCTCCGGTGAAAGTGGAGGGGCAAAGGAAGATGAGTCAGGACAGTGTTCACCACACCACAGGTAATGAGTTGTGCAGCTTTCTGGGAAAGCTTATTTTGGTTTTGTTCACTTTCCTTTTCGTCACTTTCTTACTGCTCTAAGGATGTGTCCTCAGCTCCCCAAGGTTGGCTCCTTGGGTCTGGACCTCTTATGGCTGATAAGCTTCTTAGACCCATTTAGGATGCATGAAAACCACTTGAGAAGGATTTATAAAGTAAGCCAATTTATACAAGGTATTCCTTTCTGAATTACTTTGTAACAACTCAATTAGCTTTCATTTCTGCGCAAAGGAGATTTAGTTGCATAAATTAGCTTATCATCATTGAGGAAGTGTCACTGCTAAAGGACAGTTTATAGATACAACATGCAGTTGCTGTCAAACCTATAAGAATGTAATATAGACATCTGTGTATACTTTGTGCTTGAGCAGAACAGACTTCTGCCATTCAGAGACTAGCAGGGGACAACAAGTTGCCCCAGGGGACTGGCAATGTAGACATCTCTGAAAAGGTCAACTTGACACAGGCTCTGACAATCGACCCACAGCTCTGTCTTCTTTGATAAAAATCAGATAAACTTAAGACCGCTAATTGATCTGCAGCCTGTTTAAATGTTGGCCATGCATATCTTCATTGCATATGATTAACACAGAAAGCAAATGAATTGGGTAAGAAATGCCAGAGTCCAGTGACAGCAGCTTAAAAATGGGAAAAGGACAGTGGTGGCCTGGAAGGCTAGGAAGGATATCCCCCTTATCCCTTTCCACTTGGCACGTGGCCCCAGGTACTAATTATGACTAAGACTGGAAAAATAATTGCACGTGCTATGTACGGAATCACATGATAAAGGCAACTTTTCTTGCTTCTTGTTATTTCCAAATAGCAGGAGATAAACCGTATCTGTAGTGCAAGCATGAGGTTAGTTTTGATAAACCAGCAATTATTTTACACAGAAAGAAGAGAAGGACTGCCTTCTTATCAGGACTTTACACCTCTTCATAGCCACATGTCAGCTGGGGCAAGGTCTGCCACATCATCCCATGTCCTGCAAAGAGCTATAGTTGGGGGTCACCTCCCCTCTCTGATATGTCCATACATCACTCTTTCAAGCTGTCAGGTCAGGAAGTAGCCTTCCCGAGTCCTTCCTACTGTGGCATGTAGAAAGGAAACAGAGGCCTGATTTCCGGACCCGGACAGGAAAGCAGGAGCAGGTTGCTGCAAAAGGTTTGGGTTTGCTTTTTTCAGAAGGGAAGTGAGGAACAAGTCATTAGATGCGACTATAAACACCAAGGCTGAGCAAAGCCTTGAGGACGATGTTCACTGGCAGTTTTAAGTACATACGTTTTGTTATTATCATAAAGCTTCTGCCAAAAGCATGTCGTTTTCTTTTTTTTAAATTTCTGTGCAGGTATAGAAGGTGGACACATACAAATCTTCTTTCCACAAATATGAGTGTTTTGGCTTAAAATAATTGTGTTTTTCAAAAGCCCTTTTAAAGTAACTATCTCCCAAATTTTTGCCTTTGAGGGAAGGAAGAACAAATCAGTTTTTCCTCAAAGGAATGCAATAAGGAGATCTACCTTTTCATGCAATTGCTATAAAGCACTGCAATAATCCTTATCTTTAGTGACATGAAATTCTTTTCAAGCAACAGTTTTAATGCTTTTGCATAGCAGTGACCTTTGCTCTCCGCAGGCTGTCAAAGATGTAACATTAGAAGTTTGTTTGCTGTGCAGGGCAGTGAGTTGACAAGGGTATTACTATCTTGCTGAGCATCACATGATGTGAACTTCTAACCTTACTCAAGAATGTTATATTTTTCACATTGACTGATGTTACTAAAAAAAAAATTCTTTTTTCAGACTACTCTAATGTAAAATATGTAAGCAAAAACAAAATTGAGCATGTATTTCTTACAAGTTATTTCATGTTTAAGCTTATGTAGCTTGCATATATTTTTACATATAAAAAATAAAGAGTCCATTTGATTTTTTTGAACATTATACAATATGCTTAACTTTCTAAAATAGTTCTTACACCTATAACACTACCCAAGGAGAGATTCTCCATTATCTTATTATTGTGTTTTACCCATTGTCATCGTGTTTTAAAAATCTTTTCATTTTTGCAAAAGTAAATATCTCCAATGTTTAGCTTGTACTTTCATAACAATTCTGTTATTCTTGCTCAGTGATCTGTTTTTGCATGTTTAACTTACAAGAGCAAATACATTGTTTAAATCTTTCACAAGCCAGCTAATTTAGAATGTTATTTTCTTTCTTTCTTTGCCTTCTTTTTTAACCATATATGCTTCTTAGGACAAGAAACATAATGATATGATTTTTTTTTTGATAATTTTGAAAACATAGATCATGATGTGGATAGAATAGGAAAATTAATTCATACAATAAAGACAACTAAACCGATTTAATTTGTATTCAGAATGTAAGCTTATTGGTGGTTTATGACATTATGTTCCATCCCATTTTTTTTGTTGTTGTTTTTAAAAAACACATCTCACAGGGATTATTTTTTCAGCGTATAAGTGAACAGTGTTAACTTTTGTGAACCCACAGTGCTTCCAAGGATATCAATGCATAATTTTTTGTGTATGTTTAGACACACTTAAAATTTAGAAAAGTAAACCAGAGGAGCTTGCTGCTCTCTGAGGAACAAGATAATTCTTAATTTTTATGTCTGGAATTCATTTTAAGAATTTTGACATTACTTTCCGAAGGAGACTAAGGCTAATAAACATAGACTGCCAGGTTTTCTCCCCCGCTGTGATTCTTCTACATCAGGGGCCTCTAACCCCCGGGCACGGACGGGTACCGGTCCACAGCTTGTTAAGAAACGGGCCACACAGCAGGAGTTGAGCGGTGGGCGAGCGAGCCAAGCTTCATGTGCCGCTCCCCATCGCTCACATTACCGCCTGAACCATTCCCACGATCCCCCCCGCTCCACGCTCCACCACCCCCCGTCCGTGGAAAAATTGTCCTCCATGAAACCGGTCCCTGGTGCCAAAAAGGTTGGGGACCGCTGTTCTACATCATAACTAATATTGCATGCGGAAATAGAATAGTCAATTTGTGTGTACAGGTAGCCATGTGACATAAACAACTTACTGTTCTTTAACAGGGCTCACATATGGGACACAGGAATGAGGCTGGCCTTTGGGTAACATCATCATCGAGATTGCAGAAAGCACAGTAGAAAATGCATCTTGTTCCCAGGACTGCCAGATCGCTAGCTCTGTTGCCTTTTTACAGCAGTGAGATTTAATGAAATGCCCATGATGCACATCTAGGGAGAGATGCATCTTGCACACGGTGGGGGTCTCTCTTCCCCTCCTGTGCTCCTGTAACTCCCATTAGTGTTAATGGGAGTTTCACTAAGCGCATCGAGGGGAGGAGAGACCCCCAAAGTGGTAAGGATTATGTGTTAGAAATCACCATATACTTTTCTCTTCCTTCTTCCCTCTCCCCTGCGTTTGAAAGTCTACTGAATGAAAAACTATTGTGAGAGAATCTGAAAAAGGAAAGAGCAGGCAGCAGGCTGAACAGCTGCAGAACCCACTGGGACGCTCCAGCTAAGCCAGAACTTCTCTAGTTTTTAACCCAGGTTTTCTTTCTTCAGCCTTTTCGGATCAAGCCTAAGGCTGAGCAGCAGCATGGCGAACACACAGGAGCCTCGACTGGGGAAACCAGCTATTTAGATCCTTTTACCTCCTGGCCAGTGACTATGGGGGAGGGCCTTGCGTGTGAAATGATGTCATCCTCTCTTTGCTCTAATTCCTTGACTTTTAAACTGACACTGACGGACTGCATGGGGCACAACATTTGACCCAGTTAGCAGTTGATTTAATCTGACTAGAATGTTTCAACTTCTAAATCCCTATTTGTCTAAATAAGTGGTTTTTAAAGGAAATCAGTCACTTTATTATTAAGTAATTTTTTTCTTAAAAAATTTGACAGTGTTTGGAGAAATCTGTCCAGCCAGAGTGCCCTCTAGTGTCCATTCATAGAATTTCCATAATATATGCTTTGAGGGGAAAAATGTAATGAAGGGTGGCCACAAGCATTGTTAGTTCTTGGTTGGATTCCCAGGCTTTTGTACATCCCTGCTAGCTTCTGTGATGAGTGTTCAAATGCTAGAGCAGAAAAGTCAATAAGGTGTCTTTCTCTCTGTCTCCCTCCCTCCTTCTATCCCTCCTTTCCCACGTCCCCCTTCTTTCTTTGAGTTCTTAGAAAACAAGCGGAAAAACTTTAATAGGATTGTCCTTGTTTATTTTCTTAAAAGTATAATAGAAAAGTCGCGTCTTACTTCTGAAATAGTCAGACTCCATATTATTCAGATTTTCTTTTTGGCTTTAAAAAAATGTTTCAGATACTAAAGAGAATTTATTAAATTTCTAATAAACCTAACACTTTGGATAAATCACAAACTATGTGTAATAAGATGAACGCCCTCCTGACACGCTAATGTGACCGGTTGTGTTGGAATTGCCAAGGAGCCTGCTGTTTGAGAGCCATATAACAAAACTAAGATGACAACCCTCATCCAGCGTGTGTCTCCACAGTTACCCCCTCAGAATTCAAAGATGACATTCCAATGATGGAAGTTGTCAGCACGTGTATGTTCTGCCTGGTTAGTGAATACAGGGACATCTTATTGATATTGCTTGCATTCTTTTTGCATTAACTCATCAAAACTCAATTATCATGAAATTAAAAACAGGAAACAGTTCTCAGTGTAACAAAAGCAGCCAGTGTATTTAACTCTGTGCTGTGTTTCAGGCGACCCACGTTGTATAAGTGACAAAGCATTTATTATCCGGTTTATTGTGGTATTATAGAGCGGAGAGCGCTAAATAATCAATCAGTTAATGGTCTGTATGGCAGTTTGAACACATCACATCCATTGTGCTTATGCTGTTAGAAGGATGAGCTGATAACTCCAGTGTATGTTGCATGATTATTCAGAGCCTAATGTCCGAAACTAGCGCTGACAGAGATCTTGGAAAATGCAGCTTTAGCACTGGCATTTTCAAAGTTGCTAAAATATTTTAGAAATAACTTTGAGAGGCTTTGGGTACAAAAGTCCCTAAAGATAAGAGCTGGAATTATCCTTTAGATTACTTTCATTTTATTCTCTTCCTTTCATTTTATTCTCTTCCTTTAACTAGCTTTATGTTTTGAAAAAGTTTAAATTTAGGGACTTCCCTGGCGGTCCAGGGGTTAAGACTTCTCCTTACAATGCAGGGGTTGCAGGTTCGGTCCCTGGTCCGGGGAGCTAAGATCCCACATGCCTCGTGGCCAGAAAAACAAAACATAAAAAAAGCAGAAGCAATATTGTAACAAACTCAATAAAGACTTTAAAAATGGTCCATATCAAAAAAAACCCAATATATATATATATATATATATGCCATTGAGGCATTTTTTTTTTTAAGTTTAAATTTCAAAAAGTTTTTTTGTTACCTCGTTTGGTTATATTTGTACCTTAGCTCCTTTATTATTATTATTTTTATGATGTGTCCTAAATTCTGTACGGTGCTTATTTCACAGCGTGTTTATCACATCTCATGGATATTGCTCATTATACAGGGAGGCTGACTCATCTTCAAAACATGTTGCAAGTGGGCTTAGGTTTGTTATAGAAAATAAGTGGGAAGTAACTTAGGTGCTGGTTTGAAGAAACATGTTGCAATTACAAGTTTTAGGTAAAAACAAGAAAAGGAGACAGGAAAGGAAGGACATTCAAAATTAGATCTTTTTGAAAGTGGTCCTTAATTAGATGAGAAGGAGAAGTAGGATTCTTGTGTGGATGTTTTAAGTGTTCTTTGAATGAGGACAGAATTTTTTTAGACTCTTTTGGTGGTTTGGAGTGGCCCTTTAATTGCTATTTGTTCATTTTTAAGTGAGGGCCCATTACATGAAAACTCTAACTCTTGTTTTCTCTTTCTTCTTCCTAGGAGATAAAAGCACCGATTATGCTAATTTTTACCAGGGTTTGTGGGACTGCACAGGAGCTCTTTCTGATGAATTGTCATTTAAACGTGGTGATGTGATTTACATTCTTAGCAAGGTAAGCAGATACCCCAAAATGACAACTGTAAAGCATGAATACAAAGCTGGATTTTTATGCATTTGGATCTACAACACTAGGGGAAAAATGCCAATTGGAATTCTTCTAGGTCCTTGTTAACAATTGGGAGTTCACAATAATTATTTTGTCAAGTGAAATATAATCAAATTTTAAACACAATCAGATAACAGGATTCAACTTAACAGTGTGTTTACCTATCACTTCAGCCTTTGGCTCACATCCACACACTGCCTTCTCCAGAAACAATATACTTATGTGAAAGTTAACATTGTAAGGTATTAGGTTATTTATTATGTTTTTCTTTCCTCTTCCTTTTTATTCTTCTGTGTGCTTATTCTGATTTTGTCTGCCATTCACTACTGGTAACACTGTGTTTATAGAACAAGTTTTTCATCTTTATGTAAATACATTGGGTGTTCCGACAATTTAAAAGCAATACTTTTCTATTCAGACAGGTTTAGGTAATTTTTTTTAAGTTTAACATAATTGTATTTGTAAACATAATAGCAAAGTATATTGCTATGAACTCATCCTTATATATACAAAATCATTGTTTCTGCCTCTTAAGATACTGGATTATTCAAAATGCTTCTGGCCTTAGATCTAAAAGTCAAGATTCTTAATTGATTATACTTTTAATGACATGCATGAGCTCCTTTAACTTTCATATTTTAACTTTGCCTACTGTAATATGGGGGTTAAAAAATATCTCCCTCAGTCTACTTCATGAGGCCACATTAGAAACAAATGATATATGGAGACTATTTAAATATAAGTAAAGAAATGTTACATAAATCATAAGTCTAGGAGTTTAATGTGCTTTGTTGATTAGAGAAATATTTTGGAAAGATTATGACTTATTCAGAAAGATAATGTGACTTATTAGATACAGAAGAGAATTTGGAAATAATGTCACTTATTGAATTTAAACACTAGTTGACTGGTGCATAAAATCATATACAGAGAATCATAGAACACTTGAGTGAGAGATCTTAGGGCTCATCTATCTATCCTTGGTTTTACAAATAAGGGAATTTGGGTCAAGAAAGTGCCAGAGCCAGTACTTAACAAGGTGTTTTGACTCCCAGATCAGAGCTTTCTGCTCTATTTTTTTCTTATGCCTGTATCTATCTTCCTTCCTTTTTCCCTCTCTTCTTCCCCCCTCCCCCTTCTTTCCTTACTTGTATTTAATTTGTAACTGTCGTAAAGTGCCTAAAATGTGCAAGGGCCCATTCTAGGCACCAGGAATCCAAAAAAAAAAAAAAAAAGAGATATAAGCCCTTGTAGATTATTGGAGGAAAATAGTAAGTAAATACAGCCAACTGTGATCATTGCTGGTTGAGGTGCCCAAATAAGACTTGTCCCTTATTTCTCTCAGTCCTCTGCTTGCTAGTGTATTTTTTTTTTTTTTTTTTAGAAAGATGCTTTCAGTTCTTGGAAGCTATAGATAGCCATATCACAACTCTTGGATTAAGCCTGTTACAGAGCATTCAATAGTCCTGTGTTAAAATGACAGCTTTTTGAGTCAGTTACTTAATATAGAAAGCAAACTGATTAGTTTCAGTTCTCGAAGAGAAACTTTCTTGGAATCATTCCTCAAATTTACTTAGCTCACAGTTTCTTTCACCAATTTAGCTGCATAAAATTAAATTGTGTGTAAAATTGCATATAAAATTAAAAGGTTGATTAGCTTCCACTTGGAACTTCAGACTATAGGGATAAATGGCATGTAGCCAGTATGTTTGTATGGTAACATATGAAACTTACAAAGCCCATGTGGGTTTGTTCTTGAAGCCTTCTTTATGAATCAAGTTGTCTTTGTTTTTGTTTTTGTTTTTTTCAAGTTGTCTTTGTTGCTGAAAGCCTCAGAGTACCAGCCTCTGGGATAGGCTGTGGCGCAAGCAGTGTTCCCATAGGCTTGTCTTATTTCTGCCATTGCCTCAGAAAATCATTTTCTGTGAATATGAAATTGAAAGTACAATCATAGGTGTGTATCATATTTCTAGGATTCTGGGGGAAGTCATTCCTTTTCTCCCAAACCTGTTTTGTGATGATTGTAATTTTATATGTGAAGCCTGTCATAGAGCTGAGGGTGGAAGTCCACCTCATAGGAAGAATATACTCCTATCTAAAATTTCTAAAGGCTGTTATTTGGGTATGGGCTGCCCGAAAATGCTTCCTTTATCAACCTTTCACAAGGTTTAAATTTCCACCGGCAGCATTTCATGAGAGGCCTTCTAGAGATGGGCATTTTATCTGGAGCTCATTTTGGTTTTTGAAAGAAGAGACAAGGCTTTGTTAGCACATTATCACCATTGGCTGGATGAGTAAATACCCATATTTACCCAGCTGCGGACCTAGTGGAATCAACCAGGTTGATCTTAGTGAGGGTGAAAGAAGGACAGTTAGTTTTCTCTTGATGGAATTTGGACAAATTCTGGGCCGTTGATGAGCATCTTGGCTATTTGTTGTCAGGTTGCTTTGGGGTTCAGGATATATTTGTGAAGACTCTTACTTCCCCACTTGGCTTTGGGTGAGTTCAGATAGGAACCTCTGGTGATTCTCTAATTTTACATTTGCTTGGTCTTCCAGTTTTTATAAAAATTTTGGCAAACATAGACCATAAGTTAATATCATAAATTTATTTAATATGTGAATGATGACAGCAGTTTGAATGCTGAGTATCATTATAAATTCAGAACTCAAGGCCTTTAGAAGAAGAGAGCAAAGAATTGCTCAAAAGGACTTGTTTCTAGATCAAGGTAGAGCTGATGCTATGTATTGATTGTTTTTTTTTAAGTGCAATAAATATAGAAATCACTAACATTGTTTGTTTTTTTTTAAGTGCAATAAATATAGAAATCACTAACATTGTTATATGCCTAGAAATTTGTTTAATCTTTCTCAGAGTTATATTTAGATTTCATGGTGATGGAATGAAAATTTACTGTTTAAATTTATTTTTTACACCATCTAGTGGCTCAGAATGAGTGGTGCAGGTAATTGCAGCTAATGTGCACAATCAAAATGATGTCATAAATCCAACTTTAAATTTAGCTATGGGTTATTACTTTCCTATCTCATGTCAATGAAGTATAAGCATTAATCATGAAAATTCTTTTCATCATTCTGAATTAAATGTAAAAATTGTATACTTAAGGAAAAATGCATTTTAAGGAGTCTAACAGTATTTATAGAGACATAAAAAATGTGTACTTAGTAAAAAAAAATTAGTGCCACAACTTTTCTAATAAAAAATGCCATTTAAAAGATTTCAAAGAAACACAACTTGCTTTTTATAATTAACTGATCTATAGTTTGCAGTATTTAATTATTGATTTGACTTACCTTCTAGAAGCTTGTTAGTTCTGAAAGTAATCTTTTAAAAAAAGGCAACGCAAGATAGTTTAAGAAGAGATACATTCTTTTCAATATAAATAAACCTTTAGATAAATCAAGAAATAAAATGGCATGTACTATAATAAAGAATATTTTAATTTTGTAAATACAATGACAAAAAGATTTAGCTAGTTTGATGATTAGGCTCTCTGTATTAAAATTCACTGTAGAAATATAGTTTGATTTTAAAATTCAGTCTTTTTTTTCTATTTTTGCAAGGAAGCCTTGATGGGGTGTCAGCTGTGCTCAGTCTGCCTGGGGGTGATTTATTTATTTTAAGCCTCTTTTGAGTTATACAAATCTTAGCTTTTCTTTCTTTCTTTACTTGTTTCTTTTTTTTCCTTTTTTTTAGTGAAAATCAAATATTACAATAAAGAAGGAAGAGAAGGCAGATACCCTGCCCTTCCCCTTCCCTTTTTTAACATTTTCCAATAAGCAGCTGCCATGTGACCCCTGGCTGAGCTAGCCCCTCCTTCAAAGTGTCTGGCATTTTCTTAGTTTTAACCTTTGAACCTTACTAATAATAAATCTAAATACTACTTGCCTAAAAATGCAAGCCTGTAACTTTTTGCTTACAGGTCTTTTCATATAACATTGCTGCCTTACTAATAATAAATCTAAATACTACTTGCCTAAAAATGCAAGCCTGTAACTTTTTGCTTACAGGTCTTTTCATATAACATTGCTGCTGTTTTTTTATGTGTTAAAACATTTTATATACTTCAGTAGTTCAGTGGAGATTTAGAAATTCCCCCCCCCCCCCCACCGATGGAAGATATTTATAGGGGAATATATTTATAGGGATGGATGAAAGTGAAATATGTGATTTTTTTTTTTTTTTAAGCAAGGTACAATTACTTTTTTTTTTTTTTTTTTAATTTACTTTTGGCTGCGTTGGGTCTTCGTTGCCGCACAGGGACTTTCTCTAGTTGTGGAGAGCAGGGGCAACTCTTCCTTGTGGTGTGCGGGCTTCTCACTGCGGTGGCTTCTCTTGTGGCGGAGCACAGGCTCCAGACGCGCAGGCTCAGTAGTTGCAGTGCACGGGCTTAGTTGCTCCGCGGCACGTGGGATCTTCCCGGACCAGGGCTCGAACCCGAGTCCCCTGCATTGGCAGGCGGATTCTTAACCACTGTGCCACCAGGGAAGTCTCCAGGAATATATGATTTTTATGACAGCTGCCTTGTTAGTGAAGTTATTCTGAAACACAAGGCCTACTTTCAGATTTCTTTGATGGGGGAAATTCATATTTGAGATTGCAAATCTTTTATTTTAATTAATTAATTTATTTTTTAGGAATCAGGTTGTTTAAAATCATGCTAAATTCTTCTACTGGTTTGCATTTCAATTTTATTACCACCTTAAACATGGACATAATATCATAGTTAATAGTATTGTCCTAGAACCGTGTTTATGGAGTTTTATAATTTTCATGGCAGGATCCAGGTTATATAGCTACAGGCATATTATAGTCCCGCATAGCTCTTTGGCTATTTTATTCTATTTGCTAGTCTGGATTTACATTGTCTATTAGTTTATCTTTCAATCTGTACTCACCAGTAAATCGCTAACCACATTCCTATTCTTACTTTTAAGGCAATAAATTATTTTTAGAGGCTTAATGACAGAAGAGCTATGCTTCAGCAGGAAAGAGGCATGCTGCTTGTCTGCTATTAACAGAAAAGTAAGAGAGTTAAGAATCCTGGAATATTTCATCTAGTCTAGGACACATGTGACTTGGGCTTTGCAGCTTTTTGAGACATTTTTTATTAAGTCAAAAACAGGAAATGTGGGTTGACAGTGTTCACTAATATACAGTAAAAGGGCATTTTTTTAGCGTGTGTTGTTTGGAGTTTCAAGCATTGCTTCCCTTTGTAGCTGTGACTTTTTCCAGTGCTTGGTGAAATGTAACTGTCACTGATCATTTGCTTCTCATTGTGAAAATGTAAAGATTCTGTTACTAAGGCTTTTTTGGCTTCAGACTTATCAGAAAAACAAATAAAATGAAAGTCTTGCTGAGCTCTACTGGCAGAGGGAAATAAAGAGTTCCTTTTTAGCTCTCTTAGTTTTTCCTTTGTGACCATCTGACCCCATGTGCCACATATAGCAAAACCACCTGCTGAAGAGTAACCAGGATACCTCAATATAGGACATACCTTGATGATACTAAGCTAGTTCCCTAAATGTTATCACATCATGTAGTCTTTTGGGAAGGAGGAGGAGTGTTTGTACTTGCCACTGCGGTTGTTTGGGTCTGATGGCATTTAGTTTCTATGCTAAATGCCCACGGTGAAGCATAGTGGGCAGACCTATGCTATGCTTATAACCTCTCCCTGGTGGTGATAAGCAGTGTATGGAAACAGCACTACGTCAGAAGATGTTCTCATTCCACTCATGGGACTCCTCTTGTTACCTATTTGCAAAAACCATGCTCTAGTACTTCCCGATTTTCTCTTACATAAAATGGAGGGAGCATTCCAGGAAAATGTTGACAGATGAAAGGGGAAGGTGCCTGCAGGAGACAGGCTGTCAGCCTGAGCCCCTGCAGTGGCTTGAGAAGTAAAGGAGAAACCAGAAGGCAGTGTCAGAGAGGCAAGTTACACAGAGGGGGCAGTGGAGGGGCTGCTATGGCTGCAGAGCCTACACGGTTTAATTCTGCATGGAGTAAGCAAAGGTTTTCCAGGAGCAAACCAAAACAACCTTAAAGAAAAGAGCACCATGTTGGTAAGTAAAAAAAAAAATCTTAAATTGAAAAATCCATGATTTCTTAATGCCCTTCTGCTCTCCCCCCACCCCCCCAAAAAATCAAGAGCTCCCTCAATGTATATATGGCACATTCTCACTCTTTTGAGATGTCTCCTTTCTTATCCCTTTAAAGATCAGATTCCCTTATGGAACAGCCCGTAATAATCAGGTTGCCTTATAGTGCACTCCAAAATGCTCTGTTTTTTTGTTGCCCTGGTATTTTGCTACACCAGTTAGTGGGAAGGCAGAGGGAGGGGATGAAAAAGTATTTATTGCATACCTACAGTATCCTGTTCTAGGTACTCAATGTGCTTTCATTCCTCTGATTCTTAAGGTAACCCTACAAAGGATATGGTACTATCAATATAATTTTGCAGGTAAGAAAACTGATGCTCAGTAAGCTTATTATGTAAATCACCTGAGGATACCAGCTAGGAAGTACCTTCTCCTGGAATCAACGCAGATCTGACCCTAAAGGCTTTTCTCTTTCCATTTTGCTATACCTAAGTGGGCCATGACCAGGATTATTTGTTTCCCTCTCTCAATTCCTTGAGGTAGACACTGTGTCTTAAGTATTTTTGAATCCCCAATATCTAACATTATGGCAGATAGATGTTTAATATATGTTTATGAAAATATAGTTACAAATAGGAAATAATTGGGACTTCCCTGGTGGCGCAGTGGTAGAAGCCGCCTGCCAATGCAGGGGACACGGGTTCGAGCCCCGGTCCGGGAAGATCCCACATGCCGTGGAGCAACTAATCCCGTGCGCCACAGCTACTGAGCCTGCGCTTTAGAGCCCATGTGCCACAGCTACTGAGCCTGCGCTCTAGAGCCTGCAAGCCACAAGTACTGAGCCTGCGTGCTGCAACTACTGAAGCCCGCGAGCCTAGAACCCATGCTCCGCAGCAACCAGAGAAAGCCTGTGCGCAGTAAGGAAGACCCAACACAGCCAAAAATTAAATAAATAAATAAATAAATAAATAAATAAAAAGGAAATAATCCTGAACTTCTTAAAGGAATTTAGAATGGTAGAATCATAGAGGTTGGGGAACCTTAGTGCTAGCTCTTCACTTTATAGGTGAGAAGATCTTGAGGCTCCACATAATTGGGGAAAAATAAATAAAAGGCTAATGGAAAAAAGGACTGCCTCTGGAGACCTTAAAAGACAATGGAGTTTCTGCACTTGAACTTCCTGAGCTTCTTGGCAGCCAGACTGAAAAAGGGAGAGACAAGGAGCTAATAATTCTTTTTAATCATAAAGGAGGAAGCTTGGCTTTTCCCAGCACTGGCTACTTAAAAAAAAAAAAAAAAAATCTCACGTGAATTTCTAGAATCTTCGCTGATTATCTGACCTCAACAACTTTATATAATAAGAACAGTGGCAGATATTACCCTCAACAACAAAATATTTATAGTACCTATAACAAGAGATTTCATATAGGTAATTCTGTGAGGGTCCAAATGTATAATAATTAGACTTACTGATTTATGTTAAGTACGTAACTAGATTATTGTGGAGTCTCAAAGAGTGATATAAATGTAAAAAAAAAAAAAAAATCACCCCTAAGAACTTGGGGATTGCCCAAGGTCACATACCTAGTTAGTAACAAGCTGGAGACTCTCAGTCTTCTGAGAAAATAATCACAAGAATAAGAAGCAGCAGCTGAAAAACTAGCAGATTTTCCCCTAGACCTGCCACACTGTTTCTGCCTTTGCAGGGTTCTGTCTTAACCTCTTCCATACTTACAGTAAATTCAACTGAAGCCATTTCTTCGAAGAACTAGAATTATTTGGTCCCAGTTCTTCAGGGGACAGGTATCTTTCTTTCTGCAAGTGGAATTTAGGCTCTTTAGACAAGGTATGCTATACAGCACATTGGAAAATGTGATGGGCAACAGCCAGCCATGAGTAGGAGCGACATACTTCATATTGTGAAGCTAAACATACTTGAGAACAAATGTTTGTTTAGTCATCACTAAAATTCTTCAAGTATGTCCAACATACACATAGAAAATATATTCCTATTGGAAATTACCCTTCTTAAGAAAACATTTAGGAGGGTCATCTGGTGCATCATCCAAAATGAAGAAAAAGTATGTTTGTTTCATCATGAAGTACATATTTATTGAACATCTTTTACACATCCTGGAGTGTGGGGCATACAGTTTGAGTGTAAGACATTGCCATGATCTCAGTGAGTTTCTACTTTATTTTAGTTGAACGGACAAAACTAAAGTACAAAAACTCCACAGAGGAATAAACACTCAGCTTGAAATGGGAGATGTAAGTATGGATTAGATAATTCAGAGAAAAATTCATGAAAGCTGGGTAACCTGAGTCGAGTCTTAGTTACTAGATAGGCTTTGGATGAGGGACGGGAGATACCTCTTGGGGAAGGAGTGCCACATACAGAGGCAGGAATGAGTGCAGCACAGAAGGTTGGGCTGTGGGACCAGAGCAGTGAGAGGAGTTTGTAGTTAAAGCATTGGGGGGCTAGTATACATTCCTGAGCAGCCGAGTAAACTGACAAAGGCCGTTTCCAGGAAGTACAGAGAGGCAGAGTGGATGATGCAATAATCCAGGGTGAGGTGATGAAGGTCTGAACTAGAACAGTTAACAGTCATGTATTGGTTGGTGAAATACACTGAGTACCAAAGCCACCCACTACTGAGCATGATTTGATCTTTCTTTGCCTAACAATATCTAAGAATCATCAGTCTGCATATCAGTTTTTACTTTATGCCATTGTAAATGTTGACTGGGTAGAAGTTTGAATTAAATGTGTCTTGACTCTGGAATATAAACTAAAATTTGTTACAGGAATTAAGTTCTTACTATCACCTTCCTTGCTTGTCTTTTGTCTCTCTTGCTTTAAAAATGGAGTGCACAGTGCACAGAGGAAAAAAATAGTAATTCTTTCAATTAGAGTAACTCAAAGTCACACTTGCACAGTAAATTATAAAGTAGTGAGGTTGATTTCCATGAGCTGCTAAGAGACTTAGGGTGGTAAAGCAGGTTCGTGATGGTGGTATTCAAACATCAGGGAGGATCTTAGAAATTGTTAGTGTCCATTTCCTCATTTAAGGAATGAGTTAGGAGACTAAGATTCAAGCAGTTAAAGTGTAGATAATAATAGTAAAAAAACGAAGTTGTCAAGTACCTGTTGTGCATTTTAAGACAACTTTTGAAATGATGGATGTATAAGAAACGATTCTTACAAAGTTTCTAATTGGAGATAGTAAAAAGGAAGAGATTGAAGAGGTAGCCTTGAAGAAAGTATTTCCATATTTTAAATAGTTATCTGGTTTTCATGCTACTACAATGTTTATGAACAATTTGAAAAATTGAAAATATCACAGTGAATAGTTGGAAAACAATGGTGAAGTCCACTGGTTCTGAAACTCAATGTAGTTTATATTTTGTGAATAAAATTACCTTTATTTCTGCACAAGGCTGGTATGTTTTGAAGCACAGATATACGTTTGGAGAAAGGAATATAGTCTTTTAACCTTTCTAACACCTGTTGCTTTCAAACAGATTGGTAACTACTTTCTGAAAGGGGTGGTACATCACAAAATCTTACTAATGTTTCAAGTTTCTGTTAAGGCAGCATTCTTTTACCATATGGTTTGTAGAAAGTGGATTAACATACTTGAGAAATGAGAATCGTGGTGAAAAGGATTTAAGTAAATGTTGGCATCTTCTTTAAGTGTAAAATAATACACTGGCAGAGAGAGGAGATTTAGTTAGTAAGTAAACATGGACATATGTTTGCTATTGTGTTGGATTAAGTCTCTGTTTCACTTTATCAAAACTAGTCCTTTTTCTACTGCCTTTTTACATAATCACTTTAATTTATTGCTTAATAATGATTGAGGCCTAAAATTTTAACTATAAAATAAAACAAAAACTATTTTAATGATATAAAAATTGAAAACAGAGGAGTTAGATCACAACTGTTCAGTGCTGCTTTATGATTATTTTCTCAAATTATTGGGCAAGTTCAGCTTTCTTGCTTCTTTGACTGCCACATTACATTTTGCCTTGAAGCCATCCATTTTGCAGATATTAAATTTCTTTTGAGTACTATTTTTATACACTAAGCATCACTACACCTCTGGATCTTGATAGCATTACTACGGGAGGAGAAAGAAGCTTTGTGTTAGTAATTACCTAACATTGTCAGAAGCTGACTGCAGGCCTCTTTCTAGTGATAACAGAATAACTGCATAATGTAGCTTTATAGCACATGATTAATAGAAAATAATTACACGTCCTACAAAGGGATGCAATATTTCTTATAAATTGACTAGAATGGTTTCCTGTAGATTAAAGGACTCTTCATTATTTTATCAGTCCTCCTGAAGTACAGTCACTTGCCTATGTTAGCATTTCAGTTGATATTAAGAGCCGAGTAGGGTGAAGAATACCAGATGGCAGACCTTCTTGTACCTGAGATCTCGTGTGCCATCAGGATGACATGATGCTTCCTAACCTTTCAGAGATTTCGATGGCAGCCTGGTATGACTTTTGTCTCTTTATTTTTTGTTTGTTAACAAGATGAGGTGTGAGGGTTGTTTTTTTTTTTAATGACCCACCCGTGACTTTTAGACCAATACTACAGTTAGTATGTGGACAGCGAGACAACATTGTATGGATTGCATTCTTTTCCACTGTAAGTAATATATCATTCATAATCAACATTTGTTTGGGGGCAGCAAACAGGGAAGGCAAAGGAAGGCAGATTTTCTTCCTCCAAAGGAAAGCGTGTATGCTATTGAATCTTCAGGCTGGAGTTTAGAATACCGTACTCCAAGATGCATCTTCATTCCAATTTATAGGCTGCCAATGGTTTAATTGGGATTCATGTTGCTCAGGAGGCTCATACGGAGGATAGTAATGATAAAAGTAAAAGCTTCTGTGTTTGCAGTCTGCTGACATACTCTAATGGCTGCAGTGTAAATCCATAAATTTGCCTACTAGATTTTTACCTCACTATGTTTTATCTTACCTCTTAATTCCACACAGGAGTGCTATATGGAATTCTTTACAAATGTAAAGTAATAAACATTCTGGTTTTTAATTTTTACTCTTTTCTGATTTAAACCTGTTATATTTTAGAGTACTTTTATGAGGTGTGTATTTCATATGCCTTTCAATTATTTTAAATTAATTTAGTGAAACATTTAAGATTATTTTAGCCTAAAACTTAATTTTTTCCTAGAATGTGACTTTTAAGGGATTTGTTTACAGCTGAATAAACTCCTCTGCTGTTTATTACTGTACTTTCTGTTTAATGAATCTTCTCAGTTGCCGTCATGCAAAATTCTCTCATGTGTGAAGTATGTCATTGGTCCTTTGTTGAAGTGATTTGTTGGAAATCAATTTCTTATATTTGGATATGAATGAGCTTTTTGAGAACAATAATATGCCCTTAATTTAGAGTGTAGGTTATAATTTCAAAACAGAATATTATAAAGTAATATGAACTTTCTGGTTTGTAACTTGAATCTAAACATTGAAACCCAAAAAGAAAAAAAAAAACAGAAAAACAAAACATTGAAACCCAGATTGCAGGCTCTTCTCTGAAAGCAGGTTTGGGTCATAATGTGCCCTCTCACTAAATGTATTCTGTTTTTCTAGCCTTTGGGGGCCTAGTTCCTTTACTCTTTCCAAATAATCAGCTGAAAAAAATCTTAGATGGGATTGGATAAGAGCTTTGACACTTAGACTTACTTTGTTAACTATCCATTTTGAAATCTTACACTGTGGGTGGGCCTTTGGCCTCTGCAAGGTGAAATACATTTGTTTTGTTAAGCATTAGGCTCTAATTGTATTCATGGCCTTAAAAAATTGAAAAGGGCAGTTTTATTAGGTACCTATTAGGATATAATGGTTACTAATCATAGCTTTCAGTAAGTTGGTATTTTCTTCTGACAAATATATTCTACATAGATTATAGTCATCTTCACTGAGTTCTGGGCATCAGACTATTTTCGTTGCTTAGAGAATTTTGTCCACTAAGTTCACACTATCAGGAAACTTTTAAAATCTTGAGTCTACTGCCTCATAAACCAGAGCTGTGCCCTCATTAGAATCAGGCCTTTCTCCACCACCCCTGTTTTCCTTCCATCTTATTCTTACGAAAAACTTAATTCTGATACATCCCATTGTTTAAAAAAGTATTTATAGATTTTAATCTTGTAATCTCTCTATTGATAGACTACATATCAATACACACCTGGGAATGTTGCTACATTTGTATGGAAAAATTGTATGATTTTCCTTTCTGATGGTCAATAGCATGGTTAGTCATCAATACAAATGTTAAATCTGTACTGGTATTAACATTCCCTCCCCACATGTAACTCGATATGCATATGCACATTTATCTGTGCCTCAGATGTTGGAAATCATAGCCTATTGAATTACTTTGGGGATTGATTTTAAAAATTTATCTTATATGAAAAATTAAATTTGGGTCCTACAGTGCTTTTTCAGAGTATTGCTTTTGGGAGATATTATTCTTGAAACTTGTAATTCATTTTACTTTGTTTGTATCTCACTAAACATAAATAAATTTGAGATAAAAATACATTAGGCAATCTGGCAGACAAATGAGACCGGGTACAGTGTTCACTATGCCTAGAGCAGTGGTGTGTCTGTCAGTGGAGCAAAGGGAAGAAAAGGAGGCACAGGATTAGCTCACACTGCAAAATAAACGCAAAAGTGACTCATCAATCAGTCTTTTTTTACAGATAGATTAATATTTTGCCTTTATAATTTGAGATACTTTTATTTCCTATTGGTCTTCCCCCGTAAGGGTGAATCTAATACCACCTTTAAATTCCTTCCATTCATCCTTTACCTAATGTAGTTTGTGATCAATCAGAGGAACAATAAATGCCTTTGGGAAGCTTTTGAAGAGGAGCCCTTTTGTGAATTATTTTGGAAAGCCAGTTGGGGAAGCATTATTAGTGTTTCCTTATTCTCTAATTTATCTGTTTAAAACGTCTATACTCATTTTTAGATTTTCCTAAGAAGGGGCATACCTCTACATTCTAAATCATTTTCGGTCATGTGAGTTTAACTAGGAATTAAGTAGTTTATTGTGAAAAAAAAAAAAAAGTCTATCCTTGCTAGATGATAAGCTCCTTGAAGGCAGAGATAGTATCCTAAAGAGCCTGCTTATGACCTCGGAGCCTCTAACACTGGTGTTTGCATATTAAAAGGTGTCCCCCAGGCTGTGTGTGTGTGTGTGTGTGTGTGTGTGTGTGTGTGTGTGTGTGTGTGTGTGTGTGTGTGTGTGTGTGTGTGTGTGTGTGTGTGTGTGTGTGTGTGTGTGTGTGTGTGTGTGTGTGTGTGTGTGTGTGTGTGTAAGAGAGAGAGATGGGAGAGAGAGAAGGGAAAGGGGCCCAGAGAGCGGACTTCCTTATGTAGTTTCATTTGCTAGGTTTCTATCCTAAGTGACTGTTTCTGTGTTCTACACTGTGAAATAAACAGGCTTTGTCTTATACATTAATTTAAATCTTTGCCTAACAGCATTTTTAAAGTGTTCAGAATCAAAAAATGATTAAAATGTTTCAATTTGCAGCTCAAGCTCTTATAACTTTATAAAAAGAAATAACATTTCTAAGAAGTTACATACAAGCAACATAGTACTTACACCCAGTCTGAAGGTTAATATTGCATATTGTTTTCAATTAGGAATACAATAGATATGGCTGGTGGGTAGGAGAAATGAAGGGAGCCATTGGCTTGGTGCCGAAAGCCTACATAATGGAGATGTATGATATTTGAGAGTCCTGGGTAAGTACATTTTAATCCAATATTCTGTAATAGCTCATATGTTCTCTTGGTCTCTGCGTTATGAGTCTTTGCCTTTTTAAAAGTCTTTGTAGTTTTCTGATAGCACAAAGATTATGCTCCCAAATCATCTTCTTCTTTAAAAAAAAAAATCTAGTTTAGTTTTAAAAATAACTTCATAGAATTTACTTTGGAAATAAATAGATTATTTAGAGAAAATCCCTTTGATAATAACCAGCTGTTTTCCCAAACCTCCTCCTCTTTAGTAAAATACTACTTTTATGGCCTTTCTGAGGAGCTGAATTGACAAAATATTGAGTAAACATTCATTTTTTTCCTTGGCTAAAAATGTAACATTTTTCTAAGCAGGGAAAATCAACATTTTGCCTGAAGAAAAAAATTAAAATGCAACTTTCCCTTTCTGCCTGCAGAAAAGGAAGATTCCTCTGCTAGTGTGCAAATGCTTTGGATTGAGAATCATCGTGAAAGCATGAGTGACAGCTCATAACCTTTCTTTGTTTTGTTGAGCATCGTTTGTCTTTGTTGTTTTATGCATTCATTATAATATTCCTCTGATGTGAAATTAAATGAAGGATATTAATGTAAATTAGATGCAAAAGTAAAGTTATACCTGTTGCTGTTTTTCAAACAAATAATCATAGGTTTATTTACTCATTTGATTTATGTGAAAAATTCAGCACTATTTTATATGTATCAAATAGTCATTGCTACTTCTAGTAAGAGTTGTAATTTCTCTTAATACTAGATATCAATTATTTTTTAGAATGTAATATATAATTTCATAAAAATTTCAATTGAATGTATCATGCAAGATTTTGGTAGATGCTATCTAAAGAATGTAGCTTTGTTGAGACTTTGTAGATGAGTTATCTTCGTATTTATTTTTCAAACAATAGTAACATGTTTTCATGAAAGAATTTTTACTGATTGGTGAATTTACTTTATGTTAAATATAGCCACAAGAAAGAAAAACGATAAAATTGCAAATGGGAGTATGCTGTCACCCTCTGCAACACACGTGAAGACCAGAACCATGGTTTGTGCAAAGCCCATTACCAATAATAAATACCCTGGTTATATAATGGGCTTGCCAACATTTTCTACTGTAGTTTTCTTTAAATTTAATGAAACAAAATGTTTATGAGAGGTCCCATTCTGCCACTAATGTAATGGCATAAAGAGTCTCAATGTATTCTCAAAGTCAGAAGGCATAACCGAGTAATCTTACCCTGCCTGATTGTTACTGTGCTATTAAAGTCCCACCAGAAAATAGTGCAAGTCCAGATTTGAGCCCGCTCTGCACCTCTGAAAGCAATGAGAAGAGAAGGAAGGCTCAGAGAGGAGGGTGTAGAAATCTGGTGGGAACATGTACCCAGGTACAGGTGAGTGGAAGGGTAGTGTTAGTCTGACATTGGAGGTGTACATTGTACTCCAGAGCAAGGTTTGTGGAGTTATAGTATTACTTTTTCATGTATGTTTGAAATCAAAGGTATTTTAAATGTCTACAAGGTACCACTATGGTATATATATCAAAATATACTGCTGACTGGATAATTATTTGAAGTAAATATAATCTGCTAATACTGAATCCTTGATTAGAAGGTACTACTTTTGTTGAACTTTTCAGATCTTTGCTTTAAAGATAAAGATTCTAACCATGCAAACGAGCTGATAATGTTTAAAAACCTCCATTATTTATAAAAACTATCTACAAGCAATATTTCAGAGTTTATGTTTTACTATTATCCCCTCTGTACTGTGATTATCAGATTTCACATGTAAAAAATATATATATTAATTTGGGGGATTGTGGGTGAATTCTAGTTTATATAGATTAGACCATGTCAAGTTAAAGCTTTCAGAAATTAATTTATGCACTTGTTAATCTTTTCCTAATATAGAGCCATTGGAATAGATTGAATTCATCTTGGCAAAAGTGAGACAACTGGAGATAAATTTAGTGAATTGGTTTTCAAAGCCTGAGAGATTGAAAAGTGAAAGCAGTTGCGGGTTCCACTGAAAATGTAGACTTCCTTGTGGACACAGGTTTTGTGCTCTGGCCTAAATGAAGATTTTAGTCTTGGGCCAGTAGATGGCAGCAGCTTTTCATTGCATAGGAACCCACTTGGAAACCCCTCCTCCACTCAGGCACAGAGTCACTCCAAGCGTAAAGTATTTAGAAGATTATTGCCTCTTTTTACAGTTAATCCAGGAGAGGGAGTCCTTTGCCAACTGATGCCAGATAGTCTCTGGAATGGTGACAGTACAGAAAAAAAGTGTTACATTTGTCCAGAGCTCCTCTGGCCTTTGTTCTTTTTCACTTGAATATAGGTGGGAGATGAGAAAGGAAACAAAAAATTTTTAATTGGTCTGACAGGAAAAACAATCATTACTTTCAACTCATGACTACTTTGTATTCATTTGGTGAAATCATCTGTATACTAGGAGGGAGAAAGTTTTCTTTACACCCTTGACAATAGATCACACACTCTTCAAGATCATAATAATAATCATTAATGTGAATTTAAACAACATGGCTTGTTAGAAAATATGCTAATTGCTATGTTCTCATTATGTTTGCTTAGCTTTTATTTGTTTTTCTATGAACAGAGAGCTAATTTTTTTCAAAGGTGATTGTAAGTCATATTTTACATAGCGTTTTGCTTGATTATTTGCTCTGTACTGAATTTGTACTCTATTGCCATTAGATGTTACAATAATGTTCCACTCTGCAAATTTTTAAGGTTCAAATAAAGTTTAATTGTTTGCAAACTGTTATGATGCTAATAATTCAACAGCCTGCTGTGTTACTAATGAAATTACTTTGTTATGATTAATTTGGAAAATAGTGTGTTTATTGTAGTAATTAAGCACAACAAGGTGAAGTAAATGATTCTAATGCCATCTGGCCTCCAAACCGAATGAAGAAATGAAATAGGGCTGTCACCTGAATTTATTCAAAGAAGTAAGGATAATACAAATTACTTTCATTGCTATAGGATTTACACTCAACCACAGCTCACTCCGTTCTGTTTTTGCCACTTGGTTGTCTATGACAGTTTCTTTTATGAAAAAGAATGTTGTTTAGCCTAGCAATTATTTTGAATACTTTATATTATTTTAAGTAGATTATTTTTATCTTGTGCTAATTTAATTACAGATAATTATATAAAGTATTATGGGATCATAGAAAATCACTGTTCAACCATCTGTAGGTGAAATCTCTGTATGTGGAGGTTTTTTGGTATTACTGTTGAATATAGCCTTTCACAAAGAGTAGAGATTCCATTCAGTTGTTTCTAAAATGTTTCTACTCAAGACTCTCTCTTAGTTCTTATGATTCCACTTTTCCTATAATTTCTCCAGTCTAACCTATTGCTACTCGCTTCGTAGAGTCTGGTACCCCCCAGGGTCATAATTAAAAATAGAACCCAGAGCTGAGCTATATATTAGAGATCCAGATTTGTAGTTCAGCCACTATAAGAAAACTTACCCTAACATACATGTAGTTGAAAATCTTGAACTTCATCAGTGAGACTGAGTAAAGCATTGTGAGAATTTTTAAATCAAGCAAAGTACTTCTACATTTCAGATAAATCAATGTTTATATTTCAATTGTTGAATGGAATTATAAACTGTATAGAGGTCACTTTTACTTCTTTTGAGTTCAATAAACTCAAGTATATTGAAAAGCAGTCCATATGGTAAAGAAGGAGATGGTGGAGATTAAAACATGATCACACCATAGAGAACACCGATTCACTTAGAGCTTGAAGGAATATAATTAATATGTAACATAAAAATATTTGTTAAAATGGCCTAGTTTGTTAGTAAAATCCTGAGTATTCTGAAATTCAGAGAAACAAGTAGTATATTATTAAAGTATCTTTCTACAAACCTAACCTACACTCAAATGCATAACTTAAACCGTTGATCCTCTGGATTGGGAACAAGAAATTTCTCGACATCCTCAGCTTCCGCCAACATTACCATCCACTGCCTTGTAGTTGAATTCTTCTGGAATATTTGTTAGACCCTCTAATAGTGTAACATCTTGCTTGTGATGAGGTAAATACTTACAGAATTATTTTATTTGTAATTTTGTAACATGGAATGACATTTCATTAATGTTATTTTCCAGGGGCTTTTTCTTGTTTTCCTTAGTAGAATCTGCTCTATCACTGCTTGATCAGAAACATGATTTATTGCCAGCATGGTACTTCAGAGTATATGGTGTGTATCCAGTAAATATTTATTAATGAACTGCTGTGGCATCCTACAGTATCTGAGATTTAGGAAGAAAAGAGTTTGACTTCTCTATACCTGGTAGAGAAAATCCCTTTATCATTTAGTTCATCAGCTTTCTGACTGACAGTGTTCTCTTAGTCAAAAAAAAAAAAAAGTCCACTTTACCGAGTCTATAAAAGCAGTTTCATCGTCCTCATAATACCATCAGCAAGTGGATTGGATTGTTGGTAACAGAATTGAGTGAGATTGTGAATAACAGGAAAGTTGAATGTGGCAGCCAGTCTTTAGTTGTTTCCTCCCTTCCTTTCGTGAGTGTAGTGTTGTCATTCTTTCAGAGAAGGCAAAGGTGACTCAGGCAGCTCGGGGCAAGTGATCTAGTTATACTTCCAGTACATCCCAAATCACTGTTGTCCTGCGTTCCACCTGGGCAATAACAGAGAAGCCTTCTGATCTTGGAAGCATTCTAGCTGTCGCCTTGGATGGATCAAAAAGAAATATCTGAAGGTGGAAAGTTTCACAGTTGTTGCTAAATCCAACCATAATTCAATTTTTGTCTTTTTTAAAACTTTCATTTCCTATTTCTTTAAAGTTGTATGGTTATGTTAACGTGAGTGCTTTGAGTCTCAAGATGAAAGGAACCATAAGTGCAGAAAGTAGCTGTAGTCAGACCAGTGCTCAGCTTAGGTCTGTAAGGTTGGGAAAGGGGCTGGAGGTTGAGCAGTCAAAAAGCTTGTGAATATGTGCAAAGATGTAAAAATAGAAATTGCCCCAAAAGCCTATCTCGTAAGTGTCTTTCTTAATGTTGGAACCTTGGAAAGTGTTTCCTCAGGTTTCTCTCTTTCTGTTTTCACCGTTTTCTTTTTTATTATCCATTCCTCAGAGAGGTAATATAGAACAGCACTTGTCTGTTTTCTGTTTATTGGCCTCAGCTTTGTAATATAGAAATATCACTCCTGCTAGAGTAAAAGCAGGTGCCATTTTGTGGCTTGAGCAGCAGTTCAGCTCTTTTTTGAGGAAAGTGTCACACAGGTACTCTCAAAGGAGAAAATTAATACCACCAATGTAATGCCAATTAAAAGTGACTGCTTTAGAGGAGGAGAAAATTCCACAAATAAGCAGATTCCCATACGCTGTCTCCCCCTCCCAGCTCCCATGGGAGACCATTTAGAAAACCTTGTGTTCTTTCACTGTCATGTCAAAATGATGATAACAATTTAAGATAGTAATAGCAATAACTAATATTAACTGAGTGTTTACTACTTGTTATGCTGTGTACTTTTCATTCAGTCCTTCTACAACCCTATAATAAGGTAAGTTCTGTTGTTTATTCCCATTTTCCTGATTAGGAAACTGAGGTTAAATAATTTGTCCCATAATTTGTCCCAAGGTCTAGGAGTAACGTTACCCAGCCTCCCTTCCTTGAATTCAGTACCATTTTGCTTCCCAGTACTGTAACGAATTCAGACCAAGTACTTAATTCTGATCTTTGCATATAGTAGGCACTCAATAAAAGCTTATTGACCACTGATGATGACACCATTCTTATGAAATAGTCTGGAGCCTGTGAAAAGAGTATTTCAAGAATTGGCACTGGGACAGCCGGAATTTGCCTCCTGTAGTCATAAGGCAGACCACGGTGACTGTCAAATCCAAAGCAGCTAATCTACAATGGAGAAGGAACTTTGATGCTGAAACATTTCTCTCTGTGAACTTCCAGTCTGGCTGAAAATAGAAAGTCAGTCAAGGCAGCAGAGAGTCGAGAGAGGACGCGGTGCCAAAGGGACCCTTTCTGAACAACGTTTTCTATTCTTTCGATCTCCTCAAGTCAAGCCCAAGGACACTGACCAGGCAAGGAAGCCTTGGAGAGGACTTCAAAGCAGGCTGCTTCTGTCTCAAAGAGTTTTCTTTTCTTTTTTTTCCCAAGGAGTTTTCAATTAGTTGTTTTTGGGGGGTGGTGTCTAAATGGATAGGTTTTTTTAAAAACCAGTTTAAAAGAGTATTATTAAATTGTCAGCCCTTTACAATCAGTGAGCAAACTTCAATATAAAACTTACATAATTTTGAAACTGAGTGATGGCAATGTCTGACCTAAGACTTTTTTTGCTTGTTGAGATCAGAATTTGTTTAAGGAGAACCTTTATTGTAATATCTGGCACCTGAGTATGAGGTCTTATTCCTTGGGCATCTACAATGGTGCCTTGTACAAGGCTCCTTAACATGAAAGTCTTCTGTTGTGTTTTTTGAACAAAAAAATTTTTCAAGTTTTGTACCTCAGTGGTTGGAGGCTGGTAGGGGTCGGGGGTGGAGGGAACAGAAGATAAGTAAGAAATAACATTCATTAGGGAGCTCTGGAATTTAGCCAGAGGAGGGGTAAGATTGGGCCCTCTAGTGGTCTAAAGTACACCCTGAAGTACTGGCCATTTTATAGCCCCAAGGTAGAAGGTGCACTGAGGGTCAATTTCCAAGGAGCATTTCATTCTGTAGAGTAGGTTTCCATGCCTGGCACTCAGAATATCATGCTTCTAAAGGACAGGGAGTGAATGACTTCACATTGTCCTGATCTTCAGCTGCCCACCAAGTAGATTACATTGGTGTAAATAACCTGTCCCATCCAGATGGATACACAACTCATTCCTAATTCCCTGTTCAAGCACTTGTGGTCCGTGGAGTCTCAGTCACTCCCTCTTCCATCACCTTCCACCACTTTCCCCCTCCTCCGGCTTTCCCAAGGAGCTAAGTCATATGAGGCATGAGACAGATAATTCCTATCCCTCTAGGAAGTTATGGATATCAGTCGTGGTCTCTGTTTTCTGTGAACCCAGCAAAAGCAAGGTATATAACAATGTATTTATCCCCTTACATGCACCCTGAATTGGAAAACTGAAAGAGCTATCTTGTGAGTGTGCATCGGTATCTATCTGTTGCTTTGCTTCAGTCGGTCAGCATATTTGCTTTATTCTTTATTATCTCAGGGCTTGCTATTTCTCTTCCTATCTAATTAAATGATTCCATTTTGAATAATTACATTTAAGTGCCAACAGTGTGCTAGGGGCATTTCAAACATAGAATTCAACACAGTCTTTCCCAAGCCGACTCATAGTCTAAGTGAAGTAGACAAGACATAAACTCAGGAAAGGAACAGCCCCAGGTAGCCTCCCCTTTCTGTGATTCTTAGCAAGTTCAATCACTAACAGTGTCCCAAGATATAAAAGTTTCTCTGATTTTGTTACACCTGAACCTAGGAAACAAACTGGGGATCCTTTCTCATATATGGGTCTTTTAATGTGCAGAGGGGAAGGCAGGTGCAAGCGTTTCAGTGTTGGTTCAGATGAAAAGATTGATTTTTAGAAAATTTCTGAAATGCTTGTAGCTACTGAATTGTGAGGGGAACCAAAGAGCTGTGTGTGTAATGTGTAACGTGAACATCTTTTTACAGAGTTGCTGCCAATTACAGTAAAACATAAATCTGGAAGCTGGAGGACCCCTATCCCTTTAGGAAATTGGGAACAGAGCTGTACCAGTGGTGTTCAGCTGATAGTAGGCAGTAGGAAGACCACTGGAATTGGAGTCAATCAAAATTCTAGTTTCGGTTCTTGAATGCATTGTGCCCTAGAATAAGTTTCCTCGCCTGCAAAATACCAGTAGCCTTGTTCTCTCTATCTCACAGGGTGTAGTTATGCTTGAGTGAGATTATATTTGAAGGAGCCTTAAAAACCCAATAACAGCGTAAATATGGCTTTTCTGCATTGGAGGATATGAGAACTGAAATGAAACGTGGGTCAAAATAAAAATTTCTCCTTCACACCAGAAGCAAGCAAGCAAGGGAAAAATTTTTTAATGTTCAGCACTAGCTGTAATGCTGCTTGGAGTAATGTTAGTAAGCTGTTGGTTTTGTTATTTTCTAATGAGAATTAATGTCAGACATCCTAGAGGAGTTTGGGATTAAATTCCTCTATAATCCTGAATACATTTTTGAATCAAGCCATTGGTTTCCAAGCTGTGGTCACTATCTGTTAATGGAGATTTCAATAGCAGAGATGTTACTTCTGTCCGTAAATTTTCAAAATAAACCATTGATATTTTAAAACCATCCATCTGAGTAATAGGCTTTAGGTAAGTGTTGTTTGTAGTTGGTTGGACTTAGCAGAGAATTTTTTTTTAACAGACACCTTAAGGAAAATGTACAGGCTCCCTTCGACCACTATCTGCTCCCTCTATGAACTGTTTCTTCCAGATGGCTATCTGTGATAGTCTGCATGTGAATACACACTTTGTAGTTAAACATTTTCTTCAGATGCATATCTAAGAATGAGACAATTTTATTTGATCGAATTAGCCTTGTAATTTAGCACTAATCTCTGTTTGTAGTTTGTGAAAATACGGGACTTAGAAATAAGGGCAAACCAGGACCTCATTACGTGTAACCTTAATGCTTTAATGTTATAACTTGAGGCAAAGCTAATAAAAAATGCAAAGCACTCTTAAATAATTTAAATTATCTAAAAAAATTGAGCATATTCCTTCAAATAATAATGGCTTTCATGATCTGATTTTTTAAAAATTCATTTCTCATGTCTTGAATTACTTAGAAGTATGGGTATCAGAGTAAGTTTGAGTTTATTTAAGATTATTAAATATATTTGTTATCATACAGCATCATGGAAGATTCCATTATTTAGCCTAGCAATTATCATCTGTAATGTTATGCTGTATATAATTTCAGTAACGTATTTGATAATGTCATTATGGTATGATGGTATAGAGTTAATTTTTAGCACTTCTCTTTAAAATAGTGCTCTGTGATGTGATTCCTTGATTATTTTGAGCCATTAATCAATTCCATCAACTTAAAAACATAGTCATATTGTGTACCTGTTATTATTTGTTTTCTAAAATAAAAGTTTCTCTTACCGTCTTAAACTTTACTGGAAAATTATTGCTTTCATAATGTATTTTCATTGCTATACTCTTTTGGTAAAGGAAAGCAGTAGTTGGGAATACAGTACACTGTGGTAACTGATTAAAGATCAAGACGGGGAAATCCTCTTTTCCCCCTCTTCCTAAAGGATAGGAGAGAATTTTGAGTTCTAAACATACCATCCTTTGCTTCCTCTGGTGCTGTGGTTTATAGCAATAAATACTCTATATTGATTACTACTTAATTCTAATGCAAGTATACTAAGGCTGGAAACACATTATAGCTTAGCATTTAGTACCTTAATTTTTAAACAGTTTTTAAATTTTAAAAATTGATATAATTGCCCCGAATATGCTTCTATTATTGGATCCATAACATGCTATAAAAAATATTCTCCTTTCATATCTTTTCTAAAGATTATTTTGTTCACAATGTATTTTTCCTGGCACTTCATTGCTATTTTTATGTAACTGAAAATCTGTCATTTCCATTTTAGCTCAGTTTGGAAATATGAAAACCGTATCAGAGCAACACATTAAAGATTAGTATGGAAGGACAAAAAATAAGTGGAAGAGAGCCGCGTAGAGATTTTAAATTTAGTCAAATTATTCAAGTGTGCAGTTTTAATCCATTAATCTGGTTTGAGACTGCTTAAGAGAAATATTTCTCCCTAAACGAGGTTTTTCTCTTTCAGAACATATTGAGAAGTCTCTCATCTAAAACAAATACTAGTTTTTTTTATTTTGTCTTTTTGTTTTTTGAGAGTTTTTTTTGGAGTGAAGCAAGAGCCTCCCTAATATTCTGCTATAATTTATTCTTGGTCAAAAACAGATTGCCATTTACACACTAGATATTAAAAGCTAGTTACAGTCATTAAAGGTGGTCTAATGCAGTGTAGTAAGAGATTCAATAGAAGATTTATTTTTAAGCTATTTTGGGGCCATGAGGGAAGTTGTTTTCCTCATGAAGGGAATTCTGTATTTTACTTCATTATTTGTAGTTTTTGTTTTCTTTTGGTAAATATAAAACAGAGAAGGGGAGAATGGGAGCTGGTTGTTTCTTTGAATCCTAATACAGTATGTCTTCTTAATGAACCTGCTGCAGTGTCCAGAAAACAGCTCCCTGCAAATAAACATGCTAGAAGTGATTTAGCCACAATGTCCAGACTGTGTAAACATCTAATTATTACAATAAAATTGTCAATACATTTACATTACTGCTCCCTTTTCAAACGTTAACCAACTTTTTCTTTGCTTGATAAAAGAGCATAAATTGTATTTTTATGTGTTGGTGTTTTTGTTTTCATTATACTTCTTGCCGCACTCTAGACAAAAGACCTCAAGCCTTAATGCCCTGAGTTATTCCTGGCTGAAGAAGACTCCTACAGTTGTTTATTAATGTAATGTGCTGTGTTTCCTTTCACAGGGAGATGGCCTCGGAGCCTTCACAATCTGATCTTTAGTCACGGCATTTAAAAAAAAAAGCCATAAAGCCGGTATGGTAGTCACTGCAACTTTGAGACACAAAGAATTAAGCCCTCTTATAATCCACTATTAGAATGGGAATTTAAGTTACATTAGAAGCAAAAGATAAAATGGTAAAATGCAATAATTTCCTTTAACAAAGATCATGTCCAGTTTTCAGAATTATGATATCATGTTGAACATAATTGTGGAAGCACCCCTCACACTGTATTTCTTATATAACTGGTACATTAACATTAGAAAAGCAGAGTGATATTGAATTCTAATGAGGTCTGGCCTATATGCTCTGCTAGGAAAAGAATGAGGATCATTCATTTGTATTCTACAAAGCGC